>NC_138860.1:53273078-53873078 GCF_965194805.1 Balaenoptera borealis | reverse complement strand
GGGCCCCTGGTGCATTGGGAGCCTGGAGTCTTACCAACCTGACCACCAGGGAAGTCCCCTTATATTACCTCTTAACTTCCAAGATATGTATGTTTTATCCCTGGGTAGCCTCGTTGATTGCTTACAGCATGCATTATACTTTACATTTGTGCTAGTTCACAGAGCTCCCTACTCAGTACTATGTGTAGGTTAAGAACTCTATGATTGTTTATAGAAAATAAACCCACACCTATCTTTCCTGAGAATTCTTTATTTTTTTTAAGTGCAGAAACCGAAGTGTATAAGTTTACAGTAAAACTCATCCCTTTCACCTGTACCTTTATGAAACATCTTTTCTGAGTTTTATTAGCTTGATGTTTTCAATTAAGCTAACTCAGGACAAAGCAGAAGTTAATTGTAGGGAAATCTGTAGCTTGAGAGAATTCTTCGGGAGACGAAAAAGGTCAGGATATAGGATCAGGGAGAAACATAACTGATGTCTTTAATGCAGTCCTAACTGTGACAAAACATTTTTAAAAGTCTTATTGCAAATTGAAAATTGCAGTTATACATTATGTGATCTTAATTGAAACCAGTTAGATTTAATTTCAAAAATCCAAACAAATGACCAAAGAATGCTGTTAAGAAAGCTGAAAAAAAATACCTAAAAAAAATATATATATATTTTCTTATGCGTTCAGCAGGATTTTCTGCCATAGAGTTATCTGACAGGTGAGACCTGTTTGTCAACATGGTCTGTTTAGTAATCAGGTTTCTTAGTAACCAAACCTCCCAGAATAGGGCCCAAGACAGCCCCACCTCTGGCCAAGCCCCTGTCCACAGTGAATGGTGTAGAGAGATGGCAGAATGATTCATTTGGTTGCCCCTGATCTCTTCCAGAGAAGAACCACGGCCGACAAAGGTAAATTACCTTCAGGATGGTAAATTAATTACTGTCAGGCTTGTTACAGATCCAACCAGTCAGAGGTACTGATCTGTCCTCCTTAACACAGACTTACACTGTCTGGTGCTGAGGAATCTCTTGATTTTTTTCTTCAAACAGCTATATCAATATAATTGCTTCTCAACCTGGGACCTATGCAACACTGAGCATTATTTTAAACAGAGGCCTTTACATTGAGATGTTTTGTCCCCATAGAGCGTGATGGAGTAACACATTGTACAGCTGCCATTCTCCAGAGAGACCCTCACAAAAGCAGGTTGTCTACCTCCTGTCTCCTAAGGCAGCCTCATGAATAAACCATCTTAATGTTAGGTCAACTGCATAAATAATTTAAGGCTAGGCCTGGGAGGGAAGAGGAAAGGTGAGTCTGTGGGACACGGATCATACCACCAGTAGTCTGTCAGCTAAGGTTTGGGAGGGTCCTTGCAGCTTGGTGACAGGTAGTGCAGCCATAAGGTTCAGCTGAACAGAAATTCCATTTCACCTTATTGTCCCCTTTCTGGAACTCAATTAACAATGGATGGGAACTGATACAATCTTAAGCTTCCCCAGAATGTGCCCAACTCCTGCTCTTCTGTGAGGCTAACTCCAAACTAGAATGACTAGGGCTAGTTTCCTCTGGACATGAATTTGAATCCTTATCTCCTTGTAGAGGGAACACCAATCACAGGTCTTTTGAATCTTTCCACTGGGAAGCTGCAGAAACACTTTAGAGAGAAGCTTGCTTCTCTCATTTCTGATTGTGTGTTCTCACTCACTTCTCCTCACTAGACTGGAGTTATGTGGCATTTAAAAAATGTTCTTTCAAGTCTATTTATCCATCTGTCTCCTAGATCAGTCCCCATCCCTCAATCTTCTTCTCTTCCATGTATATTTCAAGTTTAGCTCTTTCTGCTTATGTCACACTTCCCTCCAATCTCTTTCCCTTGTTCTTTGTCAGCCAGCAAAAATCTCTCTCTTCTCATCTCCAAAACAGCCTACACACCATCTGTCGAGGTTGGCAGGCTCCTGTTCTCTCCTCTCTTTCTTCCCCTGGTGGGAGTCAGTCAAGATAAGCATGTGGATCCCCTGTGAAGCAGCTATAGGCAAACTGGACCCATCTGATGGTTCCTTCTTCACTAATGACTGCAGTTTCATGGGATTAGAAGTGAGCTTTGGGTACCAGTCTGTCTACTTGGACCCAGGCAAAGAGATACACACAGGGGGTGTTTAGGAGAACAGACTCTAGGGTCAGACAGTTTTGGTTTCAGTTCTGGGCTCTACTAGTTCTGTGATCATGGGTGAGTCACTTAACACATCTAAGGATCCTTATATAGAAAATAGATATGTATCTTCCTCATAGGGCTTACGGTGAGGAGTGAATGAGATAATTCAGAGCTTAGCACAGTCGCCTAGCCCATAAATGTTAGCTCTTATCATTATGTCATCCCAAACTGATAAGCAAAAGCCCAATATTTTTCTCAGCAGTTAAGAGAAATATTCAACAATTTCAGGTTGCAGAAATTATTGTTCCAATAATTGCTCTGCTATGAGCAGAGGTAATCGGGGTCTCCTGCGAACTTCATTTCCTATCATTACTTCTTATTTTTGATGGAGGTTCCTTGACAGTTTGAACCTCCTTTAACATGGAACGGGTAAACCTTTTGCAGCTGAGACAAGAGACCTGGCTTCTTTAATTGACAGCCCACTGCATATATCATCATGCCTCTCAGTATACTGGTGCATGCCCACTTCAGCTGTGGATGGATGGGCCTGGTAATTATCAAAGGATTAGTCTAAGAGGGAAGTGATTTGCAGAAATAGAGATGAGATTAGAGAGACCCACTGTGAAAGCCGTCTGGTCCCAAACTCAGTCTAACATTTTCTTTTCTCTTACTACACTGCCTGGGTCTGTGTATATATGTTGGTTTGTGGAGAGGAAATGAGCCCATCCAAGCCCTACTCTTATTAAGAGCATCACTCATCTCCCTGGTACAACTGAGTTTCTACTTTTATTACTACCAGTGGCCAGACCTTACGTTCCACTTTGGATTATTTATAGTGGTGGGTCAGAAGATGAATAAATGCAATTCACAAAACACTTAAAACTTATTTTACCCAAGCCTTCCTACAAATATCTCATTGGAGCAATGAACAGGGCAAAAGAGATCAGGTTTTACTCTTCTCAGCCAATAATCAGAAATGAATACGCAATCAGGTAATTGAAACCATAAGGTAAACAAGCAAAGACCCCCAAATAACTTAAAAACCAGTTAGATTTAGTGATATCCAAGACCGAATAGTCCAAGAATAACAGAGATTTGACCGAATGGTAAGAACCAGCCTGCAGGGGCTGTAGGGTGAGCCCGTTCCAGTGGGTGTAACTACCCAGCAATAGCCAACCACTGCCCATATGGGGTAGAAGAGCCTGGGAAGAAGAAACCCACCTGGGCTGTGAGGCATAAACTGTTCATGGGACCAGTCTTGTGTCCAGATGCAGTGCAGTGAAGACAGGGGCAGGCTCTGGCCACACTTCTCCTTCCTCCCTATACGTTTCAATGTGAGGATCTCAGTACATATGGTTTTTTTCACCCACCTGGAAGACAAGAGCATGGTCGGAAGACAAAAGCATGGTTGGAAGACAAAAGCATGGTCGGAAGACAAGAGCATGTGATGGGTGAAGGGAAGGAGGCAAACCTCCTCAATAACACTGTCATGTTTCCAAAGCAGTTTTGATCAGCAATAACAAATGCCTGGATTTGAGCAATTGTAAATGATTTCCCAGGCTGTGAGGGGGAGGGATTAGAGAGACAATTAAACAAAATCATCTGTGTTATCATATTGAAAGCAAATATCTGCCTTATGTTAATGGCATTTAAAGGATCCACAGAGGTAATACTAATGGAATTATAGGGGACGTGGCCAGGAATACCCAACAAGCGCCTATGGTAATTCAATTAGAAGAACCTTTAGGAACCCTAAAGTTGCATGATATTCGTAGTTTCCCCTTTGTTGGGCAGTTTAACAAAATATTTATCAGTCTCTCTTTGCACAGGGAAGGAAATGAAAGTGTGTGCTTTGTTGAACTTGAGCCATGCTACTAAACCATGCCTCAGGTAGAATTTAACAGTGAGAACCTTGCTGTGTCCAGCATGTGCCCTCAACAAAGGCGAGGTCTTTTCAGCACACTGTTGAGGCAGTCACAGAATGAATTGTTCTGTGCATGTATGTCTTTCCCATCACATGGTGAAACTGTTTAAAAAGTATTAGCATGCCAGTGCTGGAAGGAGACCCAGCTGTCATCCATTCCAATCACCCCATTTTATTCAGGAGGCAACAAAAGCTCAGGGGAGTAACTTGTTCAAGGTCACAGAGCTAGTTATGGCTGAAAGCTGCAACTAGAACCCAGATCCCATTCTTCCCTGTCCATGACCCTAGATTTTCCCATGCTACTATTGCAGTAGAAATACTGGTGTTAGGGCTAGATAGAGATTGACATATGGAGAAGGTAGTGGTGATGCTTATGAGATGTTTAGCTGTATATCTTATTGTTTGTACCATGCAGAAAGGAATATCATTGACACTCTTTATGTCCCATTATTACTCAATAGAAGACACATGGGAGGGGTTTTTTTGGTTTGTTTTTTCTGTTTTATCCAATAACATTTTTTAAGGTAACTTGTAGAAAGCAAATTTTCTACGCGACACCCTAAAAATCTGTCTGTATCATATGACTCAGTCCTACTTCTTTCCATAAAGAGGATATTTTACTTTGCCATTGTATTGTCATCCACAATTCAAAGAGGATAGATAATGGGGTTCTTTCCCCTAATATGTCTCTGAGAATCCAGGTCGAGACTGAGGACACTGTGCTGTGTCCCAGACTCCACCTCACCAGGATACCCAAGGACAGGATCACAAAGAAGATGAGAAATAATCATTTGCCTGATATCAGGCAATAGGGATAAGATACATTCTTAATTTGCAGGCAAAATCTTGCATCTAACCATTTAGTGTATCAAATCTCCTTCTATCCCCTTTTGATTTTCATAAGCCTTCATTTTTCCCAGTCTCCTGAACAGCTGCCCATGACTAAGAAGATTTAACTCTCTTTCCATACATATAAGGATGTCTTGTACATATCTGCATATGGAGATAAAAGGTACGACTATAAAGTGATGAGTTTTGTGTGTGTGAACACGCGTGCGTATGAATGAAGCATATACATCAGGACCTGCATTACCCAATCAGAGTTGGCCCTCAAATAGCCTCTAATTCCCTTGAGAGGCTCATCACTATCTCCAGTGATACTCTACTAATTAGAACATCTTGGGTATCCTTTTTAAAATATCACTTTTGGGACGCATACCAAAATGTTTTCTACTCATTTGTTCATTGTTTCGTCGAACACTTTTCAGTCACTTTTCATATGTCAAGCAATATGGCAGAACCTGCAGGTATAAAATTTAAAAATTTAAACTCCTCCATTATTGAGGAGTTTACAGCCCAGGATTTTCCTAAACGTATCCCACTGATTTTCATTGTCTTCTTTTATTCATCATATTTGGTTCTAAGGGACTTTTTATTTAAACATAAAATATTTCCTCAAAGGACAAATATTTGCCACCACTAATTATATTTACAAGGATGTGCTTCAGGTTTTGGAAACACTTCCAAAAATATTTTGGGTCATTGCCTCATCCCTGGAATAAAATAGTGTACCTAAGGGACTTCTCTGACGAGCTAAATACTCTTTTTAGATGTTTAAATTCTGGCATATTTAGCCAACTATTGTTACAATTTTATCTTATTTTTTAAACTCTTTCATATCTTTAAATATTTATGTACACCATTGGTTTCCATGCTTCTTTGACTCTTCCACCGTATGGAATGAACTTTAGGTGCTGACAGTACACACACACACACACACACACCACTGATCCCAACAGGTCAAGAAACAACACTCACCATTACAAGGAGGGGTGCTCTCTAATATTTTCCTTTTTTGTGTTTTTAGGCCCTAACATAATGCATTAATTCAGTTCATAGGCCACTAAGGGGTATTGACTGCAGTGTAGGGTACTTGGTGTGACACTGTTATTTTTTATTACATATGTTTAAATACTTCCCTAAAATACAGTACAGAAGAACTATCACATTTATTCCCCCAAATTACAATCTTCCAAAGTATCCTGCAAGTACCACTTTTAAAAACAGATTTACTGCACATGTTTGTAGTACTTATTTATTATCTAGCTAGGTAGCAAGCTATTGCTACTTTCCCTGTTTTTACCCTATTCTTGATTCCTAGGTGACAAAAGTGTTGCCAATGCACCACGATGACTTTCTTCTTTCTACGTTTACCCCATCTCTGTGCTGTATTTATTTCTATGCTGATGGTGTTTCCTTATTTAAGCACTTAACAGCTATATCAAAATAAGCATTTAATAAAGTTAGGTTTACCACTTAATAGGGATTCTTTTATTATGCCAGATGACAAACTAATTGATTTCATTTCTTTCAGCCTTTTGACCCACTTCCCGTATTTAAAAATAGTATCGTTACCCTTTTATAGTTTAATCTTATGCCCACAGGCTCAGATGTGGCCCTGGGCAGACTTGCATAGGGCAAAGCATGTGTCCAGCACCCTGTCTTTCCTTACAGCATCCTCTTCTGTGCCCACACCTTCCCTCAGAGCACTGAGTCCTCCTAAGTTGTTTCCTACCTGATCTGGGTTTGATTCCCAGTCCTGCCTCTCACTGACTTTGTGCCTCTAAACAAGTCATTTAAGTCCTCTCAACTGAAGTTTCTTTAACCATAAGATTGGGGAAATTGCAGGTTGCTGTGAGTAGAGTGAAGTCAATCCAACAGCAACTCCTGCAAGCAGAGGAGGGACTCAGTCCCTGAAAAGCATCTAGGAGGGAGCCACGCCAGCCTAGGGATGCCGAGAGGCAGAGCAGATGTCACTGGCCAGCCATGGAACGAAGTATCCGCAAAGCCAACTGGAAAAAAATGTTTGGAATCCAAGTCCTAGATGACCAGCAAAGATGGCCTGTAGGTAACATTGTTGATATCAGATCCGCCAAGAGCAAAAAAACCTGGCAGATGTCATTTTGCTGGTTTGTTGTTTCTTTTAAAAGTGTTTGGTGTGTACCCCACCCCCCACCCCCGAGGCTGTTGCCTCAAAGCATTTGTGAAGAATAATGATACCTTCCTCACTGGGTTATTTTAAGATATTGATGGCACTGAGTATGAAAGTGCTTTGAAAATGGTAAAGCGCTCTACAAATGCTAATTTCTCTATTTACCCCTTTTCAAAACTGTTCAAAGCTGGCAATTTATATTGGGATAAGAAACAAATTCATGGTCAGGAATAGAAGACTGATATTGTTGAATGAAATGCACACTTTAGTTGATTGCATTCTCCTAGCTCCTTTATTTCCAGCTCAAGCTATCCATTAGAATCACCTTATGAACTTTGAGGACTTACCAGTGCCCAGCCCTCTACCCAGAGACTTTGCGCCGCTTGGTCTGGGGAGGGGCTCAGGTAGCAGCTTGGTGTAAAAGGTGATTCTAATGTGTTGTCAGAATTGAGAGCCACTGTCAAAAGAGGAAATCTCATATGTTAGAATTGAGGGGAAAACCTAAATGATAACCAGACAAGGCTCTTAATGAGTCCAGGCAACCCTGCATATACTCTCACAGATGCATGGGATTCTTCGCATTAATTTCTTCAATCAAAATATATTCATTGGGCAGCTGCTCTCTGTCAGGCATATTCTGGGAAATCAAAGATAAATAATACAAAACTCCTATCCTTACGCAGTTCAGTCTGTGGAAGACATAGGCTTTCGTGTAAGTTGTAAGTAGTTACAATTGTATGTGTGAGTTCTATAATGGGGTAAGGAGGCTATAGGTGTAAGACTATACATTCTACCAGGGAATATCAGGAAAGCTTTTCATCAAATGTGAAATTTAAACTGAGTGATGACAAACGTGTACAGTTTTGTCAGGCAGAGAATAATTATGACAGCTAACATTCATTGGGCCATTAGCATGACCAGTCACCACTCTAAACACCTTACCCTATAACTCATCCGATCATTCCAATGACAAACTTAGGAGGTGAGTGCTAATATTCGCCCCATTTTATTACAGGGAAGTGGTCCTCCAAATGCATGCCTCCTACAGCAGAGGGCCATCCCTAGGCACCTTGTTAGAAATGCAAATTCTCAGTCCCCACCCCAGACCTACTGACTGGGAAACTCTCTGGTTGGGCTTCTCCCTCCCCCTTCCCCTACCCTTCCCCTACCCTTCCCCCTCTCCCCCTTTCTCTGTCTCCCTCTCTCTGTCTCCCTCTCTCTACCATATCAGGACACAACAAGAAGGTAGGCATCTGCATGCTAGGAAGGGATGTCTCAGCAGAACCCAACCATGCTGGCATTCTGATCTTGGACTTGAATTTTCTGTTGTTTAAATCACTCAGTCTATGATATTTTGTTGTAGCAGCCCAAGCTGACTAATACAAACCTCCACCCAGGAAGAGGGAAGATTGTATGCAAAGGAGCAGAGATAAGAGAGAGCATGGAATATACCTAAAAACAGATGAATAGGATGAGGGATACGGTGTTGGATGTGGGGCCCACGATGGAGTATGTATGAGGTGTGACGAAAACTAAAGCATGAGAGATTGAAGTCAGATACTGAAGGCCCTTGTATGCAAGGGAAATGTGTTTAAACTTTTTCGTAGGAGCAATGAGGAGCCACTGAAAGATTTTAAGCAGATCAGATTCGTATTTTAGAACAGTAACTATTAGGGGAGAAATGAATGGATATGCATCCGGTGATTAGAGGGGTAGATTGATGTGTTAGGAAACTCTTGCATGATTCCAGATTCAAAGCAAAGAAAACATGAACTGAAGTCATAGAAGTTTGGGTCTGAAGTTTAAATATAAGATGCACTGAGATTAAGATGCCTATGGAAAATGTATATAGAAATATATATATGTAACATATAAACAGATGTATGTATAGATTTATATGAGTATGGATGGGAGAAAGTTGCTTAAAGACAGACACTAAGCTGTTCATATTTCTTATTCAGACTAGAGGAACTGGAGAGGGAAGGAAAAAATAATTAATGTCTCCTTATACCTCTGTATTATACTTGTTGCAATGAGCACACAGTACCTAACTAATTTTTTAACAAACCCAATAATGATCACACACGCACACACACATGCAGTTCTGGAGCTCAGGTGTGAGAGCTCGGCTTGAGGTGTAAATTTGGGTGACACCGCTGTAGGGGTAACAGTGAAAACTGTGGGAGTTGAGAAACCTTGGGACTGAGGAGAAAAGTCCTCCAAGGGTGGCAGGCGGGGACCTACCCTGTTTAAATGCTAGACAAGGAAAGCATGGGAGCCTAGAAGGAGTAACCCGAGAAGGGATGCCAGAAGAGTCCATGATCCTGAGGAAGCAGACCTGTCATCCCTGGCGTACCCCCAGCCTTCTTGACACATAACAGATACTCCGTTGGCCATTCAACAGCTGAGGAATGAAAGAATATATTTTAGCAAGTGGAGTGACATCTGTGTCACACACTACGAGAAGAGTCATTAGCTGTGCAATACACCCTTTAAATTTGTCAATTAGAAGATTTCTGAGTCAAAAGAAAAGCTATTTTTATTTTTATTTTCTTCTCCCTGTTGTTTCTCATATCTGACATCCCCTTTCCTAATCCTGAAAAAAAAATATTCACTCATAGATACACAAACACATATCATGCACACCTAGATTCAAATGGACGTAGCATTCTATTTTTATCCCTGAGGTAGTATCTTAGGAAAGAAAAAAAACACCCTTAGATATTTTTCTCATTGCAAGATGGGGGTAAGGGTGGGGGTAAGGAAGTGTATGTAAAGGTCTTTCACCCGTATTATACTGTATTGCTCCCAAATGGTTGAAGTCATGAACTTTTAATCTTGGCAGCATGATAATTCTCTTAGAGACAGGAGGAAACATGAGGAAAATCAACGACCCGTTAGCAGCAGGGTGGTGGTTTGCGTTCTCAACTTTGGCTACATGCACTGGAACACATGCTGTTTGCCTTTCTTTTTTTTTTTTTTAATTTTTATTTATTTATTTATTTTTATTTATGGCTGTGTTGGGTCTTCGTTTCTGTGCGAGGGCTTTCTCTAGTTGTGGCAAGTGGGGGCCACTCTTCATCGCGGTGCGCGGGCCTCTCACTATCGTGGCCTCTCTTGTTGCGGAGCACAGGCTCCAGACGCGCAGGCTCAGCAATTGTGGCTCACGGGCCTAGTTGCTCCGCGGCATGTGGGATCTTCCCAGACCAGGGCTCGAACCCGTGTCCCCTGCATTGGCAGGCAGATTCTCAAGCACTGCGCCACCGGGGAAGCCCCTGTTTGCCTTTTTAAGGGCAACTTTGCAGAGCACGAGACCAGCAAAGAGAAGGATTAGCTGATCATTTTGACCATCATCTCCTCTGAGGTAGAAAGAGACTGGAGGGCCACCGACCCTCCCCCAAATGTCCCAGACAGATTGAATTGAGGGCTGTTAAGGATTAATTCCCATAGTTGGTTACTCACAGCATCTGATCTAGATTTCCTTGTATTCAACAGTTCTCCATCACGCTCCAGCTGAAGCCCTTTGCCTCATCTTTCTTTGGGGAGGATACAAAAATGACAGCATTTTCAGGGTAAAAATTGCTTCTTAGCACTCTGATTTTAAAATTTAGTTTAAATTGAGAAATTTGGGATGCAGGCATGTCCCAAGATTATTTTGTTGATGTTGTTGCATGAAAGCAGGGTAGGGAAGGGATTGAAGGATATCTTCTTTTTTAAAAAAATGCACTGAATTCTAGAGCATGACCAGACTCCTCTTTTTTCCTTATTCTTCCAACCAGTGAATGCATCAGTAGATACCAATGGCTCTGGATGTAAAATATAGAGAGAATTTGACCATTTTTCATCATCTCCACAGCTACCACTTTAGTCCAAGCCATCACCATCTTCTACCTGGTTGTTCTGACCTCTGAACAGTTCTCTACTCCACCCAGGGCATCCTAGAGGCTATTCTCAACAGAGCAGCTGGAACAAGGCTGCTACAACAGATTATTATATTCAGATTACAGCTGGAGTCCTTACAGAGTCTGACAGAATCTGGTCGTCTACCTCTCTGACCTCGCTTCCTCCTACTCTCTCACTCCCTCTCTGCCCTGTAGCCACTCCGGCCTCTTTGTCATTCCTGTAGCTCCTGCCTGCACTCACTCCTACCTAAGCCTGGCATGCTTTTATCCTCCAAATACCCTCTTAAGTTCACACCCCACTTGCTTCAAGTTTTTGCTCAAATACCCTATTACTTGAGTACTCTCTGCAAAACAGCAACCCTCGCTGTTTCTCCCTATCCCCTTGCCCTGCTTTATTCTTCTTCATGGAACTGTTACTACCTGATATATTATGTATTTATTTGTTGATATGCTTGCTGAATGTACCTTTCCCCATTAGAATGTAAATTAAGGAAGCAGATGATTAGTGTGTTGCCTGTAGCAATTAGTCAATATTTTGTGGAATAAATATAAGCTACAAAATAATATTTATTGTGCCTCATAGTGTATAACACAGGTGTTGAATAGAACTTGGACATCCAAGGGTTCTGGAAGCCTAAACTTATGATGGTGTATCTATACTTTCAGATTATTTTCTCCTAATTTGTCCCTTATTTAATTAGGATAGGCTTGAACAGGAGTCTTCTGGCAATTTCAACTTCATCAATTGGATCATAAAGGACTGTTTCTTTAATAAAAGAGAAGGTGGAATGTTTCTTCAACTTTCTTTTGAGACCCTAAGGTGGGTCCTTCCTTGTTATGGGAAGTCAGAGATTTTGCATTGTACCTTTTGGCAGCCCACATGATAACTAACACATTGCCTTACGTGTAGTTGGTTGTCATTAAAAAGAGTTTGCCTGAAGAGTAAAAATTGAGTAAATATTTCGCTGGTTGTAGTAGGTTTTTTCCAAAGCCTAGGGCATGTCTGGAACTCCCATTCTTGAATCTGGAATGAGGGTCAGCCTTATAAACCTTGGTCTAATTGGGATCCGTTGAGATGAAGTGAGATCCAGTGCTCTAAACAAAAGCCATATCCAGTTCACTTTTCATTCACTCAAGGAACATTTAAATGCCTATTATGTGTTAGGTAATATGCTAAGTACTGGGATAAATGATGAGCCCAAAGGAGTCATGTTGCAACCTATACGGAACTTAAGACTAGTAGGGGAGACAGACCTTGATCAAACAATGATTCAAACAGTTGTGTAAAATCATAGTTGGCAAGTGCTATGAGTAAAAGAGACACAAGGTTGCAGGTGGCTATAATCGGAAATTTGACCCTGACAGGGAGATTCAAGGAAGGCTTCCTTAAGGAAGTGAATTGAGTTAAGAGAGAACTGGAGCAGAGCCCTCAAGGCAGAGGCAACATGAGGAGCAAATGCACCGTGGTTGAAGGACATTAGACCCGTCTGAGGTCCTTAAGAAGGTCTTCATGGTGAGTGCACAGAGCAGGGTAGAACATACAAGACTGGAGATGTGGGTGAGGCAGGTCATTCACAGCTTCATAGGTTATTTTGATAATTTCTTAAACATATATCTAAAGAGTGATGGTAAGGCATGAAATAATTGATATGTTTGGGGGTGGAGAGTAAGGAGCTGCCTAACAAATTACCACAAATCTAGTGACTTCAACCAACTCACATTAATTATTCCATATTTTGCATGAGTCAGGAATCCGAGCATGACTTAGACAGATTATCTGCTCAGGGTCTCACAAGTCTGCAGTCAAGGTGTTGATCAGGCTGCATTGTCACCTGGAAGCTCAACTAGGGAAGAATCAACTTCCAAGTGCTTTCAGCTTGTTGACTGAATTTTTTTTTTAAGATTATTTTATTTTATTTTGATTTTTAAAAAATTTATTTTATTTATTTATTTTTGGCTGCATTGGGTCTTCGTTGCTGTGCTCGACCTTTCCCTAGTTGCGGCAAGCGGGGGCTACTCTTCGTTGCGGTGCGTGGGCTTCTCATTGCCGTGGCTTCTCTTGCTGCGGAGCACGGGCTCTAGGCGCCTGGGCTTCAGTAGTTGTGGCACGTGGGCTCAGTAGTTGTGGCTCGCGGGCTCTAGAGCACAGGCTCAGTAGTTGTGGCGCACGGGCTTAGTTGCTCCTTGGCATGTGGGATCTTCCTGGACCAGGGCTCAAACCCATGTCCATTGGCAGGCGGATTCTTAACCACTGCGCCACCAGGGAAGTCCTTGTTGACTGAATTTATTTCCTTGCAGCTATAGGTCTGAGGGCCCCAGCTTCTTACTGGCTGTCAACTGGAGGCTGCCCTCAGGTCCCCGACCCATGGCCCTGCAGAGGCGGTTCACGACATGGCTGTTTGCTTCTTCAAGGCCCCGGGAGAATCTCTGTCTCCAGTCTGGTAATATGGAGTCTTACATCATGTACTGTAATCATGGGAGTGACATCCTATCCCCTTTGCTGCATTCTACTGGTTAGACATAAATTACGGATCCTCCTTGTACTCAAGGGGAGGGAGTCATGCAAGGGCCTGAGTCATTGGGGGCCACCTTAGGGTGTGTCCACCACAGGAGGGAAGAAGGAGATGACAGATGTTCAGATCTGATGGATTATGCAGAGTGCATTGAAAGTCTAGATGAGAGATGATGGTTTAGATTAGGGTGGTGGCTGTGAAGACAGAGACGTAAGGTTTAACTTTGAGCGTTATTTTAGAGGTCAGATTAATGGAACTTAGTGGTGGCTTGCACTTAAGGGGCAAGGAAGAGGAAGATGTCAAAAATGACTACCCGGTTTCTATTGAATAAGTAGATCAGTGGCGCTAACTCTGTCCACTCAGTAAAAGTCATTGGGAGGCTTTAAAAAAAGTACTCTAGGGCCTGACCCCAGGCTTTTAAAACCAGAATCTTTGGGGGTCCAGACATTGGTATCTTTTTTCTTATTTTTTTATTGAAGTATAGTTGGTTTACAATATTGTGTTAGTTTCTGGTGTGCAGCAAAATGATTCAGTCATATATATATATATATATATATATATACTTTTTTCCATTATAGGTTATTACAAGATATAGAACATAATTCCCCATGTTATACAGTAGGTCCTTATTGTTTATTTTATATATAGTAATGTGGCATTGGTATTTTTAAAAAGATTTTACAGATGATTTCAATGTGCACCCAGGATTGAGAACCACAAGACTAGATGTATTATTATACCCTTCATTCTGATAGGAAACCACTTAAGATCATGAGGCTGGTTTTCAGGATGTTGAATTTGAGGAAGTTTTGAGACATCCAGTTAAAATACTCAGTCAGGTTGTACACAAATCATATGAGCTCAGGATGGAGACCTGGGCTAGAGGTATGAATTTCACATGATCTATGGGTAAACTGCCTTGTGTAGCCACGAATGGGGGTGAAATCACCTAGTGGTAGAATATATAGTAAGAAGAGATAAAGGCCTGTCCTTAGGCTTTGAGAAACTCCAACATTTAATGACTTGGTGTAGGAATATGAGTCTACAAGGAGTGGCCACAGAGAAAGCAGTAAAAACAGACTGTGGGATCAAGGAAGTCAAGAGAAGAGAATGTTTACAGAAGAGGCAATGGTCAGTGATGTCACATGAACTTATGGAAGTGGGCTGGGGGTTACTCAGATGCCTGACTCTCTCCCCAGTAAAAGTTGTGAGTTAGAAAGCTTTAATTACTTTTAATTGAATCCCCAAACTAGTATCTGCAAACTTTTCCTCTTGTTTTCCTCATTACAAAGGTAATGACTGTAAAATGTAGGAAATTTAGGAAGAACAGATTAGCCCAAATGAAGGAAATTTTAATTCCCCATAAACCTACCAACCAATGGTAACTACAATTGGTATGTATCTATCTCCTTGGAGTTCTTTTTTCAGCAGATATACATTATTTTTTAACAGAATAATGACTTGCATACTGTTTTATAGCCTGTATTTGTCACTTAATATATCCTGTACAATTTTTCATATTCTTACATAGCATACTCTCAAATGATCACATTATGCTGAATTGTATGGATATGCCATAATTTGCTCAAGCAATCTATTATTTGACATTTAGGTTGTTTTGATTTCTCCACTATTATGAAGATAACATTATAAAATATAAGACATAATTGTGAATGTGGGGGGTCAACAAAGCACTCAAAAGTTGGGATCCAATTTAGGGATAAGACACAGGTAAAGATCAGCTTTATTTCTGAAAGAGATGAGTAGAGGATGTGACCTAGATCTGGAACTAAATCTGGCATAGACAAAACAAGCCTTCCCATCGCGACCTCTCCAAACCAACCACCGTGCAACAGAAGCAGAGCCTGCTCTGCTAACTTATTGGATGATAGAACAGGCAGAATGCATATCCACTGCAGGCAGACAGCTTACAAAGAGAAAGAAGTCTAGAACTAACAGGGCCAGACCAGATCTGTTCTTCTCTCAGACTCACAGTACAAACAATTCCTGGTGACTACTTCTCTTGGTGAAGTCTTCCGCATATGTGGTAGCCAGCTTTCGAGATGGTCTTCAGTGATTCTCAGTTCTGGTATTCAAACCCTTGTGTAACCCCCTCCCACGGGGAATCAGGCTTGGTCTATGTGAGCAATAAACACAGCAGAAATGATGGTGTGTGACTTCCAAGGTTAGGTCATAAAAGGCATTACAGCTTTTGCCTTGCTTTCTTTTGGATCACTCACTCAGAGGAAAGCCAGCTTCCGTGTTGTGAGGATACTCAAGCTGCCCATGGAGAGGTCCATATGAAAAGGAACAGAGACTTCCAACCAAGAGCCAGCACCGACCAACCTGTCAGCCTTGAAAATGACCCAACTTAGACATAGAGCCTCTATCCCAAGTCAGACCTTTAGATGCCTGTAACCCTAGCTGACATCATGACTACAACCTCACAAGAGACCCAGAGCCAGAACGACCCAAATTCCTGACCCACAAAAATTGTGAGAAAGTGAATGTTCTTTATTGTTTTCAGGCACTAAGTTTCTGATAATTTATTACGCAGTAATAGATAATTAATATACCTTAGAAACATAAGTGGCTCTTTCTCTCTCCCAGTTGCCAAAGAGTAAACATCTTTGTAGCTGAATCTTTGTGCATATCTGAAATAATTGTCCAGATGTAGAATTGCTAGATCAAAGGAAATGCAGAATTCCAGTGTTAAATATGGTTCAATCTTAACTGTGCTATTTTAGACATCATGGCATTGGCCTTAAAGTATGCAGTCAAACCATCACTACTCTTGTCCCATTCACACACTTGCCTGCAGGACTGTGTCTTTGTTTTCTGCCTGGAGAGAGTGGGAGGAACAGGAGGAAGGATGGAACAATGACAGGCGTCCCCAAAGGTTGATAGAAAGCATGAGGGGTCCTAGGGCATGTGCTGACTTTTGGAGGATCACCTTTGTAAATATATCAGAAAGATGTGTGTTTATGAAGGCTCAATGTGGCAACACTGACAAATGAGACTTGATGTACTGACAGAAGTATTTGGTGTGTTAAATAGAAACACACTGATAGATGGAAATTCAAAATTCCTGGAAAGAAGAAAAAGGACAGATGCTGAGCCCAGGAAAGAGCTGCGTGGAGAGAAGAGAGAGAAGGCAAGAATAAAAGAAACAAAGAACCCCACAGCAATAGATAACACATATGGTACTCCAGTTAGAGGAAGACATAACTACTGCAGGAGAGGGAGATTTCAGCTAATGATCCCACCCATAGCAAGCTGCTCCTGTTTATGGGCAGGAAGCTATAAAGTTCTGACAGTGGCAGCCTCATGCTTTTCAAAAGCCTAATTTTAGAATACTCTTGATAATGCCCCAGTAGTTGCTAGATCTGAATTAAAAACTCCTGGTCCCTTCCTCCCCTTTTGCTAAATAAAGGCTTATTGATTTACTAATGGCCTTTATATCCTGCTGAAAACAACCCTGTAGAAGGAAAGATGTTACCTAGAGCCGGAGTGGCTAACACCTTGGAAAAACCCAAATCTCAGGTGGGAAGGTAAACAGAAGACAGGCTCAGAGAAAACTCAGAACCTGAGACAAAGGGAGGGGAGAAATGCAGGGTAGGAAGAGGTTTTGAAGGGGAAGAGTGGGGCTGCTGAAAACAAGTGTTGCCCTAGGATCCAGATACGTAAGTACAGGCACGTGGAAGTCCTGTGCGGAAAATGGTGTCCCTTGGGACTTTGTTGGAACCATAGAT
Organism: Balaenoptera borealis; assembly: GCF_965194805.1. Lineage (NCBI taxonomy): Eukaryota > Metazoa > Chordata > Mammalia > Artiodactyla > Balaenopteridae > Balaenoptera > Balaenoptera borealis. The sequence goes on along the minus strand of NC_138860.1, from coordinate 53,855,847 downwards.
TTGTCAGAAGAGTGGGGTGCAGTAAAGGGTCTCTGGGCTGAGTGGCAAAGACCTGTCTTGATTCTAGTCCCAGATCTCCCCACAGTGGGCTACATAAACCTACATTTTGTAACCACACTCTGGACTCTGGTGCTCCCTCTATGAAACAAGGGACCTTTCTGTCTATAAGTCTAGAATTCCAGATGTCAGCTACTGATGTGGTAGCTATCTTTCTGGGATTTTTTTCTCTACCTGTATCATTTAGAACAGGTCCACACTGAATGGATGGAGGATCACAGGAAGTGAGGGGAATGGGTCAGGAAGCCAGATTTGGAGGAGGAAGCAGGAGAAGCAAGAAAAGGCAGAAATACAGACACAAGGGGACAGAGAAGTCAGGTGGAGGGGCGGGCAGTGGCCAGAACTGCAGAGAAATGGGGCCTTGAGGGAGAAATAGGCTGAGGAGGGTAGAGCTGAGGGGTTACAACCTGGCCTCTGGATCCTGACAGCCCACCCGGGCCATTAAATTCTGGCACCTTGGGAAATTACTTAATCTCTTTAGCTCCGAATTTCCTGATCCATAAAAAGAAAATAACAGGAGAATACAATGCTATTTATTGTCCTGCGGATCAAATGAGACAGTGTCTGTAAGGAAATGAGCACAACATCTGGTACCCAGTTATTACTCAGTAAGTAGTCGCCACAAGTACTAACAAGTCTCTCCAGTTTGGAGATTGGAAAGTTGTGGGTTTGCAGAAGCCAAGCTTAATGATGTCTGTGGACTGGGGGGCGGGGCTGTATGTGCATAGCTTCAAGAACTGTGTTGAGACAGTTTGAAGAGTGATAGTTTTGTGTCTCTGAAATAAACTGAACAAGTAAAAATGGGAAGCTAAGTATTTTAAGAAGTGTGCTTACCATCCCCTCTCCCCAGTGTAGTAGCAGGTATGACCCACTAACTGCTGATAACTGCCCTTCAGAGAAATACCTCCCAGGTACTGAGTCTATAAACCACGTGCATGACTCTCTGGGCCCTCCTCCACAACGTTCTATATTTGCATCATGGCTTCAAATGTTTTAATACTGGCAAGCTACCTCTGGGGACTCTACTCTTGGGGTGTGTCAGTGGTACCCAGCAATGTCCTTCATGATCAGACAAATTTACCTTTTTTCCTTTGCCCTTTGAGTCTTTTCTTGCGTATGGTCCCTACTTCTGTACAACTGTGCTGTGTTACAAAAAGGGAAGCTTAATTGTCATTCTGGAGGTTAAGAGAAAACATAGGACCTGGCAAGGGCCCAGATGTGACTGACCACACAGGTTGTGTTCTGCTCAACAGTGCAGGTCTAAGTCATTCACTTAGATTACGGTGTGAATGGCGTCTCTTGGTATTGTGCAAGGGTAATCGGAAACGCAGTATGGGGTGGCCCTGTTGGGGAGGGGAGCGTTCTAAGCCAGGATGAAAAAAAGAACCAAAACACAAGAACTGGGAGCATCTTTAATTGAAACTTCAGGGGACAGCGAGAACAGAAAGCATATGGGTAATCGCTCCCCAGGCCCTCCATGCCAGCTGCGATGTCAGGAGGGCAGTTTCAGCCTTCGGGCAGCTCATTAGGGCAGAGACTGAGGATGGATGGGGTGAGAAGAAAAGCCCTGTCCTGCTGAATCACCAGTGCCGGTTCCAGGAGCTGCCTGGCCATCCCCACAGGCTGCCTGGCCGAGGACTGAGCAAGCACGAGGCTGGAGAGTTGGCAGAATATCAAAGGGTGGAGGGGCCAGTTGAGAGCTGAAGGAGCGACATTTGTGAATGAGTGTGATGATGAATCGTTTCTGTTTGTTCCGACTAAACCCAAGCTCCACCTCACACAAGTGGAGCAACCAAGTGTAAGGCGCTGAGATGGTTGGAAATGAAAGGATTGTCTGACCAGCTGTTCTAATTGGTGGTTGAAACTCTTAAGTCAGAACAGCTAAGACTCGGGTCTTGCTCAGTCGGATAGATGATGAGAAAAACGGAGACAGAAGAGTCCTCTTAATGCCTTACGCTCATTTTTTTTTTTTTAATTAGAAAAGGTTTTTTTTTTTTTCTGATTGTAAAACTAATGCATTGTTTTGTAGAAAATTTGGAAAAAGAAAATTGTAACAAAGACAATAAAATGTATCCATGATTGCATCACTTGGCAACAATTATCAGTATAAATTCACTTGCAACACTTTTCTCTCAGGAGAGCAAGGCATTTTGCGAATATTTTCTAATTCATTTGGCAATGCAGGTGTGTGAGGGTTGGTTGGAAGTGGGTAGTGCATCCTTTTTTTTTTTTTTAATTAATTAATTTATTTATATTTATTTTTGGCTGTGTTGGGTCTTTGTTTCTGTGCGAGGGCCCTCTCCAGTTGCGGCGAGCGGGGGCCACTCTTCATCGCGGTGCGTGGGCCTCTCACCGTCGCGGCCTCTCTTGCCGCGGAGCACAGGCTCCAGACGCGCAGGCTCAGTAGTTGTGGCTCACGGGCTTAGTCGCTCCGCGGTATGTGGGGTCCTCCCAGACCAGGGCTCGAACCCTTGTCCCCTGCATTGGCAGGCAGATTCCCAACCACTGCGCCACCAGGGAAGCCCACATCCTTTTATTATAATTATGGAGCAGTCAAAATAGCAAATTCACTGACTTGTTCAAAGTCTTTGTGATGGCAATGTCTTCTGTCCACTGGTTCTGGCCTCGAATAATAAAAATAACCTGAACGATTAACATTTGTCTAGTGCTTTTCAGTTGTAGAGAACTTTACCTTGAGGTACCCTTCTGCTATGTACCTTCCATATTTATTCACTTACATTCTAGTTCACAGGCAGCCATGATTTTTTTTTTTTCTTTATTGAATCTGTTACCATATTGCTTCTGCTTTATGTTTTGGTTTTTTGGCCGTGAGGCATGTGGGATCTTGGCTCCCCTACCAGGGATTGAACCCACACCCCTGCATTGGAAGGTGAAATCTTAACCACTGGACCGCTAGGGAAGTCCCAGAAGCCATGATTTAAGGGAGATTAATTTAGTAGTTGGAAGTAGAAAGCCAGGAGCCAGGACTTCTGATCCCTTCAGTTGTGTGGAACCATGCTTCATTCAAAATCTTCATGCTTAAGGCAGCAGAAGAAAAGAGTATACTGATCCTCATAAAGTTATAGTGTGTCTGCATTTACGGGAATAGTGTAAGCAACGTGCATACACAGGGGTATATAGGAGCAGATGAACTGTGGACCTATCCAGCCATGTTCAATAGGTAGCCACTAGCCACATGTGGCTCTTGAGCACTCCACAAGTGGCTCAAGCAACTAACAAATTGTTTTCAGATTTGATCTAATTTTGATTAATTTAAAAGTTAAAATGCATATACTCTATTCAATTATTATTAAAAAAAGTTTAAGTATGCTTAAAATAACTTGTGTTTATGAATCTTTTTCAACTGTAAATTATTTCAAATCTAAATACAGAATCACGTATTTCTGATGAAAAATTTGTATCTACGTTGAGACGTGCTATAAGTGTAAAATACACCCCAGATTTCAGACTCGGTGTGAAAAACTGTAAAATATCTTGATAATAATTTTCTCATATTAATTACATGTTCAAATGAAAATATTTTGTGGTCATTAGGTTAAATAAAATATATTATTAAAATTAATTGCATCTATTTTATTTTACCTTTTGAATGTCGCTGCTAAGCAATTTAAAATATTTATGTAGTTTGCATTATATTTTTATTGGACAACACTGGATACAGCCACCTTAGCAAGTCCCCAGTTGTATCTTCTAAGCTATGAACAATGAGGGTGCATCTTAAAACTATGTATTAGACATCTCTCCTTGAGTTCAGTAGACAAACGTATTTTAGAATCATGGGTTGGTAAATGGCATAGGTGTCAAAGTTAGAACAGCTAGAGGCTCAGTGGGGGCTGCATGAGCTGTGTAACAATGTATGACTTTATTTTTCATTTTTCCTTTGTACATTACAATAATTTCAATCTTACAGGAAAGGTATACAAGAGTACAAAGGACTCCCATGTGCCCTTTCCCCAGAGACCCCATTCAAGGGTTGCACCTGACCCAATAATGTCTCTTACAGCAGAAGAACCAACCCAGATTGCACATGGCACAAAATTGTCACGTCTCTCCAGTGCCCTTCAATCAGGAATGATTGGTTCCTTGGACCTTCATAACCTTAATATTTTTGAAGATTACAGGCTTATTATTTGTAGGATGTCCCTCAATTCAGGTTTGTCTGATGTTTCCTCATGTTGAATTCAAGTTATGAATATTTGGCCAGAATGTCATGGAAGTGATGTTGTGATCTCATTGGATCCTGTCAGGTGGACGTGATTTGTATTTGTCCAATTTCCGATGTTGACTTTGATCACTTGAGTAAGATGGTGGCTGCCAGGTTTGTTCACTGTAAAGTTATTTTTTCTTTGTATAATTAATAAGTATTTTCAAGGGAGATATTTTGAGACTATGAAATACCATGTTCTTCACCAAATTTTACCTCCTAGTTTACAGTGATTTATGTTTCTTGCCTGAGTGGATTATAACTGTGATAATTACTAAATTATGATTTTCTAATTCTATCATTTTTCTGTTTATTATAAATTATTACAAATTATTAATTATATCTCAATTATAAATTATGATTATTTTCTATATTTACTTTTCTACAATATATATAAATGATGATTTTTCTAATTCCATTATTTTTCTACATTTATTAGGAATTTTATTCTAAATTATTATTTAATTAATTATATAATCAATTACAAATTATTATTTATTTTTTCCTACATTTATTATATAAATATAATATGGCTTCTTGGATTCCTGTTTTATTCAAAGGAATATAACCCATTACTGATTGTCCCAGGATTCATGAGAGGAAGCCTTTCAAGGCAGCTCTGTGTCCTTTTGACATGCACCCATCATTCTTTGGTATTTTTTAATCCAGTGGTTTGCTGGAGCTGGCTTACACTGGTTTGTAAGAGTCCATTCTAAATTTTTCAGGAAATTTGCAAGTACTAACTAACATGAAGTTAGTAGTTTAGAATTAAGCAATTGGGAGTATTTATTTACTCCATGGAAACTGGCAAATGCTACAACCAGAACTTTTTCCTCCAAAGATGTAGTTGTTAAAAATTTGTCAGCACACACAAGGTTTCTGTCACAAAATTGTTCCAGACTCATCTTATACCTTAACTGACACAGGCCTGTAATCATCCATTTCTCCAAGGATCCCTGATTCCTTTTAATGGAGAACAGGACTTAGAAACCAAGATCTTGAAGCAGGGTGAACTCTATTGGATGTACGTGGGTGGACAGAACTGGGAAAGGTTGCTTATGTGTGTGTGTGTTATGTATGTGTATGTACATATGCACTAGGAAACATGTATCATGTACCTATATGCATGTATACACTCTAATTTTAAATACACATTTTATTTTGGAGTAATTTTAGATTTACAGAAAAGTTAGAGCACAGGATTCCAGTATATCCTTCACCCAGCTTCCCCTAATTTTATTTTACTTTTTTAATTGAAATATAGTAGACTTACAATGTCCTGTTAATTTTTGCTGTACAGCAAAGTGATTCAGTTATACATATATATATATATACATTCTTTTTTAATATTCTTTTCCACTATGGTTTATCATAGGATATTGAATATAGTTCCCTGTGCTATATAGTAAGACCTTGTTGTTTATGCATTCTATACATAATAGCTTAGATCTCCCAACCTTCCACTCCATCCCTCCCCCATCCGCCTCCCCCTTGGCAACCACAAGTCTGTTCTCTATGTCTGTGCGTCTGTTTCAGTTTCATAGATAGGTTCATTTGTGTCATATTTTAGATTCCACATATAAGTGATATCATATGGTGTTTGTCTTTCTCTTTCTAACTTACTTCATTTAGTATGATAATCTCTAGTTGCCTCCATATTGCTGCAAATGGCATTATTTCATTCTTTTTTATGGCTGAGTAGTTTTCCATTGTATATATGTACCGTATCTTCTTTATCCATTCATCTGTCCATGGACATTTAGGTTGTTTCCATGTCTTGGCTATTGTGAATAGTGCTGCTATGAACATTGGGGTACATGTATCTTTTTGAATTATAGTTTCATCTGGATGTATGCCCAGGAGTGGGATTCCTGGATCGTATGGCAATTTTATTTTAGTTTTTTGAGGACCCTCCATACTGTTTTCCATAGTGGCTGCACCAACTTACATTCCCACCAACCAGTGTAGGAGGGTTCCCTTTTCTCCACACTCTCTCCAGCATTTGTTATTTGTAGACATTTTAATGATGGCGATTCTGACCGGTGTGAGGTTGTACCTCATTGTAGTTTTGATTTGCATTTCTCTAATAATTAGCAATGTTGAGCACCCTTTCACATGCTTTTTGGCCATCTGTATTTCTTCTTTGAAGAAATGTCTATTTAGGTCTTCTGCCCATTTTTCAATTGGGTTGTTTGTTTTTTGTTGTTGAGTGGTATGAGCTGTTTGTATATTTTGAAAATTAAGCTCTTGGAGGTAGCATCATTTGCAAATATTTTCTCCCATTCTGTAGGTTGTCTTTTCATTTTGTTTATGGTTTCCATTGCTGTGCAAAAGCTTGTAAGTTTGATTAGGTCAAATTTGTTTATTTTTGTTTTTATTTCTATTGCTTTGGGAGACTGACTTAAAAAAACATTGATAGGATTTATATCAGAGAATGTTTTGCCTCTAACCTCTTCTAGGAGTTTTACAGTGTCACGTCTTATGTTTAAGTCTTTAAGCCATTTTGAGTTTATTTTTGTGTATGGTGTGAGGGTGTGTTCTAACTTCACTGATTTACATGTGGCTGTCCAACTTTCCCAACACCACTTGCTGAAGAGACTGTCTTTTTCCCACTGTATGTTCTTGCCTCCTTTGTCGAAGATTAATTGACCATAGGTGTGTGAGTTTATTTCTGGGCTCTCTGTTCTGTTCCATTGATCTATATGTCTGTTTTTGTGCCAATACCATGCTGTTTTGATTACTGTAGCTTTGTAGTATTGTCTGAAGTCTGGGGAGGGTTATGCCTCCTGCTTTGTTCTCTAATTGTTTTGGCAATTCTGGGTCTTTTATGGTTCCATAGAAATTTTAGGATTATTTGTTCTAGTTCTGTGAAAAATGTCATGGGTAATTTAGTAGAGATCACATTAAATCTGTAGATTGCTTTGGGTAGTATGGCCATTTTAACAATATTAATTCTTCCAATCCAAGAGCATGAGATATCTTTCCATTTCTTTGAATAATCTTCAGTTTCCTTCATAAATGTTTTATATTTCTCAGTGTATTAGTCTTTCACCTCCTTGGTCAGGTTTATTGCGAAGTATTTTATTTTTTTGGAGGGAGGTGTGTTTTTAAAAGGTACTTTTTTTTTTTTTTTTTTTACATTCCCTTTCTGATATCTCATTGTTAGTGTAAAGAAATGCAACCAATTTCTGTATGTTAATCTTGTATCCTGCTCCCTTGCCAAATTCATTTATCAGTTCTAGCAGTTTTTGTGTGGAGTCTTCAGGGTTTTCTATATACAGTATAATGTCATCTGTATATAATGACAATTTTACCTCTTCCCTTCCAATTTGGATACCTCTTATTTCTTTTTCTTGTCTGATTGTTGTGGATTTGAATAGAAGTGGTGAGAGTAGGCATCCTTGTCTTGTTCCAGATTTTAGCAGGAAGGCTTTCAGCTTTTCACCATTGAGTATTATATTAGCTGTGGGTTTGTCATGAATAGCTTTTATTATGTTGAGATCTGTTCCTTCTATACCCACTTTGGTAAGAGGTTTTTTTATTATGAATGGATGTTGAATTTGTCAAGTGCTGTTTCTGCATCTATTGAGATGATCATGTGTTTTTTGTTGTTTCTTTTGTTGATGTGATGTATCACATTGATTGATTTGCATATGTTGAACCATCCTTGTGAACTTGAGATGAATCTCACTTGGTTGTGGCGTATGATCTTTTTTATGTGTTGTTGGATTCAGTTTGCTAATATTTTTTTGAGAATTTTTGCATCTATATTCATCAAATATATTGGTCTGTAATTTTCTTTTTTGGTGGTATTTTTATCTGGTTTTGGTATCAGGGTGATGGTGGCTTCATAAAATGTCTTTGGGAGTGTTGCCTCCTCTTCAGTCTTTTGGAAGAGTTTGAGAAGGATCAGTATAAGTTCTTCTTTGTATATTTAGTAGAATTTGCCTGTGAAGCCATTTGGTCCTGGACTTTTGTTTGTAGGACATTTTTTTTTTTTTTTTAATTACAGATTCTATTTTACTTCTAGTGATCGGTCTGTTCAAATATCTGTTTCTTCTTGGTTCAGTTTTGGTGGACTATATGTTTCTAGAAACTTGTCCATTTCTTCTAGGTTGTTGAATTTGTTGGCATGTAATTGTTCATAGTATTCTCTTATTATTTCTTTTTGTATTTCTGCAGTATTGGTTGTTATGTCTCCTTTTTCATTTCTTTTTTTTTTTAATTAATTTTATTTATTTTTGGCTGCATTGGGTCTTCGTTGCTGTGTGCAGGCTTTCTCTAGTTGCAGTGAGCGGGGGCTACTCTTCGTTGCAGTGTGCGGGCTTCTCTTGTTGTGGAGTATGGGCTCTAGGCATGCAGGCTTCAGTAGTTGTGGCTTACAGGCCCTAGACCACATGGGCTTCAGTAGTTGTGATGCGTGGGTTCAGCAGTTGTGGCTCGCGGGCTCTAGAGTGCAGGCTCAGTAGTTGTGGGACACGGGCTTAGTTGCTCCCCAGCATGTGGGATCTTCCTGGACCAGGGACTGAACCCGTGTCCCCTGCATTGGCAGGCAGATTCTTAACCACTGCGCCACCAGGGAATTCCTCCTTTTTCATTTCTTATTTTGTTTATTTGGGTTTTCTCTCTTTTCTTCTTGGTGAGCCTGGCCAGAGTTTTGTCAATTTTGTTTACCCTTTCAAAGAACCAGCTCTTGGTTTTATGGATTTTTTACTATTTTTTTAATCTCTATTTTATTTATTTCCTCTCTGATCTTTATTATTTCCTTCCTCCTGCTCAATTTAGGTTTTGCTTGTTCTTCTTTTTCTAATTCTTTTAAGTGGTAGGTTAGGTTGTTTATTTGAGATTTTTCTTGTTTTCTGAGGAAGGCCTGTATCACTATGAACTTCCCTCTAAGACCTGCTTTTTGATACATCTCATAGATTTTGTATGGTGTATTTTCATTGTCATTTGTCTCAAGGTATTTTTAAATTTCCTCTTTGATTTCATCATTGACCCATTGGTTTTTTAGTAGCATGTTGTGTAGTCTCCATGTAATCATTTTTTCTCATTTCTTTTTCTGTGGTTGATCTCTAGTTTCATGCAACTTCCCCTAATTTTTATATCTTATGTAACTGTGGAACATATGTCAAAACTAAGAAATTAACATTGGTGGAGTACTGTTAACTACACTATAAACTACTTAGATTTCATCAGTTTTTCTACTACTATCTTTTTTGTTCCAGAATTCAATCCAGAATATCATATTGTATTTAGCACATGCACACACACACACATTTACACTATCCATTTCTTTCAAAGAAATCCAAATCCAAAATCTTTCCATCTCTTCATCTCTGTATCCCTCTATTTCGCTACCTATATTTAGAACCACATACCTATAATCCCAAGTCCATACCACAGGGTTTATTTTAGCTTTTGTATTTTCCTTATTTATAATTTCCTTGACCATGAGAAACTTAGCACCTGTTATCCTCAATATAATTACTTATTGGTTAGATCCCCCTGTATGTAACCAATTTCCTTACTCCACTGGCTGCTGGCCCTTTCAACCACCTACCTCACATGGATTCAGACCCTTACTAGGTTGCCCCCATCACACAGGCCTGCCTATTGGCTTTTTGATTGAATTAGGAAAGAAAGAAGGAAGGCAGAAAGTTGTACAAGTTTCTTAATCTCTTAGAATCTCATTTTCCTTATATTAATTGTTTAGGGATCAATAATACCCACCCTGTTGCAAGTAAAGTGCTAAACACAGCATCGAGTAGGAAATAAGCACTCAATAAATAGGACTTGTACCGCTTGATTGTTATTGTTATCAAGGACCAATTAAGCATGAAGCAGGAGGCCTAGAAGGAGGGACTGCGAAGGTGAGTGATTTTGGTCTTTGCCACCATGACAAGTGTTGGCAAACTAGATATACATGAAAAACTTACCTAAAAAGTCGATCTTCTATTACTCAGAGACACTTTATGAGCCTGGGCTTATTAGAATTTGTTGGCATAAGTCAGAGCTTCCCAACCTCAGCACTACTGATGTTTGGGGTCAGAGAATTATTTGCTGTGGAGAACCGTTCTGTGCATTATAGGATGTTTAACAGCTGCCTGGCTTTAACCCCCTAGAATTAGCACCCCTCTCCAAATTGTTAGAACCAAAAATTTCTCCAGAAATTGACAAAGGTCTCCTGGGGTCAAAATCTCACACATACACCCACACCCACACCCCTTGCCCCCTAGCTGAGACCCGCTGGAGTAAATGGTTGGCTTTGTCTTGACTATATTCTCTGTTGCCATGTTTGAGAAATGGAATACTTGATTTAATTTTAAAAATTCTTAACAAAGTTACCTTATAGTACTTTTCCAAAGATTTGGACTGAAAATCAATGACACAATTCAAAATTGGGCTGAAAATAATTTAATCTCAGTTTTGAGTCAGAAGTTGCTGATTTGAGCCTTAGTTACCACTGAATTGTGGACATATGCAAATCCTGGTCAGCACAGAGTCTTCCTAATGTGACTTTGGCTAATAAGGCTTGCCATAAGAAAATTATAACAAGGATTTGCACTCTCCTTTCTTTCAAAGCAATCCAAGCACTGCTTTCTAGTCTTTTCTCCCATAGTTCGCTTCATGCATTTTACATTCTAGCCAAATGGGATGTTCTTTGTCCAATAAACATTAGTTGGAATAATGAGTAGATATTTATTAACTTTCCTAAAAGAAAGGAAGTGGGAAATTTATTGCCCCATCTTACCAAGGGCTAAATTTTTCAAAAATGGTTTAGGTAGTCGGTAGCAGTGTGAGCCAGAATGAAGTGTGAATTAAGATTTTTAAAGAATTGCTCTAGTTCTTCCACTGAAGTCTCTGAAAGCTTTTTTGCACAAGGATCTCCTGATAGTGCCCAAGTCACTGCAGTCTATCGAAGCCTACAGTTCCACCTTTTACTGAAGAGAGAACTTGCTGTTAAAGAATTGGAGGGGAACATCAAAAACAACCAAACAAATAAAATAGGCAGTTACACAAATTAAAATGATCAACACAAGTAAAAACCTTAACTCCTCAGGATGACACTGAACAGGCCCTAAATTCAAAGCACCTCTCATTTTGCACCACCTCACAGAGTAGGGGTTTTGGTGATCTGTGCAGGGCGAGCTTTGCATCAACACAGAGGATTGCATGGCAATAAGCCTTCTCAGCTGAAGCCTGAAGGAGAGCGAGGCCTAGTAAACTCTTGCAGGGTGCTGATTTTAGGAATACCAGCTTCTGGTAACCTGCCATTATTAATTTAAGAGGTTGGTAATATACAGGCCACCTGTGTTAATCAATGCAAGGGAAGGCGAGTCATTTGGCTCGAGAACGGAAGAGCGGACTCCCAGTGATGGATAAGCTTGCTCCCCCTCAGACAGTCTTTCCAAACGACCAGTGAGCCTCAGACCATACTTTTAGAAACGGTGCCCTTTGGCCATCAATCTCAAAAGTTTGACAGTAATTTCCCTGTCTACCTGGTAACCTGCCACCATACTGTACACACGACACCCAACACAGCAAACTTACTGATTGCACCCACTTTGTCCCCTCATGCCTCCCCTCTCCCTCCAGCTGCCTGCCAGTACCAGTCAAACGCCTGCGGGAGAAAAAAGTCGCCTTCATCAGAAAAACAAACAACCGGAAAACCACTTAGGGATGTGTTCCTTGGACCATGCTACAAAAAGAGATAATGGTTCTTTCTCAGTGTACCTATTGACATTCATTGAGCAGCATATAGTTTATTTTAGCTAGAGTTTGTGATGTAGCCTCTATATTTAATTCCACAGGCTGTCGGGCAACTCATATATTTACAAACACACTCCGGGAAACAATGTTGTTTGCTGGTCACAGCTGCATCTGTAACATCTCTGGAGCTCTGCGCTGTTTGGCAGAGCCCAGGGCATTGTCATTTTACATTCCGGTCTGTGCCAAGGCCCCAGTAGGGCAGAGCTTGGGCTAAAAGTTCAGATTCGGTGACAGGCGTGGCAGAAAGCCAGGAGCAAGAGTAACTGTGAGGGCTGTGGGTCAGGATGGAGAGTTCCTTGTCAGCCCGGCCTTAGTGCTGCAGCCTGCACAGTGGTGAGCATTTTCCATGTGATTGCCTTAGGCTTATTTCAGCTTCCCAGGCCTGAAAGAAACAAACTAGCCTATGTATACAGAGGCTGGCTCTGCTGGCAAGTGAGCTGGGGCTTCAGCGATGGAAGCCAGCCTGGTGGGAAGGAGGCAGGAAAAGAGAAGGTTTCCTCTCTGCAGGGTGGAACCAGCTGTCTGCCAGGGATGGGGAGGGGATGACTAAGGCAGCTTCAGTAGCTGGATCCAGGGAGAGCGACTGGGCATAGCCAGGGGCAGGGGCCAGATGGCATGATTCAGGCAATCTTGGTAACAGAATACATAAAGGTGGGATATATCAAGAGCTGGTGGGACAATTCAAAATTAGGAAAAGGGGCAGCCAATTCTTGGAGGTCTGTCTCCCACGACAGAAAGTAGGGAGCTGAGAGCAGGGGGCGCGGGAGCCAGCAAGGGTGCAAGCCCCTTACACCTTAGACGGACACCCTGAGATTGGGCAGGAAGGAGAGGATGGGGAACTTGGGTACAGGCTCAGTTGGGTTTGGGGGTCTAAGGGAAGAGCACTGTAACTCAGGGGAGGAAACCAGCAATTGTGGGTTGTCCACCAGGGCCCAGTTTGGGGGAACATGCCTGACCTTATGGTTTCTAAGACATCACAAGGGAGATACAATTGCCTTCTTCTAAGGCCATGCTGACAGGCCATCTAAACAGGAGCCACATGGCTTCTTCCAAAGCAGAAGGCTTAAGAATCCTTGTCCAAGCCAGGAAATTTATTTTAGGTGCATCTTGATTTTGTTCTCTAAGATTTTTAGACTTTTCATAAATCCATGGAAATTTTAAAAATAGGAGTGATCTTATTTTTAAGGTCATTCTTATTCCACTCTTATAGAGGAATTTAGGATAAACTTCTGTGAGCACAGCTCCCTTTTGAGACTCACATCTGTGGATCTTAGGTTAATAGGTCATTTAGACTATCCAAAGGACTTTCTTGGGATAACATCATTGACTTCTCTGTTCTTGAGTTTCTTCCTCTGTAAAATGTGCATAATAACAACATCAACCTCATAAAGTTTTACAAGAATTAAATGAGCCAATGAATGGAAAGTTTTGAGACCAATGTCTGGCACATAATAACTGGTATCAAAACATAATTGTCGATGATGATGATGGTAACTCTGAAACTCATGGATTCTGGCTTCTGAAAATTTCAGTTGACCTCTGACACATGTGAAATAAAGATGAAATGAGCTCTAGGCTTAGCATTGAGAGACCCAGGTTCAAGTCTTGTTTTTGCCCCCAAATCGTGAATAACTCACAATAACTAACTGCACTTCTGTGGCCCTATGTTTTCTCATCTGTCAAACAATGTGAAGGGGGTTCTATCACTGGCTTACACTGGAGAGTTACATCAAAATCTTCTTAGGGGGTTTTCAAAATATTCTATAATGAAATATAGAAATACACCCCAACCCAATATATCAGTCATTCCTCTCTTCTCTTTCCTTGTCTCCGTACCTCACCTCCTCCCACTGACACGTACCACACACACACACTCCAGGCTGCTGAGACCCACTAGGCCATGTAATCGCTAGGATCTCACCCCTTCCCCCAGTTCCATGATCTGATCAGGTGGAAATTAATCAGGGACCAGAGGCTGTAGGAAGGCAAAGTAACAAAGTAATCAACACACAGTCTAGCTTTGACAGGCTTCTTGGAGAACAAGAGTCTCAAAGATGTAATAGACAGATATAGACTCACGGAGAAAAAAGGAAGGCAGCAGTGAGTAAATGGTGGGGCCCATGGCCAGACTATCAGGGATCAAGTGACAGAGGCCACAGATAAAAGCAAAAGGACTGCCCACCTCTGCAGTCATTATCTATGGAGGACCGGGGGAGGAAGACCAGTGAGGCCACTTGGAGTGACCTGTGGAGACCCCTGAGGCCTAATGAGGACACATTTTTAACAGAGACTTTATCTTCTCAGGCTTCTTACCTGTAAACAACAACAACAACAGCAGCAAAACAAACAAGAAACCCGTATTGAATGAGGTGGTGCCTCTGGACTCTTTTTGGCGTCAATAATCTATGTTGATGCCTTTGAAGAAATAACAGTGAACACACACACAGCACTCACTGTGGGCCAGGCACTTTTCAGGGCCTTTACAAATGTTGTTGCATTTAATCCCCACAAGCCCATGAGGAAGCACTATTATTATTGTCGTTTTTTCTTTCCTTTTTTTTTTTTTAACAGTTGAGGAAGCTGAGACAGGAGAAGTGGAGCCAACGTGAGAAGCCAGGTGTTCTGGCTCCACGGTCTCTGCTTGTAACCCCTCCACTGCTGAGCTGCTGATGGAGGGCTTGGTGCCTGGGGAAGGAAGGAAGGAAGGCAGATGTGTTCTCAGGCCACAGGGAGCTGCTGGGGTCTCATAATGCAGGCGTATAATGGAAGCGGTTTTGAGGAAGGTTAATATGCATGGAGATCAGGTTTTAAAGGCTTTGAAATGTGCAACTTTTCATTTAGAGATCCTGTTTGATCGGCAGTGCTTTCCTTCTCTTTTCTGGAGACCCCTGTGACCTCAAGGGAAGTTCTGGGCCGGAGGGCCCACCCTGGTCTGCACATGGTGACCCAGGCTTTATCACATGAGACTCTGGGCAAGCCTGTCAGTTAGCTTGTCTCCCCAAGGAAAGTGCCAAGGAAACCCGGCAGGCAAGTCTGAAACCTCTGCCGCTGACACATGAATCCGTCCTTGATGAGTGAAGGGCTGGTTATCACACAGCAGAAACCTATAAACTGGGGGCCCTGAGGGGATGGAGCCTATGACGTCTAATGTAACTAAAGCTGTGTGTGTGTGTGTGTGTGTGTGTGTGCGAATGTGAGAGAGAGAGAGAGAGAGAGAGAGAGAATATTGTTTTAAGCTCATTACAGGATCCTCAAGTCCTATGTTTTGTTGCTGCTCCAAGAGGGCAAGTGTTGGGTCTGTCTTGTTCATCAGATTTACCACCATCACCTGGTACAGTCCTGGTGCGTAGAAACTGCTTAATAACTGATTGACTATTCGATGGACAGAGGTGAGGGAGGGTGAGGAGAGCTGAGTGATAGGTTTTGGAGTCGGAATATCCGAGTTTCATTTCTGCTTCCTTGTGGAATTGTCTCCAGCAAGTCCCTTAGCCTCTCCCAGTCTCTCCTCTTAAAGGTCTCAGATGAATGCAAGAACATTTAGTAATCATGATAGTAAATAGTAAATCATGATAGAGCTTACCTTCATACAAATCATCCTTAACATTGTTAACCTGAGTCTGTGCAGGGAGGCTATCCCTATTCCTCACCTATCTTAAGTCTAGCAGTGGAGGAATGCATCAAGTGGACCTTGGTAGGTCCAGGCCAGGTCTGAGGGTGACACTGAAGGTCATATCCCAGAGTCTGGAGAGGAGAGTGGCAGTCGGGGTGTGACATCTGCCCGGGTGCACATGGGGAATGGTGGGCACTGCTGAAGCTCTCTGAAGTGCAACGAGGAACATATTATAGGGATAAAAAGGCTGTGGTTAGGGTCTGTTGAGGCTGGCAGATCATCCCAACAAGAGAGGAGAATACAAGTCATTCATCTGAATGGATAGCACCCCCATCTACCGTTCACCCCAGGATGTCCTGTCATTTCTCTGGTCTCCTCTCCCTTTCTAGTCAAAACAGGAGGTTTTGTGTCCAGATGTTGTGGATGACAAGAACAAACAACACTTTCTGTGAGTTTTTACTACTGACACCCTCAGATTTAGTCAAGAAAACATCTCTTCAATAGAGTTGACCAATTAACCACTCAAATGGCTTGAAAACTTATTTAATGTCACTGCCTAATCATTTTATTAAATGTCACTGCTCCAACAGGCAAGAATGTCTGCTTTATCCCTCACTTCTCTTATGCTTCACCCCCTTTCTAAAACACAGGAGCCTCCTCCCAAAGAAGACTAAAATCTCAGAGCCTCACCCCTCATGTTTGTGCCCCTTTTATTTGCATAGAATTAAGGGATTTCTGTTTTGGGCAGGACCATGGGGATCATCTCACCTCTTAAGTCATTTTACTGATGCCCAAAGGGAGGCTCCCAGGGGAAGTGACTTGCTCCCAAGGGCACCGACTTGTAAGTGGCAAAGCCTGAGTGTTTTTATAGCTGTAAATCATGTAAGTGGTGCAGTGAAGTGTAAATACTGTAGGAGCTAGAGTAGGTAGACCCAGATCTGCCACCGACACACATGACCTTGTGCAACTCACTTATCTATTCCTAGCCTCAGTGTTCTCATCTGTTAAAAGGGGATCCTACATTTTGAGAAACAAAGATCGAGCGTCATTTTATTATCTGTGTTTCATAAGTAGTAACGACCACACAGATAGAAAATGATGTCTGCTGGTATTGGTTCATGATAATTGTTAACAACATTAACAATTTTGTTAATTATAGTACTAATTTCACATCTATTTCTCCTTTTCTTCTGGCCTCTAGCAACAGCTTAGCCATAGCCTTAACTCCTCCAACATGGAGGCCCTCCCCTGCACAGTATTTTTCAGAGAGGAAACTGTACTTCTATCTCCCTTGCCAAGATTTAGTACCTAAGCAGCTGATGCCCCAGATCCTAACTGCTCTGTTGACACACCTAGCGTACATGGAGATGGAGATCAACTGGAGGACACAAAAGAGTCCCCAGAAGTCAAAACTGTACTTCTATCTCCCTTGCCAAGATTTAGTACCTAAGCAGCTGATGCCCCAGATCCTAACTGCTCTATTGACACACCTAGCGTACATGGAGATGGAGACCAACAGAAGGACACAAAAGAGTCCCCAGAAGTCTTCAGCTGGGTGACAGTCTTGGTGGAGATGTGATTCTTATAAGCTTTCCCCTGTTGAAGACCGCGCTGCCCACCTCTCATGTGATTTCATCTACACCTGATTTTCTCAGTTGACAGAACTGGAACCCATTGAATTCATGGCTTAACGAACAAATACGAGCTAATGTACTCACAAAGGAAAAGCCATGACTTATTCTACTTGTACCTTTGGGCCAAAGCTGATGTATAATTTGTGTAGGTGTAGAACTCTGTCTTGAGTAGGGTCTAAGTAAGTGAAATTATTTGGCTTTCACAAGTAAATTTCTAATTTTTCCCTCAAGGAGCTAGCTTAGCCGTGACTTTAATACACTCACATGTAACATAGAGATTTACTTTCACAACCAGTTTTAGGATAAAATGGATACATAGAAGCCTCATGGGGAAGGTGAGAATTGTTTTAACCTGCTGAATATTAACAGTACCAGCACAAGACTCGAGAATCTAGATGGTTAAGATTTGCTTGACAGGTTGCTGTTACAAAATTTCTAGTAATATTGTTTGTGGAGCATAAACAGTAAATGCCCGAAAGCTATCCTCCTTGAAAAGTCTAATTTTTACGCAACTGTCAATGCAGCAATTACTTTGTCTTTTTTTTTTTTTTTAAAGGTGAAGGAACATGTTCTAGGTATTTTTTTAAGGAAAATTTTGAAACCTGTTTAAAACTTTTTTCTTAAAAAGAGATTTTTTTTTTTGTCAAAATGTTTTCAGATCCTGAGAAAAACCAATGAAACGGAAACCATATGATTCTGAGGCCAGGTTTTTTAGAGGCGCCGTCAGCACTGAATTCAGGCGTTCTTGCTGTGCTCAGCAGACCCGACCCAGCAATCAAAGCCATTTGATTCTAAAGCTGATACTTCTATAACCAGGCAGGTTCCAGCACATTGTGAACCCTGAAAAAGCATAATTACAAACAAAGAATGACAAGAAGCACACGTTGACTTAATATAGCTCGCTTCTTTCAAAGAGCGCACAGCTTTTCACACACACGCTCTCACCTGTCCTTAGAAACCCGCGATTAGCAGGGGAGGGGGCGGCTGCCACCCCTGTGTTACAGCACAGGCCACCAAGAGGCTCGGTGGCTGGGCCAAGGCCACACATTGTCACCGGCTCACAGTGACGCCTCTATGAAACGCATCGAATTGATTGATCACGTATTTTTGAAGACTGACTCCGTATGAGAGCTGAAGTTTTTCATAAAAACAAAGACCTGGACTTTGACCTTGAAGGGTCCATAACCTAGGCAGGGCTGGTGTTACGGCTCAGCAGAGATGATCAGACTTAGGGGAGATGATCATCATCACTCTGCTCAAGAAATTGCCACGCTAGCTTTTTCTCATGCCGAGAATAATCGCTAGTCTTCTGCAGAAATCACCAAGAACCCTCAAAGGTGTGCAGAATGGGAGCGAGGTCCTTTACGTGTCTATTATTTTTCAATTGCTGTGTAAGGAATTACCACAAACTTAGTGACATAAAGCAGTATGAATTCATTATGTCCCAGTTTCTGTGGGTCAGGAGTCCAGGTACAGGTTCGCTGGGTCCTCTGCTCAGGGCCTCACAAGACTGAAATCAAGGTGTCAGTCAGGAAAGCAGTTCCCATCTGGGACTCAGGGTTCTCTTCCGGGCTCATGTGGTTGTTGACAGAATTGGTTTTCTTTTTCTTCTTTTTTTTTTAACTGGAGTTTAATTGCTTTACAATGTTGTGTTAGTTTCTGCTGTACAGTGAAATGAATCAGCTATGTGTATACCTATATCCCCTCCCTCTTGAACCTCCCCCCACCCCACCCCCATCCCACCCATCTAGGTTGTCACAGAGCACTGAGCTTCCTGTGCTTTATAGCTTGTTCCTACTAGCTATTTCACGCATGGTAGTGAATATATGTCCATCCTAATCTCCCAACTTGTCCCACCCTTCCCTTCCCCCCCATGTCCACATGTCCATTCTCTACTTCTGCATCTCTATTCCTGCCCTGGAAATAGGTTCTTCTGTACCATTTTTCTAGATTCCACATATATGTGTTAATATACGATATTTGTTTTTCTCTTTCTGGCTTACTTCACTCTGTATGACAGACTCTAGGTCCATCCACATCTCTACAAATGACCCAGTTTTGTTCCTTTTTATGGCTGAGTAATATTTCTTAGACATTTCACTGAAGAAGACATAGAAATGGCCAAGAGGCATGTGAAAAGATGCTCAACATCACTAATTATTAGAGAAATACAAATCAAAACTGCAATGATGTATCACCTCACACTGGTCAGAATGGCCATCATCAAAAAAATCTACAAATGATAAATGCTGGAGAGGGTGTGGAGAAAACGGAACCCTTTTGCACTGTTGGTGGGAATGTAAATTGATACAGCTATTGTGGAGAACAGTATGGAGGTTCCTTAAAAAACTAAAAATAGAATTACCATACGACCCAGCAATCCCACTACTGGGCATATACCCTGAGAAAACCATAATTCAAAAAGAGTCATGTACCACAATGTTCATTGCAGCTCTATTTACAAGAGCCAGGACATGGAAACAACCTAAATGTCCAACAACAGATGAATGGATAAAGAAGATATGGTACAAATATACAGTGGAATATTACTCAGCCATAAAAAGGAATTGGTTTTCTTGCAGTGGTACAACTGTGGTTCCCATTTTCTTACTGGCTGTTGACTGGGAATTGTATTCAGTTCCTAGAGGCCACCCACAATCCCTTGCTGCATGGCCCGCATAGACTGTACACAGCTTAGCTGTTTGCTTTCTTCCAGGGCAGCTAGATCCTGTCTCTCTGACACTTCACCTTCTTTTAGAGGTTCACCTGATTGGGCCAGGCCCACCCAAGATACTTTTCCTTTTGATTAACTCAAAGTCAACTGATCAGTAACCTGATCCTGGAAGGAGTATCCCATCATATTCACAGGGCCTGCCTGCACTCAGGGGGAGGAGATTATAAAGGGCCCACACAGAAGGGCTCAAGAATCTTGGGGACCATTTTAGAAACCTGCATTCTGCAGTGCCCTACCTGTGTCAGTGCTTGTCCGCCTTACTGTGTTTGCTGCCTTGGCCTGCTGTGTCAAGCAGCCCCAGTCTCCAAAATGTGCCTCCATTAATATGCCTTTAGAAAGAGAACAATATTTTATAAGAGGAACTAATCACTAATGGTAGGTAGTGTTTCAGACAATGTAACGAGCACTTGCTTTCATATTGTCGGTACTTAGCAGAGTGTCTGGCACTTAGGAGTCCTCAGTTTCTGTTTCTCAAGCAACAAATGCATGGATGATTAAATGAGAAATATTTTGGGCATCCTCATCAGATTACATCCCATAAAAATAAATGCCTACCCCTCCATGTGCAAGGCTGAGTCCTCCTTTTAGTTTATAGCACTATTTCCGCCTCCCCCCCAACCCGGTTTAAAAGTAACGCCTGCTTATTATAAAAACACTTGGAAATGTGTCTTCTTTCTATGGTTTTATTTTTTATATTTAACTTCTTAATCCATCTGGAACTAATTTCCCAATATTATGTATAAAATAGTCTACCCCCTACCCATTTAATCTGTGATGCATATATATACACACACACACACACACACACACACACACACACACACAAGTTCTTATGTATAATAAGGTCTATTTCTGAGCTAGCTGTTCTGTTTCATTGATCTGCTCACCCACTTTGTGTGCCAGTATCACCGAGTTACTTACTGGAATTTTATAATATGTTTTAGGATCTGGTAGGGCAGATGTTGCCTCGCTATTTGTCCTTCAGCCCCCCTGTCCACCAGTTCATTAAGTACGGGTCTATCTTGCTGCCCACTCTAGCGCCTTAGAGAGCAAAGCATTCTTTGGAAAAGTCTGGACATGGAACCAGATCTAGGTTCATATTCTACCTTTGCATCTTCCTAGGCCAGCACCTCTGAGTCTCAGGGAAATGTAAACTTGCAATAATAATGCTTATGGTAGAAACTTTCTGTGAGAATTAACTGGGGAAACTTCTAAGAATTACCCAGTGTGTAGTAGATGGTCAATACCTACTAACCAGAGTAGAGGAGTGACTCTGAAGGTCCATGCACCCATGCTTCTGTCCCTTTATCCTTACCAGCAGGCACTGCAACACTTTTGAAAGCATCTTGTACAAATGCTGAGGCTCAGATCTGTCAGACTCAGGCCAGCTTTTAGGCTGGGGGTAACCAGGATTAAGAATTGGCCCCAGCCTCTGGGCAGCCTCTTCAGGGTTTGCACTGGTCCAAGGGAAGTTTGTTGAACTGGAGCCATTCCTGAGTGACCCGGGGTCCTGGGGAATGGGAGTGAGTCAAATGCTGAAGCCCACTTTACCTGGCCTTATAGAAGTCTGGAAGTGCCAGTGAATTGACACCCCTTGCTTCATCCCAGGAAGCTCATCTCTGGACTTTGGCAGCCAGAGAAAGGCCTCAAACCCACAAAATTACACGTGTTGGGGATTGGAAGTCATTCTAGCACAGACTGAGGTGGTACTGGTGAGGGGAGATGGGTGAGACTCTGACAGCATGTGCTAGACATTGAAGATTGAAGAAATGAATTCGATTGCAAGAACCCCCACAGTACTGAGTCAGCCAGGAGTCTTGAAGGCCAAAGTCTGACTCCCTTCCTGGCACTTTCCCTCCAACTCAGAGAGGGCAGGGCAAGAATGCACTCATTCATTTCTTCAAGAAGCATCTCTGAAGGCCTACTGTGTGCTCTCAGGAACTAGGGTAGGGGGGATACACAGCCCTGCACTCAGACAGCTTCCATACTACGCAGTGAGGAGAAAGAGCACAACGGCCATCCTTGTGTTCACGGATCTGTTCTCTGATGGTGGTGATTTCCCACTGTAACTCTATCCCTGCATGGCCTTTTGTAAAGGAGCAGATCGATGTTCAAAGCAGGAAGTCCAAAGCTTGACTATTATCTAGTCAAGCCTCTTTCTTTTCTCTTCTTTTTTTAAAAGAAATATAGTATAATCCTACATTTGTTTTCTTTTAAATTGAAGTATAGTTGATTTACAATGTTGTGTTACTTTCAGGTGTACAGCACTGTGATTCAGTTATTTATATATTAAGGTATTTTTATTTATAAAGTGTATATATATATATACTTTTTCAGATCCTTTTCCCTTATAGGTTATTACAAAATATTGAGTACAGTTCCCTGTGCTATACAGTAGGTCCTTGTTGATTATCTGTTTTACATAGAGTAGTGTGTATATGTTAATCCCAAACTCCTAATTTATACCTCCCCTACTCCCTTTTCACAACCATAAGTTTGTTGTCTATGTCTGCAGGTCTATTTCTGTTTTGTAAATAAATTCATTTGTATTTGTTTTTTTTAGCTTCCACATATAAGCAATATCATATCATATTTGTCTTTCTCTGTCTGGCTTACTTCACTTTGTATGATAATCTCTAGGTCCATCCATGTTGCTGCTAATGGCATTATTTCATTCTTTTTTATGGCTGAGTAATATTCCAGTGTGTTTGTGTGTGTGTGTGTGTGTGTGTGTGTGTGTGTGTGTGTGTGTGTGTGTATCACATCTTCCTTATCCATTCATCTGTCAATGGATACTTAGGTTGCTTCCATGTCTTGGCAATTGTAAATAGTGCTGCTGTGAACATTGGGATGCATGTATCTTTTCAAATTATGGTTGTCTCTGGATATATGCCCAGAAATGGGATTGCTGGATCATATGGTAGCTCTATTTTTAGTAGTATTAGGAACCTCCATACTGTTCTCCATAGTAAGCATCTTTATTTTCCATAAGGGATAACTAAACTCAGAGAAGGGAAGTAATTTGCCCAAGTTCACCCAGCTTCATAACAGTGATGGGACTTCACTATTCTGCCCACAATTCACCATCAGAAAAAGGGGGCTGCTCTTTGCTTTACATCAAGCCTCTAGAGGCTGCACACAATCTATGAGGCTATTATTGAAACATAGTGAACATTTTTGAGAGAGGAAGACAAGCGGATGGTGTTGAGTCTACACAGGAAACAAGGAAGCAACACAGTATAAAGGTTAGAGTTGGCCCCCCTGCGGTCAAAATTCTGGTTTCTTCACTTGAAATCTGCGTGAAATTAAGCAACTGTCCTCCTATCTCTAAACCTCATCTTCTCGTCGGCAAAATGACAGTGGTGTTTCCTGTAGGAATGTTTTAAGAATTAAATGAAATATACATCAACACGTAGCTCAATGCCTAGAAGGAAGATGTGTTACTAAGATAAAGGATTTCTAGAATGGGCCCTGCCCAGGGAGATTCGATGCTCACAGGCGCATAAGGTCAGACCAGGGTGTGCAACTGACATCCCCGTGTTGTACTTTTCCAGTTCCAGGAGCCCTGGTGGAGCGGGACAGAGCGGGAGAGTGTGGCGAGAGAATGAAGACACCAACCGCCTGGGAGAAGCATGAGGTGGCAGTGCGGCGCTCGGTTTAGAGGGCTTCGGCCGGAGGCGGCGGCCCCATGGGCAGCTCTGCTGGCACTGGCGCTCCCCGGTTGGGTGCTGGCTGTCTCGGCCACGGCGGCCGCTTTGGTACCCGAGCATCATGCCTCCGCGGCCGGCCAGCCGCCCCTGGACTGGCTGCTCACAGATCGGGGCCCGTTCCACCGCGCGCAGGAGTACACCGACTTCGTGGAGCGCTACCGCCAGGGTTTTACCACCAGATACAGGATCTACAGGTGAGTGGGGCGTCCCACTGAAGCCAGCCTGGGTCTGTGCAGGGCGCCAACCGCCAAGCCAGCTGGCAGGCCGCAGACTGCACTAGGAGAGAGCCGGAGAAGCAGCAGGCAGGGAGAATAAGCTTGCCGTGTTGGTTTTTAAAAAAAGAGAGAAGAAAACACATACAAGCTGGAAAACCTGCTGATGCCTCCTGGGGAACTTAGCAAAAGGGTTTCTATTTATAGGTTGTGCTGCTTATAAATTGAGGACAAATCAGGCGGCATGGATTCAGCATGCGGCCTGAGCTGCTGCAGGAGGTCAGAGTCGAATGCTGGGGCCGGGTTTTAAATAGTGGGTGAGATACTTTTATGAGTTGTAATTACCTCGATATGCAGATGAAGGAAGGGCAGCTCCAGTTCCTGCCTTAGAGGTGGGGGGAGCTCCGCAGGGGCAGGGATGGGCCTGCCCTCAGCCTTGTCAAACACCACAGCCTCAGTTGGCCTTGTGCCAGGAAATGGGCTGCATCGTCCCTGCCCCTCGGCTTGTCCTCAGGAACATCAGAGCTGAATGTCAAACATGTGACCTGTCTGACCCATCTGACAAGGGATGAACCAGGTGCAAATTCCTGGCTGCTGGACCAGCACTTCAAAAGCACGAGGCTCCTCAAAATCCTCACCTCAGGTGACCCAGAGACCCTCAGGGCTCCCTTGAGTGCATCCCTGAATTCAACTTTCTCCTTCCTCCCTCTGCTCAGTCTCTGCCTTAGTGTCACCCCCTTTTCCTCCTCACCTTGACCATAGTCTTCAGACAAACCTGGGAACTTGGCTAGAAGTTTTTTCTTTTATTAAAGATATTTATTTTCCGATTACAGATTCATTTCTAATGAAAGAGAGAGAGAGAGGGAAAATATGAAAAAGCACAAAGAGAAACAGAGCCAGAAAATCACCTATTCTTTTGCCAGCTAGAGGTTGCTATTGGTAACCTTGGGCATGTGCATTCCTAGTCATATGAACATACTAAAGGTTTTGGCCCTCTTGCTGGATCTAGCACTTTACATGCCTTAGGTACATGAACTCATTTAATCCTTCTAATAGCCCTCTTTTGGAAGAACAATTATTCTCCCCTTTTTACAGATGAAGAAATTGAGGTCCAGAGAAGTTAAGGAACTTGGCGAGGGACACACAGCTAGTAAATGGTGAAGCTAGGATTAGCTCCCAAGTAGCAGTCAGACTCCAAAGTCTGGGTTCTTAAATTATATTTAAAGAAACTATATTTTTCTGTTTCTAAGAGGCTTTTTTCCCCTTTACTTCTGCAACACCATGCAGTCTGTTTAGGTTAGTACAGAGTCTCAGAAATAAGGTTTTAAGGTATTGAGCATTGGGAGAGTCCCAAATGGTAAGTGGAGCCATTTACAGGGGGCATTTTCCTGGTACACGATTCCCACATGCAGATGCAGACAAAGGGAAAGATGAGGTATTTGAGGGGCTGGTGCTTCATGGGTGCAGAGGTCCGTAGAAACAAAAGCCATTTCTCCTCCAATCTGGTATTAGAAGGGATTGCAGTTCATACTCCCTGGTTCAGCGGCTCTGGTCCTTGCCATCCTCCAAAGACTGTAGTGGAAATTCACACAGGGCCACTGAGGCAGAGAGCGGCCAGCCCGGGCTGGGAGTGGCTGAGCTGACACCTGCTCCGGTAAAACAGGTTAACTTGACTCTCAGTAAATATATAAGAAATTAGACCTGTGTCCCCCACGAATTTTCTATAAGGTAAATTCAGGACGATGCTTCTCTTTATCAAAGAATTTCTTTTTCCATCCCTCCAAAAAAAAAAAAAAGAAAAAAAGGGAAAAGAGAAAATCCACCCTAGAATGTGTTTAAGCAGCGAATCCCTCCAGTTCAGGAAAACAAGATTTAATTCACCTCAGGCTTCTCCGTTTATCCCAAATCTTTCAAAAGCACTGTTAGCACAAAAAATTTTTTTTAAAGTATGTTGGAACTGAAATGTCAGGCTGGGAATCCTAATACCACCATTCACTTCAAAGGGCTATAGGAACTAGAAGGAGTAAAGCACCAGTTTCCTTCACCCCTCCACAGATTTCTCTTGTCATCAGGCCCCGGCGCCAAGGCTGGCGACCACTGAATGCCGGAGCAGCAGCTCAGAGCCGGCCCACGGGGAATGTCTGGAATCACTTCTGCACCATCAACCATTCTGTCAGTCCGCAGTGGTTTTTTGATCATTTAATGTGACAGGCTCTTACACTGTGCCATTGTGTTTCTCTGGGGTCGGTTATTGCACATGAACCTGTACCTGGGGAAACAGTAACCAGTCATTCTGACAGGAATGCAGCGTTGCGATTTGCAACCCCTCGGCGGGGCAAGGGGAGAATGGTCACACACGGCCGCTCCAGGAGCATTCTGGGAGTCCTGCCTTTAGCTATTCAGCAAAATGGTGGATCCATGGGTACTTGTTGTAGGGCTCTATATTATCCCCAAGGGAACTCACTCTTATCCCTCTCCCTTTTGTCTCTAGTGGTAATTCCTTCTAGCAAATTCAAGACCTTGCTTACTGTGACTAGAGCAGGTCACAGAAAACTGGTCTAGTCATCCCGAATGACTAGAAGGGCATTTTTTCCAGAAGGGCAGAGGGAGAAAGAGCTTACAGAGAATATCAGAAATGCTCCGTGGTGAAATTTTGGGTCTCGAACAGGATTAGTCTTTTATTCAATTCTTTAAGAAAGCTTTTGGTACATGGAGATCATATGGTATCCATATGTGCTTTCCATGTAGGAAGGGAGGTGAGCTGTGGTGGGGGAAGAATAAGAGTTTCCAATGGGGCTAGAATATTCGGTGCAGAATTACATGAAGCTCTCTTACACAGCGGAAGAGAGACCCTTCCTCTCTTCTAGCTGTGTGTGGACATATTATAGCAATTACGCAGCCAGGTTCTAACATTAAGCTCTGAACCCCACCTATTCTCATTTGGAAATCAGAGTGTGCTCTCTGTTGGAGTAGATGACTGGTTGGTCTAGAATAGCTCTGGCCTCTCTAACCATGGGTCCCCAGAGATTGTTGCTCTCTCCATAAGTTTGTATTCTCGTAGGCATAGATGCTTCAGAGTGAAGGTTCTGGAGCCAGATGACCTGGACTCTAATCCTGGGGCCGCAGCTTACTAGCTGTATAATGTTGGGTTAATTATTAAATTTCTTTGTTCCCCAATTTCCTTATTTGTAAAATTAGGACAATAATAGTGCCCACCTAATGGATTGATGTGAAAATTGAATGAGTTAATTGATGTAAAACACTTAGAACGGTGCTTAATAAATATTACCTATTATTAGAGTATCCTCAACAAATATTAACCAATGCAAAAATTATAATGAGATGAGAGCCATGGGTACTATCTTCATGATAACATCTGCTAATGGCTTAGCATTTGACAACTTATATTAGAAGGAAAAAAAATTGTTCTCTTGCTTTCTTTTTTAAAGCATATTAACCTTAATTCCTCAATCTCTGTCTCTGCTGGGAGAGGAACTCAACTGGAGAATGAATGCATGTTTTCTGGGGCACACTCTTACTGGTCTTATGGACTGCCAGAAAGGGCTGGATCATTTCCAGCATGTTTTAGAGTCACCACAGGGAATGATCTTTCTCCTATAAAGTCAGGGGTTGCCAACTGAGCAGACCTTCCTTAAGATGTCCTACAGAAGCTGGGCACTGGTCACTGCCAGCTCCCTGGTCCCAGGGGTAACTTGAACAATCTCAGAATGGCACCATTACGAGAAGAGAGACAATATACATTCTTGTTAAAACTTCCTAAATAACAGGATGGCCTTGGCCATCTCACCCAACTTTTGGCAAGCTTTTAAATTCCATTAGCCGACCTCTCAGCATATTCTCAAGCCCTATCAGACCAAGATCTGAGCAATCAGTCCACTTTTCAGACACTGTCTCTTAATAGGCTAGTGGTAAGAGCTGGAAGAGCAGAGATCCTGTCTCAGATTCCATTTGTGACCCCCAACTGCCTGCCTTTGCTCCACTCTATAGCCCCCAGTACAATAAACCCTTAAGTGATCAACCTCTCACAGCAGCCCTGTGAGGCAGATGGGGGTTTTTAGGGTTCAAGGCGGTGAGATGGACTTGTTCAAGGTCAGAGAGGTAGCCAGTCACAGCCAGAAATAGCACTCAGAGCTCCTGACTTGAAGTCTCCTGCTCATTACTCAAGACCATGCCACTTCCCTTTGACTGGTAAGTGCATCTTCATCATAACACGCAACCTAATCAGGCACCTAAATTGAGCTGATGCAAATGTAAATATGGTTTCTCAAAACACTCTAGCAGTAATGTTCCATTCTCTCTTTGCTACAAATCAAAGTTATGAGCAGTCTGGTTTTATTTTTTTTTTAATTTCTTTTTGTATTAAAGCTTTAATAGAGAGATAATCGTGGGATTGGAAAAAATCCAAGCCACTATGATGAAACACTTAAAACTCGGAAAGAATAAATTAAAATTAAGAGATAAACTTAGAGATCATATAGAACAATGAGTATAATATGGTGGTTGGGAGAAAAGCAAGGCCAGGTATAATTCCAAATTATTGACCTTAGTCACTAATACCTCCATTTCTATTATCTGCCTCTCTTTTAGAAAAGAAGGGTCTAGGGATATGTTAGAAGTCTTTTAGGAGGAAAAAAAAACAAACCAAAAAATAAGTAGATATCTTCATATTATATATGATCATATTCTGATCATGATTTTCTGATCATATTCTGGGCAAAGTTTGCAAATTTTGAGAACCAAAGTAGAACATAGCTTAAAACCAAGAGATTGGAGTGGTACCCAAAGGTAGGCAATGTTGAAGCAGGAATGTGTTTTAGCAGGTGCATCTGGAAACATACAATAGGGCAGGCTGGGGTAGAATCAGATGACGTGCCGAATGAGGACCGTTAAGGCAAAAGAACCTTTCTACAGGCACCAGAGCAATTATCCTAAGAAAAGATAATATGTTTATAATTCAACAGGATGAAAAATAAGGTTTGGCAATAGCTTACATGTGAAAGAAGTGAGAAATGGGCAAAACCGAATAATTTATCCATACTGCTCCAAGTGTGGTCTGTGGACCAGCAGCGTTGGCATTACCTGAGAGCTTGTAAAAAATGACAGAACCTCAAGTCTCACCCTGACCTACAAAATCAGAATCTGCATTTTAACAGGAGCCCCACATGAACAGTATGACATTAAAGCTTGATTATACTAAGTGCTTGGGAGGTAGAAGGAGAGCAGGAATAACCAGGGTGGAGAAGGACAGAAGGCTTAATGGTAAGGCAGCATCCCCCGTGATGCACTTGAGGTCGTGAGAATATTTACAGGAGATGTTACAAATGAAATAGAACAGTAATCATGGGAGGTTAAATTTAGGAATTATTAGTGCCAAGGCACATGAACTCATAAGATCCAGCAGCTGGGAGGAAAGTTTAAAAGCAGAAAAGGCTGGAGGGCCTAAAACCAGACTATGGGTGCCTCCTGGGAGATGGAGAGGTGAGAAAGCAGAGAGCAGCTGTGCAAGCAATCACAGAAGGAACTCCAGAGCTGATTTATCATCTGGACCACGTCTCAGGGACTGACAAATACTGATTTGAATAAAGAGTGAACCCTGGGAGAGGCACCGTCTCCAATTAAGAGATCACAATCCACTTAAATAAACGGCAACCAAAGGCAACCTCAGTCTGCCTGGGTAAATCCCAGTGATTTCCTAGGTGTTCCTTACAGCTACGGAGGTACAGAAAGTTTGTGTTATTACACAGCTGCAGGGCACCATAAGGGAAGCCGTGGTTCTCAGGTGGATGGGACAGGCGGGGGAGCAGGTGAGCTCTGCCGGAGAAACGACCATCACCCGAGCAAACTGGGTGATCTCTGCCCTTCTCACTGGGTTTATATTTTGACAAGGGAGTTTGTTGGACTAGAAGGCGAGAAAGGAACAGTACACAAACTAGAGCAAAACAAATCAGAGCGAAATCAGAGGCAATGTGGAGCAATGAGCCTGTAGTCTGGTCACAGGTACTATTTCTCAGTCCACAGAGATAAGGAGGTGGCAGAGGGACAGAACGAAACGTCT
Source organism: Balaenoptera borealis (assembly GCF_965194805.1). Classification (NCBI taxonomy): domain Eukaryota; kingdom Metazoa; phylum Chordata; class Mammalia; order Artiodactyla; family Balaenopteridae; genus Balaenoptera; species Balaenoptera borealis. The sequence goes on along the minus strand of NC_138860.1, from coordinate 53,825,819 downwards.
AGAGTTTGCTTTCCTCAAGAGTTCAATGCTGGCTAAATGTATAGCCGAATAGCTGACATAAACTATCTAATCTAGGCTGTAGACCCAGCAGAAGGCCTTTACTCAAGGAATTTTATTCCAGAAGTGTCTGGATGATGAGCCCCAAAAGGGTGTCTGGGCCCTTGAATTGGGCCTTGCAGATCCTCATCCTCGTGCAGCATCCTGTCTGCATCTTAACGTGGAAACATCCGCACCAGTGCAGCCGACCTATGTGAATGAGGACGTGTGCTGCTCACTTCGAGGAAGGAGAAAGAGCACATAAACATGCAATGACAATTCAAGAGCGTAGGAAGAGCAATACTCATTCAATCCGTTGTATTGAAGGCCGACTCTGTGCTCATGCTTCTGCAAGATTCTGCTAATAAACCATGAATGGGGAGGACACAGTTCTTGATCTGGTGGAACTCACAGACAAGTATATTTGGAGAAAGTGCTAGGTCGCTCTGCACAGAGAGGTCAAGGAAGGCCAGAATAAAAGGGGATGCGTCAGCCAGACTCTGATGGCTGAGTGGGAGATCTCCAAGTGGAGAGCTTGGGGAACGGTGCTGTGGACACAGGAGCAGTATAACCAAAGTTGTGGGAGTGCCAGGTGTGCTTTAGAAACTGAGCAGCCAGTCCCACGCATCCAGTGTAAATGCCAAGAAGCATGTGAATGTCCCTCCTCCACCTGCTCTGCCCCACTGTGTTGTTTCTGCCGTATCTTGTCACTCCAAAATGCCAAAAGGGTCTCCTAGACACTGATTTCTTCCAAGGTGCAATTTTTAAAGCCTCTCACCTGGAGGGCATGTCATTTTCCTGTACTGGCAGTGAGTAAAATGAAGTGAGAGTAATTGCATATCTGGAGAAGGTAGGACCAAAGGCAATTCCTTGCATTTCTACCTTGGAAAAATGGAGTGTGAATATGCACCTGGTGAGAAAATGGTAAGCAGTGCTTTGAGGGTCTTATAAAGCCACTAGTTCAACTGAAAATCCAGCATCACTTAGGCTTAAAAAATTGAATTCAGAGTAAACTTCCCACACCATGTGTTTGCTTTCTTGGTCCTCTCGCAAGTATTCATGGAGCATCTACTTTGTGCAAAGCATTATTCTGGGCACTGTTGAAGGCTACAAAAGATAGAGAAAATAGGGTTCTACTGATTTCCAGGAGTTCAGCTGTCCAGTTTGAGTGACAGCACACATAAACGGAAAAAACACATTGGAATGTAGCATCTCAGGCTCTGGGAGAAGATATTTAGCACATTCTCAGTGATTGATGGATAGATTTGGTCCATGGATGCCATATCAGAATGAATTCTCAGGATGTCAGTCCCACATTCCCCCAGGACAAAATGACTCTTGCCCCAAATTTTCCTGTGTGTTCTAGGACTATTTCCAGGTCATCCACCTGGCTTGAAATAGGATTGCAAAGATGGTCTGTGAAGAGAAAATGTAAAAATAAAAACATGCAAGAAAAGCAGGGAAAATCCAGGAAGGCCAAGGGGAGAAAGCTAGTTCAGTTTTGTTTTCAGATGAGATTTAGTAGAGAGATCTTGAGTCAGTCAGGCAGAGAAAAAGAGGATTAATATTTGCTTTGAGAAATAATTAATTTTATTCATGAATGAATTGCTACTTAGAGACATGTATATGTAGAAAGGAGTGAGGTAAGCTTCATCTAGAAACTGTCACGACACAGATGCAGGCAGAAAGGGACACTGGCTAGCCGCGTGGTCTTTTCATTTTTTTTCTCCTCAAGAGAACAGCTTCTTCTGGGTCAGGGATTCTCAATTTTTTTCTCTATTCAGCTTCTGCCACATTTATCCCACCTCAGGGCTTTCCACATCTCCCACAAGGATAGTATTTCAGTCCACATTGCTTAGAACAGTGAGTGGCATGTGCTGGGACATTTATTCAGTCAGCATATGTTTATTATCTCTGTGTGCTGGCCACTCCCCAAGTGCTGGGGACACAGCTGTGAATGAGACACGGCCCAGGCCTCAGGGAGCTCTGCCCTCAAGGAAGACAGACCCCCGGGAGCAAGCAGTTGGAAGTGGGCTGAGGTCTGTGCAGCAGACCAAAGCGCTCTGTGTGAGTTTGGTTCCCATGCCAATCATCCATCTTCTCCTCCAGGATTAGAAACAGGTGAATGTGCTCGCAGAGCTGCTCAAAGCAAGTGGAACAGATTTATGACCATAGAGCTGGGCTGGAGATGAAGATTTGGACCTGAGTCTGAGACAAAGATTTCTATCCCCACAATCTATCCCTGACTCAAATCAAAGACAACTGGAGCCTTCTGGTCTTTCGGACTGATTTGCCCAATCCTATATGAAGCCACTGAAAAAGGCATCACTGGATACTGTGGATGGGCTGGGCAGGTGGCCTCAAATGGAGCTCCATGAACTGAACAGGAGGAAACCTTCAGAGGGCCTGTTGACTGGAGGGCGTGGATGTCCAAGAGACAAAAGCTTTTTGTGAGCAGGGATCTCAAGGCATTGACTGCACAGTATTGAAGTGTGGACCACAGGGCAGCAGGCTCTCACCAATTTCCCCAGTTTCTTTATGGGATGAAAGGAGTAAGGGGGTAAAGACAACAGACTCTTTTGGGAGGGCAAATGCATAACTTAGAAGAAAGCAAAGCATTCCTCTATGTTGTGACATATTAATAACAATAATAAATAATAGTGACTATACATATGGAGTATTCACAATATACCCAACATCTTACTAAGTGCATAATAATATTATACATATATGCTAAAGTTATTTTTATGATAAATGTACAAGGGAGATGCTCTTTGTATACATGTTGTACAGATGAAGACACTGAGTTTTAGAGGGTGTCGCACAACTGGTAAGAGGAAGAGCCAGCACTCAACCCATACAATAGCGGATCTGACCATTAAATGATTATTATTGAATCAAATACATAATCTGAGCCTGGGATTCTTAATGCTCCAAGAGAAATGGTGCCTCCACTTGTAACCACCTGTGCTCTCTGCCCCTCCTACTCTTCCTTCTGACGTTCTAGCAGACCTTTGGGACAGAGAAGATGGGTCTCGGGGCTAGAAGGTGTCTCATCCCACTCAAAGACCCTGTAGTTCTCTGTTTCCACCAGAGTTCTCCATCTGCACTTGGGCTCTGGGGAACCCTTTGTGGGAAGAAGCTACAGATGAACCTTCCTGAAGCAGGTCACCCGCAGAGAATTTTGTATGTGTTGGCTTTGCACTGCCAGTGTATTTCTATAAGGGTGCAGTGTAAATCGAATTTCTGTAAATCAAATCCTCTGCTGGAGGGACACTTAATGCTATTTCCAAAATGCAGTATCTTATTTTTTGCCTGGCAATGGATTATAAAATTCAGTGCAAAGTCAATCTCTAGCCCCTGACTTGAGGATCAGGTAGTACTGATTTATAAAACACAGACATCCACTTGGAAATATCTTATATTTCAAGAAATATTTTAATACAACAAGAAGAAACCTTTGGTGATGCAAATAACCTCTGCTTATTGGGCTACTTTGCAAATTTGGAGTTTCATATAATGACAAGATTGGTACGTGCTCTGGGTCACTCCTACTTACCCTTTGTATCCACAGCACATCATGGTATCAGATGAAGCAGTGAAAGAGACCTAGAGGCTGGGACTCCCAAGTCAGCTTTAGGATTTGTAGGTATAGGGTGGACAGATTAGGGCTGCTGTACTCGGGCCATGGCTTAGAGAGGATGCAAGAATCTGGCACAGCTCCCTCTGCCTGCTGTGTTTTCCCCTCTGCACCTGTTTAATGCTCCCTGGTTCTGCCACCACACCAGGCTCTCCCCTGAGCCCAGAAATGTGCCTCTTTCTCCCTCTCCCTGCAAAGAACAAGCAAGCTCTGGATGTCAGAATGAGTCAGAATGAACAAGAAGTCTCACTGGCCAGGCAGGAGGCCCTGGTGGGAGAAAAATGAGGTAGCCAGACGGATTGCTGCCCCAAGCCCTTCATTACTGGCCTTGGTGCCTGGGAGAATTCTCGTTTTCCTTGTGTGCCGGGAGGGTCTGTGCCTCACCTGGGGACACGCTAGTGATGGAGGAGGAAGAGGAAGGAAGACTCTTTGGGGAGCGAGTTCTCCTGGATCCACAGAGGCATGTAAACACCTAATGATCCCTCGACAGTGGTCACATAGTTGGTTTACTAGTAACAGAGGTAAACTTCAGCGCAGTGAGCCAGGCTTTGCTTAGCTGCGTTCTGTTTATGTTCTAAAGTGTGAGTCTGATAAAGACCACGTGGAGAGGAAGGGAGGCTCTGCAAGTCCTTGAATGCCAGCCTTGGCCATCTGGAAATTTATGCTCAAGTGGGACTTGATAGAAGAAATGTGGCTCTAGAGGCTGATAATACATTCTTTTACCTTCTGTTACCACTAAGTAGGGCAATGTCCGTTCTGGTGCCTGTAGGCCAGGAGACTAAATCAGAGAACACCAGATTTAGTGGTTAGCCTGGAATAAGAGGCCAGAGCTGCAAAAACAGTGTCTCAGGATGCAGGGAAGCCTGGGGACATGGGATGGCAGAACAGAACCAAGGTGCTCGGATCTGTGAATTAGAAGGAAACTTTATTTTTTTATAAATTTATTTTATTTATTTATTTTTGGCTGCGTTGGGTCTTTGTTGCTACATGCGGGCTTTTCTCTAGTTTCAGCGAGCGGGGGCTACTCTTCGTTGTGGAGCACCGGCTTCTCATTGTGGTGGCTTCTCTTGTTGTGGAGCATGGACTGTAGGTACATGGGCTTCAGTAGTTGTGGCTCGCGGGCTCTAGAGCGCAGGCTCAGTAGTTGTGGCTCACGGGCTTAGTTGTTCTGCAGCATGTGGGATCTTCCCGGACCAGGGCTCGAACCCGTGTCCCCTGCATTGGCAGGCGGACTCCCAACCACTGCGCCACCAGGGAAACCCCTATTTTTATTTTTTATTGAAGTATAGTTCATTATATTATAGTTCTATATATATATATATTCTTTTTCAGATTCTTTTCCGTATGGCTTATTACAAGATATTTAATATTGTTCCCTGGGCTATATAGTAGCTCCTTGTTGTTTATGTATTTTATATATAGTAGTGTGTATATGTTAATCCCAAACTCCTAATTTATACCTCCTGCCCACCTTTCCCCTTTGGTAAACATATGTTTTCTATTTCTGCGAGTCTGTTTCTGTTTTGTATATAAGTTCATCTGTATCATTTTTTAGATTCTACATAGAAGTGATATCATATGATATTTGTCTTTCTTTGACTTACTTCACTTAGTATGATAATCTCTAGGTCCATCCATGTTGCTGCAAATGGCATTATTTCATTCTTCTTTATGGCTGAGTAATATTCCATTGTATATATATTATATATATATATATATATATATATATATATATATATAATATATAATATATATATACCACATCTTTTTTATCCATTCATCAGTTGATGGACACATAGGTTGCTTCCATGTCTTGGCTATTGTAAATAGTGCTGCTATGAATATTGGGGTGCATGTATCTTTTTGAGTTAGAGTTTTCTCTGGATATATGCCCAGGAGTGGGATTGGTGGATCATATGGCAGTTCTGTTTTTAGTTTTTTAAGGAACCTCCATACTGTTTTCCATAGTGGCTGCACCAATTTACATTCCCACCAACAGCATAGAAGGGTTCCAGAAGGAAACTTTAAAATCAGTTATTTCCTACCCATGGCAGACAACCACTCTACAAATCCCCAAGAAGGTGCCTTGGCTTGGGCAGGTCCAGTTCTGCGTGTTCTCTGAAGCCAACTTCCATTCAGCAGCCCAAAACACTCTACAGATCTTTATGAAATTGAATCTCAGTATTTCCTTCCATAATTCCACTTATTGGTCCTGACTCTGCTTTCTCCTATTTCTCTAGAATAAGTGTAAATTCCTCTTCTTTGCAAAAAGGTCTCCAGATATTTGAGTAGCACACTGTGACCTCCCTCCAGATGTTCTTTTCTCTCTCTTTCCCCTCTCACAGTCTCTCTCTCAAACTGTCCTTGTTTCTTTTTTCCCAACTCTCTCTTTTCCATCTTTGATCTTCATGAAATCATTCAGAACCAAGACTCCTATCCAGTCACTCTGTCATCACCCAGAGCCTCAGAGTTCTCCTGGGTCCTGGTAAACAAAGAAAGGGATAATAAATAAGAAATTGATGTTGACATAAGGTTTTCTTCCTGAACCAATTCTGGCTCCTGGAGAGCTTGCTTGCTTGCTTGCTTGCTTGCTCACCTTTCAAAATCCTCAAGAATTTTGTCACAGATCAGTATCAGTTCACCATCCTGGAGTTTCTCAGACCAGGCATTTTCCTCTCCACAGATTTCTTTAACTTCTTGCATTCTGTGCAGTTCTTGAAAATTAGTGATGGTAGTTCAAGGTCATGGGCTCACCTCAGAATATGTGGTGACTCTGCTTGGGACCTGAAGCATCAATTTTACAAGAAAAGTGGGAAATATGTTCTGGGTTTATCATGAGAGCATATAGGTTTTTCATTCAAGTGAAATGTAGACAAAAAATCCTAAATTTTTTCTCAGCTTCTCAAAGAATTGCACCTCCCACTTGATTTGATTTTGTTCACCTAGACTTAGTTTGTGGTAAAATCATAGCCAGAACTGCACTCATCCTGTTTTCTACTACACTTATTATGTCTCCTATATTCTTTCCTGTGCTTCCTACCATGACTGGCCACCACTGTAACTCGTGCTTTTTCCCCATCTTCCATTTGACTTATGTGGCTTCCATCTCAGAACTGCCTTTCAAAGCCAGCCTCTTCTCTCTTGTCTTGGCTTCATCGTTTACCACTTGGCCTTTTCGCTCTTCTCCAATTCAACCTGCCTAAAATCCTCTGTTGGTCCCTCTGTGCCCAAAGGATAAAATCCAAATGTGTTTTCTTAGCATGAGAGTCTCTTCTAAATCCATCCATTTACTATTTCAACAAATATTCCATGAATACTGACCTTGTGACACTGATTATGCCCCATCATTTCTTCCTGCTTATGTTCCAGTCTCAGTGAACATTTCCAGATTTTCCTAGACACAGAGCCTTCCTTAGATCCCACGTATCTTTCCATGTCCCATTCCATTTTCCTGCAAAGCTCTTTCCATTTTCTCTACCATCTGAGCTCCGACTCACCTTTCATACCCGTTTAAATATCACCTCTCTATAGCTTCTTCTTTGGCTCCCGCAAGCAAGTTAGTTATTCCTACTTCTGCTTCCCCATCAGTCTGTTCATATTTCTGCTTTAGAACTTATTTTGTGCATTTAATTATTTATTTATTTGCCTATCTCTATTTGCTCTTCACTTGGCTCTGAGCTCTTCCAGGCAAAAATGTCTGCCACATGTAAAGATATAATAAAAGAATGAAGTCACTCTTTAAGAGTAGGGTGTTCTGGGACTGAATTAGATGAAGCAGAAAGCAAGTGGGTGAGGTTCCAGCCTCTGCAATCATACTCTGTTGGCTTATTTATTTATTTTTTAAAATAAATTTATTTATTTATTTTTGGCTGCATTGGGTCTTTGTTGCTGCACGCGGGCTTTCTCTAGTTGCGGCGAGCAGGGGCTTCGTTGCAGAGTGGGCTTCTCATTGCGGTGGCTTCTCTTGCTGCGGAGCATGGGCTCTAGGTGCACAGGCTTCAGTAGTTGTGGTGGGTGGGCTCAGTGTTTGTGGCTCGCAGGCTCTAGAGCGCAGGCTCAGTAGTTGTGGCGCATGGGCTTAGTTGCTCTGCGGCATGTGGGATCTTCCTGGACCAGGGATTGAACCCGTGTCCCATGCATAGGCAGGTGGATTCTTAACCACTGCACCACCAGGGAAGTCCCCTCTGTGGGTTTAAATGGAAGTTCTGCTACTTCCAGCTGTGTGATCTTGTACAAGTTATTTCTCATCAGTCAAATGGGTAGAATAATAGGAATTTCTTTATAGGTGATAAAATTTCACCAAATTTCTTATTTGGTGATAACTAAAAAATAAATTTGGTTTATTTCAAGATAGGTGCTTATTCTTGTGAGAGGTCTCCTGAGAATAAATATGGAAAACAATAGAGTGGAAAATCTTGAGGAAGGAAGAGAAAATGAAGAGAGATTGAGAAAGACGGAACAAAGAAGGGGAAGCCTTACTTTATCAAACTCTTTCTACTGCAATCTTCATGCATTAATCAAATTTATCACTTAAAATCTACATATTGTTCTCCCTAACTGTAGCCTGAGTTAATCTATTCATTGATTTTATAGTTATAGATAGTCCCAGATAAATCCCTAACTGTGACAGGTGCTTTCCCTGTAGAACACAGCTCATACACCGTAATCCCATGACATTAAAGTCAAGGCCTCAAGACCAACACCATTTCCATCTAGACTCACAAAGCAAGGAAGAGAGACCCTATATGGGAATGTTACTGAACTGGGGAGATATGGGAGCATGGATGTTTGACCACGTAGACAATAAAATCAGATAATTGAAGGGGACCTTTATCCAGATAGGCAATAATGTCAAGAGTGAAGATTATTTGCCAGGCTGCAATGTGAGATTGACATGATCAAGGTGGAATTAGTCAGAGTAGGCTAACTGCTGGAACAAACAGTTCCCAAATCTCAGTGACTTAATACAAGTTTATTTTTTTGCTTATGTCCAGTGCAATTTGTGGTAGGGTTAAAAGGAGATTGCCTCATGAAATCATTCAGAAACAAGACCCCTTCTATCCAGTCACTCTGTCACCACCTAGGTCCTCAGAGTTCCCCTCTGGGTCCTGGTAAACAAGGAAAGAGAGCATGAAAGATTTTATGGGAAGTCTTATGGGCTAGGCCTGGGTTCACATTAAACCAGCCAAAACTCAGTCATGTGGCTACACTTAAATGCAGAGGAAGCTGGGAAAAACTATCCATCTGTGAGCCCAGGAGGAAAATGAAATCGCTTAGAGAACAATTTTCCAGTCTCTGCCACAAGTGAGGAAATGCAAGAAAAAGGGGAAATGCAAAGCCTTAAATTCAAGTTCAAAATGTCGACTTCACAAATATTAGGGTATAGGAGTCATGGATTAGCTGTGGAAAAAAAAGATCTGGGGTTGGAAAAATGTGGGGGGGTTCTGGTTCACCATGAGATTACTGTCAGCCAAGAATATTTTTCTCTCAAAAAAGGAATGCAATATTCAGGTGTATTAATAAAGGAAATAGGTATAGTAGAAAGATCACAGACTATCTTCACTTTTGGTTGGTTATGTGTCCTTGACTAAGATACTTAAATTATCTCAGTCTGAGCTTGCTCAGCCATAAAATGAGACTTAAGCTTGTGGAGGGTATCAGTGTATCAGTTAATTATTGCCACAATTATGGATATAAAAGTATCCCCAAAACTCAGTAGTTTAAAACAATAATCATTTTTCTCACTCAGCATCTGTAGGTTGCTTGAGATAGCTATACTTCAGGTTGTGGGTCTGCACAGGGGCCATTAGGTCTTTACTCCAATGATGCTTATTATGGGTCTCAGGCTGAAAGGGCAGCATCTTACAGCTTCATGGAGGGAGCAGTTCTCATGGTGAGGGCAGGGATGCGAGAGAGAGAGTGGAGACATGCCCTTTGGGGCCCAGAATTGGCACCTGTCACTTCTGTCCATGTTCCTTTGTCCAAAGCAATGCCACATAGCTAAGCCCAATATCAATGGGGGAGGGAAATAAGCTCCATTCATATGAGTGAGTGATACTGCAAAGTTACATGTCAAAGGGCATTCTAATACAGGCAAGAATGAGGATTCTACCCCACTGACATTTGCAAGATTGTGGTGATGACTGAAAAATATGTAAAGCATCCAGTCCCATGACTGGCAACATAAGGACTCAGTAAATTGACACTATGATGATTATGATGATACTGATGTGTTCAGATATTGTATCCTAGTGTACTCTTGGTGGCTCAGAACACATCTACTGGATTGTGTTTAATTTTGGTTGTCATCTTCAAAAAGCAATACATTGACGAACTAGATTGCAAGCAGAGAAAGTTAAAGCATAAGGGCCTAGAGATGTGGGAACTATATTGAAGGAACTAAAAATAGTTAATCTAAAGAAGAGTAGCCCATATAAAAAGTAAATACACCCAAATACCAGAAGGGCTATCTCATTGCAAGAGGAATAAACTTGTAGAATAATGGGAGGAACTGCCAGTCAGGGGGAATTCTCTTGGGGTTGAGTAGATAATGGGAAGCCCATGGATGTTTGCTGGGGAGAAGCCTGGCATGGTCTGTCAGCTTGCTAGGCAAAGACAAGCACAACGGGAGGTGAAGAGTAGTGAACAAAGCGATTTTCTCCACAGTTAAAAAGAAGAGCTGTGGGGAGCAGGTTGGGAGGTCAGGGCAGAACTGGGGTTTCTGTGCCTCAGAAAACACAGGTCTCAACTCCCTTTTCAGTTCCTTCTGGCCACATAGATTCACTGGCCCTTCATTTCAATGTGTCTGCTGTACATCCTGTTGACTCTACAAACACACCACTCTCAACACCCTCTCCAAGCCCCTGAGCCTGTCGGGCAGTATGAGATTCGCCAAAGAGTGATCTCTTCCTCCTCCTCTAAGCTTGAGTCTCCCCTCCCCATTTCTCCCAATCAACCTTAATTAAACTGTGTGAAAGCTACAGCTTGATTTTAATTAGAGCAAAATTGGGAAGATTAGAATGAAATTGGCCAATCATTGTTTACGGGCAGTTGTTTGAGAACACAGCAGGCTGCAAAATTACCTCCGTGCCAGGCTTCTTGAATTCTTCCAGTGGGTGGACCGGGGCACTGGGGCATGGGGGGAGGGCTGGCCTACTTTCTCCTCTTGTGCCTCCTGGAGTTGCAGGGGCCGAGATATTATTTACCCAAATGCTCCTGGATCGAAGCCTTTCTGCCTGGGGATTTCTCCCAGCCACAGTGGTAAACGAGGCAAAAGAATTTCCAGGGAAGTATGACAAAGGTGTACAGTGGTCTTTGAACTTGAGCACAGGTCATAGACAAAGGCAGAAAATCATTTGTGGCATGGTGTGGGTTCTCATCAAACTCTACCACTGATCAACTGAGACTTGGTCCCTTTTTTCAGTTTTTCCGTCTCTTCATTTGTTAACTTCTAGAAGGTTCATACTTGAGTAATAATAACTCCATTTCCTCTTTCTTCAGGTCCTTGCATTGAAAAAATTGTTGAGCTTGTGTAAAAATTGCAATTATTTTTTAAAAAACTAAAGGAAAGCTTTACACCAATATAAGAGATTATGGTTTTATTATAATTTCTTTTTACAGCTCCGATTAATCATGTCTTATTCATTATAGCAGTAAAGACTCTAATAGGCAAGTACATTATAGTAATCTCTGGTTGAGATGGAAATCTCCTGATGAGATGCTGTATCTAGAAATACTGCCTTCTGTACAGGAGCCAAAGCATGATATATCCCTCAGCTCTAAAATTTCCAGCTCAAGAACGTGAAACCATCTTAGCTGTGTCACTGAGGTAAACAACTGGCATCCCTCAATGTATATGTTGGCTTTGGCTATTCTCCTTCATGTGAATTTTCTAAGGCAAATATGAGCCCTATGAAAAAGAAAACACGGTACTGTCTTAGCTTGATGGATGGAGTTCTATGAAGAGAGCACTAGCCCTGGATGCAAGGTATATTGTTAGAAAGATGAAGAAAGGGAAGGTGCCTTTCCTAGAACACTTTAGGGAAATCAGCAGGCCAACTCTCAGTGTTTATTGAGACTCCTGCATCAAATTGGCGAGTGAAGCTAGTTGGGCAAAACCAACTCTCCAGGAGAAAGGTGGGCTCTGAGAACAAAGACATTTGTATTTATCTAGTACTGGTTGGTATGGGAGAAATTTGCCAATGGTCATTGGTTGACAGTTCACATAGACAAAGTCAAGTCACAGTAAAAATGACAAGAAACCTATTTTTGTCCTTGGCCTAAGGCCAATCCATCTTTTTGGCTCCAAAGTTCTTAAATATTTTATTTAATGACCTGTCCTGTGTCTCCCTTCATTTTTCAAGGAAAATCAGTCATATTTTTTTTCTTACAAGTATGGTTCATATCAAAACAACATTTTAGAGGATGGTAGCTCAGTCCCTTTCAGCACTAAGGGTTGGAGGAGGGTACCTCCAAAAGAGAGGTTGTTGGAAATACATCAGAAGACTAGAGAAAGGCGACATTCCCGACCACAGCAGTCCACTCCTTCTGCCATTGTGTTTAAAGTGGGGCCTGGAGCTGGGCATCCTGGGCTCAGTGGTGGCCTTAAGACTTCTCCCCAGCCTCTCAGGTAGTACCAGAACCTCTTCTCGAACGGCTGCCTGAGTGAGCAGGTGATGATTGGTTTTCTCTGCTGGAGACAGCGTTGAATCCTTCCCTGGTAAACCCAGGCTGGATTCTAACTCAAGGGGAACAAATGGGCTCTGAGCACTCAGGGGCACGCTGACACTGGAACAGGATGGTGCAAGCCTGCAGGGGTGCCACAGCAGAGCGTGGTGGGTCAAGCTGCATACTCAGGATACAGGAAATGTGATTCTTCCAAATGGCAACCATATTGGTGGTCTCGGAAATGGGCCTAAATGTGCTTCCCACACAGAGAGGGAAAGACATGTCTATTGGAAAGTTGGTAAAAATAATCTGGCTGTAAGCACAAGGTCTCAATGCAGCCACCTATACTGTGGGTTGCAGTGCTCATTACTACTGGGTTTCAGCCTCACTGAGGTATAGTTTTGTTTTTGTTTTTAAACTATGGATTTTTGTTTTTTTAATTTTTAAAAATTTGTAATGGAGTATAGTTGATTCATAATGTTGTGTTAGTTTCAGGTGTACAGCAAAGTGAATCAGTTATACATATACATATATTCACTCTTTTTTAGAGTCTTTGCCCATATAGGTCATTACAGAGTATTGAGTAGAGTTCCCTGTGCTATACAGTAGGTCCTTATTAGTGATCTATTTTATATATAGTAGTGTGTATATGTCAATCCCAGTCTTCCATTTTATCCCTCTCCCCACTACCCCTTGGTAACCATAAGTTTGTTTTCTACATCTGTAACTCTATTTCTGATTAAACTATGGATTTTTAAAAAAATAGTCTCCTCCTTAAGGTTTCATAGGGAGGGAAGCTTCATGGGTCATGACTCTTCAAGGAGGCTGGATCAATGTTCTCAGTTTACAAGCCTGAAAAGTGGTTCTTCAGCATGTGGCTGCTGGAAACCGCACCTGGATGGAAGCCCCCGGCTGTGCTCTTTCTGTCTTTCATGGCTGAGAGCGCAGGACTCTGCAGGGGGGACCCTCAGTGGCAGTTTTTGTTGACCTCGTGTATGGTGGAGGAACACGGTGCTGCAGGGGGTTTGGTGACCTTAGAGTCATTAGTTGCTACGTGGAGGCATTCCTTTTCGTTTACATCTTTCAAATTGGGAACACCTCGTAGCCATTTAGTATTCTAATCGGAGACCCTTTTGCTTCAGATCCAGAGCTGGCCTGGTCCCCAAGCCCAGCTGAAGCTCCCGTTGCCTGAGGCTTGGCATGGGGCTTGGTTCCGCCTTCCTGTCACAGGCCCCTTTGGATTCCGGAAAATCCCTAAACTCACGTGCAACCAGAAGCATCCTGTGTTGGCAACCGGACTGTCAGTGTTTAGCAGTCTGGGACAGAGATAACTACGATCACTTCAGAATACAGATAGAGATTTTTTGTTACGTATACAATATTCTCGGTGTCGGTGTGTACGCTCGCTCCTAATAACACACGGGATTTTACCCTCCAGTCTGGATTGTACCTTTCCTAAACTTTGTTTTGATTATTAATAATTTTATGGGTATGTCAATCCTTTGACAAAAATATTTGAGATTCACTCTAGGCTAATCTAAAATGCAATAGAAAGTGGCCTAAACTTCTGTTAATTGTAGCCCTTAACTGAAGCAACGTTTTGAAGTGCTTCAGTTAACGGCAGGCAGAGTCCACATTGGAGAGCTCTGGTCACCCTTGGTTTAACCTGTGAGCTCTTTATGTAGTGACCTCTGTTGCTTTAAGGGCCCTTTCCATATGGCCTTCCCTAGTGCTTAAAATGTTTGCTTTCTCATACTGTTGACTGTGAAACAAACACAGTGGGAGAAGATTTTAGGAGAAATGGCTAAATTGAAATGGAAATTTACTTGATGTCTTAATTGAAACAAAGATGATGGCTTAATTGAAGTAGCATGTGTTAATATAATTGATATATAGAAAACATCCTTTTCCTAGGGGGAAAAAAGAGCCTTGATTATTTTATTATGAAAAAAAACCCTACGAAATGAAAAATCGGAAATGAACATTTATTCTTTGAATAGCTCAGGCTGCCTTCCAGTATTGCCTTCTGAGGTTTTCAGATGCTGGAAAGAACCAGGTTAATAAGTTCTAGAAGCACTTTTTTTTTTTTTTTTACCACTCTGGCTCAAACTCCATTCACAGGTGTTTCCTCCATTATTTTGATTCAGTGAAGGGCCCCAAAGGGCAGGCAGGAAACGGAGTGAAGTAGAAGAGAAAACCACTGGGTGCCCTCAGAGCCTGAACCTTCCTGCAGCCAGCTGAGGCCTTATGCCTAATTCTGAGTCGACACCCCGCCAGTTTATGGAAGCGAGTTTGTTTATTTGTTTTGGGAGGGTGTATTTCTCCAGTGAAATTCTCCTACCCCCTCACTTACACACACACACACACTCACTCTCTCTCTCTTCCACTCACAAACTCGTGATTGCCCCTTTGACTTTCACGGGGGAGGTGGTATAACACGTTGGTAAATACTGTGGATCCTGGGACCAGACAGCCTGTGTTTCAGTCCTGACTCTGCCACCTACCAGGTGTTACCTACTGGGCAAATTATCTGTGCCTCGATTTCCTTGTCTGTAAAATGAGGATAATTATATTTTACCTCTTATAGGGGTGTTTTGAATATTGCATTGGTTAATACTTGCAAGATACTTGGAATGCCTGGCACATGCTAAGAATTCATTAAATGTTAACCATTACTTTTTATTACTGGCTCATAAAAACCTTCCTAAGACAGTATCATTCATTTTCTAAGTCATTTGTTATTCTGTGTTATGATTTTCAGAGCAGCCATAGGAGCTGGAATCAGGCCTTTATCTCTAATTCCTTGCATGGTAACCTGTGTATGGAGTTGATTTTTTTTCTAGGTCTTAATTTCTCCTCCTGCAAATGGGTATATTGAAACTACCTTCATCCAAAAAAGGTTTTGCTTTCGTGTATGTGTTGCACTACATTTTGCATATACAGTACATTCCTTTTTTGTGTAGATAATTAAAGGAATTAAGTGTTCTGGGTAATGAAAATATCTTTGTTAAAAGATAGTAAACTTTTAAAAAGCATTAGAATGAAATAAAATACACTTAATCGAATGTACACAAAGGAAAATAGTGTTATAGAAACAGCAATACGGTATTGACCTGGGTTTTGGTCATGGCTCGGCCACTTACTGTGTGACTTTTTGCAAGTTACTTTCTTAACTTCTCTGGGTCTCATTGTTACTATTGTCACCATCATCATAGTTGTTGTTAATAGCACTGGGATAGGGTTAGGACACTAGATTTTGTTCTGGTTCTAGTGCCAAATGGTTATATTGTTTTAGGCAAACCACTTCCCTCTTTGTTTCATGATTTTCTTATAATGTAAGAGGAATGGAACAGATGTTCTCAACTGCTCTGCATGCTGGCATGTGGTGGTGCTACAAGTGGATTATAGGGGTGTCCATATATTGATTCCCTCAGCCCTTGGGGTGATTGGGCAGGGTCTGGGGTAGCAGGACTCCCTGTGCTTGTCTCCTCAGGCCTGAGAAGCCTCATTCGTTGATCCCAATGCATCACATACAGAGAATTTTCAATGTACACGATAACATGAAAGAGGTTGGCAAATAGTATTCAAATGTTTCTTCTAATTCTAATAGCCCAAATTTCCCTCTTGGTAATTTTGTGACATCAGGCAAAATACTTAGCTTTCTGAGCTTCAGTATATTCATTCACTTGAGTAAGATACACTCAAAACTTTTTGTTTGGTTTGGATAAAATATGTGATACAATAAAATATGTCAAGTCTGATGTTGGACAAAGGAAGATGAAGACTAAGGAAAAGTACAGAACTCCAAGATTGTTGCCTCTTTGGGGGTCTTTAACACTATGAGTGTGGCAGAAATTGTTGTTAGACCTAGTATAGAGGATTGGAGCTGTTTGATCTTTAACATTGTGTGTAAAGCACAGCAGAGTCTGAATGGGCGCTCCATACTCGCGGGACTTTGGCCTGTGGACTGTGGACCGTCATTGGAAGTTGTCCATGTCCACTGAAGACAATGGAAGAGGATTCAGACTCAGTTTACCAAAGCATAAGAAAATACCTTCAGTGCCTTGATTTATATATAAAAAATGCACAAAAGTATGCCCATAAGTTACATTTTTATAAATCAAATCTAATTTTCTCATTGATATGTATACACACTTAGAATGCTTTACTTTTATTTCACATCAATCACTGATTGGTTGTTGCTTCTATGTATTCTCATCACTAACTTTTTTTTATCTAGTTTCAATAATTTGCAAACAACTAAATGATTAGGAGAGCTGTGACATAAAATAATGGTTGTTTATTTTAAATAAATAAAATAAATGAGAGACTCAATCATTCAACAAAAATCTATTGAAAATCTACTATTGTTCTGTTTTACAACATCTGGCATTGTTCTGTTGCTGTTGAATAAGACAGAAAGAATCAATCCTGACCTCATAGTGTTTATGTTCTAATGGGAGAGAAAGAGAATTAAAAATATATATTATGTCAGGTAGTATAAGTGCTAAAAAAGATATATAAAGCGGGGCATGGGGAAGCAGAGGTAGGTGTGCTCCTTTGGATGGGATGGTCAGGGAAAAAGCTTCTTGTAGGAGATACTGTTCAGCAGTCCTGAATGAAGTGCACTGAGCAAGCAATGTGACAACCAATTTTTATTTATTAGATTTAATTAAAGTGGGATTCACCTCTTTGGTAAAATGGCCTTTCCTTTCAGTGAGGAGCTATCACCATTGTAAGAAACTGTGGAAAATGGAAGAATACCTGCCTTTTTCACCCCCTAACAAACTAAGTGATACGATAGAAATTCTTTGTTACTTAATGAAGTCTAGGTGTGGCCTACAACAAAGCAGGGAGAGTAGGTTTGGTGCCAGAAACAAACACCATCACCAAGATTCATGTCAAGGAGCTTACTGCCTATGTTTTCTTCTAGGAGATTTATAATACCAGGTCTTAAGTTCAAGTCTTTAATCCATTTTGAGTTGATTTTTTGTATGATGTAAGATAGGGGTCCTGTTAAATTCTTTAGCGTGTGGTTATCCAGTTTTCCCATTATCATTCCAGTTATGTCAAAGGAGACTATCCATTCCCCATTGAATATTCTTGGCTTCTTTGTCATAAAATAATTGACCATATATGTGTGGGTTTATTTCTGGGCTCTTTTGTTCCTTTGACCAATGTGTCTGTTTTATGTCAATATTATACTGTTCGGATTACTATAGCTTTGTAGTATAATTTGAAACAAGAAGTATGATACTTCCAGCTTTGTTCTCCTTTCTCAGGATTGCTATGGCTATTTATAGTATTTTGTGGTTCCATACTAATTTTAGGATTGTTTTTTCTATTTTGTAAAAAATGCCATTGGAATCTTTATAGGGATTGCAATGAATCTGTAGTTTGCTTTGGGTCATATGGACATTTTAACAATACTAATTTTTCTAGTCCATGAGCATGGAATATTTTTCCATTTATTTGTGTCTTTTTAATTTCTTTCATCAGTGACTTACAGTTTTCAGTGTACAAGTCTTTCACCTCCTTGGTTAAATTTATTCCTAGGTATTTTATTCTTTTTGATGCAGTTGTAAATGGGATTGTTTCCTTAATTTCTCTTTCTGATATTTCACTATTAGTTTATAGAAATGCAACAGATTTTTGTATATTTATTTTGTATCCTTCGTATTTACTGAATTTGTTTATTAGTTCTAACAGTTTTTGGTGGAGTCTTTAGGGTTTTCTATGTATAATATTATGCCATCTGCAAATAGGGACAATTTTACTTATTCCTTTCCTATTTGGACGACTTTTATTTCTTGCCTAATTGCTCTGGCTAGTATTTCTAGTACTATATTGGATAAAAGTGGTGCTAATGGGCAATGTTGTCTTATTCCTGATCTTAGAGAAAAAGCTTTCAGCTTTTCACCATTAAGTATGATATTATCTGTGGACTTGTCATTTATGGCCTTTATTATATTGAGGTATGTTCACTGTATACCCACTTTGTTGAGAGTTTTTATCATAAATGGATATTGAATTTTGTCAAATGCTTTTTCTACATCTATTGAGATGATCATATGATTTTTATCCTTTGTTTTGTTAATGTGGTGTATCACATTGATTGATTTGATGTTGAGCCATCCTTGCACCCCTGGACTAAATCTTACTTGATCAAGGTGTATAATCCTTTTATTGTACTGTTGAATTCAGTTTGGTAATATTTTGTTGAGGATTTTTGCATCTATGTTTATCAGGGATATTGGCCTGTAATCTTATTTTCTTATAATGTCCTTGTCTGGTTTTGGTATAAGGGTATGGGTGGCTTCATAAAATGAGTATGAAAGTTTCCTTCCTCTTCTATTTTTTGGAAGAGTTTGAGAAAGATTGGTATTAATTCTTCTTTAAATGTTTGGTAGAATTTGCCATTGAAGCCATCTGATCCTGGACTTCTGTTTGTTGGGAGGTTTTTGATGATTAATTCAATCTCTTTACTAGTAATTAGACTGTTAAGATTTTCTATTTCTTCATGATTCAGTCTTGGTAGGTTATATATATATGTTTCTAGAAATGTATCCATTCTCTCTAGGTTGTCCAATTTTGTGTATAATTGTTCATAGTAGTCTCCTATGATCCTTTGTGGGATATCAGTTGTAATATTGGTCTTTTCTATTGTCTTTTTAGTGTCTATATCATTTATTTTCACTCTGATCTTTGTTATTTTCTTCCTTCTACTAACTTTGGCCTTAGTTTGTTCTTCTTTTCTAGTTCCTTGAGGTGTAAAGTTAGGTTGTTTATTTAAGATCTTTATTTTTTCTTTATGTAGGCATTTATAGCTGTAATCTTCCCCCTTAGAACTGCTTTTACTACACCCTACAGGTTTTTGTATTTGTGTTTCCATTTTCATTTGTCTCTAAATATTTTTTGATATCTCCTTTGACCCATTGGTTGTTCAGGAGCATGTTGTTTAATCTCCATGTATTTGTGAATTTTCCCGTTTTCTTCTTGTAATTGATTTCTAGTTTCATACCATTGTGGTCAGAAAAGATGTGTGATATGATTTTAGTCTTCTTAAATTTATTAAGATTTGTTTTGTGGTCTAACATATGATCTATCCTGGAGAATGTTCCGTGTGCCTTTGAGAAGTGTATTCTGCTGCTGGATGGGATGTTCTATAAATATCTATTATGTCCATCTCGTCTAACATATAGTTTAAGTCCAATGTTTCTTTGCTAATTTCTGTCTGGATGATCTATCCATTGTTGAAAGTGGGGTATTGAAGTTGCCTTCAATTATTGTATCACTGTTTATTTCTCCCTTCAGATCTGTTAATATTTGCTTTACATATTTCAGTGCTCCTATGTTGGGTGCATAAATATTTATAAATGTTATATTTTCTTGATGAATTGATCCTTTATCATTATATAATGACCTTTGGCTTTACATCTATTTTGTCTTAAATAAGCTACCCCAACTTTCTTTTGGTTTCCATTTGCATGGGATCTCTTTTTCCATCCCTTCACTTTCAGTATATGTGTTCCTAAAGCTGAAGTGAGTCTTGTATGCAGAACATGGTTGGATCTTGTGGTTTTTTGTTTGTTTGTTTGTTTAATAAGCTGATCTATGTCTTTGATTGGCCATCCAACCAATAAGAAGTGAGATCAAGCAACCGTTCTTTATGCTGCAGTGGGATTTGGGATAGAAAATATTTTGACAAATATCCTGTACTTTAAAGTTTAGCATTTCCTCCACAAAGGAAATAAAAGATAATGCATTATTATGAACTTACCTGCTTAGATAAATAAAGCCACACAGTGGGAATTTTAAAAGGCTTTGTCAGAACCCTGAATTATTAGTTATCCCTTTTCCTTTGTTTCCCTGGTAATGTTTGGCACATGCCCCCACTCTCTGTCTTAGTTTCTAGAATTAGAAAGGGGAGTTCTATAGCCTCAAATGGGCATGGATTTTTATTTATTTACTTTGAATTATTTTATTTTTTTCTGTGGACTTGTCATTTGTACTTCATGGATTTGGGGGGAAGTTTAGACTAAGGTTTAGCACTGTCATGAAGAGCAGAGTTGGGATGGGTGAGAAAGTTGAGAAGACTTTACATTTTGTGGTTTTCTAAGGCAGTGGAGCTGATCCTTACTAGTATAATTTGGGAGGCAATGGAAAACCCCTTTTTTACTAGTGGATATGATCATTTAAATTTCATCCTTTAAAATACAAATATTTCAGTGAGGAGTAAAGCATGAAGATTAAAATTCCAGATGGAACTAGAAAGGAAATTTGCCATCGTCTAGAATAGAGCTTCTCAAAATGTACATCCTCTTAGTTCCTTTCAGAATGTCCATGCTGACATTTGCAATAAAGGTGCAAAAGCAATGGTGAATGAAACTGCTGGCATCTTAACTTAAATAAGGGCAGTCTGACCAAATGACACTAGTAGTCATGTATTCAACATTGCATACCTAAACATACACACACATACATGCATGCTTAACTTCATGAATGTCCTTGAAGCAGTAAAATTTATTAATTTTATTGGATCTTGACCCATGAGTACATGTCTTTTTTAATATTCTGTAAGATGAGATGAAAAGTACATATAAAGCATGTTTGAGGTTACTGAAGAATGACGGTCTCAGAGAAAAATACATTTGTGATTGAGTTGTGTGTTGAACTAGCCACTTTTTTCATGGGACTGAATTTTTCTTGAAAGAACAACCAACAATCTATGGTTATTCAGATTTTAGTGTTTGGCAGACATTTTCTCAAAAAAAAAAAAAAAAAAAAAGAATGAAGCAAGCCTGCCTCTTCAAGGAAAGTAACTGACAGTATTTGTTATTTAAATGATAAAACTTAAGCTTTCAAATGAAAATTGAAATTTTGGAAAACTTGTATTTGTCATCATAAGCTTGACAGCTTTCCAATATTTAAAGACTTTTTTCTTGAGATTTGTGGTGATATTAACAAATATGATGTTTTGATATTATATAATAAAAAGTGTCAAAATGTGGAAGATCTGAATAACTCAGTGGTCCCATATTTTCCAGATGGATGACCAATACATGATGTTATAAAATCATAAAGAGTAAAAACATCCACTCAAAGTACAATATAGAACACTGGATTTTAATGTAACTGAGTATGAAAAGCTTATTGATATGGTTTCAGATTCCACACTGTAATTAACCTTTAAGAAAGTACATTCATTGAGTTTCGTGTGGTACCAAAGAAGAATATCCACAATTATCACAGCAGATTGAACGCAGAAGAAAATACGAGAATGCAGCTCTCTTCTGCTAAGCCAGAAACTCGAGAGATTTGCCAAAAGGCAAAGTAATGCCATTCTTCTTACTAAATCTGTTTTGTTTCAGAACATATAGTGATTGTCATACAAATATGTTATTTATGTTATATATAATGGATTTATTTCTGTTATCTTTAAATGAAATAATAGATAAATAAATTTAAATTTTCTCAGTTTTAATTTCTAAAGGGGTAATTATCATTAGATATAAGCCACCTAAGTACAGGGACTCAATCATTTTTAAGAGTGTGATTAGGTCATGAGACCACAAAGTTTGAGAACTGTTGTTCTAAACCAACCTCCTGACTTTAAAAATGGGTAACAGAGGCCATGAGGTGACTCATCCACTGAGTTGCAGTTGTGACTAGATCTTATTTCAGCAAACCACTTCCAGTATTTTCGTTGTTTGTTTTTCCCCATTACACTACTACCATGACTGCCTTCAGGTGAATAAGCCACTCTCCAATGGGAGCATGTTCTAATGGAGGTCAGCTGAGGTAGGGCTTTCTTACTGACTGGGAATCAAGAGACCAGAGGGCCTCTTTCAGGCAGTGGTCCCTCCATCTGCAGAGATGTATGCTGACAGGAGATGAGGGGGTGCAAGTGGAGGAAGAACGTTACCTGCTTCCGATGTTATGCCTCTTGTTCCAAAATACAATGAGCTTTTCCTTGTCCCTCGACTTTTCCTCCAGGGAGTTTGCACGTTGGAAAGTGAACAACCTGGCTCTAGAAAGGAAGGACTTCTTTAGTTTGCCATTGCCTCTTGCCCCAGAGTTTATCCGGAACATCCGCCTCCTCGGAAGGAGACCCAACCTACAACAGGTCACCGAAAACCTGATCAAAAAGTACGGCACTCACTTCTTACTTTCTGCCACCCTTGGAGGTAAGCAATACCACGATCCTACACTCATTGGTTGCCAGCTCATCGAAAATAGCTTTAAGACCCATTGACTATAGCTTCAATACTCTTCCTGGGTCTTTTATTCTTCCTGGCCTGTTATTGACTGGGAAATGTTTTCTTTCTGGTGCATTTGTCAACAGTGTAATCTCTTGACATCCCAGTTCACCCCAGAACATTGCTATTTGCTTATAAGCATTCTCCTGGGGAGGGGATGTGGGGTAAGGAGGTTGGGGGACAGACAGACTCCTACTAAGCACTTGCCAGAAGGGGGTGCTCCCAGTTTTCTTTTGACTGAGCCATCTAACCCCGAGGTTTCTCCATATCTTAATATTGGCTGTGGCTACAATAGTGAGACCCATAGGCAAAGAAGTAAATGTCCGCTGAGTCCCTGACCTCTCTGCTTCCACTCTATAGAGATTGGTAACCAGCCAAACCAATTAGAATGGCTTTGGGCTGGATGGAGGCAAAGGTGGAAGGGGACCTATGGCTAGGGGATGGCGCAACCTATGGCTAGGACCCAGCGCAGAATCGAGAGCTGGGAATAGGCAGCATTCTCTCTGCCCTGGCAAGGAGAAAGCAGGATTTATTATAACATTTAGCTCCCTGTCTGATGGACAAAAGGAACTCTCCAAGGGTTCAGGCCAGCTGCCGGCATGTGATAGGCGCTGAGTGTTTGATGGGGAAAAGGGAGGTTGAGCTTTAAGGCTTTTGCCCTTTCTTAGAGAGCAGAAATATCCACGGTGGCTTCTTATAAACAACTTGAGACGGAGAATTTTATCTTCCCCATGGAGGTAGATAGCCTGAGACAGAGATCAATAGAGGATGTTAAATGGATAAGCTGCAGTGGCGGGGGATGAGCTTTGGGAGATTACAGAAGTAGGGAGGAGGAGGAGGGCCTCTCAGGCAGTGGTGCCCTCATCCTGTGGCACAGTCTGACGAGATTGTTCTGAACGTGGTAGGGATGAGGAGAGTCCGTCAGCAGGGGCCATGGGCTCCCTCTTAGCTCGCTCTCCCCTGGCGAAGGGTTTCACATTCTTATCGGTAGGGGATCAGGGAGTGGAAGGCCTCACCCGTGCACCCATGTTGTTTGCTGTAGGAGAAGAGTCCCTGACCATTTTTGTGGACAAGCGGAAACTGAGCCGAAAGTCAGAAGTGGCAGGAATTGCCCCTATAGTCGGGGGCGGTGGGAACGGCTCTGCTGTGTCCCTGGAGACCCTGCACCAGCTGGCAGCCTCCTACTTCATCGACAGAGAGAGCACGCTGCGACGGCTGCACCATATCCAGATAGCCACCGGGGCCGTCAAGGTAAGGGCCTGAGCGGTCCTGGGGGAGGGAGGCAGACAGGCAGGGAAAGCAGGGGGAGGCCTGGGTGGTAACCGGCTCCAAGTGAGCCAGGCCTGACTGATGGAAGTGGGAAAGCAGCTTTCCGACGTGGGCACAAGCCTCAACCAGCCCTAAAACATGGTCTGTGTCTTCCTTCTGCAGCAAAGAGTCACGTGGCATCTACCCTAAGGCAGGCTCCAGCCGAGGGACTGTGGTGAAAGGTAGACAAGGGCCCTGCTCTCCAGAGGTTACATTCTGGTGGGAGATGAAGATAATAAACAAGTAAAAAATCAGCCAAGTAATTCCAGATAATGATAGAAGGAAAAGACTGAGTCGTAGGTACAGATTTCCTGAGGTGAGAGAGGGGAACAGTGAGTATTAGCCAGATTGGTCGAGGGAGGGCACTTTGGGTTTAGACTTTGAGGCTGAGATCTGAATCCTTAGAAGTCAGCTGTGTGTAGATCTGAGGGAAGGGTGTTCAGGCAGGGGGAACAGTAAGCGCTAAGGCCCTGAGGCAGGAACCAGCGTGGTGCCTTGGTGAAACACAGAGAAGACTGCTGTGACTGCGGTGAGATGAACAAGAAAGATGCTGGTACAAGATGAAATTCAGAGGTAGGCTGGAGCCAGATCACATGGCTGTGAGAAAGTGCAATAGAAAACAAGCAGAGGAGTGATATGATTTCATGTATGTTTGAAAAAGCTCAATAGTTACTGTAACTTTAATAACTATAACTTCCATCCCGTGTTCTCAACTGACATCTAGAAGATTTCTAGGACAGTTGATGTTGTTTGAGGGAAGACTAATGAAGATACTTGAGAACACTGGATATTCTATTTCTAAATATAAAGTTAGGATGCTGAGGAGAGGTCAATCTTGTCTTACATCCTGCTTTCATCCCATCCAAGACTCACAAGGAAGTTTTATCATTCTTTCATTCATTTGTTCAATAAGTATTTAAAATTTTTTTAAAATTTTATATTGGAGTACAGTTGATTCACCACATTGTGTTAGTTTCAGGTGTACAGCAAAGTTATACATATTCATATATCTATTCCTTTTCAGATTCTTTTCCCATACAGTTTATTACAGAGTATTGAGTATAGTTCTCTGTGCTATACAGTAGGTCCTTGTTGATTATTTGTTTTACATATAGTAGTGTGCCAATCCCAACCTTATTGAACACCTGTATGTGTCAGGCACTGTTCTGGATACTGAGAATCCAAGAGTGAACAGAACATATAAAGTCCCTGCCCTCGAGAAGCTGAAATTCTAGTGGTAGAGACATAATTAAATACGTAAACAGTGTCAGGTGGGCTTAATGGTATAAAGACATGAAGTCAGGGAAGGAGATAGAGGGTGATGGGGACATGGTACTTTAGGGAAGACCAGACGGAGATCTTAATGAAGCAAGGGAGTGAGCCACATGTGTATCTTGAGTGAGTGCATTCTAGACAGAGCGGGGAGTGAGGGCAACTGCCCTGAAGTTGGGAGTGTGCTTGGTATGATCCAGGAGCAACGGTAGTGTAGCTGGAAAGAGTCAAAAGAGAGGTGAGGTGGCAGAAGAGGCTACAGTGGTCGCAGGGCCTGGATCATGAGGGCATTACCGATCAGGGAAGAGAGGAGAAAGAGGGATCCTGGAGACCAATGCAGTCATTACTGCACTGGTCAAGGTGAGGAACAATGGTGGCTTGGACAAAGCTGGTGCTATACAGGTAGTGAGAAATTCACAGGTTCAGGTTTTGATGGTACAGCCTATCGAGTGTTAGCTAAGAAACTGGAAGAAAGGAGTCAAGATTAACCGTGAGATTTTTGGCCTGAGCAACCTGATGAACAGTGATTTCATTAACTGAGGATAACACTAGGGGGAGGTGCAGATCTGAAAGAAATAAATCAAGAGTTCAGTTTTAGACATATTGTATATGACATTCCTATTAGATGTCTAACTAAAGGTATCTAACAGGCAGTTGGCCATCAACACCAGGATTTCAAGAGAAATGTCATGATTGGAGATATAAGTTTGGCTTACAAATATATCCACATGTGTCGTTGGTATTTAAAACTTTGGGAAAGGAGGAGATGAGATCGCTCGAGGACTGAATGCAGCTAATCAAGTGGCCCCAGGGCTTTTGAGTTGTGAAGCACATCAATTTTCAGAAATGGGCCAAAGGAGGAGGATTCAACAAAGGAGAGTGAGACAGAGCGTAAAGGTATGAAGAGAACCAAAGCTGGATCACAAAGCCACGTGAAGAAAGTGATTCACAAAAGAAGGAGCAGGCAGCTGTTGAGCAGTCAGATTGAGAACTGACCTTCAACTTGGCATCATGGAGGTAACTGGTAACCTGGATAAGAGTAGCTTCAGTGACATGAAGGGTATGAAAGGCTGAGTGGAGAAGGTTCAAGAGAGAGAACAAAGTGAGGAATCAGAATAGTAGAGACAGTTCTTTAAAGGTCTTGCTGTAAAGGCAAATAGAAAAATAGGTGATAGCTGGAGACTGATGGGAGGTCAAGGGAGCTTGTGTTTTTGTTTTTAAAATGGGAGCTATTCCAGAATATTTGTATGTTGATTAAAATGACTCAGTAGAGAGGGGGAAAGTGATGGTGCAGAGAGACAGGAGATAATTGCAGAAGCAGTCGAGGTGGTGAGAGGGGTTGCTATTCCAGGCACGAGTGGAGCAGCAGGTCTCACACAGGACCATGAACACTTCATCCTTTGGGGCCGGAGGCTGTACAGAGCACACAGCTCACACACGCAGTGGGATGGCAGATGTGGCAGTGGGAGGACGCGGATGTCCTCTTATGATTTATTCCATTTCCGTGATGAAACAAGCAAAGTCCATAGCCAAATGAAAGAAGGAATTGTTGAGAAAAGAATGTATGAAATGGTCATTCAGAGAGTTAAGGTTATCAACTGACTAGATGACTAGATAAGTGGAGTGGATTGTTGGGTGGCACCAAGGACTCATTTGAGACTCATGGTCATAATTATAACATGAGACCTGTCAGCAGCGTTGTGAGTTTTATCAGCTACATTCAGCACGTCTTGTTCAGACAGGCATGGGAGAGATGGAGAGTTGGATTTAACCAAGATGTGTGTGTGTGTGTGTGTGTGTACAAGATGAAAGAAAAAATAGGCAAGGGAGTTGAGAGTATATAGAAAGGAGTGATTACAGTGGTGGATCAAGGGATCTGAGACCATTACAGGATGATAGAAGGTGAAAAGTTGGCCAGGTCAAAAGATTGGGAGTCTAAGTATGTTTGATGACTTGTTATAGGGAAGAGACTAGAGTAGGTACAAGTGTGTAATACTTTATATCGCTATTACAGAGGGTCAGGTTCTGGGGCATGGCCATGGGCGTGGGAGCCTAAGGTGGGGTTGGATAGAGGACAAGATAAGGAGGTGAGGAGGCCAGGGGACTGGGAGGCTGGGTATTAAAGGATCACCTATATGGATGCTGAAGTCAGCAGGAATGATACAGACCTGGGTGGTGGTAAGAAAGATGGTGGTGAGCAAGCTAAATACTGAAAATCCTCAGTGAGGGAGGGGGAGTGACAAGAAAAATAGACGGCAACACAGAGGAGTAGTGGGTGATAGTCCTGACGGTTAGAGAGGAAGGAGGACCAGTGTTCAGGATATCACAGTGGAAGACCCACCTCACTTCATGCCAGCGTGAGGTGTGGGAAGGCAGACAGCCACTGCTAGAGAAGACTGCAGGGGAAACCACATCCTCCAGAGCTGCTAGGTTGTGCTTAGAACAAAAAGGTGAAGCGGACTCTTGAGAAGAGATTGAGGTTATAGATGTTCGTGCTGAGGAGTGATCATGAGATTCAGAGAGCATGATGGAGGTTAAGTGAAGAAAAGGGGTCAGATTAGGGGATGGCCAGTGTCTGGAGTGAGAGTCTGAGAGAGGAGGAAGACAGAAGTTCAGAAGGACTAGGGTACATTTGGGAGGCTGGTATCTTAGGCAACTTAAAATGATGAAAAAAGAACTGTAGTAGCACAGAGTGGGTTTTACCAAGAAGACAGAACTCTGTGGAAGCCCTCTCACCCTTCAGTCCTCTAGCGGGCTGTGTCAAAGTTGGAGAAGAATTGGTCTTATACATTCGTGAAAGGTAGGCCTGGATCAGTAACTCCATGGTCCCATTAATGTCCCTTCCTATCCTTTGACCAACTTTTCACTTTCTATCATCCCTCCACGGCCTCATTGTCTTTTTGCCCACCTTAGATCTCTTGATCCATCACTATAATCACTCCCTTGCATGTTCTCTTCAGCTTACCCTTTGCCTCTTCTTCATGCCCATGGCCATTCCTATAGTTCAGAACCTCATCTACGCTTACCTGATTTTCTCACATAACTAGTCTTCCCATCTGCGTTCTCAGCTCTGCTCCCTGATTCACGATCTATGCTGCTCGCGTGAGTGCACATCGTCATGTCGTATCACTCCGCTGCTTAAAATCCTTCAGTGGTTTCTGACTACATGGGACAGAGCCCAAACCACCGCCTCCCACCCAGGGCGGCAGTGTGAGGCATTGGAAAGAATCCGCGAGCCTGAGCTCTACCACTGCTCATGGCAAGGCTTTGATCAAGTCACCAAACTTCTCTGAGCCCCCATTTGCTCCTTCTAAAATTGTTGAACAATTAGAATAATTTTCTAACGTGAAGGATTTCTGGGAAGTTCAAATTAGAAAATGTGTAGACAGCATGAGCCACAGCACAAATGGACCTTGAAAAGGGATAATTCCTCTTCTAAACTAAATGGGAAGGCAATTGAAGACCTACTATCCCTGTGGTCTTTTTAGTTTCAGCTCCAAATGCTCCTTTTACACTCTTCTCAACCCTTGTTTCCCCCCTCAACCCTTCACTTACCATTTATACCATGTAAGCCAGTCCTATCTACCTCCTAGTCTTTGTTCAAATATGCCATGCTCTTGTGTCTCCCTTCCCTGGTATCTGCTGTCTTTTTTGCTTGCAATCCTCATCTGTTCACTTGAGTGGCTCTTCCTAACCCTTCTTTGCTCGGCTCAAAAAGGCAACTCTTTTGTGAAGCCTTTCCTGACTCCCAAGGTAGTTAAATGTTCCTCTTCAGTGTTTCAAACACATGCCTCCTTTATAGGGATTATCATTTGAACTGATTGCTAGCTAACATGAGAGCCTCTGAAACTATGATATCCTTACGGAAGGGACTGGGTCTCAGGCATCTTTGGTTCCCAGTAAGAGTACAGAGCTTGCCACATTATGGATAATGAGTAAAGGTTTGCTGAGTGAATGAATGAGTCACTGACCCCACTTTTCACATGGGGTGGGCTCTTCTCAGTGTGTGTGCAAGTGCCTATAAGCATGTTAAGTTGAAAGAAACAAGGTAGATTCAGTATCAAGATGGTTTGTTAAGAGAACTCTGGTGAAGGATACCATAGATCTCTAAGAACAAGACACTAGATCCAATCCAGACACATAGGTATGGTAAAAGGACAGTAACTCTCCCAGGTTACTCTCTCTGTTTCTTGTTGGAACACGCCTCTACTTTTTCATCTCTACCTGCTTCATCTTCCTGCTTCTCTTGTTCAAGTTCTTTCCTCTGTTTATTCTAGACTTTCTGTACACCAGTGACTTCAGCCTACCTTTAGCTTTGTCTTGCTCTGAAGCTGACTCTGGCCCTGGCTGAACATAATCTTTCTGTTTTGTCTCTCAGCCAGTGCCCTCAGGACAAGGACCCTTCTCTGGTTCATTGTAGTATCCTCAGTTCCTGGTACATAGTAGGTGCTTGATAATTATTTATTCTGAGTTTTGTAAGTGTCCGTAATCAACTCTTAAATTTTTTTTTCTCTCAGTATCACAGTTCTAAATTCCCCAGAGAAAGAATCTGGTTCAGGATTCATCTTAGTCCAACACAAAGAGAGGGGGTTACATAATCTCAACCATGGCTCACCGGATTCACTTCTTTAGCAACGACTGTGGGTTATAGCGTGAGAGGTGGGCAGGCACTCAAATCCACGTCTGTTAATAGTGCCTGTAGATGCATGTTCTAGAACTAGACGGGCCACTGCCCATCTCCTCCAAAGAAGGGCCATCGTCCTCGGAAGCCTCTTCTTGGAACTCCTCAGTCCCACATGGAATGAGAGATGATTATTCAGCTTCCACTGAGCTGCTTGACCTGTAGCTGTTTCTGTTTGGGAGCACCGTGGGTTCTCCCCATGGGTTGCAATTCAGAGAACCATGAAAAAACAAGGCATTTAGTGTCTTCTCCCCCCTCTGCTCATCTCCACATAGTTTAGTGAGGTCTGGAAACCTGTGTGACCTGTCCAAGGACACACCCCTAGACTAAGGAGCAAAGAGAGGTGTTGGCATTCTGTTCCACAGCTCTGTTCCCTTGATAGGGTTGACCTGACCATTTTGTCCTGATAGTAATGGCGTCCCACAGGAGGCCATCTCTTTGCTTTAACACAACAGCATTTGCAGATCCAGACAGCAAGGTCCCCCTGCAGCACACCCTTGTAAACTCACACTCTTCTTCTGGTGCTGCAGCCCCTGCCACCTACTTCCCTCTCCTGAACATGCCTTCGCAGGGCTTCAGCTGGCTTCCAGCGTGGTCATTACTCTGGACGGAGGTGAGGGGCTCTGCCCACTTGCTCAGCCTTGGTGAAGGAAAGACCCTCGAGCATATCTTCCTGTTGCTTGTTTCTCTAAGCAAAGGTGCTCTTACTTTCTACCCTTTGTTAGCAACTTCTTTTCACTAATGTGGAGAAAGAGGCACCCTGCCCCCTTTTGTTTATCCAACACATGCCCGAGACCCCACTGGACATCCCCCTCTGTTGCAAGGTTTACTCTGGTCAGTACATACCTCTGTTACAGGATTTGTCACATTAGACTGCAGCTGTTTACATGCCCATCTCCACCTGCCCACACACAACAGCAGGGCTTAGATCAGTGGGGACTCTGTCGCATGCATACAGTTCCAGGTCCCTTCACAGTGTCAGGTGTGTGGTGAGACACTCAGTAAAATGCCTGACTGATAGCGGAAGGCAGGTTACCTGGTTTAGTGGGAGACAAACTTACTCAAGTGAGAAGACCGGGGATTGGGTTTCAGCCTTGATACTTACTATTCCTATGACCTTGAGAAGTTGGTTATTGAACTCCATGACATGGACTTACCAACTGTTTTACTCACCTGTACCCAGGGCTTATATTCAGCTGATATGACCACATCAGTT
This sequence comes from Balaenoptera borealis, assembly GCF_965194805.1. Taxonomy (NCBI): domain Eukaryota; kingdom Metazoa; phylum Chordata; class Mammalia; order Artiodactyla; family Balaenopteridae; genus Balaenoptera; species Balaenoptera borealis. The sequence continues at coordinate 53,794,740 of NC_138860.1, read as the reverse complement.
ATTAAAATATTAAAACACTTCCATACAAACTGGTAAATCATCTTCACCCAGTCTGCTGTGTGCCACCCTAACCACCTTTATCCCTCCCCTGGAACCCCGGGATCTCCCCTAATAGTAACCAAAGGACTAATGTAACTCTGGAGACCCTCAGAACCCTGCTTTGGCACTACGGCTGGCACCTCTCCTGATTAGTGACGTCCTACCTGCTGATACATATTGTGAATAACATATTGTAAATATCACCCCTTACTCTACCGTAGGATGTGGGGGTGACACCAAATGATATAGTTCACATGAAAACACTTTGAAAACTGTAAAGGGCTGAACACATATTCATCCTGTCCATAATTCCCAGGAAGGGATCAGAGCCCTGAAGGAAGGGAGGGGCCTATTTCCTAGTTGTAGCTCACCCTCTACTTAATTGAAGGCTGAGGAAGGACTTAGTGGGGAGGGTTTGAGATGTTCATGAGCTGCCCGAAAAGAGCCCACAGAAAAGTTCACATGGATTGCAGGATGGCAAGAGGGAGCGGTTCTCACAAGCATTCTTAAAGTGACTTGTCCAAATTTCTCCCTGTAGCAGCCTGGGATTCAATTTGCAGCTCTTTGAATCACACACGCTCTCAGCCGTGCTCTCCTGGCCAGCCCTATCGCTCACAATTAGAAGCCCATTTCACTCGAGCTTAGCTTCGCAGGTGCCCCCCTAGGTAGGACAAGAGCAGCCAGGGAGTTAAGGGCAGGGGGAGGAGAGCAGGCTCACTGGAACGAGGGTTTGCACAATCTGGCATTTATGGAAAATTGGATGTGCTAATGAACCTGAGATCCATCAGGGCTTTCTGAAGGCAGGACTGTCTCTATCAACAAACCAATTAGCACACAATTATTTTCTCCTGAAAGCTTATCTGAGGCGCTCTTTGAATGCTTGCGCCTGAGTGAGCTGCACTTTCCATTACCTCTGGGGGCCCTCTTTATAATCTGCCAAAGCTGTCTGCCTCTTCTACAGGGAGAGGCATGGGGTTCTCTGCACCAACCTGCCAGGGACTCTGGAACTTTCATCACTCGGGGGGGAGGGGTCCTCAGCTCATCCTGCTTATCAAGTCAGTGCTCAGGCAATATCTGCAAGAGGACCCTCTCCAGCTCCCCTTCTCTTTCTCACCTCCTTGCTTCTCTAGGGAAGACAGAGGTGGCTCAGAGCAGAGTAGCAGGGGAAAGAGCAATGACTTTGGGATCTAGTAAAACCCGAGCGAGCCTTCCTCACTCGTGGAGATCTGGCTTGAGGCATTTCCTCTAACAGGAAATGAGCAGGGGATCATGGTCTTTGTCTCTCCCTCATTCCTGTCCTTGCGCCACAATTAACAAAGTGGAGCTACTCACACCCTTTCAATGACTTACCTAATTGATTATCCTCTTGTAGAACTGACCTTTGGAAATAGCAAAGTAAAGGTCAGAAAATCTCATCAGAGCCAGCCCCAGAATATTGAACAAGATGGCGGTGGGGGGGGTTGGGAAGCAGATGGGTTGGTGGTAGATAGGTAGGCATAGTGGTAGGATAAAGGGGAGGAGAGTGGCTGTGCTATATTTGCCCCCTTGGGAGTCGTCCTACTTCTGCGTAAGGTGTGTAGCTTTCTCACCTGTTGCTGGTGAGTGTTCAACTCAGGAGTGGGTGGATAGAAAAGCCAGTGCAGAACTCAGGACAGTAAGGGGGCCAGCTTACCTGGAGGTGGTGACAGGCAAATCTCCCAAATACCACACTCACCATCCCACTGCCCTTCAGCCCACCCCATTCCAAGAGAGGCAGGGTTCCCCAGAATAGCTGGGCTAGTCCTTGGCTACAGCTCTTCTTATAGGAATTTTTGCACCGTATAGATAAAGAAGACTTTACCTTGACATAAGCCTGACTCTGCCTTCCCACTGCAGTTTGACAACTAGCCAATCAACAGCTCACTCAATACAGAGACATTATTCAGCACCAAGTGCCCATCTGTGGAGGGAGGTAGGCTCACGTGGAACACCAGGATTATAGAAACACGTTTCCTTGTCTGTAAACTCCTTATGGTAGTGACCGTGTCTTACTCAACTGTGAGTTTTGGATTCTCCTTGAATATGTAATAGATGAATAAATGAGTGAAAGAATAAATGAATGAGTCAAATGAATCGTAGCCCTGCAGGTGACTCACTGTGTGACCTTGAAGAAATCACTTAACCTATCTGGCCTTGGTTTCCTCATCTGTAATATAGGATAATAATATCTAAAGTGTATACAATTTGTCTTACCCCATGTTCACATTCTGAAGAGAGGGCAGATCACTAAAATACTTTGGATAAACTGGTCTGTTTACACTTGTTTTTTAAAGTGATATTATCTAAATGGGTTTACCTCATTTTAATTTTCTTTAGCCCTTTGACGTGCCCTCACAGGAGGCACGGGGCTTTGAACTGGAGTCTGAGGACTAAAAAGTCAAAATCCTGTTTCAGCTACTCAACAGCTCTGTGGTCTCGGGTACTGTAACTCTCGGAACCTTGGTTTCCTTCTTTGAAGAGTGATAGTAGTGGGATTTGTCTCCGAGTTAGTGTGAAGGTTAAATGGGATGATCTTGGAGGATGAACTTGGAAACTGTGCAGAGGTTTCCAGCGTCTGTCATGGCCTTGATCCCATCCCCCATCCATGCTGGGTCTTGCTGCCTCTCATGCACTGTCTATTGCTTCCCCTTGGTCTTGGTCTGCAGTTACCTCTTTTTCTCCCAATTCCCCCCTTCCCTCACATCCCTCCTCATCCTTCAAGACCAATTTATGGATCACCTTCTCCACGAAGCCTTCTCAGACTCCTTTAAGCTACAAGGTTCTCTCCCTTCTCTCTGTTTACTGTATTAGTCTGTGTCATACCATCTCTCACTTAATTACTCTCTTCCATGTGTATTTTTTAAAGACTAAGTATACTAAATTCTCTTCAAACATGTCGCTTATACTTTGGTATTCACCACGGTAACTAGTAGGATGGCAGACAATTACAGTACACACTTTCAAGCCCATGGGTTGTAGATCATGCTGCCCCTTCTTTTTTTTTTTTTTTGGCCGCGCTGTTCAATCCCTGGTTTTAGTTTTCCCCAACCAGGGATTGAACCTGGGCCCTCAGCAGTGAAAACCCAGAATCCTAACCACTGGACCACCAGGGGTGCTGCCCCTTCTTTTTCTCAGAGTACTTTCCCTCCCTTCTCTTTTTGTCCACTTTCTACTCATCTTTAAAGACCAACTCAGTTGGTGTCTCCTCTGAAACTCCTTCCCTTGTATAGAGCTGTGGTTTCCTCAGGGCTCCTCCTGACACTTTGCTTCTGCTCGATGTGGATGTGTATCAGTCAGTTGGATATGTACCTGCCTCCCCGACAGGTTGTAACCTCCTGGAGGACACACTACATAACTTGTACACCTTTGTGCCCACCTCTCCACCCCCCAAAGCCTGGAACAGATTACTCCTACATTCTCTAATTTATTGAGTACCTGCTATGTGCCAGGCACCCTGTTAAGTGCTATTGAGAACATCGTGAGCAAAATAACTACGAGCTTACCTCCGTGGAGCCTTTAGTGTGTGGAGGACCCAGGCTTTAACTAAATACTCGCAGAAAAGGATGGAAAACTGCAAGTTGTATGCTCATTGCGGAGCTGAGGTGCCCGGAGCTAGGAGAGAAGGTCAGAGGTATCAGGGCCAATTTCCTTGAAGAACTCCGAGAAAGGCACGCTAGGAATGTTTGCTAAATTGTAGGGAATTGAACAGTGGCTGCCCAATAAATACTCGTTGATTGTTTGATTGATTTTTGGCAAAGCCTCTGGAGATCCTGAGAAGAAAGGGCCTCAGGTCCCCATCATTCTTATTACATAATTATTTCAGTGCGTTTAAAGCTCCCCATTTTTCATCTTATACTTTAAACATCAGGGAAAAACTGATAGGCCAACTTTATAATATTTTAAAATGACTCTATGGTGTTTTGGAATATTACATAGCTATAAGAGTTTATGTATATTTAATATACTTATTAAAATATGCAGTAAGCCCATGGCTGATTTTCTCTAAGGACGTCTCAGTGCCGAGGTGGGACTTAAATGTTTAATATTAATAATAATACTCATAGCTCATATTTCTCTAGTGCTTTTCATCTTCGGGATCCCTAAAGCCTGTGAGCACCACATCAAGTGGATGCAGCTGGGCTTGCCGGCGGGCTGACAGCATCCTCATCTGGCCTCCTTTCTTCCTCTGGGGGAGGAGAAGGGGGAACTCCAACACAGAGGTCCAGCTTCCACTGCCTACATTGAGTTTCCTCTTCCAGACTGAAATTCCCTCTGGCTCCCTCTGAAAGGCTTCCAATTATGTACAACTGCTGCTGCCAGCCCTATACCACTGATACTCCCTGTCTTAGAACAAGGGAAAAAGTGGCTTTATGCTCCTGGGGTAGGGAGATACATGCCCTTCCTTGGGCTGGTCCAGGACAGGACATAGAGCCTGAGATTGGCTGACCGGAAAAGGGAAATGCAAAGGGAAGGTCTCAGCTTGTTATATAAACCCACCCCCTGTCCTTCCTTCTCTAGGTCACGGAGACCAGGACCGGTCCCCTGGGCTGCAGCAACTACGACAACCTAGACTCGGTCAGCTCTGTCCTGGTACAGAGTCCGGAGAACAAAGTGCAGTTACTCGGTAAGGTGCCCTGTGATGTTTTCACACTTTCCATACACGGTAAAAAAAAAACAAAAAAAAACAAACTTGGATCACCAAGAGGAAAAAGTCCTGCCTGCCCCATTTGGCTAAACCCTTCTGAAGACAAGAACTACCACTAGTTCTGGAACTTGTATTTAACAACTTTCCATCATTCTTTTGAGAAAACTTCTGACATGGTTCACTTTACACCTCGACCATTGCTCAAACCACTGGACACCCAAATCCACCCACCTCCCAGTCCTTCCCAAGACCTCTGTCACTATCCTACAGCAACAACACATCCATCGTTATACACCTTGATCTCGTTGGCAATCTCCTTTGTTGTCCAAAGAACCCTCTGCTTTATCCTAAGTATACATTGGGGAATAGCTGGCCTTTGCAGAGTGGTTATGGGGCACCGTCTCTAGCTTGACTAAGAGCTACACAAACTGTGGGACCATTGGTTACCCTGAGAGTGTTCTCTGCTTTCTGTTACTAGTCTGCAGTCTTCCAAGGGAGATCAAAGCCAGGATAAGAGTTTGAGAGGAATAGGAGCCTTAACCGGGGACAGAACAGGCAGAAACAGAAAAGCGAAAGGAATGGGAACGACCGTAGGTCTGGAGGCTGGGAGATAAGGGGAGGCACTCAGCTGCTCTCTGTCCCCCAAGCATCCTGGGGGCAGAGCCATGCAAACTGATTCAGACAGAGCTGTTTGGCAATGGGAAAAGTTTATTCTTCTTAAGGCCTGAGTTGGACTCTGTTTAAGATATTACTGTCTTGGTATTATGAAATCAATAGCCGTCACCCAGGATCTATGATTACAAATTCCAGGCAACCTGAGCCAGACGCAACCCCTCAATGCTTTAGGCATCAAGAAACATACAAGGGCTTCCCTGGTGGTGCAGTGGTTGAGTCTGCCTGCCAATGCAGGGGACACGGGTTCGAGCCCTGGTCTGGGAAGATCCCACATGCCGCGGAGCAACTGGGCCCGTGAGCCACAACTACTGAGCCTGCGCATCTGGAGCCTGTGCTCCGCAACAAGAGAGGCCACGATAGTGAGAGGCCCGCGCACCGCGATGAATAGTGGCCCCCACTCACCACAACTAGAGAAAGCCCTCGCACAGAAACGAAGACCCAACACGGCAATCAATCAATCAATCAATCAATAATAATAATAATAATAATAATAAAAAATAAACAAACCCAAAGTTTTAAAAAAAAGAAACATACAAAAAGGAGGAAAAGGCTCCTGTATTTAAAGCCGCCCAATGCAATTAGCATCCCTCTTCTCTCAGGTCCCTGGGTGGGCTGGGTTTGTGTCTGGAAATTAGTTATGAGTGAAGTTCAGAGTGTCTGGTGGTTCATTTGGAATAGTTTATGCCATTTAATTTTATAGCCCATCACTCATGCAGACATTGCTCAGGGCACTTATTTTGTAGCAATAGGAAATGTTATGGTGAGGAGGAGGGAGCTGATGGGGGAGGTGAAAGGAAAGGACTTGGAGAGGAGTGAGTGTTGAAAGCAAGCATATGTGGACAGTACGCATGGGGAGGGCTGCTCAAGTGCCACTGTGGGCACATCGTCAAGAAAGGAAAGTTTAGGAGCAGTTCAGAACAGGAGGTAGATCACAAACAAGGACAACAAACATCTACCGCAGCTGCAATTCTAAGTTATATTTTGAGGTCTGCCGAGACTGGGTTACATACTTTGGGCTCTCTGATTTCCTGCCAAGGACAAGGTCAAGGGTGTGACAATAAAGAGCTGGCAGACCTCTGATGGAAGGGGAGCTCATCCCGTCCAGAAGTCCTCGCGTCCCTCACTCTCCTGGCACAGTTTCTCCCAGTGTCCCTGCTGGGAGAGCCTCCTGCAGGTCTGACCTTGAACCGGGCTGGGCTGCAACCAAAGGCATGCCCGTCCTTCATTCACCTCTTGGTATGCTCCCAACAGCCACCCTGTGTGGCTTGAAGCCAACTAGGAGTCTATTCTGCTGCTGGTGAACCAATATCCACCACAGATGGGTAGGAAAACTGAAGCTTGGAGCAATTTAGTGGGTTATATTCAAGACCAGAGGCAGCTAATTAGAAAAGAGAGCTGAGAGACCTTCGTATCTATCCAGGCTCGACTGAACTTGGGGCATCCATCGCCATCTTGCTTTCACATCGCGTTAAGGGTTAAACCCTGAGATAGGCAGCCAGTCCCAGTTATGCAGTATGACCCAATGGGACAAGGACAGGGTCTGTCACCAAGCTGACTTTACCAGCACTGTGACTTGGGCAGGTCACCATGGTCACTGGGCTGGGATTTCCTCATTATAAGAGCCTCAGTATGACCACAGTGTTGCTTGTAGTTGTATATGGAAAGTGCTTGGTATAGTGCCTGGCCACTGTGTACCCATAACACCTTGTCCCTACCTCCTAAGCAGGGCAGCCTCCTTGGTCATCGGGGCTAAGGTGGGAGGCCCAGGAGGGTCAGCATTCAGAAGTATCCTAGCAGGCCTGCGGCTCATCTCAGAGAAGCTAGAAACAGGATGGCAATTGGAGGCAGAGCAAAAAAGCCCATCAAGCCTTGATTCTTCCCCCACGAGGGCTATAAGCTCTTCCTTTAATCTGAAACATCTTCCCATTTCCATCCTAGAAACGCTGACGTGTAGCCAATAAGCCCGTTCATATGATATGCACGCTCTCAATTTGGCTGATGTGAGGGGTTCGACTAAGCCTTGAGCTTTGACGTGCCCCATCTGTCACTGGGACAGCAATAACCCTCTGTCCCAACCAGCTCAGCAGGATCAGGGCCTGGGGTGGCCATTCTTGGGCCCAGGATGCACAAGTCAGCAGAACCCCAGCTGGGGATCCTGCAGCCTTGGGTGTGGGAAACCGAGTACTCCCTGGCCCTGCCAGGCAGTTCCCCGACACGTCCTTTCCTTAGGCCTGCAGGTGCTGCTGCCCGAGTACCTGCGGGAGCGCTTCGTGACCGCTGCGCTCAGCTACATCACATGCAGCTCTGAGGGCGAGCTCATCTGCAAGGAGAATGACTGTTGGTGCAAGTGCAGCCCCACCTTCCCAGAATGCAACTGTCCTGACGCTGACATCCAGGCCATGGAGGACAGCCTGCTGCAGATCCAGGACTCCTGGGCGACTCACAACCAGCAGTTTGAGGAGTCAGGTGAGCAGTCAGTCAGCCCAGGTTTCCTCCCTGTCAATGGGAGGTGGCTGAGAGGTGCGGGGTAAGAACCCGGGGCGCTCAGCTTGGCTCCTGGCTCAGCCACTTAACTGGCTGGGTGACCTCCAGCAGGTTATATGACCACCCCAAGTCTGAACTCATTTTCTTTTTTTGTATATGCAAACAGACCTAATACCTACCAAAGTGATGCGTTTCAAGGACTTAATAAGCTAAGGTAAATATAATTGAGGCCAGAGGCCTTGTCTGTCTTGTTTGCCACAGATTCCACAGTGCCTGCACATAAGGTGCACAGTGAATATTTGTTGAATGAATGAGGCACATAGCATGTTTCTAGGAGGCACCTAGTACACGCTGGTGATTGCTTATTGCAGGTATAACTGATATCAATGTCACCTTGAGACTTAGATTCAGAGGGCTTGGTTTTGAGTTCTTATTCCGTGTTATGGCTTGAATGTTTGTAGCCCCTCAAATTCATATATGGAAAATCTGATGCCCAAGGTGATGGTATTAGGAGGTGGGGACTTTGGGATTTGATTAGGTCATAAGAGCCGAGCCTTCATGGACGGTATCAGTGCTCATATAAAAGAGGCCCCAGAGAGATCCCTTACCTCTTCCAACATGTGAGGACCCAGCAAGAATTTTGCCATCTGCAACCCAGAGGAGGGCCTTCACCAGAACCTGCCAGCAGCATCCTGACCTTGGACTTCCGGCCTCTGAAAATACATTTCTGTTGTTTATAAGCCACCCAATCTGTGATATTTTGTTATAACATCTTGGACAGACCTAACACACTCTATTACTGATCCTTTGTATGACTTTGGTTTAGCCATTCAGCTCCTCAGTGCCTCCATTTCTTCATCTGTAAATGAGGGAAAATGATAACAATAGGTGGATGGATGGCTCATATGGAATAATGTAGATAAAATTAAAGTATAAAGAACTCTGCATGATATACTCATACATTTCAATATTAAATGAATAATAGTTATATGGATATATCTCAAAAAACAATATTGGATAAAACAAAACAAATGAAAAAGGTTATGTATTATATACATATTTGTATTTATATAACATTTATATGTAATACTATAATAACATGTTAAATATACATATTTAGTACTATTTATTTGATGTTTAAAACATACTAGCCAATACTTAATATTTTTATGGATAAATATATTTTTAGAAAACGTTAAAAAATATATGATAGTAATAAAGAAAACATTCAAGAGAGTAGTTACATCTAGATAAAGATGGAGGGGGAAGTTTAGGGCCTTCAAGTATATTCGCTTTGCCTTATTTCTTTAAAAAAAAAATCTGAATTCAATATGGCAAAATGGCAAACTCTAGGTGGTGGGCACATGGGAGTTTATCTTGTTATTCTCTGTGCTGTTTTGTATACCTAAGTGTTTTATAAAAAGAACTATGCACACACTACTAGTTGTTAATGTCATTACTAGGTATGATTTTTCCAATCATCTGGGTGAGGGATGAAGAATCAGGGGCTTGAGAAATCAGAATGAGCTGAGGCCTCAGGCATTGCCATCTCAGGTCTTAAACAAGGCATTCAGTTGCTAAGGAGAATATCATATTCCGGCCCCCCAGCTGCATTGGACCAATGGTGGTGGGATGTGTTAGGTAATGCTCGAGTATGTGGGAAAGGACTTTGGGCTTTCAGCACTATGAATTACTGCCAGTGAGTGAAGGAGGACTATGCAGACCCCCATCAGGAGACGTGATGGCTGCAGATTCCAAGTAAAAGCAGGTCCATGGACAGAGATCTGAGCATGAATTCGGAAAACACATTGTGCCCAGGAAGCCCTGAGGAGGACTCAGGCTTGCAGTAGGAGCTAAGAACCAGAAAGCACATTGCTTCTGGATTAGCTTCCAGGAAGAATGGGTGTCTGGCCAAGAGGTGAATCTCAAAAGAGAGGAAAGGTGTCCTAGAGTCAGAGACAAGGACATGGAGGGAAGAGGCTGGTCTCAGGGACTGAAAGGCTTCTAAGAAGACTTCTGAGCTGGGTGCTCCCTCTTCTGTGTCTGCATTTGCCAGTCTTGCCCGCCCTCAACTTCGTGAGTGCCTCACACCTTCCCTAAGGGTGCGGTGGTGTGATTGAAGAAGATTGTGGATGAATTATAAGGCGGTATAAAGGGCAAGAGAGATGCATCCCAAGGTCATTGGCCCCGTGGGTGGTGGCAGAGATGTGTTTTGAAATTCAGAAGCATATTAGAAACAGGAAGGATGGGAAAAAATCCATATCTTATGGTACGTCAATCACCTCTGAATAAGGCTGTTGGAAAAGAAAGAAATAAAAGAGCCCTGGAGGGTGGATGTGAAGCCTCCTTCCTTCCTCATACAGTAACTGAAGGGCGGGCTGGGTCTGGGGGTAGTGGGGAGGTCCTCCTGCCCATCCAGGGTCCCCCTCAGCTCAGCTCTCGTGTTCTTACCCGCAGAGGAATTCCAGGCCCTGCTGAAGCGGCTGCCGGATGACAGGTTCCTGAACTCCACAGCCATCTCCCAGTTCTGGGCCATGGACACCAGCCTCCAGCACCGCTACCAGCAGCTGGGAGCCAGCTTGAAAGTGCTGTTCAAGAAGACCTATCGGATCGTCCGCCGGCTCTTCAACCTCTGCAAGCGCTGCCACCGGCAGCCCCGCTTCCGCCTGCCCAAGGAGAGGTGAGCACCCCAGATGCCCGAGCCAGAGCACGTCACCCACGACAGCCACTGAGGCCGGGGAGGACCCCTGTCCAACACAACAGAGCTGGACATGCTGACCCACACACGGCCTGTTAGAGTCTCCTGTTATCTTGACCTACTTGCGTGTCATTCTCAGTTATGAGTTGCATCTGAAGTGAGAGAGAAAAAAACAAAGAGGCTAACTTTACTTTTATATAAATTATAGTCGATTCGAATGTTATTCTAATAATACTCTAATTCTCACTCATTTCTATTTTAATAAGTCTTTTAGGAAAGAAGAGGGTGGAGTTAAAGGTTTTAGACCAATTGCGTATGATGAGAAACACACACAATAGATTGTTTCCAACAAGTGACTCTGCTCTGAGTCACAGGAGGGAGGCGAGCTGAGGCCCTGTGCCCTCGGGAGCAGAGTGGGGCTGGATTGTCAGAGGCCCTCATGCATCCATCCATCCGCTCCTTCACACGTGCATCCAACAAGCCTTTAATGAGTCCACCTCGTATGTCCTAATATTAAGCAGTGAGGGATATTTGTTAATTGAGAAGATATAATAAATATACAGGAACATCAAAATTATAAAATGATTATGTGGCAGCCCCTTAAAAGCATGTTCGTGGACCATAAATCAAAGGCATGGTCTAATAATAGTAAAGGTCAGAGAGAAAAGCCACCCAGGAGAAGGACCTCTTGGCCAGATTGTGTGGGAGGAAATGGAAGTGGGCTGGTGTGTGTGAGCCAGAGCATTCCAGGAGGGGGCGCTGCCCTCACAGCAACCCAGGGGTGCACTTCTAACTGAGGCACAGGTAACGAGGGACATATGAGTGAGAGGACAGACCAGCAAGGGCATTTGAGAAAGGTTCTTTTTTTTTTTTTTTTTTTCCCAACAAATAGTTAGGAAATGCTTACCAGGCACCAGGAACAATCCTAGTTTCTGAGAATATGTTGGGGAATAATGCAGGGTCCCTACTCTCATGGCATTTGCAGGGAAGCTATCTCTGAACAGGTCAACAATAACTGAACACAATCCATTTTGATAATGAACATTGCTGAGGATCAAGTCAAAGCAGGGTGATGTGACAGAGAGGGACTGGGTGATGCTTTGGACAGGGGAGTAACTGAAGAGTTCTTTGAGGAGGTATCGTAAGAGCTGAAGTCTAAACCTTAAGAGGGAGCCAGCCATAGAAAAGTCCTATCCTTGGTGGGAGAGTTCTAGAAAGGAGAGAGACTGTGAAGGGGGAAAGAGGTTGGCATGCCACTGGAAAGTTTGGAGAGCCAGTTGTTGGAAGATCTTATTTAAGAGGCTGAAAACTAGATTGGATACGAAAGACGTTGCAGATCTTCTGTAGGCTTTTGAATAAGGGAATGAGGTGGTACTTGGGAGGGAGGAGCACAAGTTTGCTGTCAGACATTTCTGGCGCTGATCCATCAGACACCCAGCTCCAGGACTTGTTTGGTTATCCCAAAGTGGTAAAGTAGGGTTTCTGTCATTCAGAGAACCTGGGGCTTTTATCTTCCTTATCACCTATTAGTCACATCTCCTGCCACCCTCAGGGAAGCAGCAGTGTGTGGCTTCCTATGACTCTTGCTTCATTTTTATCCCCCCTCCCAAAGGTCTTTGTCCTACTGGTGGAACCGTATCCAATCCCTCCTCTACTGTGGAGAGAGCACCTTCCCTGGCACCTTCCTGGAACAGAGCCACAGCTGCACCTGCCCCTACGACCAGTCTTCCTGCCAGGGCCCCATCCCTTGTGCCTTGGGCGAAGGGCCCGCCTGTGCCCACTGTGCCCCAGACAACAGCACACGCTGTGGGAGCTGCAACCCAGGCTACGTGCTCGCCCAGGGCTTGTGCCGCCCCGAGGTGGCCGAGTCGCTGGAGAACTTTCTGGGGCTGGAGACAGACCTGCAGGACCTGGAGCTGAAGTACCTGCTGCAGAAGTGGGACAGCCGCATCGAGGTGCACTCCATCTTCATCAGCAATGACATGCGCCTGGGCAGCTGGTTCGACCCTTCCTGGAGGAAACGCATGCTGCTCACCCTGAAGAGCAACAAGTACAAGCCCGGGCTGGTGCACGTGATGCTGGCCCTGTCCCTGCAGATCTGCCTCACCAAGAACAGCACCCTGGAGCCTGTCATGGCCATCTACGTCAACCCCTTTGGGGGCAGCCACTCTGAGAGCTGGTTCATGCCCGTGAACGAGGGCAGTTTCCCAGACTGGGAAAGGACTAATGTGGATGCCGTCGCCCAGTGCCAAAACTGGACTATTACCTTGGGCAATAGGTGGAAGACCTTCTTTGAGACAGTCCATGTTTACCTACGGAGCCGAATCAAGTCCCTGGATGACAGCTCCAACGAGACAATCTACTACGAGCCTCTGGAGATGACCGATCCCTCCAAGAACTTGGGCTACATGAAAATCAACACCTTGCAGGTCTTTGGCTACAGCCTGCCCTTTGACCCGGATGCCATCCGGGACTTAATTCTCCAGTTAGACTACCCATATACTCAAGGTTCCCAGGACTCTGCCCTCTTGCAGCTCATCGAGCTTAGGGACCGGGTCAACCAGCTTTCTCCGCCTGGCAAGGTGCGGCTTGACCTTTTCTCCTGCTTGCTCCGGCATCGGCTCAAGCTGGCCAACAATGAGGTGGGCAGGATCCAGTCCTCTCTGAGGGCTTTCAACTCCAAGCTGCCAAACCCTGTGGAGTATGAGACAGGCAAACTCTGTAGCTAATGGGGGACCCACTCCAGCGCCGGGCAGGGAGGGGATCCATGAATCCGGGGTGCAATGATCTAAGCCCTCACCTTAGTGCCAACGGGGTGTTCCCTTAAGACTGCACCCAGCAGATGGGACTCGGGGCTTGAACTGAAGCAGGCAGGAGAGAAAGAAACAGCCGCTGCACACATGCACACACCACGCGTGTGCACACACACACACACACACACACTCACAAGGGGAGGCGAGCACTCAGCAGCCTGGGATCTGTAAAGTCGGTGCTTTCTCACATGAATGCAGTTGAAGGAGAGGGAGCCAAGGGAGAGCTTCAGAAAAGGAACCAGCCCAACCGTGCAACACACAAATTCTTAAAAGTGATTCTTAGCATTCAAGAAAGCAAGAGGGAACAACAATGCGAGGGGTGGGAGCACCGCCTCCCCCTCTGTGGAGTCACTTTTGTATTCTTTTTAGCCAGATTTCTTAAATGGCGTTGTTTCATGATTCCCCACAGTGGTTCTTACTTTTTGTTCGCTGCCTCCTCTGAGCCCTCCAGACACGGACCGCTCCTCAGGCCAGCTCCGTCGAGGAAACGGGGGGTAACGCCCGCAGAGGACCCCTCGGGGCAGCAAGGCAGCCCTGCTGCCCTCCCTCTCCCTCGGCCCCCTCGCTTCCTTGGGCTCTCCGGTGTCAGGGCCTGGCTGGCTCCACGTTCCCCTTGTGGTCCAGCCAGAGCTCCTCTCCCAGCAGCATCTGTTCTGTCCAAGAAAGCAGCTCTGTCAAGTTAGAGACGATGTATAGGGAAATGTTCTTTTTTAAAAAACAAAAAACAAAAAATATTTATTTTGTGATTGTTTTTCTTGTCAATCTGCTCCAGCCACATGAACATATGAGTAAAAACTTGCCTGGTTTAATATATATATGTTTTAAAAAGGCTGTTTTTTAGGGGAAAAATGAGAGAAAAGAGGGGGAAAAAAAGAGTATAGTTCCCTGGGCTGCCTGGATTTTTAAAAATTGGGTGTCCATGGATGGGAGGATATTGCTATATAAGAGGCTGGTTGATCCGTGTACACACAAGTGCATGCATGTCTGGCTTGACTGTGTGTGTGTGTGTGAGAGAGAGAGAGAGAGAGAGAGAAATTGACATTAAATAAAGAATGGAGTGAGGCAGAACTCTTCCAGAGAGTTATCTGGCTTGCCCACCTCCTTTCTTCCCAGGTGTGAGGGCTAACACGGGTCCGACAACCAGGATAGGCCACTATCAGGAGAGTAGTAGAAAAGTTCTTGCTTTCCAGGAGAACTGTAGCCTCTGTGCCTAGGGCAAATGCCTGCTAACAGGGGTTCCTCTTTGCCTGCACTGCTGTGGACATCAGGAGAATTTTTCATCTTCTGCATCTTATGGTCTGGGATCGCCTTTGAGGAAATTGGGAACCATGCAGACATGGCCTTGGTTTTCTCCATTCTGTCTGATTACTACTTTCCCAGCCTAAAAATCAGGTTTGACATAAGCCACACAGAACAATGCATCATTCTCCCTTAGTGCCTCCCCCAGGTGGTATGAGAAGCATTTCATAGCAGATCTTTTGGAGAACCAATTCTCTGTCTGTTCTCCACATGATCCAAGTATAATGTGTAGGCATGACAACCCCCATTTTATTCAGGCGAAAGTCACCACGTAAATACTAAGTACCTCATTCCCTACCTGTGGTACATCTTGGTTGGTACAAAATGAACTGGGAGACAGAAAGGATGGTCATGTCTCTCTGCCCAGAGCCATCTACGTTTATTGTTGCAAAGGGAGGAATTCAGCAGTCTATTACTGCACCATCAATCCAGGAGGACCTGAAATCCTTGGTAGATAAGCAGCCTAGGGCATTTCTTTCTTCACAACTCCCCTGAAGGCTTCTAATGTAGAAATACAGAGTGATGGAATGATTTAAGGATGAACACAGGTATTGGCTGCCTATTTCTGGTTCAGCCGCTTCTTACTTTGGGGAGTTTTGTGTCAAGCTCCTCGTCTGTGGAAGATGGAACCAACAGATGTCATTTTCATCAGTGGGGGTGTTGATGTGCCAGAGAAGTGTGCTTTTGTTGGGAAAGGGGTTGCAACTGGTAGGAAGGCTTTGATACCTTCCCAGGATGGGGTTTGAGAGGTGTAAGGCAGATAGATAGGAGAGTCTGATTGTAGTATTCTGACTGTGCATATCTATATGCTGTAGGAGTGGGTGGGCAGAGGCTTTCACCCACAAATTAAAGGCACACCGTGCACAGCAATATTCAGAGTGGGGAGGAAAGCAATTGAGAAAGCGCTGTGCACAAAATTAGCAGTTGCATCCTCAGTAGCATGAAGGTAATTGTCCCAGTGGGAACTGAGTCAGTACACGAAGGCGCACATCACACCTGAGCCAGTCCCACAGCTGAGGGGTGGGAAACCTCAGCTGTCAGTCTCTGAATCAGAGAGCAAACGGGGGGAAAAGCCCACCTATAGAGTTATTAGGAAGGATGCTGCGTCTCCTTACCTCAGACTCCTTGTCTTAGGAAGGCTCTGGGAAGATGCTGGTATGATATGGTTTTAGAAATACATGCATCTAGTTACAAAGATTTCCACTTCTTGCCTGCTGGAAGTTTTAAACCATGAAGCTGAGTGTATCAACTCCATCTAAAAGTACTATTACACATTGGTAAATATTTAGGAGTGCCCTTCTGAGCCCAGAAGCAAGCACCATATTGATAGAGGGTCTAAAAGACATTAATAATTAATTACAGTAGTAGACATGTTTATATTTGACCTCCTTACCTGATATCTGTGACAGATGTCTGACTCCTCTATTCCAAGGCAGTGATGGGGTATCTGGTGTAGAAGAGCTTGGATCAAAGCAGCAGACCAAAGACTTGGCTTCCAGAAGACAGGTGGAGGAAGGGGGGAGAGTAAAGGATGGGCAGGATTTCTTAAGAGGCTTTTAAAGGCTTGAAACCATGAATTCAGCATGAGTTTCTCAGAAAGCTAGGCTGAGAAATGCCATAATAAGGAAAGGCTGTCCCCAAATGATTGCCTTAAGAGTCTATAATAATCAGAAGATGTGAGTTATCTTTTCTCAGACACGGTTGCAAATAAAGAATTGTCATTAATTAATTAGTACTAGGTTTGTCAATGTTGGTGAACTCATTGTGGAATTAAGAGCCAAATCACAATTCAGTTACTGGATATAACAATCGGAAATTCAAGCATTAATTGTAACCCCAAAGAACTAATACATCAAATGCTAATCTGCCCTAATGTTCGAGACTAATACCTCTAACACTAAATAATACATTTAATACCTGCTGCTGATAATATAATGCATACTCGTGCATCCGTAGCCAAAAACAGAAATGAAGATTGCTTCAAATACTGGATATCAGGAATAGTTCAGATCCGGTTCCTGGCTTCTTTTCACAAATATGAAAATAGTGGTCATGATGGGCAGAGTTACCTTACGAGTGGTTGGAATACATCGCCTACATGTTGCCCTGCCCCAAAAAATCACCTCCAATGTCTGTAATTTCATCATGTAAGTCTGTTCTCTTGCATATAAAAGAGATCTTTTTGCCATTATATTTTGTATGAAAATTAAAATGCCCTTAGGAAGAGATAAGTCTTAGAAGTTTAGCCCACAGGCAAAATAGAGGATTAGATTTTTGGAGTTGGAAGTTTTTTAGAGGTCGTCCTGTCTACTGATTTCTGACATGAGGAAAAGGTGAAAGAACTTTCCCAAGGTTGTATCTATTAACAGGGCTAGGAATAGCAGTCTAATCTGCTTCCTTCTCTACCTCTCTCTGCCAGTAAATGACGTCTGGGTCCAGGGAGATGACAGGGACCCAGTTCAGGGCTTGGGAGTGTGAAGGTGGGGGAGGGAAGACCATTTTCCAGTAAGCATAAGAGAACTACTAAGAGGTAAGAGTATCCTCACATCTTCTTCTGGGATTGGTTCTAGCAAAAACAATCAGTTGCTATAACAAGTGAAAGAAAAAAGACTAAACTTTCTCCCCTGAGAAGCTTTAAACACAGAGTAGACATGTTTCCATCTAAGCTGGAGATAGAGGGATCAACTTTCCAGTTTCCTGATGACTCTATCAGCTCAATGTTTTTTAATTACAGCATCCTGCCTCCAATTTCTTGCTATTTTCTAGAGACCATCAATTAGACTTTGAATATCTTTACAAATCTGGTACTTTCTGCAAAACATCTTCTGTGTAAAGACTACAGGTATCTGGGTACCACTAACCTCCAAAGGCCTTAGGCTGCAGTCACCATGGCAACACTCTGATATGCCCTGAGAGTCCTTATTCCTTCCAACAGAAGAGCAAGAGGCCGTGGACCGAAGGAGCCACCCAAGGCACAAAAGTAAGGCCTTAACTCCAGACCTGGAAGGATAGATGGGAAAATTCAGGTAGTATGACTGGGCTGTAGACACACAACTTTCTTCTGGTTTCTTGTTCTGGTTCTGCCACCAGCCAGCTTTGTAACTGTGGGCAAGTCACTCCACTTCTCTGGGAGTTTGCTCCCCTGTGGACCAGGGAGTTGGGTTTGCTATGCAGGTACTGGGGGACTTTCTAGTGCTATCCTTTCATGATGATAAAAGCAGTGTGGTACAGAACACACATATGCCCTCAGTCAGACAGACCTGGATTCCCATGTTAGCTCCACACTTACACTTAAGCGACCTTAATTCTTGGTTTGTCCCATTATCTGTAACCCAACAGCTTCATCCCTACCTCCCTAAGATTTTTCGTTCCTTTCTCTTTCTGAACACTCACTTCTCTCCCTACTTTTGCTCCATACTCTCCAACATCCAGAACACATGTGTACCTTCAGTTCTCTAAAACTCAATCCCGGGGCTTCCCTGGTGGCGCAGTGGTTGAGAGTCTGCCTGCCAATGCAGGGGACACGGGTTCGAGCCCTGGTCTGGGAAGATCCCATATGCCACGGAGCGAGTAGGCCCGTGAGCCACAACTACTGAGCCTGCGCATCTGGAGCCCGTGCTCCGCAACAAGAGAGGCCGCGATAGTGAGAGGCCCGCGCACCGCGATGAAGAGTGGCCCCCACTTGCCGCAACAAGAGAAAGCCCTCGCACAGAAACGAAGACCCAACACAGCCATAAATAAATATAAAATAAATAAATAAATAAATAAATAAATAAAACTCAATCCCATTTCTTCCCTCCCTCCCTCCTTCCTTTCTTCCCTTTTTCCTTATTTTATGTATTCTTTTGGGCCAGGAAGAATTGTACAGTATAATGTGAGGGATGGGGATGCATAAACAAAGCAGAGTGGTGCCTTCTCTAGTAGAGATGTGCAAAGTCTTGATGGAGCACAGAAAGGGAGCAAATCACTCCCTGGAAGAGACATTGGTGACACTTGTTGTGAACCTTCTAATAACTATGGAAGCAATACTCCAGGTCTCCATATGATTTACATATTTATGAGGGAAAGATTTAACATATAACGCGTGCCTCCCTTCTCGGAGGGCAGAAGAGAGCAATGACAGTAGCAGAGCCCCACTGAAGGCACACACTACATCTGGCTGGTGCCCTTATTTGTAGCTCCTGAGCCCCATGTCAGCACCTTGTTATGCAGTCCAAGACACACTCAAGGCACTGCCATGGGAGATCTGTTTGCTAGAGGAGATGTTTCCTCCCCTGGAGGGTGAAGTGTTCTATAATCAAGGATTCCCAACTTTAATGTGTGCATGATTCACCTGCAACTTGAATTCAGCAGGTCTGTGGGAGCCCAGATTCTGCACTTCTAAGAAGCTCCCAGGCAATGCTGCTGCTGCTGGTCTGAAGACCATGCTTGAAGGAGCAAACTGTTATTATCTTCCTGCAGTTCTCAGGACTCTTAAAAAAAAAAAAAAAAAAGGAGACTCCTAGGAAGCACAGGGGCTAAGGAAACAAAAGGTCAGTGATGTCTGGCCAGGAGGTGCAGACCTGACTTATGAAAATCTTGGTGCTCCCCTAGTCTTTAATCTCTCAACCAGTTAGGAGGCAGGTGCCTGACCTATATACACCAATAGTCCAAGAAAAGAGAGGAGAGAGGAGAGAAAGAAAAAAGGAAACTTAACTAAATCAAACTTCTGTGGGCTGAGAGCTAGCTTGCTTGTGAATGTGTTTACAGGTAAGCAGCCCTACAGACCAGCTGAATCATGCTGGCTGAGAAAAGGGCTTTCCCCCCCAAGCCTATCAGAGTAAATCTGTTCATAAGTGGGACAGGGAGTACTTGTCACTCTACAGACACATACGTCAGGCGAGATGATTAAATCCACAGCAGCAATGTGCGAGCACCCAGAGGCCCCAAACTTCAGACTGCTAAGGTACCATGCCACCTCCAGGCACCTAATCTAAGAAATAGAATGAATTATTTCTGTTTTCAATTCTGTCCTCCTCTCTTCCAGCCTGTGCAATTACTACCCTTGCATCATTAATACAAACAGCCACCAGAATTTATGTAAGGTCATTCTTCCAAGGATCTCAAACTTGGAGGAATGAATCAATCAATGTTATTTATCAAGCATTTTCAGATAGGAGGTGTGGGAAATAAAAAAAAAACAATGACATGTATTTAGTATGTACACTCCCTTAATTCTAAAATTTTGCAGATGACTTATAGAATAAAACTTGGGGGAGGCTATACAGCTAAGTGAAAGCAGAGGCTGGACTTAGCATGCTTTCTGGAGTCAGGCTGCTTTGGTTCAAATCCCATCTCTGTCATTTACAATTGTGAGGGGCGGGATATGTCACTTCATCTCTTTCAGCCTCAGTTTGCACATCTGTAAAAGAGGGACAGTAACTGTGTGGATATCATAGGATGTTGTGATGATAAAATAAGGTAAAGCCTATAAAGGGCAGAGCAAGCTCACAGTACATATTACATTAGATAGTTTCTATGTTTGGGGGAAAGGGAAGGGAAGGAAAGAGAAGTAAAGGAAAGCAAAGGAAAGGAAAAAAAATATTCATATTACTCACTTGCAAAAGCAGACTTCTTCCTGGAAACAGAGAAATTTATCATCTGGGCCATCATATCAGGGTCACTGGTAATATAATAGAAAAGGTCTTCAATTACAGTTCTGTGGCAGACATAGATAAGCCATTCAAACAGATATTTCTTATATAGATCCTTTAAAAAAGCAGACAATATAATAACATCACTCATCACCAAAATGCCTGTGCCTGCCTAGGTCACATGGCCCAGGTACATTGTTTCTGATGCTGTAACTTATTAGAGTGATAGAGCTTGGAGTATCAGAGAGAATGGCTAGTTAACATGCCCATTAGACTGTCTCTTTCAAAGAGCGCATCTTAAGTGCAGTACTGGCAAGTACTGGATCGCAGGCAATTCCTAGTTGAATTCCTTGATGGGGAGCCAGGGTATAGTACTACCATAACATTTTTAGATACAGACATGAGGGAGGCAGAGTTTCTATTCCAGTTATAGTAGAAGTAGAAGACATGGAGAGGCAGAAAGGTGGGGGAATGTTCTAAGAAGTGGGAGCAGCATGAGCCTAGGCACATATTCCTAGACACGGTGATGAGTCAGCCTAATGTTCACATTCCAGATCCACCCTCCTGCCCTTCATTCTTTTCATTTTCAAATAAGAATTTTATTGAGATATAATACGCAAACCATAAAGTTCACCCCTCTAAAGTGTACAGTTCAGTAGTTCTCATTCAAAAAGTTGTGCATCAATCACCACTCTCTAATTCCAGAACATTTGCCTGACCCAAGAAAGAAATCCTTTATCCATTAGCCATCACTCTGCATTCCTCCCTGACCCCCAGTCCTTGGCAATCACTAATCTCTTTTCTGTTTCTATAGATTTGCCTATTCTGAGCATTTCATATATATGGAATCATATAATATGTATGATTTTCTTTTCACTTTCTTGAAAGTGATCCTTTGAAGCACAAAGTTTAAAATTTTGATGAAGTCCAATTTATCTATATTTTTCTTTCATTGCTTTGGTGTCATATCTAAAACTCCATTGCCTAATCTAAGGTCACATAGATTTACAGCTATGTTTTCTTCTAAGAGTCTTTTTGTTGTAGCTATTACATTTAGACCTCTGATCCATTTTGAGTTAATTTTTGTATGTAGTTTGAGAAGGGGGTCCAACTTCATTCTTTGGTATGTGTATATCCACTTGTCCCAACGTGTGTTGAAAAGATTTTTCCCCCTGGAATTGTCTTAGCACATGTGTTGAAAATTTATTGATCATAAATGTATGGCTTGATTTCTAAACCTTCAATTCCATTTGATTGATCTGTATGTCTATCTTAATGCTAGTTACCACACTGTATTTATTAGCCTAGCTTTGTAGTCAGTTTGGAAATCAGGAAATGTATGACCTCCAACTTTTTCTTTGTCAAGATGTTACTACTATTCTGGGGTTTTTGAAGTTCAACTTGTCATTTTCTGCAAAAAATGCAGCTGAAATTTGATAGGGATTGTGATGAATCTGTAAATCAATTTGTGGAGTATTGCCATCTTAACAATATTAAATCTTCTGATTTATAAAGATGGCATGTCTTTCCATTTAAATCTTTAATTTCTTCTGATGATATTTTGTAGTTTTTTGGTCTTAAATTCTCAGACTTCTTCTGCTAAATTAATTCCTAAAAATTTTATCCTTTTTGATACTATTATAAATGGGATTATTTCCTTAATTTCATTTCTGGATTTTTCATTGTTTGTGTATAGAACTACAATTGATTTCCATATATTGATCTTATATCCTGAAACCTTGCTGAACTATTAAGTTCTAAATTTTTTTGGTGGATTCCTTAAAATTTTCTATTTACAAGGGCATATCATTTTCAAATGTAGTCTTACTATGCCCTTTATTCTTAATGACTCTTCTTCAGCCTATACATTCTTGCTTTTGCTATCAAGATGCATTCTTGCTCTTGTTGCCTCCTGTGAAAGAAAAATAATTTTTTTAAATGATCTTACTGGGAGCACCTGAGAAAATTGTTTTACTGCAGAGTCAGATTGGCCTACAGAAAAACCTATCAGTCTCAACACTATTTGTGGGCACACAAATGCCTCCAAAAACTAACATAGTAAAAAGGTGAGAATAATCAATACTCTAAAGCATTTGTTCAAAGTTCTCAGCTGCCTCCAAGGACCATTCAACAGCAGCAGTAACCAGATCAGCATGGGAAACCACACATAGCCTCCATACTTGTTCCCAGGACTATTTAGTTCATGCATCCATTGTGCCAGCACCAGAGTGACTAATGACAGATGCTGGCTTTCACCAGCTGACCAACTCATTCTAATTGTTTAGTACCTCTTCCACAGTAGAAGTTCTCTGCTGAGTGTTAACATGCAGTTCAAAAACCTTCACACTTCCTGTCCACTTTCATCCACATGCCTTTTTACTAGGCATCTTTGTCTTCGATTTTCCAATATTTCTCCTTTCAGGCCCTTGATCAACCTACCATGCCATTCACTACTGCTTATGAGTTTATCTATATTTTTATTTCAGGCCACTTCTGTTTCTACCCAAAGTTGATGACTAGTTGCATCTAACATCAAAATTCTTCCCACTGAGAGGATTTGCCCTCATCACTATCCATCACCACCACACTAGAAATAAAAGTTGGCCTTTTTACTTCTCTGTTATCTGGTCATAAAGGCCTCCCAGTAGGTCACAGATGTGAGCTATGGGAGATACACTAATGCAACACTGATGGATGGCATTTGACTCTGGGCCACCTGCTTAATTGGCTTACTTGTGCTCTCCAGCTTTGATATTTCCCAATCTTGGATGTACCATATCCATCTTAGAATGGATTGCTGCAGGACTAGCCCCACCCTATGACTTGGTGGCTTTGACTGAACCCAGCTCATGATGGATACTCTTGCCACAAGGTTGTTGGTATCTTGTAGTCAGAAGCTCTGTATTTACCAAAGCCAAGCAGCACATCAGTAACTGCTTTCTAATGGTGATAGTCCTCTGTTGTAGATGGTAGGGACTTTCTTCAGAACCCTACAGGTCCACATTGTGATTCTTCTGTCGGAGCTTTCCATAAACTCTACACACTGTCTTCGCCCACCATAGATGCTGTTAGTCCTGTAGGGTCTCCTGGGTCGTATGACTCAAGTGTCAAGAACACTGCACAGCCTTGTCCTTCTGCTGAGCTTTCCTGCTTGAGACACTACTCAAAGTTCACAGGCTTTAGTGTTACCCAGTAAATGGGTCAGCAGTATTGCCAGGTATAGAATATGTTCCCTCTAGAACTTGAAAAGGCTACTAAAATTTATGCTTTCCTAGTAGTGGGAGGTGTAAGATAGATATAATATTTTGTTGTTTAATTTGGAGAGGATGGTCTAGCTTTCTTCACAACTTCAGATCCCTAAATAGTTCATTAATGTGCTGGGGTTCTGAAGCTTTAATCTCCACCCTCTAGAGCACATCTGTTTTGCCAAGGCTTCCAACATACTTGCTTCTTCTTGCTCATCTGGTTTGATTAGCGTGACATTGTCAATATAATGGGCCAATTTGATGTCCTGTGGAATGTCAGACACTTCATATCCCTTCTAGCAATATAACAGAGAGTCAAAGTGTTAATATAACCTGAGACAAGACCATATTTGTATACTCTTGTCCATCTCACGTAAATATGAACTGTGTCTGGTCCTCTTTTCCTATAGGGATGGAAAATAATGCACTCACCAGATCAATGGCCACTTAATATGTGTTGGAACCTATATTAATCTGCTTTAGTAAAATCACATCTAGCATAGCAGCTGCATTTGGGGCCACTACTTGATTTGCAGTAGTGCATCATTTGGTCACAATTCATTCCACTTTTGTATGGGACATTTTATTGAATTAAATGGGGATTTGTCACAGATCATCACCCTTGTATTCTTTATCTCTTTGAAGGTAGCACTAATATTTACTATTCTCCCCAGCTTGCAATATTATTGTTTTATTTACTCTTGGCTTGGGTGGAAGTTGCAGAGACTTCCAGCCCGCTTTCACTACTATATTTCTTACTCCACAAATTAAGGAACAAATACCAAATCCAAGGGTTTCTGCCAAATAACAAGCATGTCAATTTCAATTTTTTTTACCAGCAAATGACCATCAGGTGTGTCCTTGAACCCTGTTGACCCACTGTGAGCCAGACCAAGGATTCCAGAATCTCATTTATTTCCTGGTGCATACAGCACCACTGTATGGCAACACTCCCCAAATTGATCCCTAGATTCAACTCTAACAGGAAGGCTATTTTGGTATATTGAAGACTTTGGGTATTCCCTTTTACCAAATGCATGTCACTTAGTAAATAGCTGTAGTCACTAGGAGAGGGACTAGAGGAATTTCAACTGAATACAATTGCAGGATCCCTTTTCATAGGAAACCAGTATCTCTTTCTGCCCTCAGTGGTCTGGTTCTGACAACTGACTCAAGTTTGGAAACTTGACAAAGTAACAAGAATTTTAACTTGAGAGGTTTCCCTCATCCCTTCCTATCATCCATCCTTGATAACTTTTGCTTGTGTAAACTAAGAAGTATCCCCTTTGCCTAATTGTCCCCTAACTTGCCTCTGAAAACACCAAGTTCCCATTAATATCTCCATACCTCTTTGGAGGTGAAATTTCCTCTCCAGCCCAACCCAAAGACCCTTGGATTTTGCCACATAATGTGGTATCTATGGCCACCTTGCTTCATTACAATAATTGCAACTACCTTGCTTCTGAGGGTTTGAGTGCCACCAATGAACCTTTGCTGTTTGGGGATATAATCAGGCTATTAGGAAGCCCAATTCTATATTAGCCTCTCCTATCATCAGCCTTGATCTACAGAGAACTGTCATGACTAAGCTGATCCAACTTTTACCAGGGTATTCCTTATCGGTATGACACTTGGTGTGTCCTTCAGGCCCTCCCATGGAACATATTCAACTGGTGGGTTTCCAGCCTTATATAGTATATGCAGTCTAGTGTGCCAACTTCTTTGAAATTTTTGATCTATTCCTTCACCATACTTCATGGAAGTTCTAGCATTTCTACTTCACAATATGTGGGCCTCGGCTTTTTCCAGATCCTAAAGCCCTTCTAGCAATAGATCGGTATCATCTCTTGGGTCTTTGCGATTGTGTCAAATCATATAAAAAGAAGACTGTTCCCGTGTTGATAAACTCTTGATTATCTAACGTTATGTTCTGTCCCTCTTGATCCAGTACTCCAGGGTTCAGTCCCATGCATATACTACCAGCTACTACAAGTACCAATTAGCCATGCCTTGCAGCTCCTTTGGTGTATACCCTCTCTCCTTCCATAGCAGGCTTAGAACATCTCTAGACTGGTTTACTGAGATTCAGTCTTCCTTATTGGATTGGTTGCCAAGAGGGGTGGTGGGACTGATCCTGAAGCAGGCAAGCATTGTCTCATGAGGTGCATGCCTCCTTTGAGGTCTCTGCATCACTTTCAAGGAAAGGGAGGGATACTGTCTTCTAACAAGGCAGAGGGGAGGAGGGTACTTCTGAAGGACCAGCAAGTCAAGGTCCTTAACCACATCTACTTAGCCCATTACAAGTCTCAGTAGCCTACTCCTTCCCCATTAGGGCCCTGTATTTGGCATAGAAACTTACTAAGGCTGAGAATTCAATCCTATCTGAAGCTCTACTACTTTAATGATTAAGTCCTGAGCCTAGTTTTTTATTCTCTTGGTACAAACTCTGGTTGCAGGAGATCGGGGTTTCCCTAAATGCAGCTAAGGAGGCCCTCTAGCTTTCATATTTTGTCTTGAAATGGTGATTAGTCACCTGAGCCTGTCATTATTTATCTTTCAAAAATCAATGGTGCTCAGCAACAGCCACCCAATTCCATGGTCCTTATAATTATATTTTCCTTATCCCTTCAATCATGAGAAATACTGCAGCAGGGCGTGTATCCCCTTCTGTGGACATCCCATATCATTCTTTTGCTGTTGAATGTTTTAACAATTGCACAGAAATTTTCCTGATTTTAACAATTGCACTGATATAGCATTTCAGGGGCAAGCTCTACTCCACCTACTACCGGTGATGGGGTTCGCATTGCCAGAGAGCCAATGACTGACTCATGTCCAAAATTCCACTTTGAAAGTCAGCTTCCTAAAACTACTTTTTGTATCAATGGATTCTTAGATGAGAAGTTGCAAGCAGAAGCTTTAGTAGGAAGGGTTCTTGAGAGATACATATGTAAGGAAGTGAAGATGGAAAGTTTGGGCAGAAGAAGAAGCTGACTTGAAATGTGGTTGTAACTGAGACCTAAGCAGACTCTATGGGGAGTTTTGGAGCTTGGATGGCCCTTCAGAGTTGTCCCAAATTGAGGCAAGACAGCTAGTCTTTTAAATCTCTAGGCAGGCAGTCATTAGCCATAGGTTACCCAGAAGGAGTTATGCATGGGAGGAGGCATAACTTTGGTCAAGTCAGTTCCTAGTGAGAGGCATAGCTGTGACCTATGAGCATTCAGCAGTCAATATTCCAAGAAGCAAGGGGATATGTCATCAATCCTGAAGAGGGAACCTCTGTGGCACATCACAACATTTGTTACAATGACCATCTCTATTATCACCCAACTAGGACCACTGCCTGCATTTCATAGTATCTTACCAGACTGGAATCTCCACACCCTTGCAGTTACAGTTACTTATTCTAGACATTCAGGGTTGGTTTTTTAAAGCAAAAAGAAAATACTCTGCTGCCATAGTACCGCCACAAAAGATCCACTAAGCTTGGCTGGCAAGTAGGGGCCATGGATGATCATGTCAGCTATTTTCGCCATAAACATCTTTGCCGCAAGCATTTTTGCCACAAACGTTTTCACCACATAACTAGTTGGCCTTTAGGTGATTTTGTTGTAAAAGATAAAATAACAAAATATAAAAGGACATAATGAAACATGAAAAGTGAATTACAAAATTAAAAAGACTTTATTGCAAAATACAAAGTATTTGAATATATTTTAAATGGGTGTAGATTCAGGGCAATGCTGTACAAATAATTGATTTTATTTTGTGGGTTGTACCTAAGTACTTGTCTTCCAAGTCTTTCATTCATAGTTTATATATATATATATATATATACTATATATATAGTGAATATATATATATATTTTTTTCTTGTTGATTTGTCCCCTCATTCAGCATTGCACTTTTTCTTTTTCACTTAAATTTCTTCCTTCTTTAAGAAGAGGTAACCGTTTCCAAATACCAGGATACATGTTTGTAACCGAGCTTTTTTTTTTTAAATGATTATTCTATGTTTATTTTATTTATTTTATTTATGGCTGTGTTGGGTCTTCGTTTCTGTGCGAGGGCTTTCTCCAGCTGCGGCAAGCGGGGGCCACTCCCCATCACGGTGCGCGGGCCTCTCACTATCGCGGCCTCTCCTGTAGCAGAGCACAGGCTCCAGGC
Source organism: Balaenoptera borealis (assembly GCF_965194805.1). Lineage (NCBI taxonomy): Eukaryota > Metazoa > Chordata > Mammalia > Artiodactyla > Balaenopteridae > Balaenoptera > Balaenoptera borealis. The sequence goes on along the minus strand of NC_138860.1, from coordinate 53,767,024 downwards.
GCGCAGGCTCAGCAACTGTGGCTCACGGGCCCAGCCGCCCCGCGGCATGTGGGATCCTCCCAGACCAGGGCCCGAACCCGTGTCCCCTGCATTGGCAGGCAGACTCTCAACCACTGCGCCACCAGGGAAGCCCTGTAACCGAGCTTTGTATTGTTTTGTGAAAGACTCTGCACTATTGTTTGTCCTTAGCACCTTGTCAGTTGTCCGTTCATAGACTTTCCAAAGTTCTATGGGAAGTGTAGGCTCACCCCTGCATCTTCGGGGCCCTTGGCTTCTTTCTCCTCCAGTGTAGTGTGTTTCAAAATAAGAAACCAACTTTTGGGGGTGAATCATTGTCATCTGACAGTTGGATAAAGCTATCAATAAAGTCACTAACTGGAAGAAATACTAACTCATTTCAATCAGTTGAAACCAAACTGTCAAACCAAAAATTGTCAACCAGTTATTTTATCTTTCACAGCAAAATTGCCTTACTGCCAATTAATTATGTGGTGAAAACGTTTGCGGCAAAGATGCTTACGGTGAAAGTACCTAGAACCATGGATGACAACGTGGTGCCAGTTAGTGATGGAAGACTAGACTAGCCCTCCACTCTGTTGGCACTCTGGTTGCAGCACCTTTCCTTTCTTGGGCTCAGAAACTGATGAAATAGGTCTGGAATACAGAGAGAAAAAATTTCATTTGGCATTACAACTTTCTGACTATGACATTATGCTGATTAATAATCACCTTGAAACTACAGAGCATCACCCTCTAATTAATGTTGCCCTGACTCTCAGACCTCCTGCAGTCTCCTGACTCTCAGACCTCCAGGGTCAAGTCAGAGCCCAAAACAGTCCATTTTATTCTCATCAGAGAAAGAGAAAGAGAGAGAGAGAGAGAGAGAGAGAATGACTGTTACAAAGACCGACTGGATGTTCAGCAAACCTTTTCCCTATTTCTCATTCACACACAGTTAGTCTGTATCTGCCAGCTTCCTGAAGTTAAGTGTGGCAATGTGCCTGAACTCTGGACAAAGGAATTGAGTACCTCTTCCCATGCCTGGCCCATGGATGCTCCCAATTGCAATTCTCTTTTTTCTTTCCTCTCCTATGAGAAGGCAGGAAAGCGTTCTGAGGACTGAAGGTTAGAGCCATGAGATGTAAGGTACAAGGGTCCTTGGACCTCTGCTTGGACGAAAGCTGTCCAGGGGAGCTGCTCCTCTAAATCAGACTGTTACACAAACAATCATTTGTTATGTTATGCCAGTGGAATTTGGGGGTTGTTTGTTACAATGGTTGGCTTACGCTGACTAATACAGAGATAAGCAAATTAACACGAGTCAGAGGGAACCCAAGGGAACCTGAGCTGTGCTTCTCTCCAGTTCTAGGCGTTAATTACTTGGTAACATTTAAAAATTCACAGCACCCACCCAGTGACTTGAGCTGACCAAAATAATCATTTTGAAAATGAACAAGTATTCATCTGAAAGTTACCTTGGTGGAAATATGAGGTAGGCAGGACTTTCCTGTGATCAGAAGGGTCTCAATGCAGCTGAGATTTATTTGTAGCCCCTGTCCTACTCTTTGGACACCCCACATGGAGATGGAGCTCTCATGCAGTAGCAAATGACCTATCTTCCTCCCTCCTATCCCCAGCCTCTCTCTTCAATACAAGTAAATCTATCTGGAGGGCTGTATCCTGCACCTACTTGGAAATACTTTTTTTTTTTTAAATTCCAAAGAACATAGGATCTGTTGATCTGTTCACAGGAGTTTGTCTGGGGGCATTCCCCCAAGAGAGTATATGCACATCAACCTAAGGCAAGGAAGGTGGGCTTGGGAGAAACATTCTTGCACTTAGCCATGCTAGCATGGCACTCTACAAAGTTCATACTCTTCCAATTAAGCTGTTCAGTTCTCAATCATCTGGAGCTGCTGCCAACTGCTGGCTGCTGATAGTCAGAGTGGCTGCTGCAGGGAATGTCAGCAATTCTGCTTTTCTGCCTGTCCTGGACTGGCTTCATGTATTCTTCCGGCCACCCCATGACAGTCAGGAACTAACTTCCCTTCACTTGGATGATATCAAGGGAGACACCTGGGAAGGTGCAGTGGTGCTACTATGCAATAATTTCTTTTAGTGACCACAGTCTATGCTTGATACTGTGCCATTCCAGTGCTTTAAACCCCACCTTATCTAAGTCAGATGTCAATTCTTGTTCCTGGAGAGAGCAAACAGCATGGGTAGTGGGGAGAATGCTGGCTGAGCATACTTTCCCTGCCAGCCTGGGCTGGTGCTTTATATAACATCATCTCAGAGAATCTTTGAATCATCGAGGAAGGTAAATACTGTATCCTGATTTCACAAACAAAGAAGCTAGGAAAAGCTAAGTCACTTGACTATCAACTTCTCTCCATTCTCATTACCAACACCCTGGATTAGAAACTTATCATCTTCCCCTGAACCTTGTAAAAGGCTGCCTCGGTTTTGTAGCATCTAGATTCCATCCTCTAGACATGCATTGTTCAATATTGCAGCATTAGCCACATGTGGCTACTGAGCACTCGAAGTGTGGCTAGACAGAATTGAGATGTGCTAAAAGCATGAATTACACACTGGATTTTGAGGACTTAGTACAATAAAAAGGAATATAAAATATCTCATTAATATTGTTTAATATTGATTACACGTTGAAATGATTATAATGATTATATTTGAATATGTCAAGTCAAATAAAATATTCAAATTAGTTTTTCCTTTTCCTCTTCCTTTTTTAATGTGGCTAATACCAAATTTAAAGTTATAAATGTGGCTTGCATTTGTGGTTCATAATATCTATGAATTGGATAGCACAGAGGTTGACCAGAATGTTCTGTTTGAAGCACAAATGGACTCTCCTGCTCCCATAGCAGTAGGATAAACTCCAAGGTCCTTAAAATGGCTGACAAGACCCCACCCCACCATGTTCTGTTCCTCATCTCTCTCATGTCTCCCAACTCTCCACATTTAATTTTATGCTCCTGCCACCTCCACGAGTGGTTAATTCTTTACCCATATCATAATGTTTCTAGCACCTCTGCTTTGTTTATGCTCTTCCCTCTGCCTGAAACAACTTTCTCCCTAAGAGACCCCTGGAAAACTACTTCCTGTTCATTTTTGCATACTTAATGCCTCCTTCCAGAAGACTTCTCTAAGGCTTCTCCTGACCAGAGGGCCAGGCCTAGGGTAAAGCAGGCAGGGTCCCCATGGCACAAAATTTAAGAGCGCTCTTCCGCAAACCTAAGAGTAGCGTCTCCTTAAACTTGGTGCCCCAGGTACCTACCTGGCCTCAGCATAGCTTGCCCTGGCTGCCTTGTTGGATATTCCCCCTCTTGGAGTAACGTCTCTGTGTAAGTCTATGGCTGCACTGAAGCAATGTCTTAAAATTATCTCTGCATGTGATTGTTTTGAGGGTAGAGACATGTTTAATCATGAAACCAAGCAGAATCCTGTGGGGCTCCTGGGCATGGAAGCCTTTCTGTGTCCCCCATTTCTTGTTGTAGGGAATAGGTTTCAGCCTTTATGACCTTCCCTGTGTTCCAAAGGGCAGGTTTAAACAGTTGTTAATCAGGGAAGGGAGGGGATGCAGAGACAAGGGAGGAACAGTCAAGTAACAATAGTGCACATGGAAAGGAGGGTCTCTGGATTGTGGAGTTCTGGAGTTTGGAGATTCTTTTCCATTATAGGTTATTACAAGATATCAAATATACTTCCTGTGCTATACAAAGCTGCTGGCCTCACTGAATGCTGGAACAACCTCCCAAAGGCAAAGGTGAAGCAACAGCTCGGATATAATTCTCTTTGAGGATGGTGCCTACATACTCTAGGACACAGTATCTACTTTGAATAAAATAACTTGATATGGTTCTGTGGCCCAATAAAAAGAATACAGTGGTGACCAGTCCCTCACATCAGGAAACGTGCTCAAGCCTCTTAGATAGCCTCATCCACCAGAGGGCAGACAGCAGAAGCAAGAAGAACTACAATCCTGCAGCCTGTGGAACAAAAACCACATTCACAGAAAGATAGACAAGATGAAAAGGCCGAGGGCAATGTACCAGATGAAGGAACAAGATAAAACCCCAGAAAAACAACTAAATGAAGTGGAGATAGGCAACCTTCCAGAAAAAGAATTCAGAATAATGATAGTGAAGATGATCCAGGACCTCGGAAAAAGAATGGAGGCAAAGATCGAGAAGGTTCAAGAAACGTTTAACAAAGACCTAGAATAATTAAAGAACAAACAAACAGAGATGAACAATACAATAACTGAAATGAAAACTACACTAGAAGGAATCAATAGCAGAAAAACTGAGGCAGAAGAATGGATAAGTGACCTGGAAGACAGAAAGGTGGAATTCACTGCTGCAGAATAGAATAAAGAAAAAAGAATGAAAAGAAATGAAGACAGCCTAAGAGACCTCTGGGACAACATTAAATGTAACAACATTCGCATTATAGGGGTCCCAGAAGGAGAAGAGAGAGAGAAAGGACCTGAGAAAATATTTGAAGAGATTGTAGTAGAAAATTTCCCTAACATGGGAAAGGACATAGTCACCCAAGTCCAGGAAGCACAGGATAAACACAAGGAGAAACACGCCAAGACACATAGTAATCAAATTGGCAAAAATTAAAGACAAAGAAAAATTATTGAAAGCAGCAAGGGAAAAATGACAAATACCATACAAGAGAAATCCCATAAGGTTAACAGCTGATTTCTCAGCAGAAACTCTACAAGCCAGAAGGGAGTGGCATGACATATTTAAAGTGATGAAAGGGAAGAACCTACAACAAAGATTACTCTACCCGGCAAGGATCTCATTCAGATTCGAGGGAGAAATCAAAAGCTTTACAGACAAGCAAAACATAAGAGATTCAGCACCACCAAACCAGCTCTACAACAAATGCTAAAGGAATTTCTCTAAGTGGGAAACACAAGAGAAGAAAAGGACCTACAAAAACAAACCCAAAACAATTAAGAAAATGGTCATAGGAACATACATATCGATAATTACCTTAAACGTGAATGGATTAAATGTTCCAACCAAAAGAAACAGGCTCGCTGAATGGATACAAAAACAAAATCCATATATATGCTGGCTACAAGAGACTCACTTCAGACCTAGTGACACATACAGACTGAAAGTGAAGGGATGGAAAAAGATATTCCATGCAAATGGAAATCAAAAGAAAGCTGGAGTAGCAATACTCATATCAGATAAAATAGATTTTAAAATAAAGAAGGTTACAAGAGACAAGGAAGAATACTACATAATGATGAAGGGATCAATCCAAGAAGAAGATATAACAATTATAAACATATATGCTCCCAACATAGGAGCACCTCAATACATAAGGCAACTGATAACAGCTATAAAAGAGGAAATCAAAAGTTACACAATAGGGCTTCCCTGGTGGCGCAGTGGTTGAGAATCTGCCTGCCAATGCAGGGGACACGGGTTCGAGCCCTGGTCTGGGAAGATCCCACATGCCGCGGAGCAACTGGGCCCGTGAGCCACAATTACTGAGCCTGCGCATCTGGAGCCTGTGCTCCGCAACAAGAGAGGCCGCGATAGTGAGAGGCCCGCGCACCGTGAGGAAGAGTGGCCCCCGCTTGCCGCGGCTGGAGAAAGCCCTCGCACAGAGGCGAGGACCCAACACAGCCATAAAATAAAAAATAAATTAAAAAAAAAAAAAAAGTAACACAATAATAGTGGGGGACTTTAACACCTCACTTACACCAATGGACAGATCATCCAAAGAGAAAACTACTAAGGAAACACAGCTTTAAATGACACAATAGACCATACAGATTAAATTGATATTTATAGGACATTCTATCCAAAAACAGCAGATTACACTTTCTTCTCAAGTGCGCACAGAACATCCTCCAGGATAGATCACATCTTGGGTCACAAATCAAGCCTCAGTAAATTTAAGAAAATTGAAATCATATCAAGCATCTTTTCAGACCACAACGCTATAAGATTAGAAATCAATTACAGAGAAAAAAGGTAAAAAAACACAAACACATGGAGGCTAAACAATATGTTACTAAATAACCAAGAGATCACTGAAGAAATCAAAGTGGAAATCCAAAAATACCTAGAGACAAATGACAATGAAAACATAATGATCCAAAACCTATGGGATGCAGCAAAATCAGTTCTAAGAGGGAAGTTTATAGCAATACAACCTACCTTAAGAAACAAAAAAAAATCTCAAATAAACAATCTAACCTTACACCTAAAGGAACTACAGAAAGGAGAACAAATAAAACCCAAAGTTAGCAGAAGGAAAGAAATCATAAAGACCAGAGCAGAAAAAAATGAAATGGAAACAAAGAAAACAATAGCAAAGATCAATAAAACTAAAAGCTGGTTCTTTGAGAAGATAAACAAAATTGATAAACCATTAGCCAGACTCATCAAGAAAAAGAGGGAGAGGACTCAAATCAATAAAATTAGAAATGAAAAAGGAGAAGTTACAACAGACACCACAGAAATACAAAGCATCCTAAAAGACTACTACAAGCAACTATATGCCAATAAAATGGACAATCTGGAAGAAATGGACAAATTCTTAGAAAGCTATAACCTCCCAAGGCTGAACCAGGAAGAAATAGAAAATATGAGCAGACCAATCACAAGTAATGAAATTGAAACTGTGATTAAAAATCTTCTAACAAACAAAAGTCCAGGACCAGATGGCTTCACAGGTGCATTCCATCAAACATTTAGAGAAGAGCTAACACCCATCCTTCTCAAACTCTTCCAAAATATTGCAGAGGAAGGAACACTCCCAAACTCATTCTATGAGGCAATCATCACCCTGATACCAAAACCTGACAAAGATACTACAAAAAAAGAAAATTACAGACCAATATCACTGATGAATATAGATGCAAAAATTCTCAACAGAATACTAGTGAACAGAATCCAACAACACATTAAAAGGATCATACACCATGATCAAGTGGGATTCATCCCAGGGATGCAAGGGTTCTTCAATATATGCAAATCAATCAATGTGATACACCATATTAACAAATTGAAGAATAAAAACCATATGATCATCTCAATAGATGCAGAAAAAGCTTTTGACAAAATTCAACACCTATTTATGATAAAAACTCTCCAGAAAGTGGGCATAGAGGGAACCTACCTCAATATAATAAAGGCCATATACGACAAACCCACAGCAAACATCATTCTCAATGGTGAAAAACTGAAAGCATTTCCTCTAAGATCAGGAACAAGACAAGGATGTCCACTCTCACCACTATTATTCAACATAGTTTTGGAAGTCCTAACCATGGCAATCAGAGAAGAAAAAGAAATAAAAGGAATACAAATTGGAAGAGAAGAAGTAAAGCTGTCACTGTTTGCAGATGACATGATACTATACATAGAGAATCCTAAAGAGGCTACCAGAAAACTACTAGAGCTAATCAATGAATTTGGTAAAGTAGTAGGATACAAACTTAATGCACAGAAATCTCTTGCATTCCTATACACTAATGATGAAAAATCTGAAAGAGAAATTAAGGAAGCACCCCCATTTCCCATTGCAACAAAAAATAAAATACCTAGGAATAAACCTACCTAGGGAGACAAAAGACCTGTATGCAGAAAACTATAAGACACTGCTGAAAGAAATTAAAGAAGTTACAAACAGATGGAGAGATATACCATGTTCTTGGATTGGAAGAATCAATATTGTGAAAATGACTATACTACCCAAAGCAATCTACAGATTCAATGCAATCCCTATCAAATTACCAATGGCATTTTTTACAGAACTAGAACAAAAAATCTTAAAATTTGTATGGAGACACAAAAGACCCCGAGTACCCAAAGCAGTCTTGAGGGAAAAAAACGGAGCTGGAGGAATCAGACTCTGTGACTTCAAACTATACTACACAGCTATAGTAATCAAGACAATATGGTACTGGCATGAAAACAGAGATATAGATCAATGGAACAGGATAGAAAGCCCAGAGATAACCCACGCACCTATGGTCAACTAATCTATGACAAAGGAGGCAAAGATATACAATGGAGAAAAGACAGTCTCTTCAATAAGTGGTGCTGGGAAAACTGGACAGCTACATGTAAAAGAATGAAATTAGAACACTGTCTAAAACCATACACAAAAATAAACTCAAAATAGATTAGAGACCTAAATGTAAGACCGGTCACTACAAAACTCTTAGAGGAAAACATAGGAGGAACACTCTTTGACATAAATCACAGCAAGACTTTTTTTGATCCACCTCCTAGAGTAATGGAAATAAAAACAAAAATAAACAAATGGGACCTATTGAAACTTAAAAGCTTTTGCACAGCAAAGGAAACTACAAACAAGACGAAAAGACAACCCTCAAAATGGGAGAAAATATTTGCAAACGAATCAACGGACAAAGGATTAATCTGCAAAATATATAAACAGCTTATGCAGCTCAATATTAAAAAAACAAACAACCCAATCCAAAAATGGGCTGAAGATCTAAGTAGACATTTCTCCAAAGAAGACATACCGATGGCCAAGAGGCACATGAAAAGCTGCTCAACATCACTAATTTTTAGAGAAATGCAAATCAAAACTACAATGAGGTATCACCTCACACCAGTTAGTATGGGTATCATCAAAAAATCTACAAACAACAAATGCTGGAGAGGGTGTGGAGAAAAGGGAACCCTCTTGCACTGTTGGTGGGAATGTAAATTCATACAGCCACTATGGAGAACGGTATGCAGGTTCCTTAAAAAACTAAAAATAGAATTACTATATGACCCAGCAATCCCACTACGGGGCATATACCCAGAGAAAACCATAATTCAGAAAGACACATGCACCCCAATGTTCATTGCAGCACTATTTACAATAGCCAGGTCATGGAAGCAACCTAAATGCCCCTCGACCGATGAATGGATAAGGAAGATGTGGTACATATATACAATGGAATATTACTCAGCCATAAAAAGGAATGAAATATGGTTATTTGTAGAGATGTGGATGAATCTAGAGACTGTCATACAGAGTGAAGTAAGTCAGAAAGAGAAAAACAAGTATCGCATATTAACACATGTATGTGGAACCTGGAAAAATGGTACAGATGAACTGGTTTGCAGGGCAGAAATTGAGACACAGATGTAGAGAACAAACGTATGGATACCAAGGGTGGAAAGTGGGGGGGGGGAGGTGTGATGAATTGGGGGATTGGGATTGACATGTATACACTGATGTGTATAAAATGGATGACTAATAAGAACCTGTTACATAAAAACATAAAAAATAATTAAAAAAAAAGAAACAATAGTGCAGCCTTGGGGCAGGGTCCTGGTTCAGCCTCAATGGATACACATAACAGTATCTTTGAGCTCTTCTGCAGAACTAAAACCCTCAACAAATGGAAGATGTCAACTACTTGGTGAAACATTCTTCATTCTAGAGAGAAGGTCTCAGATCAATAACCTTGAGAACCATAAAAGCTCATCAGGAGACCACCTGAGGCCAGATTAAAGGACTATAGGCCCTGCACACACCCTGACCCTTATCAGCCACCCTACCCTTGAACTACTGCTATAAAACTCCTCACCAAATCCCCCTGGGTTGGGACACATAAGCCCACTGTGTCCCCCTTTGCCTGGCAAAGCATTAAGGCTATTCTTTTCTACTTCATCCAAAACCCTGTCTCTGAGATTCAATTCGGCACTGGTGTACAGAGGCCGCGTTTTTGGCATCAGTCATTAGTGAAATCCCAGAAGCCTGCTTTCTACCAAAACATTGATTGTAACACTCATGAAATAAAATTTTGTCGTGAATATCAATCTGTTGTTTTTCAGGCACTGTGCTATGTACTGGGGATTCAACAATGACGTAGTCCACGCCCTTCAAAAAAATCAGAAAACCCTGTTATGCACCCTCCACTTTCCTATTTGGAGGAGAAATTTCCTAGCTTTGAAACACTGACTACATGTGCAGCCAGCTAAAGTACAGATTCTCAGGTCCCATCCCAGAGTTCCTGTGTCTAGATCTGCAGCGGGTTCAGATGTTCCATAATCAAATTTAGAGAAACATTTCTCTTCTACATCCATTTATTTATTCAATCATTCGACTATTATTGAGTGCCTACTTGTGTAAGTCTTTGTGCCAGGGGCTGTCAGGGAAGCAAAGATAAATCAGGGAAGAATAATGTCTTATAGACTCCTATAGTTTATGAAATGTCTCTGTATGTGCAGTTTGTTTGATCAGTGGATTAAGGATTATCTCTCTCTTAGAGATAAGGCTTATTTGCTCAAAATCACACAAAAGTAGGTAGTTGGAATTAGGATGAAGGTCACTGAGTAAACAGTGGAGACTAGGATGAAGGTCACATAATAAGTAGTGGGCACTGGAATCAAGGTTATATAGTAAATAGTGGGGACTGGAATCGAGGTCACATAGTCTTCACATAGCGGGAACTGGAATGCAGCCCAGCTATGTCTTCCCACTTGACACAAGAGTCTGCCCTGAAAAGGTGATCTTGAGATTCACCAGAATTTCAAACCTAGGAATTTAGGTCTAGCAGAAAGAAAGGGAGGAGAAAGATAGGGGATCCTGGAAACTGGTGTGTACAGAGGAGAAAAGGGGAGGCCCAGCTTGTCCCTGGAGTGGCTGCTACTTAGCCTGAAGGCTGTTAGTCCCGAGGTGACAGGGGCCAAAGGTGGGCTCCCTGCACCTGTGTGCCTGGAGTGAGCTCTGGGAATCTCCGAACTTCTTCCTCCCCCTGGCCTCCTCCACTTCCACCCTTCCCTAGCCCTGATGCACCTCTGCTATCCCAGCAGAGTCAGGATGTCCTGAGAGGACCTGTCTCCTCTCCCACACAGCCACCTTTATACCCTGAGACCCCTTCTCCCCCTGGGTGACCAGTAAACCAGAGGACATGCCCCACCTCACTCCCCACATGGTTGGCAGTCTGCCACAAACCCCCGCCCCACCCCCTGGCCAGCCATCTCCTCTCCCGGGCCTGGGCTCCCAGGGCTCTGGGTTGTCAGTTAAGCAGACCTGACAGCTGACAGCTTTCCAGAACAGCCAGAGCCTGGTTAGCTTTCCTTCTCTTTTTTTTCTGCTCTTCCTTTCCCCTGGTGTTGTTGCAAGGCTGGAAGCCTGACTGGAATTTAAAGCAAGGCTTTGGGATAAAAATATATACTAGCACCAAGCTTTGCTCTCCCAGCCTCCCCCCTCATATTGGCAGCTGCCCACTTTCCGGGTCCAAGAACAGAACACCTGCAAATGGTTAGCGGAGGGGTCTGGAGCGGGAAGGCGGGTGAGCGGTCACTGAGATGCCTGAGTAACCCTCTCTGTCAGGGCGCTGATTGTCTTTTTATTTGAGGCACGGGAGGGGCAGGAATTCTCCAGAGAAACACCTGGAATCTGTCCTCCAGGTCCCGAATCCCCTTTGCTCTCCTGAAGTCTGGGATGCCAGGAGGTGCCCGTGCCTGCCACTAATCCATCCTACTCATGTTATCTGCCTGTTGCCCTATCGGTCCCTGCTTATGGCAGATAGATAAATTGATGGATAGATAAGAAGGAGAGACTCTAAACAGCTTAGATAAACTATCCTATTTACATCTCCGGGTCCAATCCATCAATCCATCGCTCTGTCTATTGTGTTTGTGCTCTCTCTCAATCTGCCACTTCAGTCCGCATTAACCATTCATCTGTCTTCCTTCTGCCCTACACTTTCATCTTCCACCCCCCATTTCCTGGCCTCAGAATAAATCCAAAGCTGAGACTCCATGAGGCATGTCCTTCCGCTCCAGTTATCCTGGAAGGGTGGCCATGGTGACTGATGCTGGTGGCTTCCTAGGATGCTCCTCCTCAGGACATATCCAAATAGCCCTGTGAACACTCTGGGGGACAAAGGCCAAGGGAGAGGTCTGCTGCTGGGCTGGTCCTGAATTCACAGATTTGCAAATAGAGCAAAAATTTCCTTAATCTAGGCTCTCTTGGGATAAGGGAGGTGGTGGGAGATGACAGTGCACTGGGGTCAAGGAAGAAAAGGAAGGCTTTGTATATTTGCACACAAAACAGTTTTATCATTTTTCAAGTAATTCAGACCAACTAGGTGAAGTGAGAGAGTAGGAGAGGAGAGATAAAGGGTGGGAATTTTATACATTTCATAACTGGTACTATTTGTTGTCATTCAGTTAATTTCTTTAGATCCTCTGAACTTCAGATTTCATTGCTAACAGCGTGAAGGGGCTACTTCGAATGATTACATTCCCAGAAAATGGAGTGAAAATTCATGATATTAATGATATATAAAAATATCAACAATATGGGCTTCCCTGGTGGCGCAGTGGTTGAGAATCTGCCTGCCAATGCAGGGGACACGGGTTCGTGCCGTGGTCTGGGAAGATCCCACATGCCACGGAGCAACTAGGCCCGTGAGCCACAACTACTGAGCCTGCGCGTCTGGAGCCTGTGCTCCGCAACAGGAGAGGCCGTGATAGTGAGAGGCCCGCGCACCGCGATAAAGAGTGGCCCCCGCTTGCCGCAACTAGAGAAAGCCCTCGCGCGGAAACGAAGACCCAACACAGCCAAGGATGAAAAATAAATAAATAAATAAATTAAAAAATATATACATAAATCAACAATTTAAAGGAAGATAGAAAGAATAAAAACTACAACCCGCACCCAATCAAGTCTCTGGTGCATGCTAGTTAGGCACACACAAAAAGTAGAGTATCTTGCCCTTTCCTGGGGCTACCAGGTATCTAATTTTGTTTGGCCCAGAAAATACAGCAAATCTCAAGCTTCTCATTGCCCTTATGAAGTCCATCATAATCCTATTTTCATAATCTATCCCAGGATTTGAGTCCCCAGCTGATGGCCCTGAGGCCTTTGGTGCCTACACGTTCCTCTGTTGACTTCTGGATAGATGTGAGCAAAGGAAAGTAGTACCTCTGTCTAGAAACTCTTTTTAGAAAGAACACAATAAGATATGATAGGACTTTGTTTAAACTGAAAAATATCAATTGATTAGCCTGATCCCCTGACACCCAGGTCAGAGATATGGGTCCACCCCCTTGCTCCCCATAGAATGCGATCTGCCACAGGAGGGCAGCACCATCCTGGACCCTGTGAAGTTCCCATTGAGGACCCAGAGGAAAAGGGATAGCAGGGCTCCCAGCTACCGCACCCCGACTCCAGCAGAGCCCCTGACAGCTTCCAGAACTGCCTGGAGACCTGCTTCCCTGTCACTGCTGGAGACTGCTGGTGACAAATGGACAGAGCATCCTTGGAACAGAGACACAGTAAAGACAGGAGGAGCGGGGCTGGTGGGGAGGCACTGTCACCCTCCAGGGTTAGAGAGGCTCTGAAAAAAACTCAAGGTCCCGTTGTAGCCTAGGAAAATAAAGTACAGCTAACATTTTACTCATCCACCATTTAATAGACATAGGCTGACTCAGTCTGGGGGCATGTGATATTTATTTATAAGCCAACACTGGAGAATACCAGAAGATGTCAATAAGTAATTATGGACCCTGAAGAAGAAGAAAAGTTCCATTCCCCAAGCCAGCCAGATGAATATATGAAAGGAAGTATTTTTTAAATGGGAGAATATTGCTTTCACATACATTATTTTAGAATAAAAAGTTCTGAATAACAATTATTTTAAGAAATAAAAGGGGGAGATCTAAGCCCTTATATTTCTTGATTCTGATGGTGGGAAAATCACCTAGTGCTCCCGACTTCTATTTAGTTTATTTGTAAATGGGGAAATGAGGATGATGCTTTCTTACCTTTTTGAGGACTGGGTCTTTTGAGGCCCCTCCCAACTATCTGATCCATGAATCTGAGGCATTCAAGGATTCATCATTGAAGGGAAGAAAAGCTTCCTTCTTACTTTAAAGATAATCCCTGGAAAAGAGAAAAGCAAACAGTGAAGCAGAAAGTCAAGCCTTCTTATATCTCTACTATTCAAATCAAAAAAGGAGAAATAAAAGGCTTTAACTCATGGGCTTCGTGTTGACAAGAGAGCTCCTGAGAAGGAATGCAGTGGAATAAATTAGCACAGTGTCGGGTACATAGTAGGTGCACAATAAATGTCTGTATGAATGGATAAATGAATGAATGAGTGAGTGCATGAACTAAGATGCCCTGAGTGGTGGTGTTTCACATGACTACTTGGTACAAATAGCATCTCTAGCAAAGGAAGTTGCAAAAATTCCATGGAGATCTTTAAAAAGAAATAGACTATTTAGTGTGTTGCTTTAGGAGTGGTTCTGTATGAAGATAGTGAGAACGGCTTGATCAGTTTATGGACAAGCTGTATCACATCTCTCAGGGAACTTGTTAAAAATACAGATTCCCAGGTGCCACCTCAGATCTACTGAATCTGAATCTCCAGGGTGGTGCCTGGTAACTATATTTAATGAGTTTCCAGCAGATTCTCATGTAGCCAGCCTTCAACAGTTCCCAGATCAGCACTGGGGAAATATTTTTCTAGATGATACTCCAAGGACCCTTCCAGTCTAAGGGATTCTGTGGAACTGACAGTGGGGTGTAGCAATCCAGGCAAGGAGAGTTCATTCATCCCACATTTATTGAGCACATACTAGATGCCAAGTATTGGAAATATAACAGTAGATAAGAAAGCATAGTCAAGTTGCTATGGTGTCTCACTGAGCAAAAACAACTTGACCTCCAAAGAAGACCAGTAGAAATATACCCCCACCATCTTCATCATCCTATAGGACACGATTATTTTTTTTTTCAATTTTGGGTCTCACAGAATAAAAGTAATTACTTAGATTATGTAAACTTTCACAATTAATAAAGTGCTTTTAGACACAGCAGTCACATGATACAACAAATTAGGTATGGTTATATCCCAATTTCATATATGAGAAAAGTTTAATTACTTCCCCAGCATCATTTAGCTTGTATGTAGGAGGACCAGGAATCCAATCCAGGTTTTGAAACTCCAAATACAATGCTATTTTAACTGTTCTCTAGAGACACTTCATCTGTGAAGTTTGGCTTCGATGTCCCTGTGAAATTGCTGATATTTTTTTCATATTTTATCTGTGCAATAATAGTATCTCCTAAGGCAAGGAAAGTGCCATCTTCCTCAGTAAAATAAAACCCAGATCTACAAGGAGAAGGGCAGCTGGACTGATCGGATTTCATTTTTCCCCTAGATTCATCTTCCCTTGGTGAAATTTCCCAAAGTGTGTTCCTCAGAAAACCGACCCTACAAAAATTTCCTGAAAGGAGGGTTGTTTTATCATAGAGGTTTAAGAAGCACTTCATGCTTACCTCATCCTAGAGATGCACTCTACTCGTAATGTATTAAAGGCTATCATGAGTTAAATAGTGGCCCTGCAAAAAGATATATTCATTTCCAAATCCCTGGAGCCTCTGAATATTACCTAATACAGCAAAAGATATGATTAAATTAAAGATCTTGAGAGGAGTTGTTTATCCCGGGTGGGCTCTAAATGCAATCACATGTGTCCTCATAAGAGGGAAGCAGAGGGAGATTTCACACACACACACACACACACACACACACACACACATATACCCACACCCACACAGAGGAGAAGATGTTGTGAAGATAGAGCAGAGAGAGGTTTGAAGATGCTGGCCTTGAGGATTGGAGTGATGTGGACACAAGTCCAGAAATGTAAACACCCACCAGAAGCTGAAAGAGGCAAGGAACAGATTCTCCCCTAGAGCTCAGGGATAGAACACAGCCCGGCCACTGAGCCCTGCTCAGTGATACTGACTTCAGAGTTCTGGGCTCCAGAACTGTGAGAATGCAAGCCACCAGGTGTGTGGCAATTTGTTACAGGAACCACAGGAAACTAAAAGGCCTTGAGAAGTCTAGGAGTCAACTCATTTAAAATGCTTCACCCAACATTCCCCAAACCTGGTTAATCATGGCATTCTTTTTCCCATAAGGCTTATTAATTTCCAAACAGAACTCACATTATATGCAACCCACTTTGGAAAATGCTGCCTAAGGGAAATCTTTTGTTAATTACTAGGGCCATCACTGCTCATATGGGGACAGAACTGCTCCTACTTAATGTTCTGACCAAACACGAGCCAGGATCCTGTCCTGCCAACTCTGCAGCACAGCCAAGACCAGGGGGAGTATTTAAACAAGACTTTCTGAAGGCTGGGGATAGCAAAAGAGGAAAGCCAAGAGGGATATAAACATAAAACTACATGCTGCTGCTGCCAAAGGACTTTTGGCAGAAGGTCCATTGGGCTACCCTGAAGGGATATTGCCTTGCCTAGCTCCTAGCCACTGGCATATGGCCCCAAATATAAACCCAACGTCCTAGAGCATATCAAAATGCCTCTAGGCTTCGCTCTAGAGAGCAAGGCCCACGTGTAAAGAGTCTCTCTGAGATGGCTCTTCTGCAATGACCAAGACTTGGACAATGGTTGATGGGCCTAGTATAATAACTGTCCAACTATGGCAGGGTACCTCTGTCATTAGTGCAAGAGGTAAACATGGTAGAAGGCAATGCTACCAACTTCTTCCTTTCACCTAGTTCCAGATGAAAGCCTCATCCTCACCACGCATCTGTGCATAATCAAGGACCAAGTCAAAAAAAAGAGGCGTAAGGTCAGTGCGGTGGTTGTCCCTCACCCAGGAAGGAAATGCCTCCCTCTTGTTTTGTAGGAGTTACATACAGAATTACAATAATGGAAAAGCTGCATTTTATTACAACCCCCGTTTCCAGCCTTCCTTCCCTAATATCTACTTGTTGTTATGACTATTAGCATTATTTTACACACCTCTTTCACATGAATTGTTGGCTATAAAGCAGCACTTGTTTTGCTTTATTGCCATTTGCCTTATGTAGGCCATTAAGACTCCACCACTGAAGCAAGGAGGTTTAATTCTATTTTTAAATAAGAAAGTTCTATGACTTCAAGACATTTGTACACTCCAGCTAGAAGGTATTCAGCCTTTCTGTGGAGGGCAAAGGACTCAGTGTCCTGGCCATTGAGCAAGGGAGTCAGTCTGCATGACAGCTGAACAGCCGCTGTACGAGTTCTCCTGGCTGTGGATTCTTAGCAAAAAAATTCAGAAAGAGAGCAAGAAACAGAGCAAATAACTTCAAGATGGAAAGAATGTTTAGAGAGAAGAATGAACCCACAAAGGACATGTGACAGACACAGAAGAAAAGTGGCTACAGGCGCAAGAGACCAGGTTTCAGAGCAATGACTTAAAGCTAGACTGCCCATGCTCCTCACTGAGCTGATTCCTCTGGACAAGAAAGGGAAAG
The DNA here is from genome assembly GCF_965194805.1 of Balaenoptera borealis. NCBI lineage: Eukaryota > Metazoa > Chordata > Mammalia > Artiodactyla > Balaenopteridae > Balaenoptera > Balaenoptera borealis. The sequence goes on along the minus strand of NC_138860.1, from coordinate 53,749,703 downwards.
AGGCCTGGGTGGGAAGCAGACTTACTGTCTCCACCATGCCGCTGAATATTCTACGAATGCTCCCTTATGATAGGGAGAATGGCTATGTGAACTCGATTGATACTCGTAATGTGCCGAAGCCAGCCTCCCGGTAATAGACTCTAAAAGCATTCACAAAAGCCTTAGCAAGGGGCGCTGAGAGGTGTGTGTGTCTCTTCTTGAGATCTGAATGGAGTCCTTTTTTCAAAGAGTGACCGCGGGCTCTTAGCAGGCCATTTCACCCCTGGAAGCTACAGAATTGCTTTATTAATAAGCTGAACAGGTGAGTCTGAGGGGTACCTCTTTAAAGAAGTTTCTATAATTTCCATTCAACGATGGGAGAGGAAGCCACTTCCTCCCGCCAGGCTAAAGGATGGCAAACTCTCCAGGCAGCCTCAAGAAGGAAGGAGAGTACATTCTGGGGGCTGGGAGGGTGGTCAGAGAAGGGAAAATGTCACTCTGGAGGCTGAGCCGCAGGTGACCCTCTCCTCTCCGGCTGAACTCTTGGCAGCTTTGTGGATGCGCCTCAGAACTGAGACAGCTGGAAACAGGTGAACTGGTGCAGATAAAAGAACCGACCCCCGCCTTTGGAAGCATGGAAACAATCTCCACTAACCTTTATATGAGGCATTTGTTCTCTTCCCAGCATTGTCTCTGCCTTTCTGAAGCCTTGGATAGAGCCAGCATTGTAAATATCAACGTGCCAATTAAAAATGCAAGGATGCAAGCCCAACTGTGCCAAAGTCCATTGGTCTGCTGTGGGACAGTGATCGAGGGGAGATGATTGAAATCTAATGGACCCCCTTGGGGATCACCTGCCTCTACACATTGTTTCCTGCCATCATCACTGACCCCAAATGGGACCATCTGATGGGGAATGAGCTGTGCAATCCGCAGACAGAGCCTGCACCATATGGAACAGGCATTCCAATTGCCCATTGCAATACATGAAAATGATTCAGGATTCTAACTCGATTTCCCTGGCAATCGAGTTTAACTATCACTGGGCTCACTCTAATCAGATCTGCTGCTGTATTTATTAAATATAAGTTTCTAAACATATGGCTTGAGGGATGGGTAATAAGATATGGAGTCAGGCTTAGCAGGAGGATCATTTTTCAGGTCTCCCACAAGGTATTCAATGCCAGCAGTATGAACCAGCCTATGGCTGCTCAGAGCCAGTGAAGAATGGGTCTTCTTAGTCATGGAAGTGTATGTAGTTGGTTAGAAGTTACAACTAAGGAGGTCAAGGTTATGGGTTCAGATAACTCTGTCTCCTCTTTATTCAGCCAACATTTTAGTGAACAGCTATTATGTACCATGCACAGGGCTAGGACTTGCTGATACCAAGGTGAGTAAATCATGACCAGTATGCTTGTCTAGAAGCCACTCAGTCTTATGTGGGAGAAAGACAGGAAGATAGACATTTTATTCTAGTGTGGTTTGTGCTGTAAAATAAATGTGCACAGATTGATATGTTTGGGAACCAAGAAAGGGGAGCAATGAAAATCTAATGTTTCCCATTATTTGTACAGAGCTTTACAGTTTACAATTTCTAAGTCTAACACAAAACTTAGAAGCAGAGGTGTGTTTTCTTTACAAGGGAAGGAATTGAAATCAGAGGTTGTAATTGTCCAAGGTCATACAGCCAGTGAATCACCATCACGGGAAATGATACTGCTCCCCTGAGCCTCGACAACCAGTTCACACGTGTGAATTGCTGATCACACACATCGACTGATCAGGAAAATACCCTCTCAAGACTCATAGCTCAAATCCCTCACCCATGACTTGTAGCAGCATCTTCACAGACCAAGGTAATCTATTATTAATTATCTGGATGGTGGCCCTCATTATTTATGGTCCACTAGGCAGAACACAGAATCATGAGAAATGCATTGAGAAGTACAATTGTGAAGAGTGGCAGATGAACACAGCTGCGTATCTCTGCATCTTCCTGAAACTCCACAAATGGGATGATTTTTAAAAGACTGCATACAGTCATGAGAGTCAAGAAAGATTAAGTGGGGAAAATGGCCACCAAATTTTAGCTCTAGAAAGAGTAGATGAACAAGTGGTAATAAACTGAGCACATGTCAGAGAAGGGCAAAACCAGAGCCTGCAGTGAGAAAAGTCCAGAAGCAAGCAGGTCAGTAACCCAGAAGCCTAGAAAAGCCCAGGAATAGCAAGCAACGATATTTTGGGAAGTGGGAGTGCAGGCAGGGCTAAAAACAAAAGGATTTGTTAAATGTCTATGTAAGAAGCAGATGGGTTCCCAGATCCCCTCTATTATTCTGCAAAACTAGGTGACTGTCAGCCCCAGCCCCGGTGGAAGGCCAGATGTGGAGTCTCTGAAGAGGGGCTCCTAGCTAAGGGACATTAAGCCCAACAGAGGCAACCTGCTGAATACAGTGGGCTGAAGAGAAGTCGGCAGAGTGCCCTGGAGGGTCTGGGCCTCTTACCCGGCTCAGTTCCAAGAACCCTGGCTGCCAGATTTAGACCCCCCAGGCAAGAGATTAAGTAGCCCAAGACCTATACTACTCGGGGTCTCTACAATGAAACGTCCAGCAGATTACCTACAGTGAAACCTACCCATGCACAAGCCAGGTGCAAACACCAGAGCATCTAATCAGCATTTTTTAAAAAATTAATTAATTAATTAATTAATTATTTTTGGCTGTGTTGGGTCTTTGTTGCTGCACGCGGGCCTTCTCTAGTTGTGGCGCGTGGGGGCTACTCTTCGTTGCAGTGCGCGGGTTTCTCATTGAGGTGGCCTCTCCCGCTGCGGAGCACGGGCTCTAGGCACGCAGGCCTCAGTAGTTGCAGCACTTAGGCTCAGCAGTTGTGGCTCGCAGGCTCAGCAGCCATGGCACACGGGCCCAGCTGCTCTGCGGCATGTGGGATACTCCCAGACCAGGGATCGAACCCGTTTCCCCTGCACTGGCAGGTGGACTCCCAACCACTGTGCCACCAGGAAAGCCCTAATCAGCATTTTAAAAGATCCTGAAATGTTAGAGGAGAGCCTCATGAAAGAAAGAGACCAAAATGAACAGAAAAAAAAAAAAAAAAAAAAAAAGCAGGGGCTTCCCTGATGGCTCAGTGGTTAAGAATCCGTCTGCCAATACAGGGCACATGGGTTCGAGCCCTGGCCTGGGAAGATCCCACATGCTGTGGAGCAACTAATAAGCTGGTGCGCCACAACTACTGCAACTAATAAGCCCGTGCGCCACAACTACTGCAGCCCACAAGCCTAGAGCTCGTGCTCTGTGACAAGAGAAGTCAGCGCAAGGAGAAGCCCGTGCACTGCAACCAAGAGTAGCCCCCGCTCGACGCAACTAAAGAAAGCCCATCTGCAGCAATGAAGAACTAATGCAGCCATAAATAAATAAATAAATAAATTTATTTTTAAAAATGCAGAGATGAAGCAGGAAACAAAAAAAGATTTTCAAGAAAAAAAAAAACCCCTGTAATTAATATTTTCAGAAAGATGAAAGAAGAGATAACATACATAATAATAAGAGCTGACATGTACTGAGCACTTACTATATGCTAGGCAAGTGCTTTCAGGGTAACTTACTGAGTCCTCACAATAACCCTGCATGAAGTGGGTGCTGTTACTATCCTCATTTTACAGTTGAGGAAACTGAGACACAGAGGGTGTAAGTATGTTGTCAAATGTTAACACAGCTGGTTAAGCAGTTGAGCTGCAGTTTGCAGCCAGGCAATCTGCTTGTTCAGTTTATAAGCTCAACCATCATGCAAACCATGCTGCTGTAAGAGGCCATAAAAAGGAACATTCAGAGAACAAAAAAGAGTTACTGGGATTTAAAACTACAATTACAGAAATGAAACATTCATTACTGAAAAATAAAGTTGAGGAAATCTTCCAGAAAGCAAAACACATGGGGAGAGAATGAGAAAGAATAGGAAAGAATATGTAAAAACAAACAAAATAACCAATTCTCCTGCCCCAAAATCAATAGGATCAACCCAGTAGTTCCATCCGAAAAAAAAGACAAAATTGGTGTTCCAGAAAAAGAAAAGAGAATGTGAGAGGAGGAAATTATTAGAGAAATAATTTGAGACAATTTCCCAGAACTGAAAGTCCTGAGTTTCTAGAATGAAAGTACCTACTAGAATGAAAAAGGACATACAGACACAGTATTATGAAATTCCGGGGTTTCTGGGAAAATGATAAAATCTTAAATGCTTTCAACAGAGAAAACAACAGATTAAATATTAAAAATTCAGATAAAACCAATCTTAGATTTTTCAGTAGTCACATAGGAAACTAGAAGACAATGGACAGATGACTTGAAGTTGTGGAGGAAAAACTATTTCTGTGCTCAATCTCTTAGAATAGAATAATGATTTTTTTCAGATATAAAAGTTATCTAAAATGTATCTCCAATTCATGTACCCTTTTCGGAAAGCTACTGGATAGATCTAAGAGTAAATCTGGAAAGGGGAAAAAGGGATCTAGGCAACCAGGGGCCCCAACACATAGGAAAGTGTAACTCCTGTGTATACTGTAGGTTAAAGAAGTTGCCCGGAGGGCAACTGGAAGCAGACACAGTGAGCAACCATCTAACCATCTAACCAGGAGAGGATGAAGGCTCCAGGACGGATGCTTCCAAGAAAAGGAGTAATGAGAGATTACCCCATGTGTTTTGAAGCATTTGAGAGGAGATCTGCTTTGGGGATGAATTAAAGATAGTTGCATGTACAGCTGGTCGAAAAGATAATTTAGGCAAAGTGTTCACTTCAGGGGAAAAATTGCACAAGAAAATAAAAATCCTAGTGTTCTGCATGACTCAGCAGTATAAGCATGTTATTTATAACCTCACAGTAAGTAAACAATGCGTGTTGATCCCATGAAAAATCGTGATACAACTGTAGTAGGAGAATGAAGGGAAGAAGGGTATGTGTGCATGTGTGTACGTGCACATGTGTATGTGTATGTATGCATCAGAGAGTCAAATCTCAATTTTTCATAGTAGGAAAATCGATAGATTATGCCTACCATTGAAAAACTAGCAGTGTAAGCATGTTATTTAAAATTATTGAGGTAACCACCAAAGGAAGGATTAAATAATTGAAAGTGATTGCCTCTGGGGAGTAAGAATCTGGGGCTGGGGCAAGGCACTGAGGATTTCATTGTAAACCTCATAGAACCATTTGAGCTTTTTGAATTAAGCACATCTTGTCAAAATCAAATTTTTTTTTTTTTTAAAGAACAATAATTGTCTTACCGAGGGCGATATCCAATGGACACTAAAGGGTCATTTTTGACTGGACTACTACAGCTCCTTTAGTGAAAACGCTGCTCCCAATCAGTTACTGGGAAGTGTAACCCTGAGCTGAAATTCAACCCTCAGTGGACTGGAGCATGTTGGGCCTGGCTGATCTCATTTCTGCCGGCCACAAATGCCAAGAAATTCACTGCTAATGGATCCTAGGGGACACGACAGGAAACACTGGGATAAGCAAGATTTCACTGCGTGTGAATCAGAGTGAGCCCCGTCTGCCTTCCCAAAGGACGAAGGGCTCTTTTCACTCTAACTAGGATTTTTCCCCTCTGGGCAGGTTGTTTCCCAGCAACCACAATATTTGGGAAGGAGGATAGAGGTTTTGAATGAAATATGGAAGAGGTAACTTTTCTCATTGGCCTGAACCCAACAAGGTGGAATAGCTCTCTTCTTAACCTTATTAATCAGTAAGTCAAACAGCAAAAATGGCATTTCTATAATGGAATGAGACACTATGGATAGATATAAAAGCAGCCAGTGAGGTTTACATGCTAAGGGAGGGACAGGGAATGCACGCTGGCCAGACACATACCTGCATGCATATAACCACAATAGCAGGAGTTCAAAGACATAGGAATCAGCTAAGACATTAGCCTAACTTAAATCCTGATGGACGGCATTTCCCCTTGTACATCCGGTTTAGCCATAACTGGATTAAAACCAAAACAGAACTCTACCTTACCCATCTCTGCCATGATCTCTGATGGGTGCTGTTGGCTGGCACCATCCAAAGGGAAAAAATGTTGGTGAGGATTGTGAGGGGTTTCACCCATCCAAAGCCACAGGCTTTTCCATTTTACTGCAGTATCTTATTCCTTCCTTTCTGCCTTCTCTAGTCCAAACACACAGTTAGGCACAAAACTGTGGAGGAAAAACCTTATTTGGCTTCAAGTTTCCAAATGAAGGGACCACCATTTGAGTCAGCCTCCTGGCCTCTGCTGTCCACAGGAAGAAGAACGACTTCTTTGTCTGGTGGGTTTGGGAGAAGGAATTGAGTCACGTGGTCCAGCCCCTTCTTTTTTCTCTCTTTTTGGGGTGGCAGCCTACTCGCTGGCAAGACTCATTCTCCATTTCTCCACGGGGTAAAGTGCAGTTCCAGGTCCAGCTGGGGAAGCTGGTATCTTCCAAGCAGGCCTGGGTGGGCAAGTTTATTTCTTAGGCGTATTAACAAACCACTTACCTGGAGAGCTAGGCCACACCCTCTAATCTGGCTTTTTTCAGCAATAAAGCTCCCATTTTGTTTGTTTTGTTTTGTTTTTTGGGTTTTTTTTTTGGCTGCACCGCACGGCATGTGGGATCTTAGTTCCCTGACCAGGGATCGAACCCGTGCCCCCTGCAGTGGAAGTTCAGAGTCTTAACCACTGGCCCGCCAGAGATTTCCCCTAAAGCTCCCATGTTGATCTCCAGCTGGCTACAGTTCCCTCACACTTCAACAGTACCACATGTCTCCCACCAGGCTGCCTGCTATTAGTTTCTAGAACATACCAAGCTGTCTCACCTTCTGGGCCTGCTGTCTCCTTTGCCTTCACAAGTTGGAACTCCCTCCCCACAACTCTTTTTATGACTGATTCCTTACTTTTCAGTTCTCCCAGGGAGGCCTTCCCAAACCACTCTATCAAGTAAGCCCATCTCTACTCATTTTACTCAATCATAGCTCCCTGTGTGTTGTCCTTATTGTGCTAATGACAGCATATATTCTTATATATTTATTGATGTATTGTGTTAAATCTTCCCTATATGATGAAAACTCTATGGGACAAGGGCTTAATCTTTATTGTGTTTCCAGCACCTACCATAAGCCTTGCACATAGCAAGTCCTTAATAAGTATCTGTTGAATCAATTAATGAAGTTAATGTTTTCTACAAAGGAAGTTAATGTTTTCTACACGTTCAGGTGTTAAAGCATGAAATAGCTCTGTTGCTAATATTGGTCAATAACTCAACAAATAATACTCCTTCAGGGATCTCTTTTCCTCCGCTTCATTAATTCACCAGCCAGCTCCTGATCAGTATGTTGATAACATTGGGGCTTCCCAGACTAGCATGTGAACCTGGTTCTTATCTGGGACATTTTGACTTGTCTGACTCGTTTCTTCAACCTGTGACAGGAGTCCTCATGCAGACTGTATTTAGCTTCTACACAACCCAGGCACCATTTCGGTTATTACTTGCTGTGTCATTCTATTCAAACATATCTTTTGGTTTTTTCACTCCTTTCTTTCTGCGTTCACTATACATTCAAGTTTGCTTTTGTAACTCTTTGTCTCTCTGTCCAAAGGGAAGCAGTAACACTGCCTCTCAACTCCTCCTCCAATCCGGAGATCATTTTTTCCTTGGGATTTCTCCTTCATGCTTCATAGCACTTTGCATTTAAAAATTAATATCCATATACCTTTAAAGATCTTAAAAAGTCATGAAGACACTACATTTATATTTTAACAGGAATAATCCTCATCCACAGTCTACATGGCTTCCCTGGAATTTTTAACCACAGTTCTAGGAAGAGTCTATGCTATCTAAGAGGGTTTGTGAGTGAAACTGCAGTTGGAAAGGTATTAACAAGGTCAAAGGGCTCCCTCTGGATCTAGAAATATCTATGACCATCTGTCTTAGATTATCCTACCAGGACAAGGACAAGGCACAAAGCAAATCATAGGAGGTTTTGTTCTCATGAGATTTTGAGTTCAACCCAACTACACTTTACACTTGACCTATAAGGCTCTTAGGTAGTTCAAAGTCATTCTTAGACTTTCCTAGAACTAGTGTGAGATGTAAAGTTTATAGAGGTTTTACGCATTGTGACTCATTGTCTTAAAAGCATTCTGCCTGTGAATCATATATATATAATCATATATATATGAATAAATATATATGAATATACATATGATTATATATGAAACCTATTTAAGGTAGAGCTGTAAATGGCCTTTGAAAATGGAAAATTATATATCCAATTGTAAGTGGTGTTCCAAATTAGAATATACTGAATTTGGGGGTGTTTTCTTTGATCTTTCCTTCCTGAGAGGAGTGGTCTAGGGTCACACTGCCTTCACAGCAGACTTTTCTGAATTTCAGGAAATTCTTATCCTTCTTACCCTGAATTTCCTTGGCCCTGAGTAGCTCAGAGGCTTAAATAGATGATAGTATGGAATATTCTGATTTAATACACAAATGGGCCTAAACGATATACCTAATGATGTCCAGGTAGCCTAAGAAAACTACTGGCTGGGTTCATGCTCTACACATGGAGAAAATATATAGCAAGATAAATACAATTTGATTATCTTTTCCTATTTTACCTTAATTTTTATTTTTTCATCCTAATATCTTGTGAACTGGCATATGTCTATTATGTCCATACTGTGTCTAATATTACAGACAGACAAAAGCAATATTGAATTGTCTTATGTATTGATATTATTATATATATGTACATATTCATATACATATATATCATATGTACTTATCTATGTATATGTATGTGTGTGTGTGTGTGTATATATACACACACACAAATTGAGAGATAATCCTATAATAAACATTTGGGTCCAATAACATGTCCCTATCACGACAGTTTGATCTGACAAAAGTATTGAATACTTTGTCTCCCATTTATTAAGACTCATTAAGTCTCCTGGCTATAAATGTTGTTGGAAAATGTTCTGTGGTGAGAGATACAAGCTTATGGGCAACAAATCTTGAAAGGAGAAGGTATGTCTGATGATATGCTTAAGCTAAAGCTGTTACTACAGGCAACCTGAGTCACTGATTGCAAATAAGAAACTGATCAGAAAGACAGAAAATTGAAGGACTTCCGAAGGTGGGGGGAAATACATATATATATATAATGTGTATATATAGATATATCTCAGAAAAAAAAACTATTGTCATTTCAGGGAAGTGATCTTGAGGCTCTGTTATGTGACTTTTCTCATCCTTTCTATGTCAGCCTAGCCTATAGGAGAGAACACATGGGGATGTCAGGAAGAATAGAGCTGAGATGCAGAGATTTAAAAGACAAATGAAATTTGTCCCTCTAATTCAAAAGAAGTCAGGTTGCTGGTAATAAACAGCTAGAGACACAATCAGGACTCAGGATTCTGTCTTTCCTTAACCCCTCTACTCTGTGCCATTCCCGAGGAGTGAGATCTAAGTACCCCCAGTGCCTACATTAGAAGTGGTGTAAGTCACGTGCTCCAGGCCTTCTCAGAGCAGTCCCAGACTCTGACATCCTATGAAGAACAGGACCTCAGAAGAAAGATCCCCAAAGAGATGAGGAGAATGTCTCAGACCTCAGATCAATAAATCCCTTGACTTTTGTCCATTATATCACATCACCTCTTCTTCACTATGAGATGGGGGTAAGTCAGGACAGTAGAGGGCAGAGAGGGCATCTAGTTACTCCTGAGCCGAGCACCTAGCTCTAAACTCCAAACAGGGTGAATAGACCAATAATAAGGGGGATGAAGAAAAAGAAGTCCCTGGATCTCTGGCAGCCCCAGAGCCCCCCAAGGGGCTGCTGTTGCAAAAAGGCTCCAAAGTGACACACCAGTTCAGAAGAGCAGCACCATGACTGGATTCAGAGTTCATAACAAAGGAAGGAGGTAATTTTAATCAAGGTATGAGGATAAGATGAGAATTAGATTACCATAATTTGTGAGAAATGTTCCATAAGAGCTTGTTCTTTCTGATTAGGTGCATCATCAATAAACTAGAAATTGATAGTATAAAGTTTCTATATAAAATTGCCATAAATATATGATTACTTTCATGTAAGGCAAAATTTCTAGGATGTAAGTAGTTTTGCCTGGCAATGTTCCAGGCACATGGTAGGTTTACTAAATATACGCTGAATTAATAAACTGCTGAATGAATAAGCTATAATCTGTATTTTTAACCTCATAGTCTTATATTAGTGGCTGCATCACTAATTGTAAGCAAAGTGTCAGATGCGAGGAAATGTAACAATACTGAAGTATTAGTAAATATTACTGTCAAGGGGTTTGTGGGTTTGTTTTATTTTTGTTTGTGTTTGCTTTAACAAGAAATACACTAACGATAGATTGTATAAAGGTTTGTATTATTATTCTAAATGATCAGGGAAGCCAAAAAATGAAAATTGTCTCAGAAGTCCTATCTTATTTACTTGGAATTTACTTTTGCTTCTAGAGGATTTTCTCATATTTAGGACTTTGAAACAGTGGAATTCTTTTTATGTTTATAATGTCCCTTGACTCATAAGTCACAGGAGAACTAATAACACTCTAAACTCTTCTAAAGAGTTTAAGGGAATATTCATTCTCCAGGTTCAGGAGATGAGCATATAGGTCCAGTGGGCTTTCGGAGCCACCTCTTCACTGACAAGGATGGACTTTACTTCTAGTCAAGAAGAGAACAGAGGGAGCTGACACAGACTTTCTATTTTTCACTCTAATGAATGCTATTTTCATTTGCGTTAGAGAGCAGTCCCCAAGAAGACTAGTGACAAGATGAACGTTCACTGGTTTCCTTTTTCCCTGACAGGTTCAAAAGTGCTGTGCAGGTGGCAAATTAGACTTGGCTTCCCATTAATTGGTAGGAAGAAACTTTCTCTCCTGCTGTTCAGACTGTCATTGGATCTTTTAGCACATACTGAAGTTTTGTGGAATTATCATTATTATATTTATCATTGCTTCTGCTAGTGCTGTAGGCAAAATCTCTGAGAAAATGGTGAAGGGCTGATATCCATGAGAGCCCCTCTGAATGAATGTCTTAAAGTAACTAGAAACTGGAGATAACTCTTGGTCGGGTGAGGAACAAACCAACTGATACAAATTCTGAGTTCTGGGTTTGGGTAAAGAACTTATTCTGTGGTTGTCTTTAAATACTTTGAGAAAACAATTTAAAAAATAATATTGAGATGATAATGATTATGATGTGCATTGCATAGGCAGCATAGTGTTTTACATTTATTTGGTCATTTGACCTACAGAGCAATCCTAAGAGGTGATTATTCATGGAGCCCTGGGGAAGTAAGTGATTGGCCCAACTTCACGCAGCTTTTATTCAACTCCAGTTCATAACTGGAAGGACTATAGCAAAGTAAACCACAAAGATAAGAGCATAGGTCCTTCCTTCCAAGGACATTCCAGCAAACAGAGTCAAAGACTGACATGGTGAAACCAGGTGGGATTTACACCCAAGGAGGACAGCTAAAGGAAGAACAGAAGAGGAGAATGTGTCTTTCTAAAGGATGATGGTCCCTTCCATGGAATTCAGGGAAGATTTTGTTTATTGACAGACCAGCCCTAGATCCACTGTGGGATAAAAACATGAGAGTGAAGAAGGATACATGTAAGTGTTGAACACTGTCATGGCTTTGTGACATGTCAGGTAAGCTAAGCCAAACTACATTCCCCAGAATTCCCTTTCTAGTATGCTTCTGATCATGGTGGGCTACAAGGGAGATTCTTCCAGGAGAATTGGAGTGTCAAAGGGAGACAGTAACCATTTTGTAATATATATACACCCCCTTCCAGGCATTTGATCAAACACTAGGCTAGATGCTACAGTGAAGGGATTTTTCAGATGCAATTAAATTCCCAAATCAGTTGATTTTGAGTTAATGAAAAGAGAGATTATTGAGGATGGGCCTGACTTAATTAGGTGGAAGCCCTTTGAAGACTAAGCCCTCGTTGAATAGCCAAGATTCCAAGCAGTAGAGGAGAAAGTAAACAGTAAAATGTCTCTACATTCTGAAACCTCTACACTCACTTCATTTTTGCAGATCTGCTGACTCACCTCATTGGCGTGATGCAGCAGCTGGAGCTATAATTGCTCTCTTTCTTTCCTGATTTCCTGCCCTGTGGACTTCAGGATGATGAAACCAGCTCCTACATTGCATAAGCCTATGCCTTGTAACTAATCATATATATATATATTATTAACATACACACACACACACACACACACACACATATATACACACACACACACATACATACACATGCTCCTCTGGTTGCACTTGATACCAACACTGAAGGACAGTAGAATCATAGCACATTTGAACACCAGCCCTGTCCACCAGCTAAATAGGCTTGTATATGGAGTTGTATTTCCAGGAGAGGAGGGAACACTGACTAATACAGCATTCTAGGTAAAAGAATAAGTGGGAAAAATTAATATAAAGCCATATCCACCAGTGAGGGGAGGGTGTTCTTTTAATGGAACAACACATTGTGTTTAGTCTGCTTGGGCTGCCATAACAAAATACCTCAGACTTAGTGGCTCAAACAACAGAAATGTATTTTCTCACAGTTCTGGAGGCTGGAAGTCCAAGATCAAGCTGCCAGCAGGGTTGGTTTCAGGAAGAGGCTCCTCTTTCTGGCTGTAGACAGCTGCCTTCTCACTGTGTCCTCTGTGCGTGCAGAGAGAGAGAACTCTTTGGTGTCTCTTCTGCTTATAAGGACACCAATCTTATCAGATTAGGGCCCCACTCTTACAACCTCATTTAATCTTCATTACCTCCCCAAGTCCCTATCTCCACATTCTGTCACGTTGGACATTTAGCCTTCAACCTATGCATTTTGGAAGAATGCAATTCAATCTCTAACATTTTTCTTCTTGTGAACAAAAAGAAAAAAAATGTTTCCAAAATTAGGGAAGTTGAAGGACAGTCATTCCTACTAAGGATTAGCTAATTATTGGTAGAAAGAAGAATTCTTCTACTGTTCAGGTTGTCACTGGGTAGCTCGGCACGCTTTTTATTCAACTTCCCTCCTGCTCCTCTGGTTCCTACCAACCATGCAGAATGTCTTTGTCTTGTCTTTACCAGATTGTCTGTCAATACTGGTTTCTTCATTGTTTTTCAAAAGAAATCCAGTTCATGTTTGTTAATAGATTTTACTGAAGAAGCATAAGAAAAATAGAAAGCAGAGTTTATATTTAACTCCCCTACCCCTATAGCCAAATATCTCGTCTTCTTACCGGATATAACTCTCTTATACTCTTACTGTGGTCCTCATACAGAATTCCCACACCCAGAGTCAGCCTTTTTTCCTCTAGTGTCCCATGTAATTCTGCCCCTCATCTGAATACTCCATCAGGCTATTGTTACTTAATAAAACATGAATTTGAAGTCTCATCCCACCAACCTAAGTGATTTATCAAACAACACAAAATGGTCTCCCTTGAAGAAGTTCTGGTAAAACATACTTTCCTCCCTCTTGCTTGAAGAGAAATAGAACTGTTCAAGTGGTTTGATGCCTGTACAAGACAGCTGTACTCTGTCAAAAGGACACCCCCACGTGATGACTGTGGCACACCAGCTCGTTAGTCATTGGTGAAAGTGAGCTGATTCAGGCAGGGGACAAAGACAGAGGGAGAGGTAGGCTTCAAGTGACCAAAGACAAGCAGATGTTTTTTCATGAAGGCCAGACTAAGTTCTTCAAGAAAGAAGAAATGCAGCAAACCTGGTGTCATATTAGCCACCTTAATCATCAAAGAGAAACAGGTGCTGTCTTGACAGCCTGTTGGGACAGTTGGTCTCATGGCATATCATGCAGCTCCCCCCGAAGGAATGCTCTCCACTGCTCATAAAAATGGTTAATTTAACACAGCAACAAATTAATAATGGAACATAACTTTGCCACAGCACCGAAGACTTCACATTATGTCTGCTGCACTGTTGGGACACGACCTCCCCATGCCCTTCCCTCATCTCATTACACAAGTACCTCTTTCTGGAACTCACTGAGAACTGTAGCCTGTGGAACTCTTATACTTGGGTGCCTGAAAAATGTTTTAGCAATTCAGTTTGGAAAGGCAACATGGTGTAACAGGGAGAGTTTGGGGAATAATGTGTGTGAATGTGCTTTGTTAATGAGATAACACATAAATGTACATTTTATTTTTTAATGAGTCAGAAGCCAAGGGTACTAGTACCCATTTTACTAATGATCCTCAGAAAGTCACTTTATCTCTTGAGAATTGAGCTTCCTTATTTGTAAAATGGTATTATTTAACTAGATGCCCTCTAAGATCCATTCTGCATGAATAATGACCATCATCATAGTGCTGACTTGGTATTTACTGCATGCCCAATATACCACGGCACTCTTCTAATTCTTGTACATGTACTATCTCATTTATTCCTCAAAACAATCTTATGAAAATATTATTACCATCATCCCTATTCTTCAAATTGAAAAAAAAACTGAGGCACAATGACATCAAGTAGCTTGTCCAAAGTCATTCAGCTAAGGAAAAGAGCTAGGATTTTAACCCAAGCAATGTGCCTCTTGCCTACATTCAGCCACTATGCTATACTGCTATTGTGAGTATGTTTTAATGATGTGCTCTATAAAACCAAAAACAAACAGAGCAAAAAAAAAAAAGCTTTGAGATTGCCAATACAGCATCAGTAAGCACAGCTAGTATCAAGCTGGGGATGTTTTTAGTGGTGGTGGCAGATTCATCATAATCCATTTATGTTCTTGTCCAGGTTTCTTATAACTAACATGGAACAGTTGGCTTGAGGTTAGCAGCACTAACTCATGTCGTGAAACAAGCAAAGCTAACTGGCCTACCCAGGATTGAACTCTTGACCTTGGGCACTTGATCATTTGGAAATATTTCACTTCCCAAGTTGTCGATGGATATTTGCTCATGTTTTGCCTGGAGAACCAGGCTTTGAGATCACTGGCCCTGACTGTGTTGATGGTCTGCTCGTGGGCAAATGTCATCTTGTCTCACCTTCACCTTGGGAGCCATCCAAAGGTGCAAAATAAAATTCAAAAGAGGCAGGGTTTCATTCAGTACCTAGAGACGGCTCAGAGCATCAGCTTTGGGTTAGCTCTGATCCCTACGACAACCGAGCACATTTTCCATACCTTGAATGTCTTTCTCCTTCTGCCTGCCAACCCCTAACCCACTCAACCCTGCAGAATAGCCATTCACATTGATTTATCCCTCTTTGAACTTGTGCAGTATTGTCAGCTCTGCATCAGAGCTTAGTGTCTGATTATGAGTTTTACCCTGCTGATCTGTGGCTGTTTCATGTGTGGTTGAATCTCATTTGCATCAACAGGTACCTTGGAGAAAATGAGGCATACCTTTTTCATTCCTCCATAATACCGGGGTCAGTGATGTACCGAGTGTATGTTTCTGTTACTACCAGCAAAATATTTGCTGAGTTAGATTGAAAGGAGGAATTGCATACAGGGATCATCCTTTGAAGGAAGAGCTTTAGAATTCAGGAGTCTGTAGAAATGAGAACTCCTGATCACCATATGCATGGGGGTTCCTATGGGCCTAACTCTCTACTGGCATGGCCACAATTGTCATTTCTTCAGATTGCAATATCAACAAAAGCTTTTAAAGAATAAATGCCATCTGGGAATGACCCTAGCACAAAAACTTGGGAGGTGAACTAGCCAGCCATCCCTAACTCAATTCCAATTAGGCTGGTAGAAAACCAAGCAAAAAGTTAGATTCCCATGGGATTCTCCTTGGGAAGAAACAAAGGTCAGGTCTAAGGAGGGACAGTCACTCCTGGACAACAACACAGAATGTGGGAAGGCAGGAAAGTAGGAATGCCAAAAAAGGAAGGGAGAAAGCCACTGGAAAATGTGTCATTAGGCCAACCTTTGGGGATGCCTCTTGAGTATATTTCTGTGATGACAGTGTGCATATGTAGATTCAAGATATTGCATTTCCTCAAGCAGGAGACACCAGACAACACCACACCAGTTTACAATCTAAAGGAGCCAAGGACTCTCCTTGCATTGTCCTGATCTGATTGGCATTCTAGGCCGCAATAGAATTTGAAGAAACTGCTTTTGAATCATCCCTCTCTTTCTGTAAAGCCATTATAACCATGGTTCTCAAAGAGGACTTACTGGGTTGAAGGGATGTTTTAGCATCTTCCCTTCACATAGTTTCCTAGGGTGAATAGCGGAACATCCGAACATCTCAGCTGAGCATGTGTGTGCAGAGTCTCTGCTACTTGTGTATGTGCTCAGGTCAGGGTAGAGCAGAAGAGAGACCTTTTGATTGTTCCCGTCAGTGTATGCATGACGTTGACTGTGAAACAAATGTAGGCAGTCCTGAGCCAAATGTCCATTGCTGTCCAAGGCATCTGCAAGCCACATTTGTTTTTGGGCTATGATGGAAAGGGGTTGGCTATCTCTGTCTTGTCTTCTTTTACTGCCCTGATCCTCTGAGCTAGAGGAAGGTGTTGCCATTGATGTCTTTCCCGGGTATGGTTTGTTGTTTTTCTTTGTAGATGCATTGACAGCCAAAAGCCTTGAGTAAGGAAATGATTCTTTAGGAACAAAAAAGCTCTCTTGTCTGTGACATTTAGGACATCAGGCAGAATGGTCTTTCCAGATAAAGTTGGCTGACGATGGGAAGAGTGGCGTCTACGGATCATAAAGCACCATGTCTGTACATATTTCCTGCCGACAGGCACTTACTCTGCGTGCCAATCCCATGTGTTAATGTCACTACTTCCTTCTCCACAGGGCATGCAGGTCTCTTTGCTGAATAATTCTGCCTGCGGTACTTCTGTTGGTAGAGCTGGGAAGGAAGAGTGCACTGACCTGAACACCTTCTCCAATGAGTTTATTTTTTATTTGCCTATTTCTAAATGTTTAAAATTTTCTACCAAGCAAGACAAAAAGGTAGAACAAAAGGAAATAAACAGCTAACTATACATTTCTTTTTTTACTGGATTCAGAGCTTAGAATCTGACTCGGTATTGAATCTGGCCCTAATGCATACGTTTAATAAACTTTTTAGAATACAACAATAGAGACAGGAAAGTCCCAAGCCCCCAATGGTACCAGAGGTGTCACAGACTAAGTGAGCACAAATATTAGCCAAGTGTTAAAAGAGGAGCATCCTGTCAAAGTGACTTTACTGTGGATGGAGACCTCCATTCCTTTCTGTTAACCCTGTCATAGCTCTCAAATGATGTGTCCTTCCCCCACCCAGGGCATTTTTATGACCTTTTATGTCATGAGAAAACATACACAGATATCGTCTTTTTAAGTCCAAACTGGAATTATCTCCCAGGGATTTGGTAAAAGAAATAGTTCGGGTTATTTTTTTGGGGAGGTGGGTAGGGAAAAAGGATCAGAGGAAGAGACGATGTTTTCCCACATTTTACTGACACTAATTTTCTTGTAAGAGGGGGGAAAAAATAGTTACAGAAAAGTGAGTAAAAAAATAAGCTTGTCTGACCCACCTTTTCCCCTAGATATTGGGCAGCTATAAATCTGGATTGAGCAATGCATAAAAGAAGTCTGGTCACTTTCACTGATTTGCATAAATAGTGTATCATTGTGATTGGTGATTTTAAAGATTGTTTTAATTTTTATATGCTTTATAACTCTAGGTTAGGTTTTTAAAAAATAAAATGTAGGGCAACAAAAGGATATTGAAAATGCATATTTTCCTTGTTAAGTAAAATTAGTGTGCATCTTTAATAATATTTATTCAAAATATGTCACTTTGGAAAAAAAATATATCTTTGGAGCATCTCTTTGATGCTCTCCTCAGGGTCTATAACTTAGAATTGCCTCAATCTAAAAATATTTCATAACTCTGGTGCTGCAAGGGCAGAGTATTCAGTCTGACGTAGGAGATTCTGAAGAAAGACATAAGAGGTGCTTTCAATTATAGGGACTGTTATTACACAAGGGATGGTGATCTTATGTTCTCTATTCCTAATGAAGAGAAAATGAAAAAAAAAGAAAACCTGAATAAGGAAAAGCTATAGTTAGATACAAGGAAGAATTAGCTAACAGTGAGGTTTGTGAAATATGAGAGCCAATGAGGGGTATTTTCTTGTCTCCCTTCTTGAACAGTATCTGGGTTAGAAGACACCAATACCCTAGAGGGGTCTTAGTTTCACCTCAGTGCAAGGGAGGGACTAGGACATCCAACTCACCAAGTCTAAGTAACCAAAAAACAAAAAAATAGTGCAAGCGTTCACAAACATTGGTGTCAGGAAAAAGCATCTGGGGAGTTTGTTTAAAATAACTCTCCCACGGCCCATTTCCAGAAATGGGCACCGCAGTGGCTCTGCGGTGGTCTCTGGAAATCTGTATTGATTTTGAAGCATGCCAAGGCTTGAGAAGCACAGATGTAATGTTGAGGCCTCTGACTTAGGTGCTGGGAGCCTGTGTTCCTCCCCTAGTCTGTGCCTAATTCATTAAATGATCCTGTCAAGCTGTGGCTTCTTTGCCTGAAAAATCCATATTTCATTTGGTCCTTCTGTCCTATGAGAAAAGAGCTGCAGAAGATTTCCTAAGGTAGAAAAGCATTTTACAAATCTGATGGCATATTCTTTTTATCAAATTTTACATCCCTCATTAATCATTTTCCCAAATTAATCAAAGAAAGCCTTCTCTTCCCCCAGCTAATTTTATACATGGAATTTCAAACCCACAGATACTAATTAGGAGCCTGCCCTGTGTGCAGACCTATAGAACCCAGTCTGCTCCTTCCCACCTTTGTGATCTCGGGCAAATTATTCAAATTATCTGAGTTTCTATAACCTCATTTGTGAAATGGGGATGCTTTTACCTGCCTCCCTGGTTGTCATGAGAATAGAATCTGTAAAATTCCTGCTACCCTTACAGGAGTCTGATTCTTCTCCCCTGCAAACCCTGTCCATCCTTTTTCAACATTTCCTCCTCCTATTTTTGAATGTGACTGTCCTGTGGCAGAAACTGAATGGCAAGATTGGATTGGAAAAAATAAGGTTAATAGAAAGTTACCCAGAATGAACAGAAATAAGCGTTTTACTTTCTCCAAAAGTTCAACAGGTTTCTCAATATATATATAAATCAAGAAAGGAGCCAGTGGTGCCTGTCCCTGGGCATGTGGTGAGGGACACAGAATTCCCTTCGGGCTTCTGCAAACTCAGCTTTATTGAGAACTCAAGGCCCTTCAGCAAACAGAACGCATGGAATTTTCAGAGGTTCTGGTAATGATGTTTAAAAAGCAAACAAAAGTATATTCAGTGGGGTCTTTTCTGGCCTCAGCTCTGGAATGATTTTTGCCCTCTTTCTGCTAAGAAGGGACTTAGGGGAGAAAATGGAAGCTGTAGTGTCAGACAGGAGAACAATGGAACCATGTTTTAGGTGGTATTTTAAAAATTACAGCTATGGAACCTTTCATCCATAAAAATCTCTGCCATCAACTGAGAGCAGATATGGCAGGTGCCTTTGGAAACATGGGTTTTCTTTTTTTTTTTTGCAGTGGGTGGGGGAGTCCTTGTTGTTTAAAATAGGTTAGTGAATATGTTGCCTATTGTTGGCATGACTGCAGTCCTCAAAGACAGTATAATACCCAACCAGAAATTGCCTACTGTTTTCCTTTATTGCATACAAGCTCAACACGATGGGAGAAATGTCCTTGAAACTTCAATCTGAGAGTGTCTTTGTAGGAGGTGGTGGCATTGCCATCTGACAATCAACTGAGCACTTGGGCAGTTGCTATTGAACCCACCCTCATATACCGAATACTCAGTGGCAGAAAAGATCCTGTGGCAGAGGCTGGCTGCTCACTTCCCCCAGGCTAAGGGTGTGATAAGTAATCAGACTGAAGGCCAGACTCCCCAGAGTGACACCTGAGGGCTTTCCTGATATGCCACTGGCCGGCCTCTCCAATTGATCCTTTCTTCCTGCCCCTCCCCCCCTTCTCCCACCACAACTCAACTGTAGCCCTCACTGAATGCATGAAGGAAGGAAGGAAGGAACCCTTTCAAGCAGCTTCTTAAAAGCAAAAACCCTACCTTTCCCTACCTCCATGTCTCACAACTCTACATTTTGGAAGATGGAGCTATAATACTTTGTTCTAGAACCAAGAAGTTTTGGGGGGTAAGGATTTGCTGACAAATGATCCTTTGAGTTTACATGAGGCAAATACTCTAATCCCATTCCCCACCCACAGATATAGGATATCTATAAGTACAGACTGAATGTTTGTGTCCCCTCAAAAATTCATGTGTTGAAGCCCTAATCCAAGTGTGATGGCATTTGG
This sequence comes from Balaenoptera borealis, assembly GCF_965194805.1. NCBI lineage: Eukaryota > Metazoa > Chordata > Mammalia > Artiodactyla > Balaenopteridae > Balaenoptera > Balaenoptera borealis. The sequence continues at coordinate 53,729,346 of NC_138860.1, read as the reverse complement.
AGATGAGGCCTTTGGGAGATAACATTAGAGTTAGATTAGGTCATGAGAGGATCTCATGATGGGATTAATGCCCTTATAAGAAGAGGAAGAGACACGAGATCTTTGTCTGCCATGTGAGGATACAGCAAGAAGGCAGCCATCTGCAAGGGAGCCCTCACCAAACAGAACCAGCTGGCACCTCGATCTTGGATTTCCCAGCCTCCAGAACTGTGAGAAATAAGTTTCTGTTGTTTAAGCCACCCAGTCCATGGTATTTTGTTATAGCAGCCTGAGCAGACTAAGACAGACATTGGTATTGATCGCGGGGTGCTGCTGTAATTTATACCTAAAAATGTGGAAGTTGCTGTGGAACTGGGTAAAGAGCGGAGCTGGAAGAGTTTTGAGGTGCATGCTGGAAAGAGCCGATATCGCCACGAAAGGAGAGTTAAAAGTATTCTGGTTGGGCTTCCCTGGTGGCACAGTGGTTGAGAATCTGCCTACCAATGCAGGGGACACGGGTTCGAGCCCTGGTCTGGGAAGATCCCACATGCCGCGGAGCAAATAGGCCTGTGAGCCACAACTACTGAGCCTGCGCATCTGGAGCCTGTGCTCCACAACAAGAGAGGCCACAACAGTGAGAAGCCCGCGCACTGCGATGAAGAGCGGCCCCCACTCGCTGCAACTAGTGAAAGCCCTCGCACAGAAACGAAGACCCAACACAGCCAAAAATAAATAAATAAATTAATTAATTAAAAAAAAAAGTATTCTGGTGAGGGCTCAGACAGTGTGGGAGCAATGGGCTTGGCTGTCTTTGAAGGCTCTGCTCACAACTATGGTTCCTCTACATGGAGGTCCTTGGGTAGCATGGACAATGGTAGAAGGGTAGGACTGGATCCTCCTTGTGCTGGTGGCAAAGCCTGGCTTCCAGGTGCCAACTTTGAAAGGGGGAAAGTGTTCTGGAAAGCCAACCTGGCATCTGTTTGCAGTTTGGAAAATAGAAAATTTTAAATGGAGAGAGAAAATTCCTGGGGAATCCAACAAGAGATAAAAGTGGGGAAAATTGAGAGAGAGGGCAAGGAGCTTGTTTGAACTTTAAAAGAGAGCCATTTTGTCATGGGGTGTTTTTAAGAGTTGTTAGAAAATGGCTCAGGTTCACTGCCACCAGGTGAGGGGCTGAGAACTCCTTTGCTAATCTTTCCTGCCACCAAACCCCACCCTCCAACTTGTTATAATACTTGTAGTAATTCAACAAATAGTGATGTCTCTTTCTGTTTCATTCAGCATTGTGCTAAGCCTTATGGGCCATATAGAAAATGTAGGAGACACAGGTGTGTACCCAAGTTGTTTACAGCCTCAGAGGAAACAAGGTTCACTCTTGCACAAACAAGCACACAGAAAACAGCACAATAGTAGAGAGTAGAGTTCACAAAGAGCTCTGGATGGTGGCTCTTTGCTGCATATTAGAATCGGTTGGGGAACTTTTAAAAATCTTGAGCCCAAGCCATACCCCATAGAAATGAAATTAGAATCTCTGGGAGTGGGACCCAGACATCAGTATACTTTAGTTTCCCAGGTGATTCTGAGGTAGTACAAACAAGTTTGAGAAACCATGTTGAAGGAAGAGTATTAGCACTAACTGAAAAAATCCAAGCTGTCCATTCATTAGTTCTGTAACCTTGGACTAGCCAGTGAATATCCTGGGGTCTGACTACTCCAGAGATTTTTGTAAGTCCCATGAAGGGCACTTTATGTCTCCAATGATTAGCATAATGACTGCCACATCAAAGGTGCCCAATAAAGATGTATTTATTTGAATGGATAACAATAGAAGAGTTATTTAATAAGCTTGCAAATTAACAGTGGAACTATTTGCAAAAGATAGTTTAGTGATAATATTAGTAGTAAAAATTGTGGTAATTCAGATTCCAAGTTAAACAGTAGAGTTAAGCCCCATTGTTTAACAGGGTAGCTGTACCTAATGGTGTTCCACACGTTTGCTAAATTGAGAAGTGCCTTGGTTGGTTTGGAAGAATCAAGAGTAAAGCTTTTTAGTTCACCTTGGGAAATTGCCTGCTTCATTGCTCTGGTCTCTGTCCATCTGTCTATGTACCATTGAGATGCCAAGCCAATAAGCCTATGGCAGAGGTCCAGGAAAGTACAGAGGATACGGGAAAGAGCGAGATGGGGGTGGGGGAAGAGGAGGAGGGGGAGCGGAGTAGGAGTTAAGGATTCTTGGGGAAGAAGGAAGAGGAGGGGTGTGACAACAATAACGGGAAGGGATTAAGAGAGGTTGGGAGGATGGAGAGTGACAGAAGAGACAATGAAACGCTGGATGGGCTCAATGGTTCAAGACGATGAGATGACAATAAAGGTTTGGCTTTATGATGATTTGAAGGTCCCAGGAGATGGGAGCAGAGGAGAAAGGGGGTTGGACTTGTAAAAGGAGCTGATAAACCGTAAGAATTCCGAGAACACGGCTATGTAGCCCACCAAGAGCATGTCAGGTTTTACTTTCCTGACGCTTTGAAAGCATGAAGGTGGTTAACTTACCTCCCATTCCTGAAAAAGCCCAGGCAGGCAGCTCCCTCTGGGACTTGCATTAACCCTCGTGCTCCACTGCCAGAAGCGTGAGCTCACTCCACTCGTCCGTCTGCAGTCCTCACAAGCACGATCAAACTTTATGAGGCTTGTTACCAGCAAATTACATGGGAAGCTGCAAAGGACTGGAGGGAGGAGGATGGCAGTGGGGGGCCAAGTACACTGCCGGGAAAGGGGACCAGGGGTAGAGACGCCGGGCTCAGCCTTGACTTGGAAGGCATCAGAGCCCATCACTGAGCAGCTGGCGGTTCCTGCCACCAGGGCCCAATTTTCCAAGTGATGGCTTGAGCGCTCACACCTGCACTGGCTGTGATCAAGGCCCTCCCTCCGCAGAGTTAATGGTGCAGGCAGAACCCGGGAACGCTTTTGGCTGCAATAACAGTTTCTCTCCTCTTTGGCCTCACCTTCTCTACTGGCAGAGCAGGTTTCTCTCCAGCTCCTCCTCAGCTTCTCCTTCCGGGTCTCTCTGCCGCTGAGGTGTGCAGATCCCACCCCCTACCCCAGCTAGGCAGCCTCAGAGAGACCTGCTCCAAGACACAAAAGAATCCCAGCACCTTTCCCCTTAGATGGGCAGCTGGTCTCCCCCCCTCCCCATTGGTTTCCTCTTCCCCTTCCCAAAGTACAGACCCAAAACTATTTACTTTTTTTTTTTTTCCTACATAACACAGCCTTGGACAATTCTCTTTACAGTTTTTGGCTTCCCTTGGTATATTCTCCTGGAAATAGACTGGAGATGGCATAACTAGAAATAACCCAGGAGCTGGGATTCCTGTGGCTTGGCGTAGCTCTTACAGAGAGAAGTAGAAAACTCATGCAGATAATTTTGCTTGAATACTTTCCTATAGCAATTGCCCCTTGGAGAGTCTCTGTAACCAGAGTTCCTCTCTCTTCAGTGCTACACACTTTTGTATGAGCACACACACACACACATACACACACACACATCCAAGTGAAAACATGCTCACTCACGATCTTGCTGAAACAGCACCAAATCAGAGTGTCCAAACAGGCCTAATGGTTTGGGGACAATTTAGGAGATGGATGCAGGGTAAATTCAACCCAGGCAGAGTTTCGGACAGATGCTTTAGACCGATCTGAGATGCAGGAAACCAGGGAAGCAAAGGAAAGATGCCACGTGAATGGTGTTATATAAATTTTCTCTCCTGGCACAGCTTGAGGTGGTTAGATGCTGTTTCTATCCAATGGGAGTTCCTTAAGCTCCCCCACTAATGCTGGAAAAACATTCACTTAGCAGCCTTGTCCAAACAATTCCCTTTTTAATTCAGACATGATGAACTGCAGGGGAGAAGCAGTGCCCCAGGGCTGTCTGCCTCAATACCATCACTCCTGACACGGCACAGAGCCACACGTCCACTTCAGCGGTCCATTAAAAAGCCTGACAAGGAAACTATGTTTACAGTCAGGTTACAGAACAGGGCGGGGAGGCAATTAACACCTTCCCCATAACCCCTTTCCTTCTATTTTCTCTCCTTCTCAATGCCCACACAACATGCGCACACAAACCCACCTCCATCCCTGGCCTTAAGTGCTCCTTGACATGTCTTCCTCTGGCGCACCCACCTCCTTGCACAATGGTTCTCTCAGAGTGCACCTTGCAGGAGAAACCGTATTCACACGTGGACCACTCACTCACACTCCCTCTCAGATCACAGCTAGACCCACAGCCTCTTCTTTTTTTTCCATCCACATTTTTGCCTAAACACGTTCATGTGCCATTTCATCTCCCTAAGCTTGAACCTGCTCCCATCTTCTTTTCACGCACAGTCGTTCAGGAAAATATCCCTGCCTCCCCCCATGTCCCCGACCCAACCCTCCACCATGGCTCTTATCTCCCTCCACCTCTCAGCGGCCAATTCAGAGGCTCCTCCCCCGTTCCTGGTACTCACAGGAAGCTTCTACACGAGGCAGTCTTATAACTATTTTTTTATCTTTCTTTTTTTTTATTTTTTAACATCTTTATTGGAGTATAATTGCTTTACAATGGTATAACTATTTTATTGCTCCCTAACCCTCTCAATATATTCCTGTCCTTCCAACTGAACTAGATTCCCCTGAGTTAAAAAACCTGCCTTTGGATTATGTAACAAGTTCCTAGGGGAATACATGAGGATTCAGCCAGTCACTTAAAAGTAAAGCAAACTGCCAAAAAAAAAAAAAAAAACACTATTAAAAAAAATGCCTAGTTTACACAGGAACCTAATTAAAGAAAGATCTAGTTGGTGAAAAGTAGTGGGAATCGAGGCAATTCTAGTGTGGGTAATGTTAGTTTCTTGTCCAACAGCCATTTTGCAAGTGTTAACGGGATAAAAAATGCCATTGGGGAAAACATGCATCTTTGAATACCTAATATTGTGCTTCACGAGGTACAGCAACTGTGTCAAATATAGCAGTATTCACTGCAGCAATACAAAATACATACCACAAGTGTGATTAATTAGCCAGACTATCTATAACACATGCTATCAAACATTCACTATTATGATGAAGTTTAATAACATCACATATCACACTGTGATTAACATACATTCAATGATTCAAATATGGCTGTGCTGTGCTTATAGTTTCTTTGTAAGAAATGGAAATCATTGTAACACATTTCACACATATTTCCATATATAACTTTATTTTTCTGTGATATTTCAAAAAGTTGGATATCGTCCCCATGTGATTGCTCAAACAAAACTCTCACGTACACTGAGTTCCACTGGCAGGCTGACTTCCAAAAAGAGCGGCTTGAGATGTGCAGGGAATGCAGGTGGCTGAGGGGTAGAGGAGAGCAGGAGAGATCCTGGGAAGGCCTTTCTCTACCTGTCTTTGCAGCACTGGCCCTCCATTTACCAGAAAATCTGCACAATAACAAAGAACTGTTAAGCGCTTCTTGTTGGGGAAATTGAGACTACTAAATCCAATTGACAGACCAGCTTTTAACATGCTATCTAGTGCAGGGGTCAGCAGATAGCAAATCTGCCAGTAAAGGGGAAGATTGTAATTTTTTTTGATTTGGGGGCCATATGGCTTCTGTCACACCTGCTCAACTCTGCCACTGAGGTCCAAAGGCAGTGGTAGTCAATAACCAGTGGGCAGGGCTGCATTCCAAGAAAACTTTATTTATGGACACTGACATTTGGATTTTATGTAATTTTCACATGGCACAAACTATTATTCTTCAGTTTATTTTTTTCATTCAAATATGCAGAAACAATTTGTAGCTCATGGGCTGTGGAAAACAGGTGGTGGGCTGGATTTGGCTCATGGGCTGTGGTTTGTTGACTCTGATTTAGAGTGTTTCACTGCAGACATTTACTGACTCTCTAAGTCCCTCCCTGCCCTGCCTTCTCTCACCTATCCCTACCTCCTTCCCTCTCTTTTTTTTCTCCAGCTTCTGCCTGCTCAGCCTCCAGCAGTTATCAAGGGCATCCTGACATGCCAGATACACCCTCTCTGTATTGACGGAATCCTTTTTTCGTTTTGTTGTTGTCATTGAGAGTGGGGATTTCTGTTATTTCTTCTAGGAAACAAATGCCACGGAAGAAATGCCTTTCTGGACCTCCTCATCAAAGAAGATGCTTCTTCTCACCTCCAGAGGATGGGAGCTCTTTACTCCTGTTCAGGAGTGGGGAGGGAGCAAAAACCTTCATGTAACTGGTGCCTTAACATCGGTGATATTTCTTTACATATTCCTACAAGACAACCACAGCCAACCCTTCAGGGAGTGTGTGGAGGAGGATGGGGACCTGGTCAGTCATTTGGGGTCTTGAATAGGGTCTCACAAAGCATAGGTACTAACACCCACTCCCTATATCAATTCCCTGCTGGGGAATCTCTGGATTCCACTTTGACATGCACTCTGTACTTGTGAGCTGGGAGACATTCAGAGGCTGGCTACATCTTGTCTCTGAGTTCCTCATCCAGGAACACAGAGTTGGCATTGGAAGTGGACCTCCAAGGGTATTGCATGTGAACATGGCATGGGGTACACTTTTGCCTCAAGCCAGCCCTGATTTCTACAGGCTCTAAGAACTCAATAGAGCTAAACGATATGTGAGGGGCCGAGCAAAGTGCTATATTACCTACAATTTACAGAGACAGACACTGAAGTTCAAAGTTAGGAAGTAAAATGCCCACAGTCAGAATATGAGATACAGTGGCAGCAGAAAGTCACAAAGACTTCTCTCTATCACCAGTCCTTTGTCTCTATTACAGGAGTCCTGTGTGAGTATGTGTTACTTTATTTGTCCCCAGTGAGCATTCTTGCATTTTTATAGGCATAACATTTGCCAAAATGCAACGACACGAGGTCAATTAATATTATACTCCAGGCAGCCCCCTCTTCCACCCCCGGGTTCTGGGGGTGGGAGAAATTCGACTAGATGTAAAACAAGCAAAACTGTAGAACTAAAGACAAGTACACATTGTAAACAAAAAGTCTGCGTCCCTGCTCTGGTGCTGTCCTTCCCCTGTGACCCAGGCTCTCCTCTTGATGATACCTGCCTGCAGAGAAACTAGTCAGCAAGGGGAGGTTCCTGAGAGGTGGGGAAAGTCTGAACATGTTCATAGCATTTTAAGTCTCTCTACATAGGCTGATACCATTGTAAGTTCGCACTCTCCCTCCAACTAGTTATTTGTAACAATAGCAAAACAACAGCAGCATAGCTGTAGGGATGGGCAGCTGGGAAGGACTGTACCAATCACCAAACCTCCCTTCTCTCTGCAAGCAGACAAGCAAAGCATCCTACCTTGGCACGGAGAACTCATCCCTCCAAAGGCCTAGAATCCATATCAGTATTAACCAATTGGTCAATTCTACTAGAACTTTTGGAAAAACAATAATGCCTCGCTGCTCTGCATTGCAATTGCAAGAGGTCAAGATGGAGCTAATCAAAGCTCGCATTATGTGGGAAAAAGGCAGGAATCAATATAAAAAATAAAACTGTTATGTGGAAAGGGATAATGATAGGCCAGTGTCTAGTTACTTTGAATCAAAACATATGATCCCAGGAAGAGCAGCTAGGACTGGCAAGATACAGCCGAGAAGACCCCAGCAGGAGTTTGTAATGATGTTCCACTAAAGTATGAGTTACATGTTAAGCAAGTGTTCTAAAATAGTTCATGAATTAAGCTGTCAACAGCCAACTGTTGACCTTGTGTGCTTTCCTTTGAAAGTGCCAGAATGTATGATTGGTTCAAGGCCCAGTATTTAGAACATTGGAAAGGGCAGATGAGTATACCCGAATCCCAACTTAGAAGATAAGCCTTGCAAGGCCAGTTGAACAGAATTATGCCTAAGCAACTCTTTAAAGAAATGGTTCTAACATTTGAGAACCATATGAAAATGCAGTTTACTTTTGGACAACGTGGCACACCCGTCCACTCCCCGTGCAGTGAAAATCCAAGTTACCATCTTCTCTGGGCGTCTGTGGTTTTGCAGCCGCAGACTCAACCAACCTCAGATCGTATAGTACTGTAGTATGGATTTAGTGAAAAAAATCCACATGTAAGTGGACCCACACAGTTCAAACCCGTGTTGTTCAAGGGTCAACTGTACTTCATAAGTTCCTCATGGGAACATTTCGATTGATTCCAACTCTTCAGAGCCAACAATGAAAAAAAATGTTGATGTGAACTACCAGGCAGGCAGAGTCATCTGGGCCCTGACCCTGGAGGAATGTATTAGTACTCACTGCAGATGTACCCATTTTCATAAATTCATGTATTCCTTCATCCAGCTAACATTTATGTGAACACCTACTTGTACCAGGCTTTATAGTAGGGGCTGGGGAAACAAACAAACAAAAAAGTATTATCTCTACCATCAACTAGCTTACAATCTAATATGGAAATTGACATGAAAATAAACAATTATGATACAACACAATTAGACAATGCCTACAAAAAAAGATGTGTAACAGAAATAGTTACTATTTGTGTCAAGCTCAGTAAGTGACCTAGGGACAGATTATTTATATTATTTACATAAAATTTAAAAGATGTGAGAGTCTAGGATAAGTGCCTTAATCTTCCTAGGAAGGTCAGAGAAGGCTTCTCAGAGGAGATATTATTTAAGTTGACCAATAAGGCATATAGGCTACTTCCCAGGCAGAAGAGACAGCATACACAGAGGCATGGAGACACAAGAAAGCATGGTGCATGCAAGCAAATACTAGTAGATCAGAGGCTTCTGGAAGAATTCAGCAAAGTGAGAATCTCCCCTAAATGACACCTCCCTCTAAGGAGACAAGTGATTCTTAAAACCCTGACAGCTTTTCTCCAGTGGGAGGCATGGATACCCCAGCCAACCTCTTGCAGATTCTTGAGTAACGTCTCCATACCCCTTTTCCTTATATTGTCTGCATCCTAACCATGCCGGTAATGATCTGTCCTAATAGAAGTGACAGACTGCACTCTGGTTTTCCAACCAATAGGCAGAGACAGGCCAAGCAGCATTGCTACAAGCTTGCCCTGCACTCCTAACCTGGACCACAGCCAGGGGTAAACACACTCCGAGGTCCTAGGGTACAAGCATATTTCCCTGTTGCTATGTCTAACCCTCACGCCTAGATATCTGCTATTTCTACTGACTAGGAAAGCAGCATTTTTAAACACAGTCTGATGCAGTGAGAAGAACACTGGATTAGAAGTGAGGAGGTCTAGGGATCTCTGTGAGTCTACTATTAATTATCATGGTTCTTCTGCCAGGTCTCTTAACCACTCTGGACTCTGGTTTCCACATCTGAAGACTGGATGGATTGGCGTAGATGACTCCCACGGTCCTTTCTAGCTCTAAGATTCTCTGAGTTATTGCTACTCAGGGAACACAATGGGTAGATGTTGTCACCATACTCACAGTTCAGCCAGATTCTGTGTCATGAAAGATTATTCTAGAACAGGGTTGGCAAACTACAGCTCATGGGTCATATCTGGTCTGCAGACTATTTTTGTACAGCCCACAAACTGAGAATGGTTTGCACATATTTTTTAAAAAATTTAAAATGAAACAAAAAAGAATATGTGACAGAAACTATATGTGGCTCCAAACCTAGTATATTTACTATTTGGCCCTTTACAGAAAAACCTTTGCTGACCTCTGCTCTAGAACACTCAGAAACTGGCCATATCAGAGGCTGTAGCCATTTAATATTCTGGAAAAAGAGTATTTCCTAATTTTTCTTAGGCTGTGTGGCAGATTAAATATGGTCACAATTTTTACATTCTTCCTATTGGTCTGTGTCCCAACACCCTGGCTCTGGGTGGGCTCTGTGACTGCTTTGTCCAATAGGATACTGAGGACATGTACTAAGCCAGTGTTGGGGCCCAGGCCTTGAGAAATTGGCAGTTTCCTCTTTCTGTCTCTTGGGACACTCCCTCTGGGAGCCTGGAGTGGCATCCCCATAAAGGTGACAGACATATGAACTGAAGCTATCTTGGGCCCTCCAGACTGGCCCATGTGCTAGCTGAACACCACCAAGGATCCTCAGTCAACATCACATGGAACAGAAGAATTGTATAGTCAAGCCCTGCTCAAATTTGTGACCCACAAAATCTGCACATGCAATAAAATGACTGTTGTGTTGACCCTCTAAGTTTTGGTGTAGTTTGTTACATAACTAGAAATAACTGGAATAGGACCAGTGTGGGGTGCTTATGAAATATATAGCAGGAGCTTCCTCTGTCTTAGGTGGGATCCCAAATCTGTATTTTAATAAGGCCCTTCAGGTGATTCGTATTCTCAAACAAATTGGCGAATTAACCTTCATAGTGACTGTTCTGGTAGCATGATTTTCCGGGATGTGCTTGGGTACCTAGATTCTTCTGTTGTACCTTCTGGACGTCTCTAGGTATGGCCTGGATCTGCCCACAGCCCACTCCCCAGTACTAGTCACCTCCAAGACACCGAGTCTCTTCTTTGGGCAGAACATTACCCAAGACACAGTGGGGACTGGATTGACTGTAAATATTGAAGGCCAGGTCTTGGTGTCATTTGTCATCATAACCCTAGCATCTAGCATAGATCCCAGCTGGGCACAAAGTAGTTGCTTAATACGTGTTTATGGGTTAAAAGCAAATAATAATTGCCATGCATTTATTGATCAGTTACTTCATCCCAGCATTTGGTTTTCTATGATTGTTTCATTTAATCCTCACAGTGATCCTGAGAGGTAGTTGTCATTTGCTTTACCTTAAAAATAACAGACCTAAAGTTCAGGGGATGAATTCGCCCAAGGTAGCTGGTAGAACAGCTATTCAGATAGGATGCTTGACTTCAGTGCTCTTAACCACCCCACAACCCGCCCTCTCATAGGTGAGGCATTCATAGTCCCTGACTTTGAGGGGCTTAAAACCTGGGAGAGCCAGAGCACAAGTGCACACCTGGAAACATTGCACAGAGTAGATTGTGTAAGCGGTCCAGCTCTGTCAGCAGACTGCTGTAGGGATCCATGAGAGTTGTATCAGTTGACTGTTACTTCATAGCAAATAAACACAAACTTAATGGCTTAAAAATACCCATTCATTAGCTCACAGTTCTGTATGTCAGAGGTCCTAGGGCAGTGTGGCTGGGTTCTCTGCACATGGGTCACCCAAGGCTAAAATCAAGGTATCAGCCAGGCTGCAGTCTCACCTGAAACTCAGGGTCCTCTTCTAAGCTCACTTGGTTGTGGCAGAATTCAGTTGCTTGTGGTCGTAGCACTGACTAAGGTCCTTTTTCCCTTGTTGACTCTCAGCCACGGGCTACTCTCAGTTCCTAGAGGTCACCCATTTTCCTCATTCCCTGGCCCCTCTATCTTCAAAGCCAGCAATAGAGAATCTCCCTAGTGTTAAATCCCGCTCACACTTCAAACTCTTTAGGAAGAGCCCAGTGCCTTTTAAGGGTTCCTCTGATTAGGTCAGATTTCTCCAGGATACTCTCTTTTTTGTAAGTTGACTGATTTACATCTGCAAGATCCCGTCACAACACCCTTCAAACACAGTCTCTTCAAACACCTAGCTAAGTGTTTGCTTGAATAGGTGGGAGAAGAATGGGGATCTTGGGGACCATCTTGGAATTCTGCCTAGCCCAAGAGCACAGGGCAAGAACAGACTGACGAATAGACGCTGCTTCACAGATGTGTTCTCTTGCAAAGATTTTCTCTTTCTCTGTACTTAGAGGCCCCAGTGGAGATGGTTCCATTCTGGAACCTTAAGGCAGATGATTATACAGTGGCTTCTGAGAGTGGGGTTTGGGGAGGAGGGAGTGCTGGCCCATAAAACAATGACTGCATGTTAATGTGCTGTACAAAGGTAGAGAGGCTGTGAAGAGTGGTACCCCATGCTGGGTCCCCGTCTTTCTCTTCTTAATAAGGTCTCTGTGGAGAGCATTTGCCCCAGAAGTGTGAGCTGAGAAGGGTCTGAGTTTGCCTTTCCCCCATAGCCCTGTGTTCTCGGCAGAATCTGTTGCTTTTGCAAGAGAAGTTGATTACTGAATAATGAATTATCATTCTTTTTTCATTTTCCAGCTCTCTTCAGAAATGTGCTGCTATTTTTCTACTTATTGAGGCTCAAAATGGAAAGAAAAAGAGGAGATTCATCTTTCACTCAGAGAGGGAAAAAAAATACAATCTTACCTAACAACTCCATCTCATTCCCGGGGATGATAGTAATAATTGTTTTAATTAATTCAATTTCTAACTTAGGAGTAATTTCATTACTTCCTCAACTGGATAATAATGTCTCCAATGAAGTGAAGCTTCACTAGATGATACCAGGCAGGGCCACTTGGTCAGATCAAAAGTCCTTACCCTCTTGGGAGGCGGTTTCCTCCCTGCTGGGCAGGGAGGGGACATATCCTGGAAATGAGTATTCCACTCAAAGAGAATAGAGCTGTTCCTGCATCAGAGACCAGAAGTGCGCTCGGAAGTCCTCCCAGGGCCGTGGTGGAGGCTGCCCTATATATCACAGGTGTGGGAGTTCTATATCACATGAGATTTTTTCTCCTGGGAACAGGAATGCATACAGGGAACTTGCCATGAGCGAGGAGGCGGGTAGCCATAGGTAAGGAAGGGGTAACATTACAGGCTAGAATTCATGTATAGCAGAGTAAGCAGAAGGAGCCTGAAAGTGGCATCATGAAAATTGACCTGTGACCCAAGACCAGTCCTTAAGTAACTGCAACCCAAACTAAGCTCCTGAGGAAGGAAAGCGGACAAATGGCTGGTTCAGGGATATGACCGCTTAGAGGCCCTTCTCAAAGGCCAATTACAAGTTGCGCAGCATCAGTGAGGTTCTGTTGCAGGGATCTCAGTGTGTGTAAAGGTATGTGTGTGTGTGAGGATGAATATGTGAGAGTCTGAGTGTGTGTATGTGTGAGAGGGTGTTGTGAGGATGTGTGCGAGAGACAGTGGAGGGTGAGTGTGTGTGTGTGTGTGTGTGTGTGTGTGTGTGTGTGTGTGTACGTGGTGCTGGAAGGAATCCTGACACAAGCCAGGTTTTGCCTGAGTGACCTTTACACCTTTACAATAGATTAAAATCCCCAAGGAGAAGGAATGGCAGGACCCGGCAGGGCAGTGGCAGGGAGAAGCAGGAATGGATTCAGCACTTAGCAAACAGAGACAACTAAATCGGGTGACTGGGGGAGGAGGAGGGGGGAGTGGAGGTCAGGAGGCATCTGAGCATCTGGCTTGAGCAGCTGGGTGAATAGTGGCCCCATTAACACGGAGAACAGAGAAAAATGGGAGCAAGGTTAACAGGACATCATTTGAAACGAGTATATGCTTTTGAGGAAACCACACGGGTCTTCAAGAAATACTTCCTGTCCTCAGAGTCTGCAAAAGCCTCTGGTCTGCTATCATCCACACACTGAACTACCAAGAATATTATCTCATGCTTTAATCACTGTTTCCTGTCTCTCAATCTGCCTTCCTCTGTGTCTGCCAAACTTATTCTGTCCTGCTTTTCGAGTTTTGCTTTTTCCCCCCTGCTGATCTTGTGTACCCTTTCTATAAAGCCAGCATTATCTCCACATTTTCTTAGCTCAAAACTGAATGCAAGCACGGTCAGGGCCCCAGGAGATACCCCCAGCTGTTTGTTGACTTGAACTGCACACAACTAAAGATCCAAGAGACAGGAAACTTTTCTGTAGTTTTTATATTGTTTAAAACTTACTTAGCTTGACACCTACTAAGGAAGCTCCAGAATATCAAAGAATAAATAGAAATTAAAATAAAAGCAAAAGCTTCTTTTGCTTGTGAGTGATCTTGCCCCTCTCCATCATTAGCTTATTCAGCTAAGTATCATTAGTAGAACCTGGCCTTCCACATGAGCTGGTAGCCCCTGGGGGGTTAAGACAATTGTTGGGGATGGAGGAGTGATGAAATGGCATCACTCTCCAGCTTCAGTTAGAAACATCTGGAAAGGACAAGGAACACTAAGACTTTGAGACCAGGGGAATGGGAGAGGACAATTTCCCTGAAAGGTGACCAGGCAGGCATGAGTCAGGACACGTGACACATCACTGTGTCACAGGAGGCTCCAACTGAGAGAGAGACTGTCCTTTCAGATGGTCCATTACTGGAGGATTACAATTTTAAAAATTAACTAGCCCCCTTAGGAGAGGGACCAGATTTAAGACAACATGCTGCTTTGTTTCCTAGTTCTCTTCCATGGCAAACAAGGCTCTAAAAATGCTTTGCAGAACTAAATCATGAATCATGCAGGAGAGAGCAGTAAAGTCCAGATGAAGGACAGGCTGCTATAATAAACTCCCACAAAAACCTCAGGAAGGGTACCGCTGGCAGGAGTTGAAGGGTAAAACTTTCTGCAGCAGGAATCGTGGAAATGTATAGAAAGACAAGGGCAAGAAATCTGAGGACTGAGAAAATTGGAGGCAGGGGACAGGGGAGGATCAGGTTATAAGGAGCAATAAGAGAGGCCGTGAATCTCATCCTATGAACTGTGAAGTATCCCTATAACAGGTCTGGAACATGGTGGATTGGTGTGCCTTGAAGGGCATGTGGAGAGCTTGCTTGCAGACACAGGTCAAATCAGCCTCTGGCAGATGCAGCCTTTTTCTCTGGCACCTAGATCATCAGCATCATAGAGATGAGCAGTCTTCTGACTCAGCCATCACAAAAGCAAAACTCTGGAGGGCCCAGGCAGGCCATGTAAATGAGTGAACCCAGCTAAGCATAGGAAAAGCCATTCACCTGGATCTCTCGACTGATGGAAACGTGGATACAGAGAAATATTTCTCTACCATCAGGAAATCTGCAGTGTGAGAGGATGATCAAGGGCCCCTGGCACTCAGCCTCAGTGTCAGAAGCCAATATGGTATGGACGGAGAGGAGGCAAGCTGGACGGTTCATGGTAATGGTGTGGCCACACTCCCTACAACCCACTGCCAGCAAAGGAGATGGAGTGCCCTATGGCTGCCACATCTGATTGTCAAAAGAAGCTATGCTGTCTGCCAATTTAAAAATATTCAGATTTTTAAAAGATACAAATAAAACACCTGGGAAGATTGCATTCAACCTGTATGCAGTCAATTTAAAATCTCTGATCTGGTTCAACAGTCTCTCATTTTTTTTTTTTTTTTTAATTTTTTTTATTTGTTTATTTATTTTATGGCTGTGCTGGGTCTTCGTTTCTGTGCGAGGGCTTTCTCTAGTTGCGGCAAGTGGGGGCCACTCTTCATCGCGGTGCACGGGCCTCTCATTATCGCGGCCTCTCTTGTTGCGGAGCACAGGCTCCAGACGCGCAGGCTCAGTAGTTGTGGCTCACGGGCCTAGTTGCTCCGCGGCACGTGGGATCTTCCCAGGCCAGGGCTCGAACCCGTGTCCCCCGCATTGGCAGGCAGACTCTCAACCACTGCACCACCAGGGAAGCCCAACAGTCTCTCATTTTACAGATGAGAAAACTGAGGCCCATGGAGAAGGGTCTGGCCCTCTGTTACACAACGAGTTGGGGCCAAGGCTACACCTCGAGCTTAGATCTCCCTGACTCCAGGCCTTCTGCCATCTCCCTGCTTCTCTGGATACGTTATTGTCCCCTCTCGGAATCTGTTGCAGCCTCAGGCTGCTCGCTGGTCATCAGCATCATCACTGCATTACCCCAGTCAGGAAGCTTTCTGTGTACCACACATGTTCTACAATACCTGCCAAAAGTAAACAAAACAAAATACCTTACCCATTCCTTCAGGACCTAGGGTGGGTTAAACGGTAGCCCAGTAAAGATATTCATGTCCTAATCCCCAGAACCTATAAATGCCATCTTACTTGGAAAGACGATCTTTGCAGACATCAAGTTAAAGATGTTGATATGATATCATTCTGGGTTAGCCATGTGGATCCAAAACCCAATGACAAGCATCCTTATAAGAGGGAGACAGAAGAAGATTAAATAGACAAAAGAGGCAGAGGCAATGTGACCACAGAGGCAGAGGTTAGCGTGATGCGGCCATAAGTCAAGGAATGATGGCAGCCACCAGAAGCTGGAAAAGGTAAAGGGTACGTTTCCTCCAGGGCCTCCAGAGGAAGTACATCCCGGCCAAATGTTGATTTCAGACTTCTGGCCTCCAGAACTGTGAGAGAATAAATTGTAATTGATTACAGCAGCCACCGAAAACTAACACAGGACCCTTCCTTCTGCTAGGGAATAGGAATTTCCTGTGAGACTAATAATAACAATGACTACCATTTGTTGACTACTTCATTTATACCAGGCCCATATGTTTTTTTCCAAACCTCATACCACTCTTTAAAATAGGTGTTATCTCCTCTCCCACCCCTCACCCCCACCCATTACACAAACAGGGAAACAGAGGCACTGAGAAACCACACAGCTCCTAAGCAGTAGAGCCAAGATTTGAAGCCCATGCTTTTTACTCTCTCCACCCTACTCATATGGAACTTCCTCGAATAAGCTCTTGTAATGTAATAGCGAGGCTTTCTTAGCTCCAGAAAGCGGCTCTGAGGGTGGGAATCTCCCACTGTTAGAACAGATCAGTGCAAACATTGTTTTTGAACAGTGACCAAGTTTTTTAGATTTAATATTTTAAGCTAAATTATGCCAGTATTAAAGAAAGAGCTGTGCCTGGTGCACCGATCTGTGGGTAAATGCACATCACTTTCAGATGCAGGCACTGCTGAACTGTATCCTAAGATGAATCACCATCAGGAGAGACTCTGTTCATGTACTGATAACTTCATTTTTTCAGACTTCTGGGAATAACCACCACACCAATGTATGAAGTCAGGAAAAAACAACTTCACCCTAATACAGCAGAGGCAAAGCACAGATTGACCAAAACTGGGATCGGCTTTACTGGAGAAAAGGGAAGTACCTGGAATCATATGATGTTTAAGTAGCTAGAAATATTTTGAGGAGTTGATTGTGATCCAGAGAAATAGTGTGGATGTTGAATAGAAACCTTGAGTGTTTAGATAGTTGAATTTAATGTCTTTGAGCCTCAATTTGCAAATCTGTAAAACATAAGGATAGAAATAATGTGTACGTATCATATGGATAAGGATGTGGCAAATATCTGGTTCTCAGTAACAATGGTTATTAAATTATTATTATTGCTGTTGTTAATTGTCCTGACTCTTCCCTAGTTTATTATACAAAATTTAAACTCAAATATTCTGTAAGAGAATATCACAAAAATTATCTGATCACCAGTTTAATTTATCTTTTTATAGTTATACAGAGAATTGAAATTCCACACCAGAAATATTGCACCCTTTCAAATTATCCTTTAAAATAACTTGTTGCATGTCTTCCTTGGTGAAATGTCTATTTAGGTCTTCTGCCCATTTTTTAACTGGATTGTTTGTTTTCTTGATATTGAGCTCTGTGAGCTGTTTGTAGTTTGGAGATTAATCCTTTGTCGTTTCATTTGCAAATATTTTCTCCCATTCTGAGGGTTGTTTTTTGTCTTGTTTAAAATTTCCTTTGCCGTGCAAAACAAGTTTAATTAAGTCCCATTTGTTTATTTTTGTTTTTATTTCCATTACTGTAGGAGGTGGGTCAAAAAAGATCTTGCGTGGTTTACGTCAAAGAGTGTTTTCCTCTAAGAGTTTCATAATGTCTGGTCTTACGTTTAAGTCTTTAATCCATTTGGAGTTTATTTTTGTGTATGATGTTAGGTAGTGTTTTAATTTCATTCTTTTACATGTAGATGTCCAGTTTTCCCAGCACCACATATTGAAGAGGCTGTCTTTTTTCCATTGTATGTTCTTGCCTCCTTTGTCATAAATTAGGTACCAATATGTGCGTAGATTTATCTCTGGGCATTCTATCTTGTACCATTGATCTATATTTCTGTTTTTGTGTCAGTACCATACTGTCTTGATTACGGTAACTTTGTGGTATGGTTTGAAGAAGGGGAGCCTGATTTCTCCAACTCCGTTTTTCTTTCTCAAAATTGCTTTGGCTATTCGGGGTCTTTTGTGTTTCCATACGAATTGTAAAATTTTTTGTTCTAATTCTGTGAAGAATGCCATTGGTAGTTTGATAGGGATTGCATTGAATATGTAGATTGCTTTGGGTAGTATAGTCATTTTCACAATATTGATTCTTCCAATCCAAGAACATGGTGTATTTCTCCATCTGTTTATGTCACTTTTGATTTCTTTCATCAGTGTTTTATAGTTTTCTGAGTACAAGTCTTTCACCTCCTTAGGCATGTTTATTTCTAGGTATTTTATTCTTTTGGTTGCAATGGTAAATGGGAATGTTTCCTTAATTTCTCTTTCTGATTTTTCATTGTTGGTGTATTGGAATGCCAGAGATTTCTGTGCATTAATTTTCTATCCTGCAACCTTACCAAATTCATTGATTAGTTCTAGTAGTTTTCTGGTGGCATCTTTAGGATTTTCTATGTACAGTATCAAGTCATCAGCAAACAGTGACAGTTTTACTTCTTCTTTTCCAATTTGTATTCCTTTTATTTCTTTTTCTTCTCTGATTGCCATGGCAAGGACTTCCAAAATTATGTTGAATAGGAGTGGTGAGAGTGAACATCCTTGTCTTGTTCCTGATCCTAGTGGAAGTGCTTTCAATTTTTCACCATTGAGTATGATGCTTGCTGTGGGTTTGTCATATATGGCCTTTATTATGTTGAGGTAGGTTCCCTCTGTGCCCATTTTCTGGAGCATTTTTATCATAAATAGGTGTTCAATTTTGTCCAAAGCTTTTTCTGCATCTATTGAGATGATCATACGGTTTTTATTCCTTAATTTGTTAATGTGGTGTATCACATTGATTAATTTGCGTATATTGAAGAATCCTTGCATCACTGGGATAAATCTCACTTGATCATGGTGTATGATCATTTTAATGTGCTGTTGGATTCTGTTTGGTACTATTTTGTTCAGGACTTTTACATGTATGTTCATCAGTGATATTGGTCTATCATTTTCATTTTTTGTGATATCTTTTTCTAGTTTTGGTATCAGGGTGATGGTGGCTTCGTAGAATGAACTTGGAAGTGCTCCTCTCTCTGCAATTTTTTGGAAGAGTTTGAGAAGGATCGGTGTTAGCTCTTCTCTAAGTGTTTAATAGAATTCTCCGTGAAACCCTCTGGTCCTGGATTTTCATTTGTTGGAAGATTTTCAGTTATGGTTTCAATTTCATTACTTGTGACAGGTCTGTTTATATCTTCTAATTATTCCTGGTTCAGTCTTGGAAAATTGTACCTTTCCAAGAATTTGTCCATTTCTTCCTGGTTGTCCATTTTATTGGCATATAGTTGCTTGTAGTAATCTCTCATGATCCTTTGTATTTCTGCAGTGTCAGTTGTTACTTCTCCTTTTTCATTTCTAATTTTGTTGATTTGAGTCTTCTTCCTTTTTTTCTTGATGAGTCTGGCTAATGGTTTATCAATTTTGTTTATCTTCTCAAAGAACCAGCTTTTAGTTTTATTGATCTTTGCTATTGTTTTCTTCGTTTCTATTTCATTTATTTCTGCTCTGATCTTTATGATTTCTTTCCTTCTACTGACTTTGGTTTTCTTTGTTCTTCTTTCTCTAGTTGTTTTAAGTGTAGGGTGAGTTTGTTTATTTGAGATTTTTCTTGTTTCTTGAGGTAGAATTGTATTGCCATAAAATTCCTCTTAGAACTGCTTTTGCTGCATCCATATATTTTGGGCCATCATGTTTTCATTGTCATTTATTTCTAGGCATTTTTTGATTTCCTTATTGCTTTCTTCAGTGATCTCTTGGTTATTTAGTAGCATATTGTTTTGCCTCTATGTATTCGTATTTTTTACAGTTTCTTTCCCATAATTGATGTCTAGTCTCATAGTGTTGTGGTCAGAAAAGATACTTGATATTATTTTAATTTTCTTAAATTTACTAAGGCTTGATTTGTGATCCAAGATATGATCTATCCTGTTGAATGTTCTATGAGCCCTTGAGAAGAAATTGTATTCTGTTGTTTTTGGATAGAATGTCCTATAAATATCAATTAAGTCCATCTATTTTAATGTGTCATGTAAAGCCTGTTTTTACTTACTTATTTTCATTTTGGTTGATCTGTCCATTGGTGAAAGTGGGCTGTTAACGTCCCCTAATATTATTGTGTTACTGTTGATTTCCCTTTTTATGGCTGTTAGAATTTGCTTTATGTATTGAGGTGCTCCTATGTTGGGTGCATAAATATTTTCAATTGTTATATCTTCTTCTTGGATTGATCTTTTGATCATTATGTAGTTTCCCTCCTTATCTCTTGTAACAGTCTTTATTTTAAAGTCTATTTTATCTGATATGAGTATTGTTACTCCAGCTTTCTTTTGATTTCCATTTGCATGGAATATCTTTTTCCATCCCTTCACTTTCAGTTTGTATGTGTCCCTAGGTCTGAAGTGGGTCTCTTGTAAACAGCATATATATGGGTCTTGTTTTCTATCCATTCAGCCAGTCTGTGTCTTTTGGTTGGGGCATTTAATCCATTTACTTTCAATGTTATTATTGATATGCATGTTCTTATTACCTTTTTTAAAATTGGTTTGGGTTTGTTTTTGTGGGTGTTTTTTCTTCTCTTGTGTTTCCTGCTTAGAGAAGTTTCTTTAGCATTTTTGTAAAGCTGGTTTGGTGGTGCTGAATTCTCTTAGCTTTTGCTTGTTTGAAAAGCTTTTGACTTCTCCATCAAATCTGAATGAGATCCCTGCTGGGTAGAGTAATCTTGGTTGTAGTTTTTTCTCTTTCATCACTTTAAGTATATCCTGCCACTCCCTTCTGGCCTGCAGGTTTTCCACTGAAAAATCAGCTGATAACGTTATGGGGATCCCTTCATATGCTATTTTTTGTTTTTCCTTTGCTGCTTTTAATATTCTTTCTTTGAATTTATTTATTGTTAGTTTGATTAACATGTGTCTTGGTGTGTTTTTCCTAGGGTTTATCCTGTATAGGTCTCTTTCTGCTTCCTGAACTTGGGTGAATATTTCCTTTCCCACATTAGGGAAGTTTTCAACTATAATCTCTTCAAATATTTTCTCAGACTCTTTCTTTTTCTCTTCTTCTTCTGGGACCCCTATAATTCGAATGTTGGTGCATTTATTGTTGTCCCAGAGATCTCTGAGATTGTCATCAATTCTTTTCATTCTTTTTTCTTTATTCTGCTCGTTGGCAGTTATTTCTGCCATTTTGTCTTTCAGCTCACTTATTCGTTCTTCTGCCTCAGTTATTCTGTTATTGATTCCTTCTAGCATATTTTTCATTTCAGTTTTTATGTTGTTTATCTCTGTTTTTTGTTCTTAATTTTCTAAATCTTTGTTGAACATTTCTTGTATTTTCTCAATCCATGCCTCCATTCTATTTCTGAGATTCTGGATCATCTTTACTATCATTACTCTGAATTCTTTTTCAGGTAGATTGCCTATTTCCTCTTCATTTATTTGGTCTTGTAGGTTTTTACCTTGCTCCTTCATCTGTGACATATTTTTTTCTCGTCTCTTTTTTTTTTTTTTTTTTTTATGAGTGGGATTGTGTTCCTGTCTTACTGGTTGTTTGGCCTGAGGTTTCCAACTCTAGGGTCTGTAGGCTATTGGGTAGAGCTGGGTCTTTGTGCTGAGATGAGGAACAACGTGAGACCTCACTCTGATGAATATTCCCTGGGGTCTGAGGTTCTCCATTAGTCCAGTTGTTTGGACTTGGAGCTCCCACTACAGGATCTTTGGACTGACCCCGGGCTCATGAACCAAGATCCCGCAAGTTGCTTGGGCAGGAAAAAAAAAAGAAAAACAGCAACAAAGTAAAAAATATAATTAGACTAGGAAACTAACAGATGTGTTAGGAAAAATATAAAAATAAAAATATAGATGAGTCAATAACTGCAAGGTACAACAGTACCACAATAGCAAAAAAAGAGGAGGAGGGACAAAAAAACGGGGGGGGGGGGAAATGGCTTTGGCTGTGGAGGGTGGGGCCTAAGCAAGCATGAGGTTTGGGCAGTGGGTGGGGCCAATGCTCAGGATCCACATCGCTGGAAAATTCCCTGGGGGTTGTGGGGGGTGGGGCTTACACTCAAGGAACAGAAGGGACCCAGGTGTGCCCCCCAACCCTGGTCTCAGAGGGCAGGGGACCTCACCTGGGAGCCCAGCAGGCTTTCTGTGCTCGAGTGAGCCAGGCAAACGCCCTCCTCTCCTCTCCCGCTCCTCCTGGATGGCTCCTCCCACCTGCTTCTCCTGATCTCCCCAGCCTCAGGGGTGCCGATCCTGTCTGGCCTCCACTTCTCCTCCCCCCTCAGTCCCACTATGTCCTATTGGTTCACCTTAGGGTTCCTTCCCTCCTTGGGTGTCAGAGTCCCCCATCAGTGGCCTGCAGGATGACCAAGAGGCACATGAAAAGACGTTCAATGTCACTAATTATTAGAGAAATGCAAATCAAAACTACAATGAGGTATCACCTCACACCAGTTAGAATGGGCATCATCAAAAAATCTACAAACAGTAAATGCTGGAGAGAGTGTGGAGAAAAGGGAACTCTTTTGCACTGTTGGTGCAATGTAAATTGATACAGCCATTATGGAGAAGAGTATGGAGGTTCCTTAAAAAACTAAAAATAGAACTACCATATGACCCAACAATCCCACTGCTGGGCATATACCCTGAGAAAACCATAATTCAAAAAGAGACATGTACCACAATATTCATTGCAGCACTATTTACAACAGCCAGGACATGGAACCAACATAAATGTCCATTGACAGATGAATGGATAAAGAAGGTGTGGCATGTATATACAATGGAATATTACTCAGCCATAAAAAGAAACGAAATTGAGTTATTTGTGGTGAGATGGATGGACCTATAGTCTGTCATACAGAGTGAAGTAAGTCAGAAAGAGAAAAACAAATACCATATGCTAACACTTATATACGGAATCTAAAAAAAAAAAAATTTACCAATGAACCTAGTTGCAGGGCAGGAATAGAGAGATAGACATAGAGAATGGACTTGAGGACATGGGGTGGGAGGGGGAAGCTGGGCAAAGTGAGAGTAGCATCGACATACATACACTACCGAATGTAAAATAGTTGGCTGGTGGGAAGTAGCAGCATAGCACAGGGAGATCAGCTCCGTGCTTTGAGACCACTAGAGGGGTGGGATAGGGAGGGTGGAAGGGAGACGCAAGAGGGAGGGGATATGGGGACATGTGTATGCATATGGCTGATTCACTTTGTTGTGCAAGAGAAACTAACACAGTATTGTGAAGTAATTATACTCCAACTATTAAAAAATTAAAAAAATTTTAAAAAAGAAAAGAAATAATAAAAAAATAAAATAACTTGTTGCGAGCATATATAAATTCACTCCACATATAATATTCTTTCAGTTGACTCAGAGATGTGAAGATAGACTTGTTAGAGGTAAAAAAAAAGTTTATAAATGCTGCACTTATTCATTCACTAGATATTTATGGAGGAATGTCTCCAGAATCAATGCAAAGTACAATGATTGCCTAAGAGGTTTGAGTAAAATGCTATGGGATTATAAACAGAAAAAACACAGTTAAGTTTGTTAATTAAAAAAATTAAACGTGAATTCAAAAGAGGTAGAATTCCTTTTTAATACCATATAGGGTTGGGGAAGAGGGGAAATCAGTGATGAGGAAGAAAGCATAGCATTAGAAGATGCTCTCTGAAGGAGGTAGCTTTCTAATTGAATCTTAAAGGCAGATTTCAACATGGGAAGCGAGGGTCGTCTACACATAAAGATGGAGACTGACAAATTCTAGGTGACTGTGGGAGGCAGCAAATAAGTCTGTTTTGATGGGGCAAAGAGTATATAAAAGTGAATATTTGATTTAATATTGGAAAGGTAGGTAATAGAGACCTCACATATGACCTGAGCATAGATAGTGGATGTAATTAATATCCTTAGTAGAGGAGAGATATGGTGAGAAATAGGCATTTTGTAACTTGGGTGTGTAGCCTGTGTTGGTGGGAATGGAAGCAGGGAGACCAGTTGGGAGGCTAGCTGATAATCTAAGTGAGAGGAGAATGAATGATCAGCTAGCTAGGAGAGAGTGGGATGGGAAGGGAATGTAATACAAGCAGGAGTTAGCTGAAGGATGTGGTGGGCCAAGCAGGGATGCCCAAGAAAATCTCCTGGTAGTAATGGGAATAAGGAACACAGAACAAAGAGTAGACTTTTGTGGAAGAATTATATGCTTAGTTTGGGATGCACAGAGATGCCCATCATACAAATGAAAACAAAACACCCTTAGTTTAGAAGAAAGTATGGCCCTGGAGATTTAGGATAGCATTCTACAAAAGGTAATGTTTATAGCCTTGAGAAAGCTCAGATTACTGAGGGAGAATATGAAGAGAAAGAAAAGAAGAAGACAAGGACAGGCTCTGGAAGGCAACATCTCATTTCATGGGGGTAGGTGTAAATTAACATCCAGAGAAAGGGCAGCCTGAGAAGTAGAAGGGAAATGAAATTTGTCCAATGTCTCTAGTCTTTGAAAATGAGGAAGGTAGAGATACTTTACAGACCAAGATCTAGGAGAAAGCTATGCTTTTTCCAATGCTGTTTCTCTGTCTGGAATGTCTACCCTACCCCCACTCTCCTCCATCTAGCCAATTCCAATTCATCCATGAGGCTCAGTATGAATGCCACTTCCTCTGTGAAATCATCCTAAGCCACGTCCTAAGAAAAATTGATCATGTCCTCTCTCGTATAGGAATTCTCACTCTACATTATCATTGCTTCCCGTCATACAGTCAGTCATATGGTAGACCTTCTCTAAATGCTGGTTGATGGGAACCAGGGCTAGGATTAAAGGCATAAGAGAAGAGGCTAGTCTTGGTCAGCAGGAATGATACTTTTCTTCTAAGATAGGAGACAAGGGAAGACTTCTGGGCTCAGTATCTAGGATCTACAGGTTTCTCAAGGGTTTCAAAAATATTTGAGACCAAAAAACAAACAAACAAAAATCCCTCCAAAATATGAAAAAAACTGAGAAGCAAAAATAATAAATGTTTAAGTATCTACAAATGTTATTATATCGAATAGTCAACAAAAATTCAAATCAAGTCTTCTATAATCTTGTGTAAATGTGATTTCATGTGGGGTGTGGGTGTATTAAATACATACATAATAGACAAACAGGTTTGATATGGTTTGAGGTGGTACATCCAATAGTACGCATGCCCAGAACCTGGGAAGACCTGAACCCATCCTGAGAGAAGGCCAGTGGAGGAATTTTGAAGCAGAGAGGACGGAAGTAACAAGGCATACTTTACAGGCCATCTATGGCAGGCTGCTTTATGTCACATACATTGTTAAAATAAAGGTGTATTAAGACTGAGAAACTAATTCCATACAAGTATTCTCTTCCTGGAGCCTGGTTACTACCTTCAACTCATCCTTGTTTCATCTGCAGCAATGACTGACATGGAGGCAGGTCTACCAATCACGCTGTTGACTTTCAGGAACAGAGAACAGTCATCTATTATCTTAGCAGTCTAGTGATCTCAGCCCAAACCTCACAAATAAGTACTTGATTATTATAAAAATTGAAATTATTAATAAACAAATATAGACAAAACAAGTTCTTCACAGCCACAAAGAATAATTATGATATTTTCAGAAACAAGCTACCACTTGCCAGACAACTTGCTAGGCCACTTTCAGCCTGCAGTAAATCTATACACTTAGCTTTGCTGTCTTCATAAAACACATTAACGAAGTAATAGCAAAATGGCTGCTGAAAAGATGCAATGTCTAGATGAAGCCCTAAGGAAATTACATAAAGTAAAGCAATCAGATGAAGGTAAGCAGTGTCTTTTCCCTTAAAAAATTTCTATGAAGTTTTTTTTTATTAATTTCAGATTTAAAAATTATTAAAATGGGACTATGTGCACAAAATATAATCTCATTTATGAAAATGACAGCCCCAAATCCTATTTCAAACCCGATTTTCAATACATGGAAGTTGTTCATGAGTATCTGAGTCATATTAGGATATTCTTGTCAAAATTACCACAGTCTGTGGAGAAAATTAACTTTCTGAAGTATCCCATAGATGCAAAATTTATAGGCTTTTTTAAAATTAGTATTCAGTTTTCTAAAATATATTGCTGGGTTTTTCTAAGACTGTACATTGAAATAAAATAGGCACCGTATATATAATATTAAATGTATATAAATTTAAAGTATATACAGTTTTTAATATAATTATGGTATTTTATATTACATATCTGACATTATATCAATTTCTTCACACATGCATCTTTCTTTCTGATTATTTAAAATGAAAACTCTCACTGGTGTTTTATTACTGTATCTCTAAGAAGAGAAAGGCAGAGGCAACTGCCTTCCCTGGCAATCAACCGCTGCCACATTCTTTTCACATTTTCCTCATGAAATTGCATTTCTGAAAAGAAGCAGCCATGGGGGAGGGGTGGGGTGAGTATTATAAGAAACTGAAGTGAGAAGGCAAAGATAAAGTCAGAAACCAATGGTCATTTCAAGGGACACATATAAGGCCAGGCTTAATTTTTCTGAATAACCAAGCATTATCTCAACCTGGATATAAAGCTGTGGCTTGGAATATCTCCCTTCCCTGACACCACACCAAAGAATCAAGAATATAGTTCAGCTCCCTCAAACTGCTGTGGAGTTGGCAAAGGGGCAGCAATCATGCAGAATGACAGGGAGAGTCAGGCTGGCAGTCTGTAATTGCCCCATTTGCACTTTAATGGTTCTCTCTGCTGACTTCCATTTTGTAGAACTTCTATTAATGATCAACAGGCTATGGACAAGGTACTTACTGTGCTTTTTAAACTTTTAAAACTACTTGGAGCCACTTACATATTTGGGAAGAATTCCATTTGCAGAGACCACATTAGTTGGGTGAAAATGCATTTTATAAGGATTACATATTAATGAGACCAAGTAAAATTTGGTTATTTGAACAGCTGACCAGGTATGCAAATACTGGGACTCTATGTACAAAAGGAAGTTCTTAATTGGGTCACTGATTTGCATAATTGAAACAATTCCCTTGGGGCTCTGCTTCAGTCTGACCATAAAACTCACCAGACCATGGAGGAGGGTCTGCATGTCAATCAGAATGATGACAGATCTTAACCCTTCCCCTGTTCAAGTTGTACCTCCAGGTTATCTGGTTGTCTGCCCTGTGGTGGTAAGGGTATACCCAGTATATTAGATCATTGAGAATTTTTCTCTTATGATCAGTTTGGGGAAAGAGTCAGAGTCATTACTTTTGAGAGTCTTGATTTCTTGACTATCTATGCTCATTGAGCTCAGAGAAAGGGTATGAGAGGGAGGTCAAAAGAGTGGACAACGTGGAAGTTAGGAGAATAGATTTTGATCTAACGCTTGTGGCTACTGGGCTGTGTAACTCTAATCAGTCATGTCCACTCTCCATCCCTCAGAAGACCGCAGGTAGAATGACCAGAGGTACCAAGGTGAGGGCCAAGGAAAAGGGTCTGGATGAGGTAAAGCCACTTCTTAAAGCTCAAATGTGGCCAAGTTCATCAGAGTGGGTTTGGGGAACCATGCTAAAGTTATTAGAATGAATCATACTAAAGGGTCATTTTCTATGACAAAATAAGTGGCCTCTTTATATGGTTCAATTTAGTTACCAAGTGTGTTTTGCTGGAGTTTCCTAACTGGGTCTTAGAAGTTCTGATGCTATCTCTTTCAATATGTTCCATTTCCTCATCAAATGTTGGTTTTAAATAACAACTTTATAAGTAAACCTGGTATAGCATTTGATAGCTTATGAATTGCTTCGACACATTTAATCTGATTGAATCCACACAGCTTAATCAGAAAAAAACCCATTATCATTCCTTGACTTCCAACACATGGCACTATTCTATTTACTCTCCCGTTCATGGTCCATTCCTTTTCTAACTTCCTAACAGGCTTTTCTGTGTTGGCGGCTTGTTTAAGGGTATTTCTCAAGGTTCAAGCCTCATTCCTTTTCTCTATCCCAGAGACATCATCCATTTTTATACACATGACTTTCACAGTTTTATCTCCTACCAGAACCTTTTCCTTAAATTCCACTTCTACCATTCCAACTGCCAGCTGGACACTTGGTACTTAATTTTCCAGCATCACCTCAAACCCAACAACTTTATAGCTGAATTCACCAGTTCTTTTCCCTCCTCCCTTCATCCCTTGTGGCTCCTCCTTCTGACTTTTCTACTCCAGTTAATAGCATTGTCATTCTCCCAGGAACAAAAGTTCAATATGCCCATCATTTTTGACTCCTCTTTCTCCCTTGTCTCCCACATTTCATCAGTCATCAAGGTTTTCTGATTATTACTTCATAATTTCTCTCCACCAACAGGGTCAGAGAATGGAGACAATCACAGGATAAGTTACCCATTACTACCTGAATACACTATTACCTCACTAGCCCAAGGAACACACAGATGAATTTTTCCATGTTCCATAACACGTGTGCCCTAGACTTCCCCTTTAGAGTGGTAAGAAATATTTAGTTCAAGAGCATCAGGTACAAAACAGGCAGACAAAACCTTCCCTGGGGCTGTTTGATTTGCAGTTGCTGGGTTAGGGGTCTAAGGTAGAGAGAGGCTTTTGGACAGTTTACTTGGGGGATCCAGACTTTAAATTTGCAACCCTAAGTAAATGGGAGACTTCAAGGAAGAGTACAAAACTACAGAGGAAGATAGATTTGGCTCTGAGATGCTACTTTGCTACAATTTCAAACATTATTTTAGCCATCAGGACAAAGAAAGTGATACATTGCAACTGTCAAAACAACAACAACAACAAAAGGAACCCCTACTCCATTTTCTTTTCTATTTCTTCTTTCTGAGCAGAGGTAAAGGTATACATTGCTATTTTCAGACTGGGCTGATGAGAAAAATAATGTAAAATTTTAAATAAGTAAACAAAATTAATTAGATGATTGGGAGCATAGTGCAAATGTGACCATGGACACAGCAGAGAAAGAGTGTTTGCCATGGAGTTGCTCAATACCCTTAGGTCTCTGTTGTAAAATTGTTACGATAATCAAGTATACATAAAGATTATAAGGAGAGATTAAGATTATAAGGAGAGCATGTAAAGATTATAAGGAGAGATTAAGTCAGTGGACACAAGGGCTGATGTGTACATTAGGCAGAACAATGATATTTAATTTATTAAAACCATGTATATCCAAGCAATGATTATAACCTTCACATGCTGGCACATTACTCCCAAGGGAATGATAAAGCATAGAGGTTCAGAGAAGAGAAATTCATACCAGACAGACTTGAAGATGTGTTTTTTCCTCCACCAATTACCATAGTACTTTATTTTTAGGCTTCAAGTTTATCTATACAGCATGGGAATTAATGATAGTGTCTACCTCATAGATTGTGAGGATTTAATAAAACAATGCACGGAAAGCACTCAGCTTTAGTAAACTTTAGTAGGAATCCAATTACTCATAGCTTTATCATCATAGTGTTATCATCCCATTTTCATGTAAATATGCACTGAGAAATCAAGTCAAGCTGTAGACAGTGCTATTAGTTTAGGCAAATACTCATACTTCTTAACCTAGACTCATGGATACACATGTAGAATGTGGATAGATGATGGTGAATTGGTAATCGTTTTAGAAGGTGAGTGCAGAACTCTTTTGTGTTTAAGCACAATAATTTAGTGTGTTTGAACAACCTACAATAACCTTCAGCAAATTAACATCCATTATTGTTTATTACATTATGGAATACTCTAACAGAAGCATGACGTTTGTCAGTCCTAAGCCTTAGGGTGAGTCTCATTTGATTCAGAGAGCCATGGTTGGTTTCCAGCCAAAGCAGGGCTCCCCAACATCTTCTATATATATAAATGCCAATGGTTCCCAAGGAGAAGACAAGAGGATGAATGCCTCAGCACACCTACTTGAATTGCTACAAAAGCTATTCAAAGGGCACCCCAATGGGATGCACGTAATCTAGAAGAGAGACCGAGAGGGAGGTCCTTCTCCTGTGTATTCTTCTCATGAGAGGGAAGGAATGGAGGATTTTCTTTTCAGGGACAGTATTATGACACCAACATACTGGTCATCCAATACATAAGCAAAGTGTTGGAGAAGAGACCATAAAACTTAAATATTTCACAAGGAGAAGGCTTACAAGAGGTTAAAGAACTTTTTGCAGATTATAAATACATTTATACTATTATTTTTTATTCCAGAGATCAGAATTCATTAAAGCTAAATGAACAGTTAATGGGCTACTTTGTGGTTTATCTTTGTATCAACCATCTTTAAATTTGAGAGTGTTCCCTTAAGTGTGCTGGAAGGCAAGATGGTTTCAGTTTTTTGTATTTATTGTTATTGTTCTTTCATTAATACCCAATGAATTATTCCTAAAGCATTATCAAAGGCACTAATGATACCGGGTTCCTCTTTTCCACTATCTCAAGTGTAGGAAATTTTGCATTTTTTGGAAAGCTTTTTTTTTTAAACTCATTTCTTTGGCCTTCAGTTGACCTCAGATTGATCCCTGCCACCCTCCCATGAAGATTAGAAGGAGGAGGAGGCTAGAGAGGGAGTGAGAAGTTTGGAAGAATGTCGTGGTGGTCACAGCCCTTCCTTACTGCCCAGCACTAGAGCAAGGAGCTCCAATAGGAAATCAAGACAACACCACACCTCTTGCTCCTTTGTCCTTTTATATACAACCACTTAGATTAGCTTTAGGTCCCCAGAAGATAGAAATAAGCTCTATTTTCAAACTGTGTTCAGGATCTAGCACCTTGCTTAATCAATGTTAAATAGTAAGAGTGCATTTTAATTGGCCTACTTTCAGAGCATCAGATTAAATTATTCTGCTAATTAATTGGTTGATCTCATATTTCACTTATATTGTCAGGTTATTATTTTTCCCTTAAGGGCTCAAGATACCACTGACAGTTCAAATACTTCTTCATTAATTACCATGTCTTAGATTCCACATAATCTTATTATAATTATTTTGATATCATATTTATTAAGGACCAGCCTGTATTATGAGTGATTAAGAACAGAGAATTAGTTTTACCTCTTCTCACTAATATGCACTTTGGTTCATTGCTCAAAATCCAATGGAAGGTGTACTTGGCTTGGCAGAGGAGAGCCTTCAATTGGGTTTAATTGGTCAGACATTAAACTAGTTTCATGTAAGTGATCGCTAAACATTTTATAACATTGGACCAAGTTTCTGTTTCACCAGCCAAATGTTTCCTGTTAATCGGCTCATCCTGTCTTCCCTGGGTAACTGTGATATACAACTAAACCAATCGCCACACTTTAAGAGAGAAAAAGGCAAACTGGTAGCTTTTAAGAGAAAAGGAAGCAAGAGAGACAAGGATTTGAAAGTCAACACAGGTCAAATGGTTAAAGGAACTGTGAGTTTAGCTTGGAAAACAGAAAATGTGGTGAGACATAAAAGCTACATGAAGCATTTAAAGAGTTTACATGGATAAGAAATGGATTAATTTCATGTAACAGAACAAAGTCCAATGGGTGGATGTTACAGGGATAGAAAATTTTGCACAATATAAGAAAATACTAAACAAAATATTAGAATAATATATACATTGGAGGACGCTTATACAGAGAGTTCCCTGTCATTCATAGAGGTGCTAAAGAGACCAATTTTTAAAAATTCAACAAATAATTATGAATGCCTACTACGTGAAACACGTTTATAAGTAGAAGTGAATAAATCAAACTACAGGCTGCCAAGGAGCTTAGTTTTTAATGTGTGTCTGGTGTATGTTGGTGTATGTGTGTTTGTGTGTGTGGTGGTTTGGGGGCAGTAACAGAAAATAAGCAGTCAAACCATTGTGCCTGAGGTCATGGTAAATGCTGCGCTGGGATGTCAGGAAAGTGAGGTCCAGGAGATGGTGGGTGTCTAAGCATGCAGGGATTTCTGGGGCAGAGTGGAGAGTTAAGATTTTAATCTGAGTGCAGAGAGCCTTTGGAGGGTTTTCAGTAGAGAAGCCGTGAGCTCATTTGCATTTTCAGAAGCTCACTCTCTCAGTAGTGTGGAGAAGGAATCATGGAGGAGGAAAAGAATGGAGGCAGGGAGGCCTGCTAGGAGGCCAGTGGAGTGAGACAGGTGAAAGACGTGGGGGACAGATTTGGGAAAAGTTCCGGAGGTGGAGCTGCTGCTAGATAAGAAGTGATGTATGAGGGATGGGTGGAAGATGGTGCCCATCTCCAAGGGATGTTTGAGACAGGAATTCTTGCTTTAAATGGGAGGGTGGAGATGATGGTCTCCGAAGCCCCTTTCAACTCTAAAGTTGTATCATCATATGGTAAAGTTTGGGTGTGGCACCTCTATATCCTCCATCTAACCTTTGTGCTAATACAGAAGCACTTATGTGAGCACCAACATTGATTATGGGACTGAAAAGAATATAACATCTATGTGCTAGCAGAGATGTTATTTTGTCTTCTCTACTGCTACACCTCTACTGCCTAGCACAGTGCCTAGCGAATCATCAGAATCCAATAAGTAGCTGGTGAGTGAATGAATGAATAAAAGGATGAAAAGTTTCTAAATGTATATTTTTTTGAATCTGTAATAGATGTTAGAACTAATTAATACCTACTAAATCTACCTTGCTCTTGTTGTAACATACGAGTTGTACTTGGTGCCAACACAAAGGATAAACAGTCACTTACATATATGGGTGTCAAAGCTTAACAATTGAAATGGGTCAGAATGCTCCTTTCTCTCAAACTCACGAATCTTTAAGTTGTCTTTTGTTGTACAGTGATGCCAAATCCTCTCAAATAAAGAAAAATTAAAAATAAAAACAGGAATAAATACCATGCTAATGTTAAGTAAAACCACTTGAATAGTATGTTAAGGATAATGTGTGCTATGTGGACACGAGGGAAGGTTTTTGCCAAATTGCACTAATAACCACAGGTTACCGGGGAGGAAAGGTGGAAGAGAGGGACAGATTGGGAGTTTGGAATTGACATGTACATACTGCTATATTTAAAATAGATAACTAACAAGAACCTACTGTATAGCACAGGGAACTCTGTTCAATATTATGTAACAATCTAAATGGGAAAAGTATTTGAAAAAGAATAGATACATGCATATGCATAACTGAATCATTTTATTGCTCCCCTGAGACTAATACAACATTGTTAACCAACTAACTATACTCCAATATAAAATAAAAGTTAAAAAAAACCCCACAGTTGTCTGCTGGAAACTATGCAGTGAGGGATTGCACACAATTTGCATGTAAGGCAAAAACAAAAAAATGCTATTAAAAAAAAATCACCACAGGGCCTACCTCCAAGCAGGCCTCAGTAAATTTCAGTGGATTCCCAAAGTTTAAGTTCCTTGAGGATGAGAAAAATATACCAAGTGTGGCTCTACAGTCTACCATGAGGAGATATTCAGCTCTGCCTATGAAGCCCCCTCTTCTTATGATCCTCACAGGAACTGGTCCGTGTCAAGGGCTCTACATACCTGCCTTGAACTCACTCTAGATACATTGCTTCCTGGAGTTAATGGTTTTTGCTAAATGTCTAACTACCCAGTAGGTTCCAAAGGCCCAGCGGTGGTCTTTCTCAAGGCTTTCTGTGTCTGCTCTCGCCCTCTTCCTATCACTCACTGGACTACTTCCTTTGTTTCACCTAATCCACAGTTTATTTGCCTCTCTTGTACTATGAGACAGAGGGGAAAACAACAATGACCAAACACTAATCTGCACTTGCAACAAATAGAAGTTGTTGCCAAGGCAACTACACCGGAGAGTCCTGCATCATGGTGTGAAGGGAGTTTCAGATGAGCTCGCCTGAGGGGCAAGGGGACCCTTCAGGAGAAAAGCTGGCCTGATAAGGGAACCAAGGATTTGCCGTTCCAAGTGATAGCTTTTTCTCTTTCTCAATAAAGAGAAGAGCTTGTGAAAGCCCTGAAAGACAGGCAGGCTGGGTAAACTAGACGGGATTTCAAAGGATCTTGTTCAATTAATCTGACTGAGGGTAGATCAGAACAGTTGTGCTTGTGGGGACATGCAGAGGGAAGACTTTAGGAGACACAAGGAAAGGGGACAGGGCATGAAACACACTTCTGAACCACAGTGTACACTCTAATAGGAGTGATCGCCTTTATTTCTACAATGCCTTTTGTCCAGGATCCTGAAAGCACAGCATAGACTTTACCTCCCTGGGCTTCCAAGCACCCCTGTGAGCTAAGGATCAAGGAAGGGGATTATTTTACAGATGGGAAAACTGGCACTCAAAAGCCGCATATGTGCCAAGGCCCCTTCACAAGGCAGTGGCACAGCCAGAAACAGGATGCAAGTAAAAATAACAACAATAAATTTCTTTTTTTTTTTTTTTTATTGCTTCTTAACATCTTCCCTGCTGAATTAAGATCTAGTTCACAAAACTTTAAAAAGCCAAAGTTTCCCATTTTCCCCAGTATGGAATATGGTGAGTTTATACACTCTGACTGCAATTGTTTCAGCTCTGAAACTACAGACTGAGAGGAGGGTCAAGGGTAGGCTTGTGGACTACAGGGATCACAGGAAAATGCCCCCAGACAGCACTGCAGCTGCTCTGGACTTCACTCTCCGGGTTTACTGGGCGTACTTTTAGGAGATTCATTTTGGCATCTCCCAACCATGTGGATTCTCAATCTGGGAATCTTAATCA
The DNA here is from genome assembly GCF_965194805.1 of Balaenoptera borealis. Classification (NCBI taxonomy): domain Eukaryota; kingdom Metazoa; phylum Chordata; class Mammalia; order Artiodactyla; family Balaenopteridae; genus Balaenoptera; species Balaenoptera borealis. The sequence goes on along the minus strand of NC_138860.1, from coordinate 53,694,604 downwards.
ATCAAACAAATATTTATTGATTGCCTACCATGTTCAGACCTAGCGCTGTGACTGAATAACAAATGTTAGCTTTGGTACTCTCCTGCCAAAAATACTATGTATCTATCACAGAGCCTTCTACAGAAGAAGTACTAAAAACATGTAGTGAACAGTAAATGAATGAACAGAAAATGAAAATGAAGACACCATAGACCATATGGCAGAAGCAGAGCGCAGCAGAGTTCTGAAAAAAGTGGAGTATGAGGACTTGAAGCCAGGGGAGCCTTGATCAAGGAGGGGTCTTTGAACCAATTGTCAGAGGCTTGTTCTCTGAATGGAATGATAAAGTGCCAGCCCCAGAGGAAACAGACCAGTACACACACCATTTCACAGTACCCTTCACATGTGCTTCAGTGAAAACCTATGATGAATAAATGGATGGGTGAATCGACATCCTGAGACAATCATCATCATCATCATCTAATGCTATCTTCCATGCAGCAAGAATTGATAGTTGATATTTAATAAATAAGTGAGACCTCTAAGTTCCCACACAATACAGAAAGCCAAGATCTGGGGGGTTTGAATCTTGCCTCTGCCCTTTACTACCCTTATGGCCTTAGGACAAGACTCCAAGTCTCTACTTCCTCAGTTATAAAATATGAATGAAATAATTGTGTTTACCTCAGTGGTTTTGGTAAGGCTGAAATTAAATAATGCATGCAAAAATGCTTTGTAAAGTGTAAGGCAGTGTACAAATCTGTCTTTATTGCCATCAATAATGTAAGTTAGCATACCATTAATTGATGTCATCGATTACATACTTTCCCCACCAAAGTACTGTCATATATCATAGGTCATTTAAGATAAATAAGCCAAAGTTGATGTAAAATTATTTTTCTCAAGGTCCAACAGCCAAAAGTAGAGCCGTGTTTCAGACTCCTGGCCTGTGCCCCTTCCACGAAGCAGCTCCTAGAAGGCCCACTCAGCAGATTCATGTTGGAAGGATAGAAGCTGTATGTTTGCCTTTCTCCCTTCTCTGTTCTCATCTCTCAGCATCACCACATCAAAGCAGAGTTGGAAACATTTTTGTAGTCATTTCTTGTCTCTATCCTTACTCAAGGCCAGATGCTGCTCCTCTTTTCTGAACACTGTGGCAGCACTGGGCCAACCTCCCAACTTGAGTCCTTCCCCCACCACAGTCCAATCTGGACTCTGATGTTCAATCATCTTCCTCAAGCATCATGTGAGCAGGTGACTGCCCTTCTCAGACTACTCAAGAAGCTTCTGATTGCTTCTTTTCCTAAAATTCCCCTTCGTGGAGTTTGAACCTCTTACTGGATGCCCTCCCACTCTTGCAGAGCCCAAAGGTTAGGTGGGGTGGGACTATGTCTGTTGTCACTGTATCTACCAGCTTTTTGCATAGTACCAGCCCCCACTAGACCCTCGATATGAATTTATTAACTTAGAGGAAGCATATTGAACCCTACAAAGTAACCACTCTTCCAACTTCCCCTCTTAGTCCTAACACATAAGCTCACAAATTCCCAACCACACCTCACAGTCACAGATTCCATGGAATATATTCTGTGACACTTGATATAGGCAGCCCTTCCAGTGGGGGTGGACATTCATGATATTTATCCTTCTTCTCCCTTCTTGTCTACCAGCAGCTGTCCTCTTATTCACCGCCTTCCCTGGCCTGGTGGCAGGAATTCCCTTACCTACCAATTCCACACATGCGTCCACTACCCTTCGCACTTTGCACAGTATACTTGCCATTAACCCACAGAACCATCCTCCCCAGTCTTCTTCAGCCAACCAGGCCCTTTTCCCATTTAGAACTGTGCTCGAGTGCCCTCTAGCAGGAGCCCCTCCAGACACCCTCACCGTATACTCTTCCATGGGGTCTACTGTATTTCAAAATGGGATTCTCCTCAGCAGTAGCCAATAGGTATTGAGTGTCTATTATTGACAGGTCTTAGTATGAGATGCCAAGAAAGCTACCTGATGTGTGTTTTAGTCCCTGCCTTCGAGGACCTTAGGACGAAGTTGGTGATATAAGAAATATGCATCAAACAGTTACGTTGGCTTACAAGGTCCTTACATCTGTAGGCGTTTCTTTCCCACCCTTGCATATGATCTATTTATACAGCTTGAGCCAGCTGTCCACTGGTTGTTTTCATGTCTGTGTTCCTTCTACACTGTGCTTGTTTGTGAATGTTTCTCTGAGTGTCACTTCTACTCAGAGGTATTTGTGTATGTATTTTTTCTATGTATGCCCAAGCTCTCCCGCCAGAACAAGCTAGAGGGTTGTGGTAATTAGGTGCTTTCTGTCACTGCACAAACTGATATGTGCAATGGCATTCAGGAAGTGCTGGTGATGGAGGCTGGCTGAAAGAGGTCATCTGGCCCAGCTGTCATTGTCACACACACACATACAGATCTAGAAGTACTGACCTCAGTTAGAATCTCAATGTCACACTTTCCAGAGGAATGCTAATCAACCCTCATCAACTTCCTTCCAGTTGAGGGACTCCATAACTTAACCTGACACCAGATTTTGAGAAGTGACTGTGCCTGCAGACAAGTGCATAGGATCACAAAAACTGCCAGATCACTCACACTGCACTTGCTCCACAATTTTACCACAGTATCTCAAGGAATTACTTTCTCCATTCCCTTCTAAATTTGTTCAGAAGATGTTGTCTCTCCTATGCTTTTTGCACGTGATACACCCTACCTCTTATAGTTCATTGATTGATTGATTCATTCCTTCAAAAATATTTGTTGAGCCTCTCTCTATGCTGTATGCTGGTGATAAAACAGTGTGGTAGTCTCTGCTTTTAAAGGGCTTACTGTCAAAAATATGGCTTACTAATGAGAAAAAGAGGCAAAAACACAAGAAATCACAAAGCGCAAAGGTAAAGGTTAGAAAAGGATTTGGTCATAGCCATAAGAGGGTGAACTAACCCAGGAAGGGCTAATTTCCTCAAAAAAGTAACCTCAAAATTTGACCTGAGGATGAGTAGGTCTTTAGTGAGACACAGGAGGAAGGAAGGAGAGAAACACCTGAAGATGTAAGGACTTTGTAAGCCACATAACTATTTGATGCATATTTCTTGTGTCACCAACGTCATCGTAAAGTCCCCAAAGGCAGGGACTAAAACACACACCATGTCACTTCCTTGGCACCTAATACTAAGACCTCTCTCTAACAGGCACATGATATCTACTGGCTACTGCGAAAGAGAATCCCGTTTTTGATGTGTCTCAGTTGTCAAATTCTGAGGAAATGTACTAGCCCTCAGGTAGGACAGCCTGCTCATCCACTGGCTTAATTGACAACAGGATGGTCATAATATGCAGATGGGGGATCCTCCACTCTTTCTTTGTCAGAGGGTGTAGTAGAGAATTAGACTTCTCCACCATCAACTATCCTCCTGTACACTGCCGATCTCCTGAGACTGGGAGGTGGTGAGAGTTGGGAAACCTAGTCACGTCAGAAAGTGAGGGGAGCCATGTCTGAGGCCCCTCTGGCAAGCCTCTGTTGTCTGGCACAGGGCCTGGTCGTTTGAAAGAAGCACCTAGAAGGGGCACATCAGCCCCCACCTAGGAACCCTGTTCATAATTGTGTGTGTTCTAGACAGCTTGTCTTTGTTCTCATGATTAGGAAAAGAAGGTAGAATGGTAATGTTCACACTCAGATAGGCTCCTCCTATGACCCTCCCCAGAAAGAGCAGAGAAACTGCGCAGGCAGGAGCAAAGAGATGGAAGTTTGGTAGCAGAATCCCACCCTTATTCTCTTTACTCAGCCCTACCTGGCTCCTTACCAAGTCAGGCCAGAAGCACTGCCAGCTCCAGTCCCAACCTACTCAGGGCAAACCACTCAGATGATTTACTCACAAGCCAATGATGTAAATGTTGGAGAACATAGATTTTAAAATGCTTGACTTTTCTGAAAATGCCTGGATAACGTGAGCTCTAAATAACTAACACTCAGCAAGTAAAACATGTTATCTGAACAGTAGGATTCTGGCTCTTAGGAGATTCTACCCATAAGTCTCCCAAGTCTCCTAGGGCAAGATTCTTTGCAAAGTCATCTTCAACTAAGCAAGGAAATGTATGGAGAAAAATGGAAAAGACATATATAGGGACAGCTAGAAGTAAACGGGAGTGAGAAAATTAGTAACGTGAGCTCTCGATCCCGTGCGTACCTCCAGGCCGGTATTCTGTTGAGTTGTTACAGAACATGGCAAACAGTAAGATGAAAATTAAAACAAAACAGGGAAAAAAACAGAGTTTTAAAAACAGATAAAATATAGACTAGAAATAAAAGACCAGAAACTTTAAAACGAGTTACAGATAACTGAAAGCAACAAAAGAAAGATTTAAAATGTAGGCTCAACATTTCAAATGATTAAGGGTTGAAAAATAAGGCAGAGCCAAATAACTGGTGAGAAACCAAACAGAAGCCCTGAGCTATCAAGGCAAGAGATTAAAATGTGAAAGTTAAAAAATGTAAGAGTATGATAAATCTAAAATTCAAAGATAAACTTAGAGCTTTGGGGAAATGGGGCTAAGAATCAATGGAAAGAAAAAGCAAGGGTGTATCTGGAGGGGTGGGTGGGGCAGAGAAAGAGAGAAAAAAGGAGAATGCTGGTGGGAGGAAGATAAGAAGAGAGGGTCTGATGGGAGGGTCTTGAACCCTCGGCTTCTGAACAGAGAGTGGGCTGCTCAGGCCACAGCATCCCTGCTGCGTATTGGAGACAAATGTATCTGGAGTCAAATGCAGCCATTTCTGTCTTGACCTTACAGAGTGCTTCTGGAGATTTCTGCCTCAATACCAGGCTACAGTTTCACTCTGCCTATGGGAAAGAGGAAAGAGGCACAGATCCTCCAGAGTTGGGCCATAGATAACTAACCTCCTCAGATCCCACAGAATCCAAGAGCTTTGATCATGTTACATTTTCCCAGAGGAAAAGCTCTACTCTAAGCCCTGCATCAGCCCTGCATCAGAACACTGGCCTGAGAGTCAGGAATCTGGTATTCATGACCCCACACTGCCCCCACAGAGAGCTGACTCTTGCTGTCCATCTCCTAAACTCTCTGACTTTCATCATCATGTCTGATGTAGAAAAATATCAGTAGCTAAATTATATCCAGTCCATCAAAAACCGAGTTGGGCCAAGGAGATGCTGTCAGGTGGAGCCATTGGGATCACCCTAGGTCCTGTCTCCCAGAGTCCTAGCTGTTTTCCCCCTTTCTGCTTCCCAGTTCTTGCTCCTGTTACCTCTGGAGACTGATTTGGCTTGTCTCATCATCTCCCAGCACCCACCATTTGACCCAGCTTTTTGGATCATGAACTGAACTCAATATCTCTCTGGTTCTCTGGGGCAAACCTGGATGTCCTATAGTGTTGACCTTATTTCTGTGTAATGCTGGGTAAGGCAGCTTCTGTTTCTTCTGATGATAACATATTCTGATTCTAATTCCAACCAGCTGTCTTAAAGCATTGGTCACAAGGGAGATCAGGAGATTGTGTCTGTTTGGTTCCATGTAAACCCATCCTGACTGCTAGAAAAACAAAGCAAAATGCATGCTGTATGAAGAATAAACCAGTCACATCATGTTCCTATGTGAGGGGCAGGCCAATTCATTTTTTAAAATCAAGACACTTTAGTAGGAAGCAAATCTCTCATATTTCTCTTGTTCTTCGCCCTCAACTAATTCTTTGAAATGTAAAGACAGCACCATGGGAGAAATATGTCCTGGTATTACTAACACAGAGAAATCCTGGGAAACAAGAGAAGGTTTTGTTAGCATTGAGGTGATGTCCATTCAAACCTGTTATGCCTGACATTGCTCCCTGTCGCTTCACCTTAATAATGACTTTCCAGATATCAAGTGAAGGCTCCCTGAGTAATGCAACGGGAGAGGAATCCATCTGCGATGCTGCAAGTGACAACGCAGGCCAATTTTCATGTTGCTTAAAGTGCATGATATGCCATTCTTGTAACACAACAGCTCACAAAAACCTGTCCATGGAAATAATGCTGGAGGAGCATATCAGCTCTAGAGTACCAAATCTTCCTCTTGATAAACTACACTTGCAGATAGAGCAACAAATTAGGCCCCATGTGCTGAATGCAGAGGAACTTTAAAATAATCTTTTATTTTTTGTTTCTGGGTGACCTGAGGCTGGAGAAAACAATGGGCAATTTAATGTAGACAACTGTGAAATGTTGCCTTCAGGGCAAGGGATCCATGGAGTGAGCCCAGTGTGAGTGCAAAGTGGTAGAGCCAAGGGGTCCGGAGTGGGCCAGGCAAGTCAGTGAATGTTTTGCTTGGCTAGCTAGGACACCAGAGCATCCTCTTGACAAATGCTGACCTTTGGAGATCTGGGTCAAGGTGGGGGAGGGAATATCTTTTGTTCATTAATCCCAGTGCTATTTGTTTCCCCTGGGCCTGGATTAGTGTCCTTTCAAAGAAAGAGCCGGAAAAACAGGCTCACAGCTTTACAATTCAACAAAAAAGCAGTCACCCAAGGGAGGAGTTAGGTAGGGATGTAGTCTCTTCTAAAATGTCAGGAATGTAAATTTGTGCAGCCACTACGGAGGAACAGTATGGAGGTTCTTTAAAAAACTAAAAATAGAGTTATCATATGATCCAGCAATCCCACTCCTGGGCATATATCCAGAGAAAACCCTAATTCCAAAAGATATATGCATCTCAATGTTCGTAGCAGCACTGTTTACAACAGCCAAGACGTGGAAACAACCTAAATGTCCACTGACAGATGAATGGATAAAGAAGATGCAGTACATATATACAATGGAATATCAGCCATTAAAAAAGAATGAAATAATGCCATTTGCAGCAACATGGATGGACCTGGAGATTACCATACTAAGTGAAGTAAGCCAGACAGAGAAAGACAAATATCATATGGTATCGCTTATATGAGGAATCTAAAAAAAAAAAAAAATGATAAAAATGAACTTATCTACAAAACAGACTCACAGGCATAGAGAACAAACTTATGGTTACCAAAGGGGAAAGGTGTCTGGGGGGTAGGGATAAACTGGGAGTTCAGGATTGATATATACACACTACTATATTTAAAATAGATAACCAACAAGGACCTACAGTATAGCACAGCGAACTCTGCTCAATAATCTGTAAGTTCTAATTGGGAAAAGATTTTGAAAAAAAAAAAAAATATGTATGTATGTATAACCGAATCACTCTGCTGTACACCTGAAACTAACAAATTCCCCCTAAAAAGGAATTTATAGAAAAAAAAAAAAGAATACAGTGATTGATTGATCTATCTATCTGTTGAGAGAAGGGAGACAAAAGGCAACCGTGGTTAAAATAAATAAATAAATAAAATTCCCAGATTTTCCCTTTATCCAGAAGCCCCCACTCCCAAATTTCAGGACAGCACACGCACACCCAGATGTCAAAGGGCACATACCACTGTCCCGTGTGGATCTTATTTGAGATACAACTATATCTGAGTCTATAATAATAAGAAATGAGTCTTATTATTCAGTTGAGTTTGGCACCCATGAAGTCAACACACGTTAGGTTTTTGACAACACCTCCATTTCTCCTTCCAGGCTTTTCTTTAAGTAGAAATCTAGAGCAATGCCTCAGCCTTCTTAGTGACTGAGGAGTCCAACTCCATTGTGTCTCAGTTATGTAGAACCAGGGCTTAGTAGACTCACCTCCCATCCTCTCAAAACTCAGCTTGCACACATCCCTACATTCTGTCAACAGAACTTCCCTGAACCTCCTCTCCCATGGAAATGAGCACTGTCAACAGGACTCTCCAGTGTCTGTGTTTTCAGGCTCTTGTTAATTGTAAATTATTCTGTTATGAATTACTTTATGCATTTTGACTCACAGTCAGAAGGTGACTGCACCCAAATTCATCTTCTTTATGAATCTTCTCTCTGTTGGAAACACTAGATGAGGTTTTGCACTTCTCAGAGGTCCAAGCACGTGTTCCTTCTATACAGGGATCTTCACCTGCAGAAATAAACCTCTTAATATCGTCTCAGCACAAATACTTTAATAATCTGTCTTCTTTTTTAATATCTACTGGCCCAATAATAGTGAGGTGAAAAGTGGGGATCCTTAATCCTTAAAGATAATTAGGTTTAGGGAGAATCATTGAAGACGATAAAATGGTAAAAATAAAAAAAGACAAATTAAAAAAAATCTATTAATATGGAGTAAAATGTTCAGACTTTGTGAGCATTAACTCAAATTCTCCTTTTTTAACTCTCAGTGTTGTTAATAAGTCACTTGATACAGAGTGACAGGAAGAGAAAGAGATGGGTTGAAGTGAGGATACTGAAAAGTTCAGGTTCCCATGGTGAGTGACAAGCCAAATATGAGATGATCCTTTTAGGAAGCCACCAATTGGAATACATCAACTGGAGTATGTTATTGTTTAAAAATAAAGAAGAAGTCAAGCAACTCAATTTCCTTTTACTAGAGAGATTCAGCTAGGGTAGCAGTGCAAGATGGGGACATCTATTTTATTTTCAGATGCACGTATTATGGAAAGAGTCCACATGAGAGCCATGAATGTTACCATAATTCTTGAAGGTGCCATCAGCGAGAATGGGCTGTGGAGCTGGATGAAAGTTGTGTACGTCCTTCTATCAGTGCCACTTATGAACAATGTGACAAGAACTGAAGTTCTGCATGCAGACTGCTGATACAACTGTTTGCATACAAAATGTCTCTGTGCTCCAATATTGCCTGCCTGCTTTAAATCATCATTTCCTAGGTGCCTACCCAAAAGGCTTATCTGCTCTTGCCCAACATCTAATGGGCAATCAAGTAAATATACCACATTTAAACTCCTAGAATCGTAGAGCTGGAGGAAACCTTAGAGATACTTTTGTAACCCAATTCTTATTCAATAATATTGTCTTTCCCTCAAATTATAAAATTGACGTGCTCATTTTAAGGAGTATGAAAAACAGTATGAAAATGAAATAACCTATAATTCACTTATCAGAATTCTGAATTTCTTCTTAGGTTTTTTGGTGGGAGAATGGTATACATATGTATATAAATATTTGTATATATGGTAAATATATATGTGCACATATATGTACACACACGTACATATGCACACACTGACGCATACATTTTTTTCCTGCATGTTTTATTTTATTTTTTTAATAGATCTTTATTGGAGTATAATTGCTTCACAATACTGTGTTAGTTTTTGCTGCACAGCAAAGTGAATCAGCCACATGCATACATATATCCCCACATACCCTCCCCCTTGATCCTCTCTCCCACCCTCCCTATCCCACTCCTCTAGGTCATTGCAAAGCACCGAGCTGATCTCCCTGTGCTATGCTGCTGCTTCCCATTAGCTAACTATTATACATTTGGTAGTGTATATATGTTGTTGTTACCCTCACAGCTCATGGTATTCAATATCAAAAAAACAAACAGTCCAATTAAAAAATGGGTGGGAGACCTAAATAGACATTTCACCAAAGAAGACATACAGATGGCCAAGAGGCACATGAAAAGATGCTCAACATCACTAATTATTAGAGAAATGCAAATCAAAACTACAATGAGGTATCACCTCACACCGGTCAGAATGGCCATTATCACATACATTTTTTAGCTTACAAAATTGAGATTATACTGAAAGTCCAGCTTCTAACAATATGTACATGAAATTAATTTTCCCATATCAGTAAATATTCTTCAAAAGCCACAATTCAAAAAAATTTAGTGAGGTGTTATACACGTAATGTAAAATTGACCATTTTAAAATGAACAATTCAATGGCATCTAGTACTTTCACAATGTTGTACAACCACCACCTCTATCTAGCTCCAGAACATTTCTGTCACTCCAAGACAAAACCCCACACCCATTAAGCAGTTTTTCCTCCCCCGCCCCCAGAGCCTGGACACTACCAATCTACATTCTGTCACTATGAATTACCTATTATGGATATTTCAGATACATGGAATCATACAACATGTGACCTTTTGTGTCTGGTTTCCTTCCCTTAGCATAAATTTTTTGAGGTTCATCCACATTGTAGCATGTATCAGTACTTCATACTTTTTTATGTTTGAAAAGTAGTCCACAGCATGTGTATACCACAATTCGCTTTGCTATTCAACTATTAACAGACATTTGGACTGTTTCCACCTTTTGGCTATCGTGAACAGTGCTGCTGTGAACATGTGTGTACATAAACTTCTTTGAGTGCTTGTTTTCAATTCTTTTGGGTATATATGAAGGAGAAGAATTACAGGATCCCGTGGTAATTCTGTTTAATTTTTTACTTAATCACGAAATTATTTTCCATAGCTTTTGGATCATTTTACATCTCCACCAGCAATGCACTAGGGTTCTACTTTCTCCACATCCTCACCAGCACTTGTTATCTTATGCTTTTAAAAAGTATATACAGTATATACCCATCTATTACAGTGGGTATTAAGTGGTATCTCATTATGGTAAAACCACAATTTTTAAATATCATCTGGTATTTCCATAATATGTTAACCAGCCCCTATTCTGTTGTTGGCATTTAGGTTGTATTGAAATTGTCCCTATGGTAAATAGTTATATGATGAAATCCTTACACGATACATAAATCTTTAATTAAGTCTCATTATTTCCTTATTGAAAGTTCCTGGGGACAGTCATCTGATTTTACAGATGAAGAAGCTGAGTTAACAGTTGCTGAGACCATAACTTGGATTGCCTATACTTCAGCCAGTGCTTTCCATTAATTTTTTTGATGAGGTTGGGTGTTTCACATGTCAGATGTGTTGCATATTAGGTGGAACTCAGCTAAGAAATAGTGAATTCTTCAGTGTTGGGTCTGATGCTCTGTGGAATTGATGACTCCAAAGCTACTTCTAGCACTATTTTGACGTATCCTATTTTGCTCTAAATAGAGAAAATGCTGTAAACACAGCAAAACACTATGTGCTCCATTGTGTACCATGTACCATCAACAAATTAACATGCATCGCCTTAAATAAAGTCTACCGTTACTCCATTAATTCTGCATGTGCTACAGACTCCTAGTAGAGAGTGCTTAACTCAATCACACTGGGCCTGGTGCCCTTCTGTGACATTGTTTTTCCACCTCTATGGCATTCTGTGAGAGAGTAAGAGAATGACATGTAGGTTTGTGCTGTCATTGGTAGACCTCTATTTAAATGGCATTTTCAGTGAGGTTCGAGTTGGTAAGAGAGTGAGATGCAATGATACATTTTGAAGTTTTTAGTGAGATCCCAAAAAGAAATATATCCAACCACATACAGTGCATAAAACTACAGTCTGTTTCCCCTCTAATTGGTAATAAATGTAAATGTTTAGTTATGCCTGACTAGGGAGCTATGAACAACACATCTGTCTGACTGCTTTTTCAGTCTTCACAAGGACTGCAGCATTTATACCATCTGTAGCTTGTGAAGGAAGAAAGAGACAGAGAAAAAGTGAGACTGAAATGTAGAGCATGGATATTACTAGAAGTTCATAAGGAATTGACTCATTCAACAAATATTTATTGAGCATCTATTATGGCCTGGGAACTAGGAAAGAAATAGAGGGAGATAATAAATATCTTCCCTTCCTAAATTCTGAATCAACTGATGGGGTGAGGGTCGGGCAAATGAAGATATAAATGTCAAATCTGTTACTGAAAACAAATTCTCTAGTATCCACTATTGGGTTGGGGTAAGAATGGGTTTCCTAACAGTGAACTCCAGGATTAAACAGGCCCACCTGCCCAGACATAGGCAGCACTGGAGGACGGCAGGCCTTGCTCACAAGGGCAGAGCCCTGACTATTTATCTCGAGGCCTGGCCAGGAGAAGAGCAGGCAGCTCTCTGCAGGTCAGCAGGGCTGGTAGAGGGAGAGGAGGGCTAGAGCAGGCTACAGGTCAGTCTTCCTCGTCTACTCAGTCAGATGAGTGAGGGGGTAACAGGGAAAGACCAGGACATACACACAAATACTCTGACTCTCTGCTCTGCCTATAGGTTAGGGTCAACTGGGAGCTTTAGCAAAATCTAGATTCAGTCCCCAAACCTAGAGATTCTGATTCCAGCAGGCATGGATTGGGCATGGATATTTTTTAAAACTCCCCACATAACTCTAAGTGTGCAGCCAGGGGGTGAGCATCACCTAATAGAAACTGAGGGGAAATGAGCCCCCCATTTCCAACAGCCTAGCAGATACAATGATACACGAGGGACAGTTCCTATCTTCCAGAATCTCTCACTCTCCTGAGAGAGAAGTCATGAAAGCAACCACAGCGCTGTTCACCGAGTGCCATGGGCACTCAGACAGTGGAAAGACCAAAGGCCCAGGGTTCCAGAGACCTTCCCAGGACCATGGGTGTCCTGGGTTCAGAAGATCACCCTGACAGCTGTGGAAGAGGCAATAAGAGAGAGGCACATGACCAAGAGACCCACTATGAAGTTACAATAGATCAAGAGAGAGAATAAAGTAAAAAGGAAGCGAGGCAGCTATGGACACAGATTGCTCATTAATTAGCATCCTTCTGGGTTCAGACTTGGAATAAAAAACCTTCCTTTCTCGAGCAGGCTGTCTGTGGTCTGCCTTGGCCATATGTGTGGCCTCCACTGGGGGCTGTGGTACTGTGCTGAGGAGCTCACGTTTCTTGGGGTTACACCGAGGATTAGAAGAGGGGATGTCTATCAGGTACATAGCCCAGTGCCTGGCACAGAGTACATCCTTATTACATGTTAGGTGCTACTGTTGTTTGTTTTGAGAAGCCACAGAAGCTACAGCAACAAGGTCTTTCCTTGGCTTGTTTGCTTTGAGCTCTGATTCACCTGTGTGAAAGCAGGGCTTTAAATGGCTTATCACGAACTAACAGTTTTGCAGAAATTTCAGACGTTTTAGTCCATTTTTTGGTTCAAACATCAGTATTTGGCAAAAAAAGAAAAAAAATGTGGATTCCCAAACATTATATCTTAATGAGTTTTAATGATCACCAGACCCTAAACCAGAATTCAATACCAAACAAGTATTTTTTCTTTTCATTTAACTCTCATAGCTAGCCTGTGAGGTGCATTTCACAGATGAAAAGCTGAGGTTTGGAGAAGTTAAATAATATTTCTAATGTCAGCTTTTAAGTAACAAAGGAAGGATGAAAAGCAGGGCTTTTGATTCCATATCTGGCTCTGTTTCAATTATATTACACCAAATTAACAATGCTTATTGTCTACAAGGACAAAAAGGAAAAGAAAGGTATGATTCGTTAAGTCCTCCAGAAGTACTGCCTACAAGTTGCCTTTGTGGTATATGGAGATAGGGTTTTAACAATTTGAGAATTCTTGCTATGTTCTATTTCCGAGAATCGTCACTGTTTCCCTTCTATACATTGGAAAATCTCCTTACGTGAAGTCGAGAGTAAATAAGTATTCATACTCTCTATGAATTTGTTCTTCAGTGGGTCTATGGGGGACCCTGAAGAATATGGAAAAAAATGAGAACTTTCTGAACTCAGAGTCACTCTTTTCCCCAATTAAATTGCATGCCATGTCCCTTAGACAAGTATACTCATTTTAGGTTTTATGTGCCTGCAGACAATCCATGGGAAATACCATGAAGAATGTTGGCCACAAATTCCTTAAATTTGCACTTTTGACTTGCGTTTGATGAAGGACTTTTTAAATTTTTTAACATCTTTATTGGAGTATAATTGCTTTACAGTGTTGTGTTAGTTTCTGCTGTAAAACAAAGTGAATCAGCTATATGCATATGTATATCACCTCCCTCTCGCATCTCCCTCCCACCCTCCTTATCCCACCCCTCTAGGCGGTTGCAAAGCATGGAGCTAATCTCCCTGTGCTATGAAGCTGCTTCCCGCTAGCTATCTATTTTACATTTGGTAGTGTCTATATGTCAATGCTACTCTCTCACATTGTCCCAGCTTACCATTCCCTCTCCCCGTGTCCTCAAGTCCATTCCTACGTCTGTGTCTTTATTCCTGTCTTGTGCCTAGGTTCAAAAATTGGTGCTGAATTATGTCAAAAGCTTTTTCTGCATCTATTGAGATAATCATATGGATTTATCCTTCTATTTGTTAATATGGTTTATCACATTGATTGATTTGCATATATTGAAGAATCCTTGCATTCCTGGGATAAACCTCACTTGATCATGGTGTATGATCCTTTTAATGTGCTGTTGGACTCTGTTTGCTAGTATTTTGTTGAGGATTTTTGCATCTATGTTCATCAGTGATACTGGTCTGTAGTTTTCTTTTTTTGTAACGTCTTTGTCTGTTTTTGGTATCAGGGTGATGGTGGGCTCGTAGAATGAGTTTGGGAGTGTTCCTCCCTCTGCTATATTTTGGAAGATTTTGAGAAGTATAGGTGTTAACTCTTCTCTAAATGTTTGACAGAATTCGCCTGTGAAGCCATCTGGTCCTACGCTTTTGTTTTTTGGAAGATTTTAAATCACAGTTTCAATTTCAGTGCTTGTGATTGGTCTGTTTATATTTTCTATTTCTGCCTGGTTCAGTTTCAGAAGGTTGTGCTTTTCGAAGAATTTGTCCATTTCTTCCAGGTTGTCCATTTTATTGGTATAGTGTTGCTTGTAGTAATCTCTCATGATCCTTTCTATTTCTGCAGTGTCAGTTGTTACTTCTGCTTTTTCATTTCTAATTCTATTGATTTGAGTCTTCTCCCTTTTTTTCTTGATGAGTCTGGCTAATGGTTAAACAATTTTGTTTATCTTCTCAAAAAACAGCTTTTAGTTTTATTGATCTTTGCTATTGTTTCCTTCATTTCTTTTTAATTTATTTCTGACCTGATCTTTATGATTTTTTTCCTTCTGCTAACTTTGCGGGGTTTTTGTTCTTCTTTTTCTAATTGCTTTAGGTGTAAGGTTAGGTTGTTTGAGATTTTTCTTGTTCCTTGAGGTAGGATTGTATTGCTATAAACTGCCCTCTTAGAACTGCTTTTGCTGCATCCCATAGGTTTTGCGTCGTCGTGTTTTCATTGTCATTTGTTTCTAGGAATTTTTGATTTCCTCTTGATTTCTTCAGTGATCTCTTGGTTATTTAGTAGTGTATTGTTTAGTCTCCATGTGTTTGTATTTTTTACAGTTTTTTCCCTGTAACTGATATCTAGTCTCATAGCACTGTGGTCAGAAATGATACTCCATATGATTTTAATTTTCTTATATTTACCAAGGCTTGATTTGTGACCCAAGATATGATCTATTCTGGAGAATGTTCCATGAGCATTTGAGAAGAAAGTGAATTCTATTGTTTTTGGATGGAATGTCCTATAAATATAAATTAAGTCCATACTGTATAATGTGTCAGTTAAAGCTTGTGTTTCCTTATTTATTTTCATTTTGGATGATCTGTGCTTTGGTGAAAGTGGGGTGTTAAAGTCCCGTACTATTACTGTGCTACTGTCGATTTCCCCTTTCACGGGCTGATAGCATTTGCCTTATGTATTGAGGTGCTCCTATGGTGGGTGCATAAATTTTTACAATTGTTATATATTCTACTTGGATTGATCCCTTGATCATTATGTAGTGTCCTTCCTTGTCTCTTGTAATAGTCTTTATTTTAAAGTCTATTTTGTCTGATATGAGAAATGTTACTCCAGCTTTCTTTTGATTTCCATTTGCATGGAATATCTTTTCCATCCCTTCACTTTCAGTCTGTATGTGTCCCTGAGTCTGAAGTGGGTCTCTTGTAGACAGCATATATACAGGTTTTATTTTTGTATCAATTCAGTCAGTCTGTGTCTTTTCGTTGGAGCATTTAATCCATCTATATTCAAGGTAACTATCGATATGTATGTTCTTATTACCATTTTCTTAATTGTTTTTAACTTGCTTTTGTAGGTCTTTTCCTTCTCTTGTGTTTCCTGCCTAGAGATGTTCCTTTAGCATTTGTTTTAAAGCTGGTTTGGTGTTCCTGAATTCTCTTCACTTTTGCTTATCTGTAAAGGTTTTAATTTGTCCTTCGAATCTAAATGAGATCCTTGCTGGATAGAGTAACTTTGGATGTAGGTTTTTCCCATTCATCACTTTAAATATGTCCTGCCACTCCCTTCTGGCTTGCAGAGTTTCTGCTGAAAGATCAGCTGTTATTCTTATGGGGATGCCCTTGTAAGTTATTTGTTGTTTTTCCCTTGCTGATTTTAACATTTTTTCTTTGCATTTAATTTTTGTAGTTTGATTAATATGTTTCTTGGTGTGTTCCTCCTTTGATTTATCCTGTATGGAACTCTCTCCACTTCCTGGACTTTACTGACTATTTCCTTTCCCATATTAGGGAAGTTTTCAACTATAATCTCTTCAAATATTTTCTCAGTCTCTTTTCCTATTCTTCTTCTGGGACCCCTATAATTCGAATGTTCATGCATTTAATATTGTCCCAGCAGTCCCTGAGACTGCCCTCAATTCTTTTCATTCTTTTTTCTTTATTCTGCTCTGTGGTAGTTATTACCATTATTTTATCTTCGAGGTCACTTATCCGTTCTTCTGCCTCTGTTATTCTGTTATCGATTCCTTCCAGAGTATCTTCAGTTTCAGTAATTGAGTTGTTCATCACTGTTTGTTTCCTCTTTAGTTCTTGGAGATCCTTGTTAAATGTTTCTTGTATTTTCTCCATTCTGTTTCCAAGATTGTAGATCATCTTTACTTTCATTACTCTGAATTCTAGTTCTATTTCATCTTCATTTATTTGGTCTTTTACGTTTTTACCTTGCTGCTTCGTCTGTAATATATTTTTTTGTCGTTTCTTTTTTTTTTTTTTTGATGGATGGTTCTGTATTCCTGTCTTACTGGTTGTTTGGCCTGAGACATCCAGCACTGGAGTTTTCAGGCAGATGGACAGAGCCTGGTCTTTGTGCTGTGGTGAGGACCTCAGGGAGGCCTCACTCCAACTGATATTCTCTGGAGTCTGAGGTTCTCTGTTAGTCCAGCTGTTTGAACTTGGAGCTCCCACAATAGTACCTCTGGCCCGACCTCCAGCCTGACAACCCAGATCCCACAAGCTTTGTGGTGTGGTAAAAAACAAAAAGAAAACAAACAAACAAAAAACAACAAAGGAAGAAAAAAAAGAGCAGTACAATATCAAAGAACAAAAAACAAAATAAAATTAGAAAGATAAAAACTATATTAGGAAAAATAAAATTATAATTGAAAAAACTGCAACCAGGTATAAAAAAACCACAGCAGAAAAAAGAAAAAATAAAGGTGGGTGGGGAAAAAGCCAAAGCAGAGAACAATAACAAAGTATAAAGAATAAAATAAAATTAGAAAAATAAAAGATTTATTGGAAAAATAAAAATATAAAAGAATCAACAACAATGAATCAGCAAGGTAAAACAGAATGTCAGCCTAAAAGAGGAGAAAAGAGATAGCCTCATCCACCAGAGGGCAGAGAGCAAAAGCAAGAAGAAATACAATCCTGCAACCTGTGGAACAAAAACCACATTCACAGAAAGATAGAAAAGATGAAAAGGCAGAGGGCTATGTACCAGATGAAGGAACAAAATAAAATCCCAGGAAAACAAGTAAATGAAGTGGAGATAGGCAACCTTTCAGTAAAAGAATTCAGAATAATGATAGTGAAGATGATTAGGACCTCAGAAAATATATGGAGGTGAAGATCGAGAATATGCAAGAAATGTTTAACAAAGACACAGAAGAATTAAAGGACAAACAGAGATGAACAATACCAATAACTGAAATGAAAAATACACTAGAAGGGATCAATAGCAGAATAACTGAGTCAGAAGAACGGATAAGTGACCAGGAAGACAGAATGGTGGAATTCACTGCTGCGGAACAGACTAAAGAAAAAAGAATGAAAAGAAATGAAGACAGCCTAAGAGACCTCTGGGACAACATTAAACACAACAACATTAGCATTACATGGGTCCCAGTAGGAGAAGAGAGAGAGAAAGGACCCGAGAGAATATTTGAATAGATTAGAGTCAAAAACTTCCCTAACATGGGAAAGGAAATAGCCACCCAAGTCCAGGAAGCACAGAGAGCCCATAGAGGATAAACCCAAGGAGAAACATACTGAGACACATAGTAATCAAATTGGCAAAAATTAAAGACAAAGAAAAATTATTGAAAGCAGCAAGGGAAAAACGAAAAATAACATACAAGGGAACTCCCATAAGATTAACAGCTGATTTCTCAGCAGAAACTCTACAAGCCAGAAGGGAGTGGCATGACATATTTAAAGTGATGAAAGGGAAGAACCTACAACCAAGATTACTCTACCTAGCAAGGATCTCATTCAGATTCAATGGAGAAATCAAAAGCTTTACAGACAAGCAAAAGCCAAGAGAATTCAGCACCACCAAACCAGCTCCACAACAAATGCAAAAGGAACTACTCTAAGTGGGAAACAGAAGAGAACAAAAGGACCTACAAAAACAAACTCAAAACAATTAAGAAAATGGTAACAGGAACATACATATCGATAATTACCTTAAACGTGAATAGACTAAATGCTCCAACCAAAAGACACAGGCTCACTGAATGGATACAAAAACAAGACCCATATATCTACTGTCTACAAGAGACCCACTTCAGACCTAGCGACACATACAGACTGAAAGTGAGGGGTTACAAAAAGATATTCCATGCAAATGGAAATTAAAAGAAAGCTGGAGTAGCAATTCTCATATCAGATAAAATAGATTTTAAAATAAAGAAGGTTACAAGAGACAAGGAAGGACACTACATAATGATCAAGGGATCAATCCAAGAAGAACATATAACAATTATAAATATATATGCACCCAACATAGGGGCACCTCAACACATACGGCAACTGCTAAGAGCTATAAAAGAAGAAATCGACAGTAGCACAATAATAGTGGGGGAATTTAACACCTCACTTATACCAATGGACAGATCATCCAAACAGAAAATTAATAGGGAAACACAAGCTTAAAATGACACAATAGACTAGATAGATTTAATTGATATTTATAGGACAATCCATGCAAAAACAGCAGATTACACTTTTTTCTCAAGTGCACATGGAACATTCGGCAGGATAGACAACATCTTGGGTCACAAATCAAGCCTCAGTAAATTTAAGAAAATTGAACTCATATCAAGCATCTTTTCTGACCACACGCTATGACATTAGAAATAAATTACAGGGGAAAAACTGTAAAAAACACAAACATATGGAAGCTAAACAATACATTACTAAATAACCAAGAGATCACTGAGGAAATCAAAGAGGAAATCCAAAAATATCTAGAGACAAATGACAATGAAAACACGACGACCCAAAACCTATGGGATGCAGCAAAAGCAGTTCTAAGACGGAAGTTTATAGCAATACAAGCCTATATCAAGACACAAGAAAAATCTCAAATAAACAATCTAACCTTACACCTAAAGGAACTAGAGAAAGAAGAACCAACAAAACCCAAAGTTAGCAGAAGGAAAGAAATCATAAAGAACAGAGCAGAAATAAATGAAATGGAAACAAAGAAAACAATAGCAAAGATCAATAAAACTGAAAGCTGGTTCTTTGAGAAGATAAACAAAATTGATAAACCTTTAGCCAGACTCATCAAGAAAAAAAAGGAGAGGACTAAAATCAATAAAATTAGAACTGAAAAAGAAGTTACAACAGACACCGCAGAAATACAAGGCATCCCAAGAGCCTAGTACAAACAACTCTATGCCAATAAAATGGACAACCTGGAAGAAATGGACACATTCTTAGAAAGCTATAATGTTCCAAGACTGAACCAGGAAGAAATAGAAAATATGAACAGACCAATAACAAGTAATGAAATTGAAACTGTGATTAAATATCTTCCACCAAACAAAAGTCCAGGACCAGATGGCTTCACAGGTGAATTCCATCAAACATTTAGAGAAGAGCTAACACCCATCCTTCTCAAACTCTTCCAAAATATTGCAGAGGAAGGAACACTCCCAAACACATTCTATGGGGCCACCATCACACTGATACCAAAACCAGAGAAAGATACTACAAAAAAGGAAAATTACAGACCAATATCACTGATGAATATAGATGCAAAAATCCTCAACAAAATACTAGCAAACAGAATCCAACAACACATTAAAAGGATCATACACCATGATCAAGTGGGATTCATCCCAGGGATGCAAGGATTCTTCAATATACACAAATCAATCAATGTGATACACCATATTAACAAATTGAAGAATAAATCCGTATGATCATTTCAATAGATGCAGAAAAAGCTTTTGACAGAATTCAACACCTATTTATGATAAAAACTGAAAGTGGGCATAGAGGGAACCTACCTCAACATAACAAAGGCCATATATAACAAACCAAGAGCAAACATCATTCTCAATGGTGAAAAACTGAAAGCATTTCCTCTAAATTCAGGAACAAGACAAGGATGTCCACTCTCACCACTATTATTCAACATAGTTTTGGAAGTCCTAGCCACGGCAATCAGAGAAGTAAAAGAAATAAAAGGAATACAAATTGGAAAAGAAGAAGTAAAACTGTCACTGTTTGCTGATGACATGTTACTATACATACAGAATCCTAAAGATGCCACCAGAAAACTACTAGAGCTAATCAATGAATTTGGTAAAGTAGTAGGATACAAAATTAATGCACAGAAATCTCTTGCATTCCTATGCACTAATGATGAAAAATCTGAAAGAGAAATTGAGGAACCACTCCCATTTACCACTGCAGCAAAAAGAATAAAATACCTAAGAATAAACCTACTTAGGGAGACAAAAGACCTGTATGCACAAAACTATAAGACATTGCTGAAAGAAATTAAAGATGATACACACAGATGGAGAGATATACCATGTTCTTGGTTTGGAAGAATCAATATTGTGAAAATGACTATACTACCCAAAGCAATCTACAGATTCAATGCAATCCCTATCAAATTACCAATGGCATTTTGTACAGAATTAGAACAAAAAATCTTAAAATTTGTATGGAGACACAAAAGACCCCGAATAGCCAAAGCAGTCTTGAGGGAAAAAAATGGAAGTGGAGGAATCAGACTACTAGATTACTACAGTAATCTAGACAATATGGTACTGGCACAAAAACAGAAATATAGATCAATGGAACAGGAACAAAAGCCCAGAGATAAACCCACACAACTATGGTCAACTAATCTGTGATAAAGGAGGCAAGGATACACAATGGAGAAAAGACAGTCTCTTCAGTAAGTGGTTCCGGGAAAACTGGACAGCTGCATGTGAAAGAATGAAATTAGCACACTTCCTAACACCATACACAAAAATAAACTCAAAATGGATTAGAGACTTAAATGTAAGACCGGACACTATAAAACTCTTTGTGGAAAACATAGGAAGAACACTCTTTGACATAAATCACAGCAAGATCTTTTTCGATCCACCTCCTAGAGTAATGGAAATAAAAATAAAAATAGACAAATGTGACCTAATGAAACTTAAAAGGTTTTGCAAAGCAAAGGAAACCACAAACAAGACAAAAGACAACCCTCAGAATGGGAGAAAATATTTGCAACTAATCAATGGACAAAAGATAGATCTCTAAAATACATAAACAGCTCATGCAGCTCAATATTGAAACAACAAACAACCCAATCCAAAAATGGGCAGAAGACCTAAATAGATATTTCTCCAGAGAAGACATACAGATGGCCAACAAACACATGAAAAGCTGTTCAACATCACTAATTATTAGAGAAATGCAATTCAAAAGTACAATGAGGTATCACCTCACACCAGTTAGAATGGGCATCATCAGAAAATCTACAAACAACAAATGCTGGAGAGGGTGTGGAGAAAAGGGAACCCTCGTGCACTGCTGGTGGGAATGTAAATTGATACAGCCACTATGGAAAACAGTATGGTGGTTTCTTAAAAAACTAAAAATAGAATTACCATATGACCCAGCAATCCCACTACTGGGCATACACCCAGAGAAAATCATAATTCAAAGAGACACATGCACCCCAATTGTCATTGGAGCACTATTTACAATAGCCAGGTCATGGAAGCAATCTAAATGCTCATCGACAGATGAATGGATAAAGAAGATGTGGTACATATATACAATGGAATATTACTCAGCCATAAAAAGAAACGAAATTGAGTTATTTGTAGTGAGGTGGATGGAGTTAGAGTCTGTCATACAGAGTGAAGTAAGTCAGAAAGAGAAAAACAAATACAGTATGCTAACACATATATATGGAATCTAAGGGAAAAAAAAAAAAGGTCATGAAGAACCTAGTGATAAGACGGGAATAAAGACACAGACCTAGTAGAGAATGGACTTGAGGATATGGGGAGTGGGAAGGGTAAGCTGTGACAAAGTGAGAGAGTGGCATGGACATATATACACTACCAAACGTAAAATAGATAGCAAGTGGGAAGCAACCGCATAGCACAGGGAGATCAGCTCGGTGGTTTGTGACCACCTAGAGGGGTGGGATAGGGAGGGTGGGAGGGAGGGAGATGCAAGAGGGAAGAGATATGGGAACATATGTATATGTATAACTGATTCACTTTGTTATAAAGCAGAAACTAACACACCATTGTAAAGCAATTATACTCCAATAAAGATGTTAAAAAAAAAAACTAAACTAAAAATGGAATTACTATACAACCCAGCAATCCCACTACTGGGCATATACCCAGAGAAAAACATAATTCAAAAAGACACATGCACCCCAATATTCATTACAGCACTATTTACAATAGCCAGGTCATGGAAGCAACCTAAATGTCCATCGACAGATGAATGGATAAAGAAGATGTGGTACATATATACAATGGAATATTACTCAGCCATAAAAAGGAACAAAATTGGGTCATTTGTAGAGACGTGGATGAATCTAGAGACTGTCATGCAGAGTGAAGTAAGTCAGAAAGAGAAAAACAAATATCGTATATTAACGCATATATGTGGAACCTAGAAAAATGGTACAGATGAACCAGTTTGCAGGGCAGAAGTTGAGACACAGATGTAGAGAACAAACGTATGGACACCAAGGTGGGAAATCGGCAGGGTGTGGGGGTTTGGTGGTGGGATGAATTGGGAGATTGCAATTGACATATATACACTAATATGTATAAAATGGATAACTAATAAGGACCTGCTGTTTGAAAAAATAAATAAAATAAAATTCAAAAAAAAAAAGAATAAACACTGGTTACTAAAGATAATTTTCTTTTATTTCTTGGAATGGCAATAGGTTAACAAAATATGCAAACGTCTCTGGGTGACAGT
The DNA here is from genome assembly GCF_965194805.1 of Balaenoptera borealis. NCBI lineage: Eukaryota > Metazoa > Chordata > Mammalia > Artiodactyla > Balaenopteridae > Balaenoptera > Balaenoptera borealis. The sequence continues at coordinate 53,671,314 of NC_138860.1, read as the reverse complement.
ACATATGTGTGCTTATTTTTGCTACCTCCAAATTGTTAAAATGATATAAAATGCACAGTCATGGAGAAAAAAATATCTAGGCAATTATTGGTTTCCTGTCCTCTGAGATTCTCTTTTGTTTAAAGAAAAAGAAAGGTTACTTTGGTTAAATATGACAATTAATATGACTGGTTGATTATATTAGGTGATAGTAATTAAGAAAAAGAAAAAAATAAAAGAGGAAAAAAGAAAAAAAAAGTCTTGGCTATGGGGGTGGAGTTTAGGTGGGGGGGGAACTTAGGCAGGGTGGAGTTTAGGGTGGGGCAGGACCTAGGCGGCTGGGGGCAGTGACGTTTGAGCATGGGGCGGGGCCTAGGAGGGGCGACGTTCAAGCGTGGGGAGGCGTCTTTGCTTAGAACCGGCAAGGAAATGGAGAGGCTGCTGGTCGAAAGGAGGGCCTCTGGAGTGTGGAGTTCCGGAGTTTGGAGGTAGGGCCCTGGGTGGGGGTGTAGGTGCGGGGCTTGGGTTCTGCGCCGCAGGAGGGAGGCTCCGAGGGCAGAGGATTAGGCGTGGGAGCACAACAGGCTCCCCGGTGCCTGTGTGGACAGGGAAAGCGCTGGCTGCGTTCCCTTCCGTTCCTCCGCGCCCCTCCCCCACCGTCTCCCCCAGGGTCTCCCCTGTCGCCGCTTGAACCCTAACCGTGGGTGGGTCCCGCTGGGTGTAGGAACTCCTCCCCTCCCCCAGCCACCCCTCAGGGGTCCGGGTCCCGGAGGTCCGGCCTTTACTTTTGCTCCCTCTTCCCTCCCTCCCACTCCCTCAGGACCCGCGCGGCTGGAGGGGGCCTAGGTGGGCAGAGGATCAAGCCCGGGATCTCAGCAGGTTCCTTGGGGCCCAAGTGGGCAGGGGAAACCTGGCCATGCTCCCTTTTGATCCTCTGCCCTCCCAGTGGTCCCCCAATTTGCCCCTTCGGGCGTGGGATCCGTTCCCCTCCCCCAGCCGCCCCTCAGGGGCACCAGTCCCGTCCGCCTCCCCTTCTCCTCCCCCTTCACTCCCCCCATGCCCCACGTCCTACCTGGGGCTCCTGCCATCCGCTTAGGTGTCTGTCATCCCCCACCGGTGCCTGGTACGTGCGCTAGTTGTGAGGAGACGTGAATTCCACGTCCTCCTAGTCCGCCATCTTGACTCCGCCTGATAGATGACTTTTGATGAAATGAATGAATGTTGGGGAAGATTGATATTGTTGAATTCAAAAGGTGGCAGAGATGCTATACTTTACTTACGGAGTATTTTAGAGCATCTCAGGGTTTGACCAGCTGTAGTCTGACAGCACAAGGGGAAGCTGAGAAGGGAAGAGAGGTGTTCTTATCCCTCCCAGGGCCTGGCGGCAAAGCCGTTCACTATGTCTGTAAGTGCTTGATGCCATTCCTCATCTTAATTTCAAATTGATTCTTTACTTTGCACCAGTTAGACATTGCGTGTTAGCAGCTGAGCACAATACCAGTTGTCTTCCAGGATTTCCCGTAGGTCATACCTTGGCAGCACTTCCAGCTGACTCGCAATTATCTTCACCTGGCTTTTAAAGAGGCATTTGAGAAGGAAATTCACTGTAAAGAGAAGGAAAGGGTCTCTCCATTTTTTCCCATGACTGATGTCAATGAAAATGGTACCTCAAAGAAACTTCGTCCCGCTTTGCAGCCTCAGTTCAATTCAGTATGCATTTATGGAGGTCATTCTCTGTGTGGTACACTGTGATAGAGACTCTCAGAATCTCAAAGATAAATGAGTACTAAGCCTTGTCTTCCAGATGGAAACATGGGAGCAGACACTAAGACATGTTGCATAAATAACAAGAGAACACTGGAGTCTCTACTGTCTAATCACTATCCACAGTTAGATCATGTGAAGTTTCATCGCTTTGACCTTAGACACATATCTTACCATCCTCTTATTTTATATGGGTGTAGCCAGAGATAAAAAGGTAAAAGATAGAGTGGTTTGTGCTATAACTATATGCTAAGTCCTCTGAATCCTGCTTTCGTGGCATGAGAAATCATATTAGAAGTGTTTTAGAATACAAGGTTTGAAATATCAGGAACTATGAATGATGGAGAACTACAAACACTTTCATTTTGTAAGGTAGGGGTATCCTGATGTTATCTTAGGTCTAAGGGCACCGTATCTAGAACTCTTAAAGTTTCCCCCTCTTAAAGGATCTTTCAGATCAGCAAACATTTGTGGAACACCTACTATGTGCTACCTGTTTAGCTGGGTCCAGGGAGTAGGTACTAAGATAATTAATAGACATTTCCTGCCTTGAAGGAGTATTCAACCTTGTGAGGGGTGCAAAAACGTACAATTTCAATAACTAATGTTGGGAAGTTAGGCAGAGAAGTACACAGTGCACTATCCTAGCAGCAAAGGGCAGTGCATAGCCCAGGCAGAGGGTTTGAAAGGCTCCCTAAAGAAGCAGCTGCTCTTCTAAGCCTTGAAGTTTGTTCAGGTGAAGAAAAGTTTGAAGGGAAGCCCAGGTAGAGGGAGAAGACAAGCCATGGAGGATAGAAGTATGCGGTGTTTGAGGAGGAATTCCTAGTTTAGTTTTTTAGAATTAAGTGCAAGTCAGGACATGGTGGATGCCGCTGGAAAGGTAGACAGGTCAGGCTTAAAAAGGTTTGAGTACCATGGTAAGAAACGTACGTCCCCTCATAAGGGAGCTGCACTGAAAGTCACTGGGACTGCAATTTAGGGAACAAGGTTAAATGGAGCAAGGCAGGGGCTGGGAAAGTGGGGAGCCCAGTTCAGGAGGCTACAGCTGAGAGATTTTGAAGGTGTGAGCTAGGATGTGACACTAAAGGTGAAGGAAAGGGTAAAATTTCAGAGTTGGAAATTGATTGGGTGTGACTATCAGGGAAGAAGAGGGAGTCTAATGACTGAAATTTGGTGCTTGGATGACAGGGTGGATGGTGGTATCATTTACAGGCACTGGAAAGAGAAGAGAAGAAAAGATTAGGGCAGGGGAAGAGAAGTCCACATTGGGATACATGTTGAATTTGAGGCACCTAGCAGATGACTGAGGGAGATGCCAAACAGGATATTAGATGTACAAGTCTAAAGTTCAGAGGAGAGGCTAGGGCTGGAAATACAAGCAGAGAACTTGTCTTCTAATTCTCCTCTCTTAGATCAGAGCTTGGGAAGTAGTAAGGAAGTAAAAATTATGAGTTTAAGACAGCTGGGGGGCCATAGGGTAGAGCTATTTGCTACAGGAAAGAAGAGTAAAGAAAATCTTTTAAGATTTTCTATGCCTTAGATTCTGCAGTACAGAAAAAAATACTTTAGATCAGGATAGGAGTTGGCTGTTAATCCCAGCCTGAAAGCACTTTTTTTCCCCACTACCTATTTTTGGTGTCATTCAGTTTATTTTTAGACACCATTGGAATTAACTTTGGAGAATCTTCTCTTGAAGTTTACCCAGGGGAAGGTGACCTGGATAGTAAACTATCTAGAAATCATTTCATATGAGAATTGATTTAAATACTTGCAGTTATTCATCCAGGAGAAACACACACACGCACAGACACACACTCACACAGATATGTGCATACATAATAAAGGCATCCTCCAAATATTTAAAGGACCATCACATAGAAGAAACAATTGATTTATTGAACATATCTCCAGCAGATCAATGAATGGAAGCTACACCCAGGTAGGGTTAACATTTACTCGGTAAATAATTATTAAAGACCTACATTTAGTAGGCACTGTTTCTAGGTACAGGTACGGGGATCTAATGAGAAACATGATAGATAAAGTCCCTTTTCTCCTGAAGTCCATATTCTAGTGATAAGGAGACAGATAATCAACAAGATAAATGGCTTTAGATACAGGTAAGAACTATGAGGAAAGGAGTACATACAAAGAGAGAGTGTGGCCAAGCCGGGGAGCACACGGTGGTGTGCTTAGATTGGCTGCTGGGGAAGACCTTCCAAGGAAGTGACATGCTGAGATCAGAATGACAAGAAGCCAGTCTTAGAAAGAGCTTTCTGGGCAAGGTGAACATCAAGAGAAAGGCTAAAACTCAGGGTTGAGTCTGGGCTCTTGAGGACAAGAAGGTAGGCCAGTGTGGCTGAAGGAAGGTGAATGGGGAATGGGGTATCAGATGAAGTCAGATAGGTAGACAGAGAAAACCCATACAGAGTCTCTTTGGGTTTTTTTTTTTTTCCAAGTGTGATGGGAGACTATTGTGTAAGTTTGGGACAGGATTTGTTCAGGAAGTAAAATGATCGAAATTATATTTTAAATGATCATTAGGCATAGAATGGAGTGTGGGAGCGTTGATGCTATAGCAGAATTCCAGGGGACAAAAGACAGTAGCTTGAAGCAAGGTGGTAATAGTGTAGAAAGAGAAAAATGGATGGATTCCAGAAACATTTAAAAATAGAAATGGCAGGAGCTGCTGATGAATTAAATGTTGGGGAGAGGTGTCCGTGAAGAAAAGGGATAATTAAGGATGACTCTTGGGTTTTTTGCTAAAATACTCATTTGGATGGTACTGCCCTTTATTAAGATGGGGAAATACTGGGAGGAGCAAATTGTGGACAGTAAACAGGGTTAAGAGTTATGGTTTGGATATATTCTGTTAAAATCCCAATTTGACGCTCAAGTGGATATATCATATAGGAAGTTAGATACATGACTCTGGAGCTCACAAGAGAGGTCATGTCTGGAGAAGCAAAGATTGGAAGTCATCAACACATAGATGGGACATGAGCCATGGGACTAGGGATAGAAGGAAATAAAAGAGGCCCCCAAACTGAGCTTTGGAGGCTTTCAATATTTAGAGCTCAGTTAGAGAAGGCGGAGTCAGTAAAAGGGGTGGCTAATGAGATAAGAGACAAACCTGGAGAGGGTAGAATAATGAAAATCAACAGAAGAAAGTATGTGAAGAAAAAGTCACTCCATTTAAGGAAAATTCCATGAAAATCAGATTTTTCCCTACCATGGAAGGAATCTCACAGTCACCTGTGGAGACCTTACTGTTCCATCTCTCTCCTCCTCTGGATGATGAAAACAACTTAACTTTACCAGCAGGCAAGATCACCCATGCCAGGACTGATGCTGAAGAAGGGACAGAGAGACATTTATTGGTCGTTCAAGGCTTGGCCTCTGGGCAGTCTTGTTAGATACATTACTGTGCCCTTGGAGACTCTTCCCTAATGCTGGGTCCTTGCCTTGTTCTCAGGTCTCAGGAATATTTTTCTTGTCTATTTCAGGACTCTACCCTCCAGGTAGATTCTAATTCTTGCTGTCAGACCTCACCACCAGCACACCTCTATGATGGTCTCAGTTCTCAAGTCCTTCCACCCATGTGGGAAGTTATAACCATGGTAATTATAACTGTGGTAACTTCCTGTTGTAGACCAACTCTCGAACTCACATCCATGTGTCTTGTAAAACCAGAACCTTAACCTTTGCCCAGCACCACAGATCTTTCTAGATCCCACCACTGAGTTACATATGGTCTGGGACAACTGAGAGCACCAGAACCTGGTTATAATCATCATGAGTGGCCAAGCTTAGGTGGGATGAAGAACCTGGAGAGGGCCCTGCTCTTAAGAGAACACTTGCCCCACGTGGGAGTGTGATAGGGATGGCCTTTGAGGACCCTTCCAACACCCAAGATTCTGTGGTATTTTCAGATGCCATGTAAAATAACAAATCCTGGGTTCATTTTTAGAGAATCATTTTGAAAGCAGACATTTAATGAAATAAAATTACATTTCTTTTTCCCTAGCATAGGACTATTCTCATTCTGAAATCCTGTTTTTCTATTTTTCTCATATGTTTTGTTTTGGGTTGAGGAAGCTTTTATTTTGCTGGCAGGGTATTTTGCTTTAGGCTATCATATTGTTACTTAGGCATAATTCCAAATGACAAAATTATACACTAGCGAGTTCAGATCCTTCTGGTCAAAACTGACCTCCTATTATTTGCTTGCACGTAGTAGGCGTTCAGTAAATATTTAACGAGTTGAACAGAAACCTTTTAAAAAGTGGCTTCCTTACTAAAGAAAATGGCTGGTGTTGGTGTTCATTACCAGGACCTGGCAGAGGATGGGAAAAGGAGTTTTGTGAAGCACACTTTCTGTTTCTTCCCTCATCTATCCTCTTATTAATGTGAAGATGACATGTTGATGCTTTCTTATTTGTACTAAGAATGTAGACAAGAAATTATAAATTATAGATTTGGAAAATCCCAAAATATTTCTACACTTACCTAGAAAATGACATTAGTTTAGTACATCTGAATGTGAGGTGGGTTCATGTGACATTGCCTTGTCCCCTGTGCCCATCCCGTGGCCACCCTCATTTCAATGTAGGCTTGCAATGTCCAGGGTAGGGGAAGAATTGTATCTAATACCTAACATAAAAGTCATCAACGAGTGGTCTCCATGTTTAGGTCGTTTGACTGACAGAGGGTTTCTAAAACATTTAGAAGCCATGCATTCTCCAGTCTTCATTCTTCTCCACTGTGTTGCTCTTGGCCTGCATCATTCATTTTTGCTACCTTCTAGGGTTGGGATGCTTTTCAATGTGCAAACCTGGTCTAAAACATGATAGAACAGGAAATATGGCAGTGCTTATAAATTGTCATACCCAGGTTTTATTTGGACTGCAAGAGTGTAAACATCACAGAGTTTTAAGATAGAAACAAATGTAAACGATTATCAGTTTACTGAACAAGGTGGAATGAGAAAGGGGAAGGCAAAAAGAGACTTTATTCTCTCTCACCACTGCCCCGTTATACACCTTGTGGAATTATTCTTCCCAACCACTGGATGACTCCTGGGCATATCCTTATTTTTTCCATCATTCTAAGGCATTAATGAAAAACCTGGCTTATAAAGTATGTAGAAAGTACAGGCAGTCGGATATTGAAGCTCCAATTTCTCACCCAATTGGAGTACCCCACTGCTGGGCCCATATATTGGCTGGAGACTCACTAAGGTACAGAAGCTTGGGATGAAGCAGGCTGAGATTGCTTTCTTCACTCTTTGTCCTCTTCTACTTTTATTTTTCTTCTCTGCCTCTTTGCAACTCTCTAAATCCTATTTCTGCCCCCTTCTCGGGCTGGACTCAGGAGAAGAGTGATCAGAGAAAAGGCCACAATCTTCCTTTGCTCATGTGTTTGTATCATGGCATGAGGGCCCTCTGTGTGTCAGGAACACACATTTAAATCTTTCCCTTAGATATCACTTTTGTGGGTCCTTCACATATCTCTCCACTGGAGGCTTCTTATCAGTGGGAAATATCCTCTCCAATGGGATTTTTTTGTTTGTTTTTTGTTTTTTACTTTGCCTAGTATTTTTTTTAAACATCTTTATTGGAGTATAATTGCTTTACAATGGTGCGTTAGTTTCTGCTTTATAACAAAGTCAGTCAGCTATACGTATACGTATATCCCCATATCCCGTCCCTCTTCTGTCTGCCTCCCACCCTCCCTATCCCAGCCCTCTAGGTGTACACAAAGCACCGAGCTGATCTCCCTGTGCTATGTGGCTGCTTCCCACTAGCTATCTATTTTACATTTGGTAGTGTATATATGTCCATGCCACTCTCTCACTTCATCCCAGCTTATCCTTCCCCCTCCCCGTGTCCTCAAGTCCATTCTCCATGTCTGCATCTTTATTCCTGTCCTGTCCCTAGGTTAATCAGAACTATTTTTTTTGATTCCATATATATGTGTTAGCATACAGTATTTGTTTTTCTCTTTCTGACTTAACTTCACTCTGTATGACAGACGCTAGGTCCATCCACCTCACAATAAATAACTCAATTTTGTTTCCTTTTACGGCTGAGTAATATTCCATTGTATATATGTGCCACATCTTCTTTATTCATTCATCTATCGATGGACACTTAGGTTGCTTCCATGTCCTGGCTATTGTAAATAGAGCTGCAATGAACATTGCGGTACATGACTCTTTTTGAATTATGGTTTTCTCAGGGTATATGCCCAGTAGTGGGATTGCTGGGTCGTATGGTAGTTCTATTTTTAGTTTTTTAAGGAACCTCCATACTGTTCTCCATAGTGGCTGTATCAATTTACATTCCCACCAACAGTGCAAGAGGGTTCCCTTTTCTCCACACCCTCTCCAGCATTTATTGTTTGTAGATTTTTTGATGATGGCCATTCTGACTGGTGTGAGGTGATACCTCATTGTTGTTTTGATTTGAATTTCTCTAATGATTAGTGATGTTGAGCATCCCTTTATGTGTTTGTTGGCAATCTATATATCTTCTTTGTAGAAATGTCTATTTAGGTCTTCTGCCCATTTTTTGATTGGGCTGTTTGTTTTTTTGATATTGAGTTGCATGAGTTGCTTGTAAATTTTGGAGGTTAATCCTTTGTCAGTTACTTCATTTGCAAATATTTTCTCCCATTCTGAGGGCTGTATTTTTGTCTTGTTTATGGTTTCCTTTGCTGTGCAAAAGCTTTTAAGTTTCATTAGGTCCCATTTGTTTATTTTTGTTTTTATTTCCATTTCTCTAGGAGCTGCGTCAAAAAGAATCTTGCTGTGATTTATGTCATAGAGTGTTCTGCCTATGTTTTCCTCTAAGAGTTTTATATTGTTGGCCTTACATTTAGGTCTTTAATCCATTTTATTTTTGGTACGGTGTTAGGAAGTGTTCTAATTTCATTTTTTTACATGTAGCTGTCCAGTTTTCCTAGCACCACTTATTGAAGAGGCTGTCGTTTCTTCATTGTATATTCTTGCCTCCTTTGTCAAAGATAAGGTGACCATATGTGCGTGGGTTATCTCTGGGCTTTCTCTCCTGTTCCATTGATCTATATTTCTGTTTTTGTGCCAATACCATACTGTCTTGATTACTGTAGCTTTGTAGTATAGTCCGAAATCACGGGGCCTGATTCCTCCAGCTCTGTTTTCCTTTCTCAAGATTGCTTTGGCTATTCGGGGTCTTTTGTGTTTCCATACAAATTGTGAAATTTTTTGTTCTAGTTCTGTGACAAATGCCATTGGTAGTTTGTAGGGATTGCATGGAATCTGTAGATTGCTTTGGGTAGTATAGTCGTTTTCACAGTGTTGATTCTTCCAGTCAAAGAACATGGTATATCTCTCCATCTGTTTGTATCATCTTTAATTTTTTTTATTAGTGTCTTATAGTATTCTGCATACAGGTCTTTTGTCTCCTTAGGTAGGTTTATTTCTAGGTATTTTATTCTTTTTGTTGTAATGGTAAATGAGAGTGTTTCCTTAATTTCTCTTTCAGATTTTTCATCTTAGTGTATAGGAATGTGAGAGATTCCTGTGCATTAATTTTGTATCCTGCTACTTTACCAAATTCATTGATTAGCTCTAGTAGGTTTCTGGTAGCATCTTTAGGATTCTCTATGTATAGTATCATGTCATCTGCAAACAGTGACAGTTTTAGTTCTTTTCCAATTTGGATTCCTTTTATTTCTTTTTCTTCTCTGATTGCATTTAAACCATTTACATTTAAGGTAATTATTGATTTGTATGTTCCTATTACCATTTTCTTAATTGTTTTGGGTTTGTTATTGTAGGTCTTTTCCTTCTCTTTTGTTTCCTGCCTAGAGATGTTCCTTTAGCATTTGTTATAAAGCTGGTTTGGTGGTGCTGAATTCTCTTAGCTTTTGCTTATCTCTAAAAGTTTTAATTTTTCCATTAAATCTGAATGAGATCCTTGCTGGGTAGGGTAATCTTGGTTGTAGGTTTTTCCCTTTCATCACTTTAAATATGTCCTGCCACTGCCTTCTGGCTTGCATAGTTTCTGCTGAAAGATCAGTGGTTAACCTTATGGGGTTTCCCTTGTATGTTATTTGTTGCTTTTCCCTTGCTTCTTTTAATATTTTTTCCGTGTATTTAATTTTTGATAGTTTGATTAATATGTGTCTTGGTATGTTTCTCCCTGGATTTATCCTGTATGGGCCTCTCTGTGCTTCCTGGACTTGATTGACTATTTCTTTTCCCATAATAGGGAAGTTTTCAACTATAATCTCTTCAAATATTTTGTCAGTCCCTTTCTTTTTCTATTCTTCTTCTGGGACCCCTATAATTTAAATGTTGGTTATATAATGTTGTCTCAGAGGTCTCTGTGACTGTCCTCCATTCTTTTCTTTCTTTTTTCTTTATTCTGTTCTGTGGTAGTTATTTCCACTATTTTATCTTCCAGGTCACTTATCCTTTCTTCTGCCTCAGTTATTCTGCTATTGATTCCTTCTAGAGAATTTTAAATTTCATTTATTGTGCTGTTCGTCATTGTTTGCTCTTTAGTTCTTCTAGGTCCTTGTTAAATGTTTCTTGTATTTTCTACATTCTCTTTCCAAGATTTTGGATCATCTTTACTCTCATTACTCTGAATTCTTTTTCAGGTAGACTGCCTATTTCCTCTTCATTTGTTTGGTCTGGTGGGTTTTTATCTTCTTCATCTGCTGCATATTTCTCTGTGTTCTCATTTTGCTTAACTGACTGTGTTTGGGGTCTCCTTTTTGCATGCTGCAGGTTCGTAGTTCCCATTGTTTTTGGTGTCTGCCCCCAGTGGATTCAGTGGGTTGTGTAGGCTTCCTTATGGAGGGGACTTGTGCCTGTGTTCTGGTGGATGAGGTTGGATCTTGTCTTTCTGGTGGGCAGGGCCATGTCCAGTGGTGTGTTTTGGGGTGTCTATGACCTTATTATGATTTTTTTTAATAATAATTATGGGCCATGAGCCAGAGCTACCATATCAGAATTTCTGGAAGTGAGGCCCATTTTTTTTTTTTTTTAAACTTTGGGTTTATTTATTTATTTATTTATTTATGGCTGTGTTGGGTCTTTGTTTCTGTGCGAGGGCTTTCTCTAGTTGCGGCAAGTGGGGGCCACTCTTCATTGCGGTGCACGGGCCTCTCATTATTGCGACCTCTCTTGTTGCAGAGCACAGTCTCCAGACGCGCAGGCTCAGTAATTGTGGCTCACGGGCCTAGTTGCTCCGTGGCATGTGGGATCTTCCCAGACCAGGGCTTGAACCCGTGTCCCCTGCATTGGCAGGCAGACTCTCAACCACTGCGCCACCAGGGAAGCCCCCTTATTATGATTTTAAGCAGAGTCTCTGATAATGGGTGGCATTGTGTTCCTTTATTGCTCGTTGTTTGTTGTGGGGTGTCCAGCACTGGAGCTTGCTGGTCGTTGAGTGGAGCTGGGTCTTAGCGTTGAGACAGAGATCTCTGGGAGACCTCTCGCCAATTGATATTAACTGGGGCCTGGAGGTCTCTTGTGGATCACTGTCCTGAACTCTGCTCTGCTACCTCAGAGGCTCAGGCCTGACACCTGGCTGGAGCACCAAAACTCTGTCAGCCACACAGTTCAGAAGAAATGGAAGAAAAGAAAGAAAGAAAAAAAAAACTAAACTAAAATAAAGTTATTAAAATAAAAAATAGAAAAATATTACTAAAATTTAAAAAAAGTAATAAAAAAGAGAAAGAACAGAGCAACCAAACCAATAAACAAATCCAGCAATGATAACAAGTGCTAAAAACTGTGCTAAAAATAAATAAATAAAATGGACAGAAAGATCCCTAGGACAAATGGTAAAAACAAACCTATACAGACAAAATCACATAAAGAAACATACATGTACCCACTCGGAAAAAGAGAAAAAGGGAAAAAATATGTACATGTCTATATCTATATCTATCTATCTATCTATATATATATATATAAAAGAGAGCAACCAAATCAATAAACAAATCTTCTAATGATAATAAGCTCTAAATAGTAAACTAAGATAAACATAAAACCAGAAACAAATTTGATGCAGAAAGCAAACCCCAAGTCTACAGTTGCTCCCGAAGTCCACTGCCTCAATTTTGGGATGATTCATTGTCTATTCAGGTGTTCCACAGATGCAGGGTACATCAAGTTGATTGTGGAGGTTTAATCTGCTTCTCCTGAGGCTGCATGGAGAGATTTCTCTTTCTCTGCTTTGTTCACACAGCTCCTGAGGTTCAGCTTTGGATTTGGCCCCGCCTCTACATGTAGGTTGCCCTCTGGCGTCTGTTCTTCGCCCAGACAGTAGGGGCTTCAAGAGTGGCTGATTAGGAGGCTCTGGCTCACTCAGGCCAGGGGGAGGGAGGGGTACGGAGTGCGGGGCAAGCCTGCGGCAGTGGAGGTCAGAGTGACATTACATCAGCCTGAGGCGTGCCGTGTGTTCTCCTGGGGAAGTTGTCCCTGGATCATGGGACCCTGGCAGTGGTGGGTTGCACAGGCTTCCGGGAGGGGAGGTGTGGATAGTGACCTGTGCTTGCTCACAGGCTTCTTGGTGGTTGCAGCAGCAGCCTTAGCGTTTCATGCCCATCTCTAGGGTCCACGCTGATAGCCGCGGCTCGTGCCCATCTCTGGAGCTCGTTTAGACAGTGCTGTGAATCCCCTCTCCTTGTGTACCCTGAAACAATGGTGTCTTGCCTCTTAGGCAGTTCCAAACTTTTTCCCAGACTCCCTCCTGGCTAGCTGTGGTGTACTAGCCCCCTTCAGACTGTGTTCATGCAGCCAACCCCGGTCCTCTCCCTGGGATCTGACCTCCGAAGCCCAAGCCTCAGCTCCCAGCCCGCCCCGGCGGGTGAGCAGACAAGCCTCTCGGGCTGGTGAGTGCTGGTTGGCACCGATCCTCTGTGCCGGAATCTCTCCGCTTTGCCCTCTGCAGCCCTGTTGCTGTGCTCTCCTCCGTGGCTCCGAAGCTTCCCCCCCACCCACCCCCTGTCTCCACCAGTGAAGGACCTCCCTAGTGTGTGGAAACTTTTCCTCCTTCACAGCTCCCTCCCAGAGGTGCAGGTCCCATCCCTATTCTTCTGTCTCTGTTTTTTCTTTTTTCTTTTTTCTTTTGCCTTCCCCAGGTATGTGGGGACTTTCTTGCCTTTTGGGAAATCTGAGGTCTTCTGCCAGCGTTCAGTAGGTGTTCTGTAGGAGTTATTCCACACGTAGATGTATTTTGTTTTTAATAAATTTATTTATTTATTTATTTATTTTTGGCTGTGTTGGGTCTTCGTTTCTGTGCGAGGGCTTTCTCTAGTTGCGGCAAGCGGGGGCCCCTCTTCATCACGGTGCGTGGGCCTCTCACTATCACAGCACAGCCTCTCTTGTTGCGGAGCACAGGCTCCAGACGCGCAGGCTCAGTAGTTGTGGCTCACGGGCCTAGCTGCTCCGCGGCATGTGGGATCTTCCCAGACCAGGGCTCGAACCCGTGTCCCCTGCATTAGCAGGCAGATTCTCAACCACTGCGCCACCGGGGAAGCCCTGTAGATGTATTTTTGATGTATTTGTGGGGAGGGAGGTGATCTCTAGGTGTTACTCCTCTGCCATCTTCCAATGGGATTTTTATGATTCCCCTGTCGTCCCTGGATTCTGGCCCTTCAGCACAGACTTTCTTTCTTGGCAGTTGTACATCATCTCTCCAGACTGTCCTAATGGGTAAGTTCCTTATCAGAATTCCTAAAACTACCTACTTTTTTGTGGGGTCTACATATGACCCACAGGGGAAAACATTTTGTATCTGATGACTTTGGAAATACAAGCCATCCTCCATGAGGCTCTCTTTGTTTTGCTACCAAACATTTCACGGAGCTCTTCATCTGTTGACTTTTTCAGGTTTAGTCAGGTAGGTCCCTGAGTGCCCCAAGCTTCAGGGAATATATATCAAGCTTCCCAAGTGGTTATATGAAGACTTCCCCTCATTGGCTTGAAGTGGAGGGGAAAGCACCCCTCTGATCTCTCATGTCTGGGGGGAACAGTATACTGACTTTCTCCCCCAAGATTCCTCACTTGTCACCAACTTCTCCTCTATTCCCTGGAGTTGGTTAATGAGCTAATGGGACAAAACAGGTTTGGGTCTGCCTCTTTCTAGGCCCTGCATAAATGATGCCATGCCTTACTTCAGAATTCAGGAATACTCACCATCTATTATTCTCAGATTTGGGGCCTAAGCAACAAAATAAGAGGTGTAAGTACTCTTTACATCCTGCATCAATGACATAAAAATTCTCCTACCAAAATCCAATCAATCTCTTTGCTTCTACTTTAGATCCTGTTCCCTGTTGACTTTTAAAGGCATCCTCCCCTCTTTTTCTATAAAATCTCTCCCTCTCTACAGAAACAGTCCTGTCAGTATCAAGCAAACACGATGATCTCCCATCTTAAAAACAAAAACACATTGTAAGTCTTCCTCCACCCCACATACTTCTCTGTTATTGCAACATTTTTCTGTTCCTCTTCACAAACTTCCTAAAAGGTTTTTCTACACAAGCTGTCTCCACTCTCCATCTGCAATTTACTCTTCACCCAAAGTCTGAATTCTGTCTCCATTACTCAACTGAAGCTACTCTTGTCAAAGTTAACAATCTCTATATTGCCGAATGCAATCGACACTGTTCTCTCCTCATCTTTCTGAGTGTTTTACCAGCATTCAACCTGACAAAATTCCTACTAGAAACACTTTCCTCTTTTGTCCCCAGGAGACCACATACTCCCAGATTTCCTCATTCACTTTTGTCAGATTTCCCCCTAAGTCTCTCCTCTTTTAATTGACTGAGACTGTTAGACTTCCCCATCACCTCTTTCTGAGATGTATTCTCTTCACTAGTCTTTCCTGGGTGACGATCTCCATTTCCATAGCTATAAGTACCATCTGTATTCTCATGGAAACAAAACTGCAGTCTCCAGTCCAGACCTCTCTCCTACTCTCCACTTGCGTATTCAGCTGCTTACTTAACATGATGTGCCACGGCCATCTCGCACTTCACATGTTCAAATCAAGTGAGTTTTCCTCTCAAAGCTGTTTCCGTCTTCCCTATCTTCTCAGAAAACAACAATGCCCTTTCTCCTTGTTGTGGAAACCAAAACTTTGAGAAACATTTTTCTTTTTCCTCTTTCCCCCCAAATACAATTTAGTCACATATTTTTTGAAAATCCATTATGTACCTAGCCCTGGGTACCCACATTCCATTCTTTTCTAGTTCCTATCGATTCTACCTCCAAAATATATCTCTAATGTGGCTACATCTTACCCTTTCCCCTGCTACCACTTTAGTTCAAGCCTCCATCATTTCCAGCTCAAACATCACAATCACCTTCTAACTGACCTCCTTGCTTTCACCCTGACCCCAACCTGACACGCATCCTTTTTTCACCCAGCCGCCAGAGCAACTTTTAAAATATGATAATTTCACTAAGCCCAAAATATTTCAGTGTTTTGCAATTAATATAAAATATAATACCCACTTTGGGTAAACCCTGGTTACCCAGCTCTTCTTTTCTTTTCATTTTCAAACATGGCTCCCATCCCTCAGTCACAACTCTCTAGCCATGTAGGTCATTCAGTCCTGTGAATAGACTCACCTCTTTCCTGTCTCAGGGACTTTGCACTTGCCATCCTGTTTACCATGTATTGCACATCCGCATCCTACAGGCCTCAGCATAAAGTCATCTCTTCGGACATGTTGCCTCTAACCACCTTCTGCAGTGTTCTACTGCCATTCTCTATCTTGCTGCTCTATTGTTTTTCGTTTATAACTCTCCTCATAATTTGTAATTATTTGTTGTTGTTAAATATTTGTGATTCCCACTGGATGGTAAGTTCCATGAAGGTAAAAAATGTGTCTGACTTGCTCACAGTTGCAAGATTGATAGAAGGCATGCAAGAAAGTTTAGATACATCAATGAATGGGTGAATATGAGCATATCTCACAGAGAGACATCTTTCCCCAGTTGCCTTTCTCATTGCAATGGGTTTGGACATCATAACACGGCAGAAAGATGTCAGAATTTTGGAACCATTAATTCATTCCACAAATGTTTAAGGAATATTTATTTACTATGTGCCCAGCACTGTTGTCTTCACTGGGGATGCAGTTAACAAGGTGTAAATACAGTCTCTGCCCTCATGGAGCATTTGTTCTCATGGAGGAAATAGATCACAGTATAACAAAGAAGATATATTATCATGTCATTTCATAAGATATGTGTTAAGAAGAAAAGTAAAGCAGGCAACAGGATAGAAAATGACAGGAAGGGGGCCATTTTAGACTGGGTGGTTGGTAAGGAAGTCCTCTCTGAAGACGTAACATGAGAAGAGATGCAGAGAAAGAGAATTTCTGATGAGGAAGCAGCAAATGTAAAGGCCCTGACACAGGAAGGAGTTTGAGAAGTTGGAATAGAGGGAGGTTTGACAACTGTGAGTGTGGAATGAGATAAGAGTGGGAGAAGATGAGGTTGGAGAGGTGGTTAGGGGACTGATTACAGGGGGATCTTAGACGACACGGTAACATGTTGAAATTTTATTCTGAGTGTGATAGGAAACTTTGCAGGGGTTAGAGCAGGAGTATAATGTGGTCTCTTTGACATTTTAGACAGACTGTCTGGCAGCTGTCTGGGAATTGACCAGAGGCAATGGTAGAAATAGGAAGATGGGTTAGGAGGCTACTGTAGTAGTAGAGATGAGAAATGAGCAGTGGGCATGAAGAAAAGTGTGCAAGTTAAGGATATGCTTTGAAGATAGGATCAAGACAACCCATTGGTAGATAGGCTGTGGGTGTGAGGCAAGGTGCTACATTTGGGCCTGAGTAACTGCATGAATACTGCTGCCATTTACTGTGAAGGGGAAACCTGTGGGAGGACACTACAGAGGGGGTGGTAAATAAAGCGATCTATTTTGGCCATGTTATGTTTGAACTGTATTGAAAACTGACATAAGCCAGTTTGATAATGCACAACTCTTAGGTTCATTGTGGTACACAACTACAGCCACGGAAAATGTTGAAATGGATAAATCAGTTAGTTACCCCCACAACCTCATTACCAAGTTACAAAGAGAGCAAGTCTCAGATCATATTTTACCACATATACAGACATAACAAGTAGGCACAAAGCAATTTATACACGTGCTTTGTAAGCCTGATGTAGCCCCAACTCACTGGCCTTCTAGTACTCCAAGTACTACATTGCATGAGGCGTTCACCCAGCAGAAGATAATATTTCAGGGCGGTCAGACATCCAGAAATCCTTTGCCCTAATGGCTGGAAACAATTGTTTAAGAATCAAGTATAAGAACCAGGTACTATCCCTAAAGGGACAGCCTATCAGCCTTGTTAAAATCTTATATCCTGTTTTATATGGGTAGAGAATATCCCTAAAATATTTTAGCCAGTTCCCGTATCTTGATTACCTCCAATTTGACCTATGAAAGCCCATTTCTAACATCCATTATGCTGATTAACAAGCCACTAATTTCACAAATGAAAACCTAGTTTTGACTTCAGCATGCTAATTAGCAAAATGTCTGGTGTTGATCAGAGTTAAAGATAGCTGAAGTGCTTGTAGGATCTGCCTCTGGAGAATGGGCTTTCTGTAATGAAGCCAGCTGTAGTGCACATTCCTGATTAGAGCAACTGTCTTTACCTTGAAGCAACTAGTACCCACTTCTGGAGCACACTGTCTCTGTTGCAGTATTATAAAGCAGATGACACACAATATCACAAGTTACCTAGTAGACATCCACATGGAGGCTCCTTATAGGTGGATGGATACACAAGTATGATGCATGCTCAGGACTGCAGGAGTACATTTTTGATTCCTCAGCATATGGATGGTATTTAAAGCCATGTAACTAGATGAGCTCATTCAGGGAGTGAGAACATATGAGAGGGAAAGAGGTCCACTGAGACCTGGGACACTCCAACTTTTCGGGGTCAGTTAAAGGAGGAGGATATAGCCAAGGAGAACAAGAAGTGGCTGGTGATGTAGGCAGATGGCCAGAAAAGTTTGTTGACATGAAAGCTAATTGAGAAAGGTTTCAAAAAGGAGGAATGACCAAATGGGTCAAATGTTCCAAGAGAATAAGTAATGAGATTGAGAACTGTCCATTGAGTTTACCCAGATTGAAATGATTGATATCCTGATAAGGGTAGTTCCCTCAGTGGCAGAGATAGAAACCAGATTGGAGTGGATTAAGGAGAGAATGGGAAGCAGGGAAGCAGAAACAGAGTTTGCACAACTCTTTGGAGTCATTTCCTATGGAAGGAAAAAGAGAAATGGAGTGGTAGTTGGAGAGTACAAGAGGTCTAAGAGGTGTCTGTTTTGGTTGTTGTTGTTTTTACTGTGTGAGATACTACAGCCTGTCTGTATGCCGGCAAGAACGATCCATTACAGAGGAGCTGTGAAGTAAGATGAGCACCCCATCTTGATGCTATGCCATGGGTGGGACACTGCTCCTTCCCACTGTTCCCATCCCAGTTAGTAAATTCCCTGCCACCAGATTTCCTTCTTAGAGTTGTAGGAGTTGCTTGGTGATTTATTAGGGTGGAAAAAAATTTCCAGAAGATTTAGAATTCTAGAGTAAAAGACCATCAAGGAATACATACCCCAGCCCTTGCACCCCTAGACCATGGCCCAGGGGTAGATGAGAGCCTTCTCCTCTGTTACCAGTTGGCAGTGGGTTTTGCCTGAGAAATGCTCTAATTGACCCGATCCTCAAGTCCCAAACCTATCCTGACCACCTGTTATATCAGCCTCAGTAATTGCTGAAACAGCCTCTGGTAACAAGATTAGGAATCTGCCAGTGTCAGAGTAAAAGTGAAAAGAAGAAACATCCAACCATGAACCAGAGAGATGAACTACATGCTCCACTGAGTGGGCACTGAGGCTCTCTCCATCTCTTCCTGAGATCATGAATTATTACTAACTCAGAAACCTCTGTGCAAAGGATCAACATGGCAGACCCAGACAAGCCCAGGAAATAAAGAAGCTGAATGCAATCCTCTCCTCCCTCCCTACACTGAGGGCTCTAGCCCCCTAGTTGTGGGGTTAGATATGTGCCTGACTAGTCTTAACTCTCCCACCCAGTCATCACAGTCAATTCATTCCTGTGTTTCGGTGACCCTGACTAGGGACTTCAGGATAAAATGTGACCTCACAAAGGCCCCCTTTACCGCCTTAGTGCTGCATCCATGCCCAGCTTGATTTAGCCAGGAACTCAATATCTTTCTCCTGAAACTTTTTTGCAGTCTTTTTGCTTCTAGCCTTTCCATTCTTCTATACTCCAGCTTATGGAGTTAATCATCCTGAGAGAAATTTTATTCTACATTCCCTGCTGCAAAATGAAAACTGCCACTGGTTCTTCACTGCCTACAGATTGAACACAAATACCTTACAAAGGATGCAAGACCCTTTCTAGATTGCCCCCACCTCTTTTAAGCCCTCTTTGCCTCCTTCCACTTTGTTGCCACCTAACTGCCACCAGAGGTGTCAAGGGTGTCTGGTCCTTGGGCAAAGGCACAAGCTGTTTCCTTCGCTGGAAACACTCTGACCCTTCTCTGTCTCATGAGCTCTTATTTATCCATCAATACCCAGCTCAAATGTCATTTTCCCTCTGAATCCTACTGCTGTGGGCTTTGTTGGTTACCCACCCAGCAACTATTTTCTTCCTCCTTTATATCACTTCCTATACCATACATATGACTCAAGAGAAGTTTATTTCAGGGAAGGGGTCTTTTTAGTTAAAACCCTTCGCTTGCAATGTTCCAGGTGAATGTTATTGTCCCAAGAGCAGGTATATGCTCTGAAATGACTGAAGGAAAGAAATGTTTTTCCACAGTTGGAGCAGAGTTTTTTCTCGCTTTCCTACTGGACACAAAGAAGCTGCTGGCCATTATCTTGCAGCCAGTTAGGGAAGCTGAGGTCAAATTCAGCCCACAAAAGAGTGCAGAGCTGTGAGAATAGCAGGGAAATGGAGCTGGTGCCATGGCCAGACTATAACTTTTGCTTTCCGTGACTTGGATGTGGTGTTTTGTAAGATGATTTTCTTATTGTTTAACTTGATTTCCGTTGAGTTTTCTGGTACTTGCAGCTGAATGCCCCCTAAAAATGCATCCTCTCTCCCTTGCCTGGAGAGAGTTTGCATTCCTTGATGCTCCACCCCGACCCCCACCCGAATTAGACTTTGTCATAGCGCACTTACAGACTGTGACTTCATCAATATCTGTGTATCTTTAGTGTCTTGTACAGTTCCCAGCGCACCACAGGCTGATGAATGTAGAAGGTATAAATAGATGAATGGATAAATCCCTTGATAATCCTGAAAAGCCAATCCAATGAATCACAAGTTATTAAGAGGAAGGTAACAAATAAGAAACAAAGAGGGAAGAGCCTTTTCAAAGGGAACAGGTTAATAACTGAAGAGATGTCAATGTTTTGGATTTATTAGTATCTTTAAACTCAGTTTCCTATCGTGGCCCTACTTGCAACAGGGACTGGAAACTGCGGTAAAATCAAGGCAGGTGAATCCACCTAAGAGCTTACACAGAGTACAGATGTCTTGTAGGATCAAATCTGGTCTCCAGAACTTATAGCAACTGGGCTTTGAGCAACCTCTCTGAGCTTCACTTTCTTCTCTATGCTATCAGGATGATGATATCTCACAGGGCTGCTTGAGGTTTAAACAAGGTTAAAATAAAAAGAACTTATCCTAGTACGTGGGTCAGTAGATGCCTAAGATCCTCCAGGGAGGTGCGGGAGACAGGCAGGTTGTTATATGTGTGTTTGTTTTAACTGGGAAAGATCCCCTTCATAGAGAAGCTCTCTACTGTCATTCCCTTAAGATCCTTGATTTCTGTCTCCACTTGTATTACAGCTTAGCACAGACACAGCTGTGGAGATGAAGGCAGGGCATCCCTTATCTTGTGACAGGAGCACTGTAGTGTGCTAGTTAAAATAAACTGGAACAAAAAAAAAAATAAACTGGAACAGAAGAAGTTGGGAGCTCAAGTAGGAAAAAAAGGATGAAAATGGTTAGTTGCTGAACCCCTCTTCTGGCTGGGGCAGCTGTTCTCCAGCCTTGCATTCAGTGACATGGGTGTAATTATGCCCATCTTACAAAAAAGGACTCCTAGACATAGGTAGCCTAAGAACTTCCCCAAAGTCACACAGATAATCAGGGGTAGAGTTTTTAACCCAAGTTCATTTGGTTTAAGAGCTCAAGAGGGAAGCCAGAGAGACCGAGAATTAGAGAGAGTCTGGGGTCATAGTACATCAGAGTGGCGTCATAGGGAGCTGGGACCACACAACTGGTCTATTTGCACTTTTTTCTGGGTCCTGAGAGAGAATGATCTATTAGTAATTTAATCCATTCCCTGAAGTCAGTGCAACAGAATTCTCTGACAGCCTGCATTTAGGCCAGTCCACAGGGGGACGAGAAAAAATGAAGTAGGACTCTCAGAAATCATGTTCCTTACATGAAAATAGATCAGGCAGTGGGAGAGGGTGAACCAAAAATAGCCTGAGGGAGTGAGAGACAAAACATGTGAAACAGTGAAAGGGAGGCTGAGCCAACTGTGATGTGGTGAAGAAAGGGCACGAGGAAGCAGGGAGAGGGGCAGGCGCAGGGAAGAGATGGAATGGTTTTCTTTCAGGATTCTGTTAAACCAGCCATTCATCGCCTCAGGCAGATTGTTCCTAAAAAGAGGACAGGGTATTTTAAATTATGCCAGCTTAGTTAAAGCACCACTTCCTTGGTAGTCAACCTGTCCTTCCAGGAACATCTGTTTTCTGAAGAAAATAAATAAATAAACAGATATTTTCCCCCAGATTTGAGAATAACACATGTTTATTATATACAATTTAGAGAGTGCAGAAAACCATGATGAACAAAATCACTCATCCCACCACAAAAATATTACCATTACTAGCATCTTATATATTGATTTCATGTCCCCCATTTATATATGTGTGTGTGTATGTATATATGAACTTATTATACATGTGTGTGTATGTATATATTCATAAATGTTTCTGCTTGTTACTTTGCAGCATCATGGATATATGATAATATATGATATATATATCATCTTTATATATATATATATATATATATATATGTATATATATATATATATACTTGATATATGTATATATATCTTGAGGTAAATCCATGATGATGCAAAGTAACAAACAGAAACATTTGTCTCCAAATTCCTGAACAGAGATCCATGTTGCTGAGGCTCCTAAATTCTCCAGAATTACCTGTGTTCTGGTTGATATCAGATACTTATCTTCTGAAAGATTTTTCAGGCTTCTTTTATGCCCTGTTTCTTCTGCATCATAAAATAGATTTTAAAATATTAGTTGAACACACACATTCCTCCATCTGCCACCTCATGTCTCATCTCCACCTCTTGAGAGAATTGTCTTCATAGGTTGATGTCACTTCATCTCTAATTCATTCCTGTTTTAAAATTACTGTATGTATAATATATAATTTATATTGTTATTAATTCATTTTATTATGTTTTATTCATTTAATTAAATAATTATACCTGTTGATTAATTATATAGTTATATATAATTAATAATTGCTTGTTTTAAAATTTTACTTTATGTACCTCCAGAAATTCAGCCCCTGGTGAGAATTATCTGTAACTCTTCTCCCAGGGTTGATTTAGTTTCTCCAGAAAAGACTACCAGTTTCTTCTCCAGACCTGCTGGAGTTCTGGAAGATGAGTGGGGAAAGAAGGCTGATGCCTTACTTTGCAAAACGCAGACTCTTTTTTTTTTTTTAAAATGTGATGATCCATTTATTTATTTATTTATTTATTTATGGCTGTGTTGGGTCTTTGTTTCTGTGTGAGGGCTTTCTCTAGTTACGGCAAGTGGGGGCCACTCTTCATCGCGGTGCGCCGGCCTCTCACTATCGCGGTCTCTCTTGTTGTGGAGCACAAGCTCCAGACGCGCAGGCTCAGTAATTGTGGCTCGCGGGCCTAGTTGCTCCGTGGCACGTGGGATCTTCCCAGACCAGGGCTTGAACCCGTGTCCCCTGCATTGGCAGGCAGACTCTCAACCACTGTGCCACCAGGGAAGCCCAAATGCAGACTCTTACTTATTCCCCTTGTTTTAGCAATCACCTCACCACCTCTGCTGTTCATGGGACTGGAGTGAAATCTGGGGGTCTAACCGTCCTTCATAAGACTTCCAGGCCGTTCTCTCATTTTCAGTTCATCCTCTCAGTGCTGCTGTGGTAAATGGACCTAATTCTTCACCCCTCCCTTCATCCATGGCCTTTGCCACATGACCTGACAGTTCCTCTCACTAAAGAGTCAAAGTTTCTTCCTCATCCCTTAAATTTAGGCTGAGTTATGTGACTTGCTCTGGCCAATACAATGAGATATTCCAGTTCTGAACCCTGTCCTTAGGAGGTCTAGAACTGTTCCCTTGTACTCCAGTGCCTCTGCCCTCACCAGGGAAAGGCATGACTGCTAGCAAACTGACCTCAGGAAGAGGATGTGGAGTACAGCTGCCCCAGCTGAGGAGACCCAGCTGAGCCCATCCTTGAGAAACGCCCCCAGCTGACCCACAAACACATGAGCAATCTGGCTAATCTTCAGACATGTGAACAATAGAAGGTTCCTGTATGCCACTGAGGTTATATGATTGTTATACATTTTTACTGTGACTATACTTAATCCATGCACTTTGCTTCTCCAATACTTAAAGTTATCAGCGGGGCTGGAGGTTGGTGGGACTTTCATCTGTTTTGTCTTTGTCCTCTTCTTTTCAAACATTTACCACTTCTCCATCTAATTCATCTGATCTTCATGTCCACATTTTGTTAATAACTCTCTTTCATTGTTTGTCACCCATTCTTTGTCCTTCTCAACTTTTACCTTTTTTTCTTTTCTTTTTTTTTTTTTTTTACTCTTTATTGTCCCTTTAGAGGCTTATTTGAGGGTTGAGGAAATAGAGATAAATACATGTGTTTAATCAGAAGATCCTCTTTCCTAAAACACTCGGCTCCCTTAGTATGACAGAGACAATGCTATTGTTCATCAAACAATTTTTATTTTTCTACTGGGTACAGACCTCCCAGCTGCTTGCATCTGGGTTCCAGCCTAGGTGACTAGTTCTGGCCAACAGAATGTGAGCAGAAATGATTTATGCCACTTTCATAGCTTTCTCTTTTCCCCACTATCTTTTTTTTTTCGGCTGTGCCATGCGGATCGCAGAATCCTAGTTCCCCGACCAGGTATTGAACCCCAGCCCCTGGCATTGAGAGCACCATGTCCTGACCACTGGACTGCCAGGGAATTCCCTCCCACTATCTTATATACAGTATATTGGTAGTAATTATTATTTAGTCTTTAGAGTACAGAATATCAAAGAGAATTTTGGCTGTGCTGAGAAAGGAATGAACATCCTCCATACATGGAAACATGGGATTTTATATCTCCCTATTTTGGGGAGAGGAAGAGTAACTTTTTATTCATGCCATATCTAAATGCATGCTATTAGGTGGGTGCGTGATGCTGATATTGCTGTTGTTTAGGAGTTAAATATGGATAGAAGGGTGTGTTTGGACACTGAAAATCCAAAGGAGTATCAGGTATTATTTATTAAACTTTGTACCTTTGCTGCCATTTTCAGCTCTTCTTTCTACTTAAGTTTGTAAAGCCTAAAATATCATTTTCCAGACTTACTTAAAAGATAGTTTCCAGGACTTCCCGGGTGGTGCAATGGTTAAGAATCCTCCTGCCAATGCAGGGAACACAGGTTTGAGCCCTGGTCCGGGAAGATCCCACATGTCGAGGAGCAACTAAGCTCTGTGTACCACAACTACTGAGCCCGCCGCGTGCCACAACTACTGAAGCCCGCGTGCCTAGAGCCCGTGCTCCACAGCAAGAGAAGCCACCACAATGAGAAGCCCGTGCACTGCAACAAAGAGTAGCCCCCGCTCGCCACAACTAGAGAAAGCCCGCGTGCAGCAATGAAGACCCAATGCAGCCAAAAATAAATAAAATAAATGAATTTATATTAAAAAAAAAAATAGTTTCCAGTTAGTCTTCAAATTAGAGGCACTACTACGACTACCCTGAGTCTCACAGGAGGTTGTGAAGTCCAAACTACACTCTGTGCTAAGGAGTGGGCGGACACCACAGAGAGGCACTGCTTTCTCTGGACTGGTTATTGCTAGTCCAGCCAACCAAGTGACCCAAGGGGACCCACTTTTTCCTTATCCATGTGATATTGAACTTCTGGACCTAGATACCTTGCCATATGCTTTCCACATACACTATGCCAGTTTTTTCATCTTGAGTGCAAATGTATGAATTCAACAATCACAGCACCATGGTACAGGAGCAGTATGGAGGTGATGGGATGACTCAAAGGTCCCTGCCAAGATGACTGGCCCTGAGTATGGGACAGACAGTAAGAATACTTCTAAAGAAGCCACTCACCTATTCAAAAGGAAACATCTGAAATCATGAGACACATGGTACTTCTAGAAGAACTGTCACCTAAGCCACTCTGAGTCCTTTGGTGTGTTTCTCACAGGTGGTGACCTCCTCAACTAACATGTCATGATGCTGGACTTGCTATCTTGTACTGGTTGTGCTGGGGAACAGTGGGTAGCGATTTTAGTGTATGCCAATAATACCAACCCTTTTGCCTACTTCTGGTGCCTTCTGGCCAACTCTACTGAATCACAACACTTAGTACCCTGCCAATGAAACTAACAACAATGAATCATAGAGCAAGAGGCTGAGAAAGCTAGGTAAGATGTCTCTTCTCTCTTCAGGAGTCATTGGAGGAGGCTTGAGAGTAATGCTGTGAATTTTGTTAGCATTTTCTCATGCACTGGGCTACAGGTGCAGATGCTATTGACCCAGCTATACTTTTCAGACTGAAGAATATGCCCCTCCTGGAGGTTCTTAAGAATGAACTCCTTTGTCTGCCTTAGGTGGAAGGGATCTGCCTCCTGAGGGTAGTCAACCGACCATTACTAACCATCTTCCAGTGTCTCTTAAAGCAATGCCAGTGACTAGTCTCATAGCTCTCAGGATTGAAATGGTATGTTTCTGACAGTGGGATATAGTGCATAGACACAAACTTTCAGAATCAGAAGATAGGTTGAGAGCATCTCCTGCAGGACCCCAGCAAAGATCCACGGAAACTGGCTATAGCCCAGGGCTTCAACCGGTCAACGTTAGTCAACCAAAAGGCTTGGACCCCAGGAACCTTGTCAGATCATGGGAGGGTTTGATGCTTCTCCAACCCAGAATGCTAACATAGGAAATCCTGCCAGTAACTCACCATGTCATACAGTTGCAACCAAGTCTTAGATACCAATTCCCTGCTCACATCAGGAGTGGGGTTATTGCTTCACCAACCATAAACATGGAGTTGGCAGAACTGGGCTAGAGCAAAATTCTAGCACTCACATTCTATTGAATAAATGCCACTATGCCAAGTGAAGGGGTGATGCTTTCTTAGTCACATAGTCTAAAAGTCCCATAGCCCAAGGGCTGGAGTCCAGTATTTGACTCTGCTAAATTTCTGAGCCTTGACCAAGAATGTAGCAAGCCATGGGGAACCTGAATACCTGCCACAATGCCTATGTCCAAGAGAGTTTTTTTCCCAAGATATGTTGTTCTGACAAGCGTAGTATGGTTGCTGGTTGCTGTTTGTCCTGTTTTGCATGGTACTCAGTATTCAACTTTGGTCCTTTTCTCTCCCCATGCTCTCTCTCTTGATGACATCATCAATTACTGTAGTTTCAAATGTCATCTGTATGATGATGGTTCTCAACTATATGCTGTAATTGTACCTTCAACTTCTCTGAACTCAAGAATTAAATCCCCAGCTACTCAGATGGATACCTCCATCTGAATGTCTCACAGACATCTTAGATTTGTTATGTCCCAAACTAGAATACTGTATCTCTTTTTCTCCACTGCTACTACCCTTTTCTGTGCCATTCTTCTACCTATCACGTGGATGTCATCATCACTCAAATGGAACACAGATTCCGTCTTTTCCCTCCTCTACCTCATTCTTATGGCAAAGTGATCTTTCAAAATGTAAACCATGTCATCCAATCTCACTGTTTACTTGTTTAATGACTAAACAAATGCCAAATTCATATGATGTAAAAGGCCACCAACTACTTCCATGATGACATATCTCATCCTTCAAGACTCAGCTTGAAAATCACCTTTTCTAACCACCCATTTTGTTATGTTATCTAAAGTAAGTCCACATCCTTATTCTTTAACTGAGTACCTTTCACAATTGGTAGTCATTTAGCTTGTTTGCTTAATTGTGAGAAGTGTTTTATTGTTCCATTAGCTCCTTAAGGGCAAATATGGGCAAATTTTATTCATCATTTCCACAGATTTGGGACAATAACCAGTACATAGTCAGTGCTCAATAACTACTTATAGAATAAAATAAGTGACATATCTAGCATGACTTTTACTGAGTACATCCTCACAGCATTACTTGCCTTGTTTTTTTTTGTTTTTGGGGTTTTTTTTTCACATCTTTATTGGAGTATAATTGCTTTACAATGTTGTGTTAGTTTCTGCTGTATAACAAAGCGAAGAAGCTATATGGATACATGTATCTCCACATCCCCTCCCTCTTGCGTTCACTCCCTATCCCACCCCTCTAGGTGGTCACAAAGCACAGAGCTGATCTCCCTGTGCTATGCAGCTGCTTCCCACTAGCTATCAGTTAAAAAAACAATTTTTTTTTTTTTTTAGATTCCATATATATGTGTTAGCATACGGTATTTCTTTTTCACTTTCTGACTTAACTTCACTCTGTATGACAGACTCTAGGTCCATCCACCTCACTACAAATAATTCAGTTTTGTTTCTATTTATGGCTAATATTCCATTGTATATATGTGCCACATCTTCTTTACCCATTCATCTATCAGTGGACACTTAGGTTGCTTCCATGTCTTGGCTATTGTAAACAGTGCTGCAATGAACATTGTGGTACATGACTCTTTTTAAATTATGGTTTTCTCAGGCTATATGCCCAGTAGTGGGATTGCTGGGTCATATGGTAGTTCTATCTTTAGTTTTTTAAGGAACCTCCATACAGTTCTCCATAGTGGCTGTATCAATTTACATTCCCACCAACAGTGCAAGAGTGTTCCCTTTTCTCCACACCCTCTCCAGCATTTATTGTTTCTAGATTTTTTGATGATGGTCATTCTGATCAGTGTGAGGTGATACATCATTGTGGTTTTAATTTGCATTTCTCTAATGATTAGTGATATTGAGCATCCTTTCATGTGTTTGTTGGCGATCTGTATATCTTTGTAGAAATGTCTGTTTAGGTCTTCTGCCCATTTTTGGATTGGGTTGTTTGTTTTTTTGATATTGAGGTGCATGAACTGCTTGTATATTTTGGAGATTAATCCGTTGTCAGTTGCTTCATTTTCAAATATTTTCTCCCATTCTGAGGGCTGTTTTTTGTCTTATTAATAGTTTCCTTTGCTGTGCAAAAGCTTTTAAGTTTCATTAGGTCTCATTTCTTTACTTTTGTTTTTATTTCCTTATTTCCATTTGTCTAGGAGGTGGGTCAAATAGGATCTTGCTGTGATTTATGTCATAGAGTGTTCTGCCTATGTTTTCCTCTAAGATTTTATAGTGTATGGCCTTACATTTAGGGCTTTAATCCATTTTGAGTTTATTTTTGTGTATGGTGTTAGGGAGTGTGCTAATTTCATTCTTTTACATGTAGCTGTCTAGTTTTCCCAGCACCACTTATCGAAGAGGCTGTCTTTTCTCCATTGTATATTCTTGTGTCCTTTAACAAAGATAAGGTGACCATATGTGCGTGGGTTTCTCTCTGGGCTTTCTATCCTGTTCCACTGATCTATATTTCTGTTTTTGTGCCAGTAGCATACTGTCTTGATTACTGTAGCTTTATAGTATAGTCTGAAGTCAGGGAGCCTGATTCCTCCAGCTCCGTTTTTCTTTCTCAAGATTGCTTTGGCTATTCAGGGTCTTTTGTGTTTCCATACAAATTGTGAAATTTTTTGTTCTAGTTCTGTGAAAAAACCATTGGTAGTTTGATAGGGATTGCATTGAATCTGTAGATTGCTTTGGGTAGTATAGTCATTGTCACAATGTTGATTCTTCCAATCCAGGAATATGGTATGTCTCTCCATGTGTTTTTTGCATCTTTAATTTCCTTCATCAGTGTCTCATAGTTTTCTGCATACAGGTATTTTGTCTCCTTAGGTAGGTTTATTCCTAGGTATTTTATTCTTTTTGTTGCAGTGGTAAATGGGAGTGTTTTCTTAATTTCGCTTTCAGATTTTTCATCATTAGTGTATAGGAATGCAAGAGATTTCTGTGCATTAATTTTGTATCCTGCTACTTTACCAAATTCATTGATTAGCTCTAGCAGTTTTCTGGTAGCATCTTTAGGATTTTGTGTATATAGTATCATGTCTTCTGCAAACAGTGACAGTTTTACTTCTGTTCTGATTTGGATACCTTTTATTTCTTTTTCTTTTCTGACTGCTGTGGCTAATTTCCAAAAGTATGTTGAATAATAGTGGTGAGAGTGGGCAACGTTGTCTTGTTCCTGATCTTAGTGGAAATGGTTTCAGTTTACCACCATTGAGAACGATGTTGACTGTGGGTTTGTCATATATGGCCTTTATTAAGTTGAGGTAAGTTCCCTGTGTGCCTGCTTTCTGGAGGGTTTTTATCATAAATCGGTGTTGAATTTCGTCAAAATCTTTTTCTGCATCTACTGAGATTATCATATGGCTTTTATTCTTCAGTTTGTTAATATGGTGTATCACATTCATCGATTGCATATATTGAAGGATCCTTGCATTCCTGGGATAGACCCCACTTGATCATGGTGTATGATCCTTTTAATGCGCTGTTGAATTCGGTTTGCTAGTAGTTTGTTGAGGATTTTTGCTTCTATGTTCATCAGTGATATTGGCCTGTAGTTTTCTTTCTTTGTGACATCTTTGTCTGGTTTTGGTATCAGGGTGATTGTGGCCTCATAGAATGAGTTTGGGAGTGTTTCTCCCTCTGCTATATTTTGGAATAGTTTGAGAAGGATAGGTTTTAGCTCTTCTCTAAATGTTTGATAGAATTCGCCTGTGAAGCCATCTGGTCCTGGGCTTTTGTTTGTTGGAAGATTTTTAATCACAGTTTCAATTTCAGTGCTTGTGATTGGTCTGTTCATATTTTCTATTTCTTCCTGGTTCAGTCTTGGAATGTTGTGCATTTCTAAGAATTTGTCCATTGCTTCCAGGTTGTCCATTTTTTGGGTATATAGTTGCTTGTAGTAATCTCTCATGATCCTTTGCATTTCTGCAGTGTTAGTTGTGACTTCTCCTTTTTCATTTCTAATTCTGTTGATTTGAGTCTTCTCCCTTTTTTTCCTGATGAGTCTGGCCAGTGGTTTATCAATTTTGTTTGTCTTCTCAAATAACAAGCTTTTAGTCTTATTGATCTTTGCTATTGTTTCCTTCATTTCTTTTTCATTTATTTCTGATCTGATCTGTATGATTTCTTTCCTTCTGCTAACTTTGGGGTATTTTTGTTCTTCTTTCTCTAATTGCTTTAGGTGTAAGGTTAGGTTGTTTATTTGCAGTGTTTCTTGTGTCTTGAGGTAGGATTGTATTGCTATAAATTCCGTTTTAGAACTGGTTTTGCTGCGTCCCATAGGTTTTGGGTCATCGTGTTTTCATTGTTATTTGTTTCTAGGTATTTTTAAATTTCCTCTTTGATTTCTTCAGTGATCTCTTGGTTATTTAGTAGCATATTGTTTAGCCTCCATGTGTTTGTATTTTTTACACTTTCTTTTCCTGTAATTGATATCTAGTCTCATAGCGTTGTGGTCAGAAAAGATACTTGATATGATTTCAATTTTCTTAAATTTACCAAGGCTTGATTTGTGACCCAAGATATGATCTGTCCTGAAGAATGTTCCATGGGCACTTGAGAAGAAAGTGTATTCTGTTGTTTTTGGATGGAATGTCCAATAAATGTTAAGTCCATCTTGTTTATTGTGTCATTTAAGGCTTGTGTTTCCTTATTTATTTTCATTTTGGATGGTCTGTCCATGGTGAAAGTGGGTGTTAAAGTCCGCTTCTATTATTGTGTTACTGTCAATTTCCCCTTTTATGGCTGTTAGCATTTGCCTTATGTATTGAGGTGCTTCTATGTTGGGTGCATAAATACTTACAATTGTTATATCTTCTTCTTGGATTCATCTCTTGATCATTAAGTAGTGTCCTTCTCTGTCTCTTGTAATAGTCTTAATGTTAATGTCTGTTTTATCTGATATGAGAATTGCTACTCCAGCTTTGTTTTTATTTCCATTTGCATGGAATATCTTTTTCCATACCCTCACCTTTAGTCTGTATGTGTCCCTGCGTCTGAAGTGGGTCTCTTGCAGACAGCATATATACAGGTCGTGTTTTTGTATCCATTCTGCCAGTCTATATCTTTTGGTTGGAGCATTTAATGCATTTACATTTAAGGTAACTATCGATATGTATGTTCATATTTACATTTTCTTAATTGTTTTGGCTTTGTTATGTAGGTCTTTTCCTTTTCTTGTGTTTCCTGCCTAGAGAAATTCCTTTAGCATTTGTTGTAAAGCTGGTTTGGAGGTGCTGAACTCTCTTAACTTTTGCTTCCCTGTAAAGGTTTTAATTTCTCCGTCGAATCTGAATGAGATCCTTGCTGGGTAGAGCAATCTTGTTTATAGGTTTTTCCCTTTCATCACTTTAAATATGTCCTGCCACTCCCTTCTGGCTTGCACAGTTTCTGCTGAAAGATCAGCTGTTAACCTTATGAAGATTCCCTTTTATGTTATTTGTTGCTTTTCCCTTGCTGCTTTTAGTATTTTTTCTTTGTATTAATTTTTGATAGTTTGATTAATATGTGTCTTGGCATGTTTGTCTTTGGATTTATCCTGTATGGGACACTCTGCACGTCCTGGACTTGATTAACTATTTCCTTTCCCATGTTAGGGAAGTTTTCGAATATAATCTCTTCAAATATTTCCTCAGACTGTTTCTGTTTCTCTTCTTCTGGGACCCCTATAATTCAAATGTTGGTGCGTTTAATGTTGTCCCAGAAGTCTCTGAGACTGTCTTCAATTCTTTTCATTCTTATTTCTTTATTTTGCTCTTTGGTAGTTATTTCCACTATTTTATCTTCCATTTCACTTTCCATTCTTCTGTCTCAGTTATTCTGCTATTTTTTTTTAAACATCTTTATTGGACTATAATTGCTTTACAATGGTGTGTTAGTTTCTGCTTTATAACAAAGTGAATCAGTTATACATATACATATGTTCCCATATCGCTTCCCTCTTGCATCTCCCTCCCTCCCACCCTCCCTATCCCACCCCTCTAGGTGGTCACAAAGCACAGAGCTGATCTCCCTGTGCTATGCGGTTGCTTCCCACTAGCTATCTATTTTACGTTTGGTAGTGTATATACGTCCATGCCACTCTCTCACTTTGTCACAGCTTACCCTTCCCCCTCCCCATATCCTCAAGTCCATTCTCTACTAGGTCTGTGTCTTTATTCCAGTCTTGCCACTAGGTGCTTCATGACCTTTTTTTTTCTTTTTTCCCTTAGATTCCATATATATGTGTTAGCATACTGTATTTGTTTTTCTCTTTCTGACTTACTTCACTCTGTATGACAGACTCTAGGTCCATCCACCTCACTACAAATAACTCAATTTCGTTTCTTTCTATGGCTGAGTAATATTCCATTGTATATATGTGCCACATCTTCTTTATCCATTCATCCAATGATGGACACTAAGTTGCTTCCATGTCCTGGCTATTGTAAATAGAGCTGCAATGAACATTTTGGTACATGACTGTTTTTGAATTATGGTTTGAGTTCTCAGGGTATATGCCCAGTAGTGGGATTGCTGGGTCGTATGGTAGTTCTATTTTTAGTTTTTTAAGGAACCTCCATACTGTTCTCCATAGTGGCTGTATCAATTTACATTCCCACCAACAGTGCAAGAGTGTTCCCTTTTCTCCACACCCTCTCCAGCATTTATTGTTTGTAGATTTTTTGATGATGGCCATTCTGACCGGTGTGAGATGATATCTCATTGTAGTTTTGATTTGCATTTCTCTGATGATTAATGATGTTGAGCATTCTTTCATGTATTTGTTGGCAATCTGTATATCTTCTTTGTAGAAATGTCTATTTAGGTCTTCTGCCCATTTTTGGATTGGGTTGTTTGTTTTTTTGTTATTGAGCTGCATGAGCTGCTTGTAAATTTTGGAGATTAATCCTTTGTCAGTTGCTTCATTTGCAAATATTTTCTCCCATTCTGAGGGTTGTCTTTTCATCTTGTTTATGGTTTCCTTTGCTTTGCAAAAGCTTTTAAGTTTCAGTAGGTCCCATTTGTTTATTTTTGTTTTTATTTCCATTTCTCTAGGAGCTGGGTCAAAAAGGATCTTGCTGTGATTTATGTCATAGAGTGTTCTGCCTATGTTTTTCTCTAAGAATTTGATAGTGTCTGGCCTTATATTTAGGTCTTTAATCCATTTTGAGTTTATTTTTGTGTATGGTGTTAGGGAGTGTTCTAATTTCATCTTTTACATGTAGCTGTCTAGTTTTCCCAGCACCACTTATCGAAGAGGCTGTCTTTTCTCCATTGTATATTCTTGCATCCTTAAACCCACGCACATATGGTCACCTTATCTTTGTTAATCTCTGGGTTTTCTATCCTGTTCCATTGATCTATATTTCTGTTTCTGTGCCAGTACCATACTGTCTTGATTACTGTAGCTTTGTAGTATAGTCTGAAGTCAGGGTGCTTGATTCCTCCAGCTCCATTTTTCATTCTCAAGATTGCTTTGGCTATTCAGGGTCTTTTGTGTTTCCATACAAATTGTGAAATTTTTTGTTCCAGTTCTGTGAAAAATGCCAGTGGTAGTTTGATAGGGATTGCATTTGATCTGTAGATTGATTTGGGTAGTAGAGTCATTTTCACAATGTTGATTCTTCCAATCCAAGAACATGGTATATCTCTCCATCTATTTGTGTCATCTTTAATTTCTTTCATCAGTGGCTTATAATTTTCTGCATACAGGTCTTTTGTCTCCTTAGGTAGGTTTATTCCTTAGATATTTTATTCTTTTTGTTGCAATGGTAAATGAGAGTTTTCTTAATTTCACTTTCAGATTTTTCATCGTTAGTATATAGGAATGCAAGAGATTTCTGTGCATTAATTTTGTATCCTGCTACTTTACCGAATTCATTGATTAGCTATAGTAGTTTTCTGGTAGCATCTTTAGGATTCTCTACGTATAGTATCATGTCATCTGCAAACAGTGACGGCTTTACTTGTTCTTTTCCGATTTGGATTCCTTTTATTTCTTTGTCTTCTCTGATTGCTGTGGTTAAAACTTCCAAAACTATGTTGAATAATAGTGGTGAGAGTGGGCAACCTTGTCTTGTTCCTGATGTTAGTGGAAATGGTTACAGTTTTTCACCATTGAGGACGATGTTGGCTGTGGGTTTGTCATATATGGCCTTTATTATGTTGAGGTAAGTTCCCTCTATGCCTACTTTCTGGAGGGTTTTTATCATAAATGGGTGTTGAATTTTGTCGAAAGCTTTCTCTGCATCTATTGAGATGATCATATGGTTTTGATCCTTCAATTTGTTAATATGGTGTATCACGTTGATTGATTTGCGTATATTGAAGAATCCTTGCATTCCTGGAATAAACTCCCCTTGATCATGGTGTATGATCCTTTAAATGTGCTGTTGGATTCTGTTCGCTAGTATTTTGTTGAGGATTTTTGCATCTATGTTCATCAGTGATATTGGCCTGTAGTTTTCTTTCTTTGTGAGATCTTTGTCTGGTTTTGGTATCAGGGTGATGGTGGCCTCGTAGAATGAGTTGGGGAGTGTCCTTCCTCTGCAATATTTTGGAAGAGTTTGATAAGGATAGGTGATAGCTCTTCTCTAAATGTTTGATAGAATTCGCCTGTGAAGCCATCTGGTCCTGGGCTTTTGTTTGTTGGAAGATTTTAAATCACAGTTTCAATTTCAGTGCTTGTGATTGGTCTGTTCATATTTTCTATTTCTTCCTGGTTCAGTCTCAGCAGGTTGTGCATTTCCAAGAATTTGTCCATTTGTTCCAGGTTGTCCATTTTATTGGCGTAGAGTTGCTTGTAGTAATCTCTCATGATCATTTGTGTTTCTGCAGTGTCAGTTGTTACTTCTCCTTTTTCATTTCTAATTCTTTTGATTTGAGTCTTCTCCCTTATTTTCTTGATGAGTCTGGCTAATGGTTTATCAATTTTGTTTATCTTCTCAAAGAACCAGCTTTTAGTTTTATTGATCTTTGCTATTGTTTCCTCATTTCTTTTTCATTTATTTCTGATCTGATCATTATGATTTCTTTTCCTCTGCTAACTTTGGGGTTTTTTTGTTTTTCTTTCTCTAATTGCTTTAGGTGCAAGGTTAGGTTGTTTATTTGAGATGTTTCCTGTTTCTTAAGGTAGGATTGTATTGCTATAAACTTCCCTCTTAGAACTGCTTTTGCTGCATCCCATAGGTTTTGGGTCGTCGTGTCTCCATTGTCATTTGTTTCTAGGTATTTTTTGATTTCCCCATCCAAGAAGAAGATATAACAATTGTAAATATTTATGCACCCAACACAGGAGCATCTCAATACATAAGGCAAATGCTAACAGCCATAAAAGGGGAAATTGACAGTAACACAATCATCGTAGGAAACTTTAACACCCCACTTTCACCAATGGACAGATCATCCAAAATGAAAATAAATAAGGAAACACAAGCTTTAAAGGATACATTAAACAAGATGGACTTAATTGATATTTATAGGACATTCCACCCCAAAACAATAGAATACACATTTTTCTCAAGTGCTCAGGGAACATTCTCCAGGATACATCATATCTTGGGTCACAAATCAAGCCTTGGTAAATTTAAGGAAACTGAAATAGTATCAAGTATCTTTTCCGACCACAATGCTATGAGACTAGATATCAATTACAGGAAAAGATCTGTAAAAAATACAAATACATGGAGGCTAAACAATACACTACTTAATAACAAAGTTATCACTGAAGAAATCAAAGTTATTCTGCTATTGAATCCTTCTAGACAATTTTCAATTTTGTTTATTGTGCTGTTCATCATTATTTGTTTGCTCTTTAGTTCTTCTAGGTGCTTGTTAAACGTTTCTTTTATTTTCTCCATTCTGTTTCCAAGATTTTGGATCATCTTTACTATCATTACCCTGAATTCTTTTTCAGGTAAACTGCCTATATCCTCTTCATTTGTTTGGTGTGGTGGATTTTTACCTTGCTCCTTCATCTGCTGCATATTTCTTGTCTTCTCATTTTGCTTATCTTACCGTGTTTGGGCTCTTCTTTTCTCAGGCTGCAGGATTGTAGTTCCCGTTGTTTTTGGTGTTTGCCCCCACTGGCTAAGGTTGGTTCAGTGGGTTGTGTAGGCTTCCTAGTGCAGGGGACTGGTGACTGTTCTGGTGGATGGGGCTTGATCATGTCATTTTGGTGGGCAGGCCACATCCGGTGGTTTGTTTTGGGTTGTCTTTGATTACTATGATTGTAGGCATCCTCTACTAATGTGTGTGGTTGTGTTTCTGTCTTGCTCGTTGTTTGGCATGGGCCATCCAGAACTGGAGCTTGCTGACCATTGCTTGGAGCTGGGTCTTTGCATTGAGATGGGGGTCTTCGCATTGAGACGGAGGTCTCTGGCAGAGCTTTTGACGCTTGATATTACGTGGGGCTGGGGGGTCTCTTGTGGTCCAATGTCCTGAACTCGGCTCTCCCACCTCAGAGACTCAGGCCAACACCAGGGCAGAGCACCAAGACCCTGTCAGCCACATGGCTCATAAGGGGGAAAACAAGAAAGAAAAAAATAATAAATAAAAAAATTAAAATAAGATAAAATTATTAAAATAAAAAGAAATAATAATCATAAAAAAAGAGAGCAATGAAACCAATAAACCAATCCACCAGTGATAACAAGCACTAAAAACTATACTAAGATAAACATAAAAATCAGAAACATGTGAGGCGCACACAGCAAACCAAAGTCTATAGTTGCTCCCAAAGTCCACTGCCTCTATTTTGGGATGATTCACTGTCTATTCAGGTATTCCACAGATGCAGCGTACATCAAGTTGATTGTGGGGATTTAATCCACTGCTCCTGAGGCTGCACAGAGAAATTTCCCTTTCTCTGTTCGCACAGCTCTTGGTGTTCCACTTTGATTTTGGCCCCACCTCTGTGTGTAGGTCACCCTCAGGCATCTGTTCCCCACCCAGACAGGACAGGGTTAAAACAGTGGCTGATTAGGGGGCTCTGGCTCACTCAGGCCGGGGGGAGAGGGGGTCAGCAATGCAGGTCGAGCCTGTGGTGGCAGAGGCCGGCATGACTTTGCAATAGCCGAGGCGCACTGTGTGTTCTCTCGGGGAACTTGTCCCTGCATCACGGGACCCTGGCAGTGGCGTGCTGCACTGGTTCCTGGGGGTGTGTGGATAGTGACCTGTGCTTGCACACAGGGTTCTTGGTGGCTGCAGCAGCAGCATTAGCATTTCATACTCGTCTCTGTGGTCCCAGCTGATAGCTGCGGCTTGGGCCCATCTCTGGAGCTCGTTTAGGCAGTGCTCTGCCTCCTGTGGGCAGATAGGGAAGGAATCCCCTCTCCTCGTGCACCCCGAAACAATGGACTCTTGCCTCTTAGGCAGTTCCAGACCTTTTCCTGACTGCCTCCCGACTAGCTGTGGTGCACTAGTCCCATTCAGTCTGTGTTCATGTAGCCAACCCCAGTCCTCTCCCTGGGATCTGACCTTTGAAGCCAGAGCCTCAGCTCCCAGCCCCCACCTGCCCAGGCGGGTGAGCAGACAAGCCTCTCAGGCTGGTGAGTGCTGGTTGGCACCGATCCTCTGTGAGGGAATCTCTCTGCTTTGCCCTCTGCACCCCTGTTGCTGTGCTCTCCTCCGTGGCTCTGAACCTCCCCCCCCCCCCGCCCATCCCCCCACTGTCTCTGCCAGTGAAGGGGCTTCCTAGTGTGTGGAAACTTTTCCTCCTTCACAGCTCCCTCCTAGAGGTGCTGGTCCCGTCCCTATTCTTTTATCTCTGTTTTTCTTTCTTTTGCCCTACCCAGGTACGTGGGGTTTTTCTTGCCTTTTGGGAAGTCTGAGGTCTTCTGCCAGCATTCAGTAGGTGTTCTGTAGGAGTTGTTCCACCCATAGATGTATTTTTGATATATTTGTGGGGAGGATGGTGATCTCCACGTTTTACTCCTCCGCCATCTTGAAGGTCCCCCCTTACTTGCCTTATTGACTTTTGCTATTGTTTTTCTCTCAGTTGATGGCCATTTTTAAAACAAAGAAATAACATATTTTAATCTAGGAGAGTTTAATGTTTACTCAGTTAAGGAAAACACTGCACATATGAAGATACTGATGCTGCATTACTGATGAGATTAGCTCCCTAGCTCTGCGATTCACTCTTCATCTTTCAACTTCACACAATTAAAAACTGCTACATATCATAGGCCTTTGGGATTGCTTGAAAACAGTTAAAACCATAAATATGAACCCTACCAATGCCAAAGGGTTCTATTTGCAGTTTTGTATTAAGATTTGTATTTTAATAATGACTTCTCATGTAATTATTACAAATTCATTCGCCAGTTGGAGAATGTCTTCAAGTAACTTTTTCAAAAAATTATTAGTTACAGCAGAAACTAACACAACATTGTAAAGCAATTATGGTCCAATAAAGAAGTATTAAAAAAAAAAGATTAGTGGGAAGTATCTTTACTAGTCCTATAGGAAAATGTTTTGAATAACTGTTTGATTGGGTATAAATTTTGGGCTAACAATCTTTATTCTCATAGTACCAAAATTCTAAATGTTGCTCCATTGTGTTCTAGTATTTATTGTTGAAGGAAATTAGTTGTCACCAGTCTAATATTAATGCCTCTGTGGATAAGCTCTGCATTTGTTTTCTTCCTCTTGTCAGAGGTACTCATAGGATATTTTCTCCTCTTTATAGTTCATAAATTTTGCCTGACTATATCTAGGTGTAGAGATCATTTTATTAATTTTACCTATATAAGTAAGAATTTTTGGTCATCGGAATGTGAGATCTTTTCTTAAATCCAGAAACATTTTCAATAATATTTTTTCTAATTTAATCTGGCTCCCATAGTTTGGGTTCCCTTTTCAGAAGCACTTCTAAGTATCTTGTAAAGCTGCTGCCTTCTATTATGTACATTCATAGTCTTCTTTCTCATTTTCCCCTATTTCCTCTGCATATCTGAAGAGCTTCTCATGTTACACTTGCAAACTGTGATTCACTTTTTTTCCCCCTCAGCATCAATTCTTTTCCTAGGTGCCTCTGATGCAAACTCAAATTCTTCTTCAGGAGATCTTGATTTATAGTTGCTAGACTTGTACTTCCCGGTTACCACAATTTTTATGATATTGCTTTTAATGATCACAGTAATGATCTAAACTAGTATTAAAGATCATCTAATGACTATGAATGACACCATCACTGATGCTGTTGCCATGCCAACTCAATTATCACACTTGGTTAGCTAGTGAGGTATATCCTGCAAACACACTTGAGCTGTGAGAATCTCATTCACATAAGCTCTATAGTGAGACTCTTATTGAAATAAAAGAGCAAAGAATGAGCAGAGGAGAGGTAGAATATGGGCATCTCCTCTGAGGGAACCAATTAGAGGAATGCACCGCCTCTGAGAAGACCTAGCCCTGAAGATGAGCAGAAGGTACCTTTGGTTGGACATAAACTCATGCCAAAGAGCATAGCTTGGGGAATGGAGCAAGGGCTGGATACCAGCTCCTACTTGCCCCTTTGGCTGGGTACCTGTGCTGTGTACATAATGCACAAATGCACATAACAGCTCTGGTTCCAGTTTCTCCTAAGGCCAGCGCTATCATTTCATGATATGGTGGTATGAGTAAATAGATCCATTGTTTGTTTGCTTAAAAGAATTCTATCACTTGCAACTAAATAAAATTGATTTGTCTGTACATATGATATATTTATTCCTTCAAAGGCTAACAAATAAGGTGCAAAAAGTTTTGGAGTCAGCGATTGGATGAGGCAGAATAGGAAGTGTGAGAATAGCCATTGTTGGTGCAGCCTTAGGTAGTCTTACTAATGGGCACAGAAGATGTTGAGGTATAACCTGTGAGCTGAGGTTACACACATCAGTCAAGGAACCTGCTGTCAAGACAGTGAGTCCCTGAGATACCATCTCACAGTATCTTAAGTTTGAGAATGAGGGCTACTTCCTTGATTATAGGGGCCAAGTTGATAACACAGAGTACAGTGTATTTATACCACCTTGAACATTAAGAAGGGAAAGGACTTAAAAACAGATCTTCCAGTTCACAATGAAGACCTTCCTGGTGACTACCTAGACCCAGTGAATCAGTCTAGTCACTGGGCCCCCCTGCCTTTCCCCAGTGTGTGTGGGGGGTGGGCATCCTGAAACAATCCAATCTGACCCTTTCTGTCAAAAATTGAAAGGAAGGAAAGGAGGAAGGAAGGAACTGAAACACAATAAGGTTTAATTATTGATAGCAGATTAAAGTGCAACTTCTCTCAGAGATAACTATGTATTAAATAAGGTGGGGAGGAATGCTAAGCTACTGGAATTAAGCTAAAAAGACAAACTCCTTGAAGGAACTGAGTATGTCATGCCTAGCAAAGCGCATAGCATAGAGTACGTTTTCTGAGTAGGAAAATCCATGTTGAATGCACCAGCATGAGCTCAGGAATAACTGTGGCAGTGCCTATTCGATACTTCTGAGTCCACACCTCTTCAGTGAAGCTACCCATGCCTATGTCTCAGAGGTTTGTGATTTACCCTTTGTGTTCTCAACAGAGGCACACATCTCTATTAGCACTTACATCTACTGTAATATTTTCCTCTATGTATGTCCTCAAGAGTTTGAGTTTTTCTCTTTGCTCAGTACCTGTCCGCTAAAAGTGAGTTATTTTAATTTTTTTTAATAAAACAATTTAAATTTTAATTTAAATTTAATTAGTGTATATATGTCAAGCCCAGTCTCCCGATTTCATAACACCTCCACCACCACCCCTGCTGCTTTCCCCCCTTGGTGTCCATACGTTTGTTCTCTACATCTGTGTCTCTATTTCTGCCCTGCAAACTGGTTCATCTGTACCATTTTTCTGGGTTCCACATTTATGCATTAATATACGATATTTGTTTTTCTCTTTCTGACTTACTTCACTCTGTATGACAGTTTCTAGATCCATCCACGTCTCTACAAATGACCCAATTTCGTTCCTCTTTATGGCTGGGTAATATTCCATTGTACACCTGTACCACATCTTCTTTATCCACTCATCTGTCGATGAGCATTTAGGTTGCTTCCATGACCTGGCTTCTGTAAATAGTGCTGCAATGAACATTGGGGTGCATGTGTCTCTTTGAATTATGATTTTCTCTGGGTATATACCCAGTAGTGGGATTGCTGGGTCATATGGTAATTCTATTTTTAGTTTTTTAAGGAACCTGCATACTGTTCTCCATAGTGGCTGTATCAATTTACATTCCCACCAACAGTGCAAGAGGGTTCCCTTTTCTCCACACCCTCTCCAGCATTTGTTGTTTGTAGATTTTCTGATGATGCCCATTCTAACTGGTGTGAGATGATACCTCATTGTAGTTTTGATTTGCATTTCTCTAATAATTAGTGATGTTGAACAGCTTTTCATGTGCTTCTTGGCCATCTGTATGTCTTCTTTGTAGAAATGTCTATTTAGGTCTTCTGCCCATTTTTTAATTGGGTAGTTTGTTTTTTTAATATTGAGCTGAATGAACTGTTTATATATTTTGGAGATTAATCCTTTGTCCGTTGATTCGTTTGCAAATATTTTCTCCCATTCTGAGGGTTGTCTTTTTGTCTTGTTTGTAGTTTCCTTTGCTTTGCAAAAGCTTTTAAGTTTCATTAGATCCCATTTGTTTATTTTTGTTTTTATTTCCATTACTCTAGGAGGTGGATCAAAAAAGATCCTGCTGTGATTTGTGTCAAAGAGTGTTCTTCCTATGTTCTCCTCTAAGAGTTTTATAGTGTCCAGTCTTACATTTAGATCTCTAATCCATTTTGAGTTTATTTTTGTGTATGGTGTTAGAGAATGTTCTAATTTCATTCTTTTACATGTAGCTGTCCAGTTTTCCCAGCACCACTTATTGAAGAGACTGTCTTTTCTCCATTGTATATCCTTGCTTCCTTTGCCATAGATTAGTTGACCATAGGTGCGTGGGTTTATCTCTGGGCTTTCTGAGTTTGTTAATCTTTAATAAATTAACCGACAAAGAAGGTAGGGAAGGAAGGAAGGAAGGAAACCTCCTAGTCTGTCCATATAAAACATATAAACAGCAGAGTTCATGTAGCTCTGAGAGTTGAGGTGTGCAGTTTGGAGCTCCAGCAGCTAACTCTGAACACCCTTCTCCCAAGTCTGTGAAAATAAACAAATAAAAGAATCTATTCATTTGGGAAGCTGTGACAATAAGTTTTTTTTGTGTGTAATAAACTGCCACCAAAATTAACGACTTAAGACAACAAAACAGCCATTTACTTAGCTGTCAAGTTTGATTGATCTAGATGGGCCTTAGCAGAGATGTTTGGCTAGTCTTGGCTTGTACCTTCACATGCCTTTGGCTAGCTAGGGGTCAGCTGGCCTAGGCTATCTAAGGCTGGGACAGTGTCTACTCCATGTGCCTCTAATTATCATCCTAGAATTAACAGGCTTTCTCATCTCATGGTAATGGCAGAGTACAAGGGGAAGCCTAATCATGCAAGCATTTTTAAGGCTCTGCTTGAGTTACACCTGCTAATATATCACCGACCAAAGGGTTGAAGAACTGTGGCCATTAATGCAATCCACCTAATTGCATTAATCTAGTTGACCAATGAAGAGGCTCCTCATTGTTGTGAGAGCAAATGATTATTTTAAAAGCACATTGTAGACATACCATTGTTTGGCACAGACATAAATACTTGCTTCTGGGGGGAAAAAAACAACTTCTAAAACTTTCCTAGAAAGTCAAATTACCAATCACGAAGTTAAATCTCCTTTCATAAATCCAGAAGTGGTAATATATTGGTTAATAGCTTGACAGGTCTAAGATTTTACTCTACTTGCATGCTAACAAGTAACAAGTTAGCCTGCCATAGTTTCATGGATACTGGCAGAAGACGTGAGACTGCTGGCTCAGAAACAAAGGATGTTTTATTACTCACAGCAACAGCAGCGACCAGAGTATCAACTTTTTTTGCATCAGTTCCCTGAGCCCAATTCCCATAAGGCAATGCTGAGAGGGCCAAGTGACATCTGTGTACTCAGTATTTTGCATTTCTGGAGAGGAAAACTGAGCTTACGAAACCCAAAATTTGTATGATAGATAATAAGCATGCCTTCCCCTGCTAGGAGGGAAAGCAACACTATATCCATTCTCCAAGGCTTTGACTATACAACATCACTAAAAAGATAGGTAGGAATAAAGGCAGTCAATGCTTCTTCTCACAGTACTTATGGGAATGCAAGAGGTCCATGGAGAATTGCATCCTGACCAACTAAAATAATCCTGGCTCTTCTGTATGGACCTCGGCCACAGCCAGGATTCCATGCATTCCATTCCATGCTTTAATTTCTGTTTTTGGTTCATACCCTAGCTGTGGACCCAGGAACACATGCATAGACAGAATAGTAGAGGCAAATACCAATCAACCTCTATCCTATGATCTATGTTCATTAACTCCATTTAAGTCTGTGCTCTGCCACTGACTGGTGGGATAGCTGAAAGCAGAAGCTTCACTTTGAGTCTCAAGTTTCCCCTTCTGAAAATAGAGGGTAGGGTCAACACCTCTATTTACCTGCTAGATCCTCTATCCTGGGTTATAATACTCTTTCCCAGCAGCTGTGAGTGTTGACTGGTGATCTTCTCTGGGTAATTGTCCACAGCCAGACCGAAGCTGCTTCACTCAAGATGTTAAGCCTTGCCCACCCCTGCCCTAAGGGAAGTCAAAGACTGTTTGAAGGGAGAGCAATGTACAAAAAAGCAACCCCTTCACTTCAAGGTAGAACAACTCCATGGTGTAATTTATGTTCCAGAGCTCCCATGGGATCAAATTGAGACCAAATGCTTGCTTCTTTCCCCTGCTCTATCTGACTTCCCTCACTCGCTTTCTCCTAAGAACATCCCCTCTATAAATCATGTGCACTCAGATCCCTGATTTGGGCTCTGATTTTAGGAGACCTAACCTAAGACAGAGAATAATAGCTGCCCCAGAGCACCATGATGAAGTATAACTTGGTATAGTTCAGAGGTAAAAGAGTTGTAGTAATTTTCCTACCATTTCTGATCCTAGCCCACAAAATTATTTTGTACCCTAACTGTCCTGGTTTATGCAGCTGATCTTGCCATTTAAGTTGACTTTTCTTGGTCCACCAGGCTCAAAAGTGTCTCAGACCCCTGCCTCCTATTTAGATGGTCATGATCTATTCTAAAATAGGCCATATCGTGTTCTGTGGTGTCCTGTATCAGCAAAAT
The DNA here is from genome assembly GCF_965194805.1 of Balaenoptera borealis. NCBI lineage: Eukaryota > Metazoa > Chordata > Mammalia > Artiodactyla > Balaenopteridae > Balaenoptera > Balaenoptera borealis. Next base: position 53,626,840 of record NC_138860.1, on the reverse strand, counting down.
TCTGGGTCATCAGATAAGTTTTATAGCCTCCAAACAAAGCCATGTGACCTGCAGGGGTCTGTATGTGTGTACGACAGAGAAAGAGAGAGGGAGAGAGAACCTGAAACCTGTTCTGCCACAGCAGTGCATATAACCGCAGTAGATAAACTAAAGTAAAATATAATTTACCAGGTTGAGCCTGGGAATAATGTCAGGAAAGACTAGTTCATTGAGACTGCTCCTAGCTTTCCGGTCACTGCCCTTATCTGCTGCTACTACAGCTTATACAAAAATCTATGCAGATACGTACTAACAATGCCCCTGGCAATGGCAATTCCCAGAAAGCTCCTTTTATCTTCATTGGCACCAGTGCCACCATTAATGCTAGGCTGCTGCTTCTGGATGAATCAGCTTCTGCTTCGGTTGCGGAGTCAGTCATTTCTTAACCTATGTAGTTAAATGCTTGGATGTAAGTACCAAACCAGATACATTCTACCCAACTTTGAGTCATTTTTAATGGTTTTTAAATTTCTATTTCCAGCACCATTCTGAACTCCAAAATAAGTTCATATGACCTTCTTTTTGCCATGATAAATGGCTGGTCCATCCCCAGAACTCATCTTGACTGCCACATTTCTGCCTAAAACCTGCTCTTTTGCCCTCTCTCTACCTGCTTCCAGTTAGCTACCTCTCTCTTGAGTTCAGTCAGCCCATCAGACTCATTAGAATTTTTTTCTGACACTTTTGCCATCTAAATAAAGACTATTCTGGGCACAATGTACTGAAACTTTCAATGTGACACTCCAACTGGCAGCATTTTTTATTAGTACAGAAGCCATGTCCCCAAAGCCAAACTAGCCAGTGGTGAGCCATGAGAATCCAGCTCACATCAGCAACTTCCTCCCACCCCCACATCCCCCACATGTGCAAGGACTGTGTTCAGTCTTCACTAGTCAAAGAAGGGAGAGAACTGGCATAATCATCTAGATATTTGGGGCAAGGCCCATCTCTCATATATAGCCATATATTTCCAATAGGGTCTCAACTCAAGCACAAGTAAAATAGCAGAAAAATGGGCATGGAGTCACATCCCTTCCATCCTAATAGATTCAGGAAGCATATCTGACTCTTCAGTAGAGTCCAATTTTAGAAGTGCAGAAGCTAGTCACGAAAATGCAAATGCTTCTACTTAGAATGTTCTTTGACTCAACAAGGCAGCATGTGCATATTAGGAGACTTGCTAGCACAAATTTATTTCAGAAGAGAAGAAGAAATTTGTGAGCAATTGGTGCTCAGAGTCATCTTACTTCCCAGGGCCTCAAATGGAATCAGAGCTGTGGCAAGGAGACAAGTACAGATGCCGCTCTAGTGCTTCCTCATTTAGAACGTTCAGATCATCAGAACACTGAGATGCATTTAGTTGCTGCTCTGAATTGTTGGTTTTTTTTTTTTTTTTAATCTAAAAATATTTACTCTTTTGTCAGGCCTCAGAGAATCAAGTTTTGAAAGCCCCTCCTTTCCCCCACCCCATTTCTATAAACATTCACAACAATTCACGAACAGTCAGGGGAAGAGACATATGGACTATTCTGTGGAAAACAACGCAGTGACAAAGGTTTCAGATTCTAGTTCTTGTAGTCAAGGAACAGAATTAAATGTAAAACAACCGCCTGCACATCTAGTAACAAGGCAAGGAATTGTCACCAGGGAAGCTGCCTCAGAGGCATCAACATAAAGCAGAAGGGCTTTTCTTTAATCTCATTTTACTTTGTTGTATGAGCATGGCTAATACCCAAATTAAGACATCATTTTATGCCTTCGAGAAGAAGACATTTGTCCATATCATCCTGAAAACTAGAATGGATCATGAAATATTGATGAGATTGTAATATTAGAAGGTGAGAGTCTGTAGAGTTCAGAAAGCAGAAACAGTTGAAGAGTTTGTCCACCACTGTCCAAGAAAAAAATGATACTGTAAATGTTGAACACCATATTCAGTTCCTGGAGAGCTGTGATCTAGAGGAAAGCAAGAGCAGTGTACAATCCTTGCACATTTCCTTTGTAATTTCACCCACTCTTGTGACTTCATTTACAGATATATGCTGATGACTCTCAAAGCAAGCTCCAGACCTGCTGGACATTGCCACTTGGATAGCCCATAGACATTATACAATTCATAAATCTAAAACTAAATTCAGTGCCTTCTCTTCCATGACCAAAATTTGGAGTTTCTTCTCCCTCAACACCACAGCCAATCAATCAAATTCTATTAGTTCTTCCTCTGTTATTAATATGGTTCAAACTCCATCTCCAATATAAATCTTTCCATCATAAATGCTACTACCTTCAAGTCTATCTCATGAATTATTTCAACAATTTTCTAAATGGTTTCCCTGCCTCCAACTTTGTTTGCATCAGTTTATTCTTCTTCAAACCTCTCTCTTCCCACCCACCCAAATGATGATGCCTTTGCCGGCAATGATTCATTATTTCCTTCAGGCTAACTCCCAGATGCTTTATAAACTGTCTCCCCATCATGCCTATCCAAACTGACATCTTATCGTTCCCCTCCTTGTAGTATATATTCCACCATGCTGGACAATTTGTGGTTCCCTGGAGAAACTACTCATTCTTTTTCTCACCACCTGCTCTGGCCCCTCCTCTTCTCTTTTACCTAACTGGATCTCACTCATCTTTTAAGACTTAACTCAGGCACACCTGATTTGCAACATCTAGCATTATTTAATATTAAATAACACATATTGTAAAGGTCCTCTCTGACTAGTCTAAGCTCTTGAAAATAGGTATCATGTCTTGGGTGGTGCATAACAATTGCTCAATAGCAATATGCAAAAATTCTGTCTTTTGTAGAGTACGTGACTTCTCTTCTAAAATTTTTCCACTCCTTTTTAGTCTGTGCTCTCTGAGAAACTTCAAATTACTATTCCTGTACCCCATTACCTTGATATTGGGAAGAAATCTACAGGGCAAAAACATCCCTAATACTATTAATGCATATTTTCAGTATGAAAAATAATCTGAGTTATCAACAAAAATCTATGCTTAATCTCTCACCCTATATCAATTCTAGAATTGTTTCCCTGAGAAGAACGGATGAAGGTGAGAGGCTGAAACATCAAAGGAAAAGTCACACTCTATACCATGGTATACATCCCCAGGATGTAGGCCATGTGACCCTGCCAGACTGTTTTACTGGTTTGACCTGTGTCCTATGGCTAACTAGCTTTAGGTGGCTGGTTTCACAAAAGGTGAGACAACAGAGCAAGCTCTGCTTAAAGTCAAGCAGTGAGGGAAATGGTGGCTGGAAGGGGGAATGAGGCAACAGACTTGCAGAGCCTTCTACCTTTACCTCTGGAAACCATTCAAAGGTTTACATTTGATTTCCTACTGCTACAAAGGGGATCTCAAAGTAAACACCTTCCATTCCTCTCACAGATGTTCAGTCAGTGGGAATCTGTCAGATACAAAGGAAGCCATCTGTCTTTTCCACACATGCCTATTGTTAGGAAATCTTGAGGGTCCTCTTAGCATTTGGCCCACTATGCCCGCAACAACATGACAGGGGTAGCTTTTCTGGATCTGACCCTGAGCTCTTGGAGAAAGCATTGAAGAAAACCACACAAATAATAAAGACACAAGCTTGCATGTGTCAAAAAAGATAATGTCTTCAAAAGTAGCAAATTACCTCACCTACCAATGCCAAGTCTCAGCCAGGGACTGTAGGTATATACAGACAAGAAACCAAGAGTTTCCAAATCTACCTCTTAGAGAGGCTAAAAGAGAAACATCTTATATTGAGGATTATTAAATTTTAGAATGATTCATCCAGTATAAGAAATACACTCTCTTATTCTGAAAAGCTATAAAAAGAGAAGAGAGCCAGTCTACTTGGGATGCCAATTTTTGACCTGCCTGAGTCATGGGAATGGACTTTATGAGCTCTTAGGTTCCCTCCTGGCCCCATGAGTCTATAAAACCTAATAGAAGATTTTCAGATATACCAAATGATTTGTTTTTACATTATCCTCTAAGGAAAAAAATGCTAAAAATCACTGGCAGGTGGTTCATCTGAGAGCCAAGTTTTCAGGAGAAAGGAGGCTTTTCCTTATCTATATAATATCCAGTGACCATCCTGAAGACTTGACTGACACCTGCAAATGAGAGCCTAGAATAGAATTATAAATCAGGAGAACATATATGGAGCAGCCATTCTTCCTAACAGTGACTAGGAACACACTCATGCCATCAGGCAACCTGGGTTGGTGCATGATAATAACAATAATGTATTTGTTGCTAAAAATTTAACACTAAGACTTCGGAAGTTGAACAGAACCAAATATGAAAGACAATGGGAAAATCAGTAAAAATGCCCAGACTCATAGAAGGAGAAAGGATTATGCCAGATTCTTCTACTCTTAGGGGAAAACAAAAAAGAGATATTTCCAAGAGAAATCCATTGTGTGAAAGTGTGACTTTCTCATTCTAAAGCTTCACAAGGTAGGCTGTAAAAGGCCAATAAAACATAAAATTCCTAGGGAGAGAGTTCATGATGACAGTGTAGGAAGATCCTGAATTTACCTCCTCCCACAGACACAACAAATCTACAACTACATATGGAATAGTTCCCTCAGAAAGGGAATGAAAACTGGATGAACAGAGCCTCCACAGCAAAGGGTAAAAAGATAACATCAAGATGGGTAGGAGAGGCAGAGATATGGGCTTCCCAAGGAAAAGCCCACACCCCAGCTGCAGGGATCCACAAAGGTACAGATCTTTTCCCTGAAGAGTAAGAGGTGCGTCCCACATCAAACATCGCAACCTTTTGATCCTTTATTGGATAGACGAGCCCCTAGAACATCTGACTCCGAAAACCAACAGAGAATATGCCCAGGAAAACTGCAGAACTGCAGGGAAGAGAAAACCTGCTCTTAAAGGGTTCACATGCAGACTGAACCCCAAAACCAGTGCAAAACACCAGATTGAAAAGCACACAGACCATAGATGAAGGGGACACACTTATAATTTTGAAGTGTGTGCCAAAGAGGCAGGAGCCATGTGGGTCACTCCCCAGGGAATGAGTCATTGGTGGGAGCCACTTATGCACTCTCAGGCTACTTGTTAATACTGGCACTAACAGGAGCCATTTTGGAATTCTCCATCTAAACTACTGTGCCAGTGGAGGCACCCAGCTGAGAGCGCTGCCCACCAGCACTCTGTGGCAGCTGCTGCTGGACCCCACAGCTGGTCTGGGCCAGCCCCATCCACCAGTGCTCCATGACAGCTGCAGCTCCAGCTCTCCTATGTGGCACATGAAGCCCACATAGGGGACAGACCTTGAGTGCCTGGCTGTGGTGGATAAGCAGCATTGAGCTTCTGAGCCCCACAGGTCATCTCCTAAATAAGGCTACTCTTTCAAGATTGGAAGATAGTTGATATACCTAACAGAAAAAAAAAACCTTGAGAATTAAGCAAAATGAGGAGACAGAGGAATATGTTCCAATCAAAAGAACAAGGCAAAACTTGTCTCCAGAATGGAGACAAGCAGTCCCTCTGATACAGAGTTCAAAGTAATGGTCATAAAGATACTCACTGAACTCAGGAGAAGAATGGATGAATACAGTGAGCACTTCAACAAAGAGAAAATATGAGAAAGTACCAAACATAAGTTGTAACAAAACTGAAAAACACACTAGAGGGGTTCAACAGCAGACTGGATGAGGTAGAAGAATAAGTCAGTGAGCCGGAAGACAAAACAATGGAACCCATCCATGCAGAGCAGCAAATTTTTTTCAATTTTTAAAAAGTGAAGAAAGGGCTTCCCTGGTGGCACAGTGGTTGAGAATCTGCCTGCTAATGCAGGGGACACGGGTTTGAGCCCTGGTCTGGGAAGATCCCACATGCCGTGGAGCAACTAGGCCCATGAGCCACAACTACTGAGCCTGCGCATCTGGAGCCTGTGCTCCGCAACAAGAGAGGCCACGATAGTGAGAGGCCCGTGCACTACGATGAAGAGTGGCCCCCGCTTGCCGCAATTAGAGGAAGCCCTCACACAGAAACGAAGACCCAACACAGCCAAAATAAGTAAGTAAGTAAGTAAATAAATAAATAAACTTATTAAAAAAAAAAGTGAGGAAAACTTAAGGGACCTTTGGGACAACATCAGGTAGAATAACATTCACATTATAGGAGTCCCAGAAGGAGAAGAAGGGAATGGCCATAAAAATTATTTGAAATGATGATGGCTGAAAACTTACCTAATCTGGGGAAAGAAACAAACATTCAGGTCCAGGAAGCCAAGAGAGTTCCAATAAAAAGAACCCAAAGAAACAGACACCAAGACATATTATAATTAAAATGGTAAAAGTTAAGGATAAAGAGAGAATCCTAAAAGAAGCAAGAGAAAAACAACTTGTTACGTACAAAGGAAATGCCATAAGGCTACCAGCAGATTTTCAGTGACATGACGTATTCAAAGTGCCAAAAGAAAAAAAAAACTTCCAACCAAGACTTCTCTACCAAGCAAGGTTATCATTCAGAATTGAAGGAGAGAGCAAGAGTTTCCCAAATAGCAAAAGCTAGAGGAGTTCATCAGCACTAAACCAGCCCTACATGAAATATTAGAGACTTTTTTAAGCTGAAAAGAAATGTCACTGATTAATAGGAAGAAAACACAAAAGTAAAAATCTTACTGGAAAAGGTAAATATATAATAATGGTAGTTGATCAGTCATTTATAAGTCAAGCAGGATGGTTAAAAGACAAAAGTAATAAAGATAACAACATTTACAATAATCAGTTAAGAGATGTATAAAATAAAAAGATGTAAAATGTGTCATCAAAAGCATAAAACATGGTGGTAAGTATAGAGCTTTAGAATGTGTTCATATTTAAGTTGCAAGAAACTTAAAACAGGCTACTACTTACATAGGATATCATATGTGAACCTCACAGTAACCACAAGGAAAAAATTTATAGTAAATACACAAAAGAAAATAAGAAAGGAATCTAAACATAACACTAAAGAAAACCACCAAAACACAAGGAAAGTGAGAAAAAGAAGAAGAAAGAAACAGAGAGGAACTACAAAAATATTTAACAAAATGTCAATAAGTACATACCTACTAATAATTACTTTAAGAGTGAATGGACTAAATTCACCAATTAAAAGACATAGAGTGGCCAAATAGAGTTAAAAAAATTAAGATCCATCTATATGCTGCTTATAAGAGACTTCAGAAAAAAAAACACAGACTGAAAGTGAAGGGATGGAAAAAGATATTCCATAAGCAAATGGAATGAAAAGAAAGTTGGAGTAGCAATACTTACATCAGACTTAATAGACTTTAAAAAGAAGACTGTAATAAAAGACAAAGAAGAGCTTTACATAATGAGAAAGGGGTCAATCCAGCAAAAGATACAACATTTATATATATGTATGTGTATGCACCCAAGAGATGATCATCAGGATATATAAAGCAAATATTAATAGACTTAAAATAGAAAGCAATACAATAACAGTAGGGGACTTTAACATCCCACACATCAATGGACAGTTCATTCTAGATAGAAAATCAATAAGGAAACATTGGCTGTAAATGACACATTAGATCAGATAGACTTAGTAGATCTATACAGAACATTTCATCCAAAAGCAGCATAACATGTTCTTCTCCAGTGCACGTGGAACATTCTCCAGGATAGATCATGTTAGGTTGCAAAACAAGTCTCAATAAATCCAAGAAAACTGAAATCATATCAAGAATTTTCTCCCACCACAATGGTATGAAATCAGAAATCAATCACAAGGAAAAAAAAAACCAGGAAAAACCACAAAAAACATAGAGATTAAACAACATGCTACTGAACAACAATGGATCATCTAAAAAATCACAGGAGAAATCAGAAAATGCCTACAGGAACTTCCCTGGTGGCACAGTGGTTAAGAATCCACCTGCCAGTGCAGGGGACATGGGTTCGATCGCTGGCCCGGGAAGATTCCACATGCTGTGGAGCAGCTAAGCCAATGTGCCACAGCTACTGAGCCTGCACTCTAGAGCCCATGAGCCACAACTACTGAAGCCTGTGTGCCCTAGAGCCTACGCGCCACAACTACTGAGCCCACGCGGTGCAACTACCAAAGCCTGCATGCTCCAGGGCCCGAGTGCCGCAGCTACTGAGCCCGTGGGCTTTGCGTGCATGCCTAGAGCCTGAGCTCCACAACAAGAGAAGCCACTGAAATGAGAAGCCTGTGCACCGCACTGCAACGAAGAGTACCCCATACTTGCTGCAACTGGAGAAAGCCCGCACACAGCAATGAAGACCCAACGCGGCCAAAAACAAACAAAAAACCCCCAAAAATACCTACAGACAAATGAAAACAGAAATACTACATACCAAAATCTAAGAAGGAAGTTTATAGCAATACAGGCCTACCTCAAGAAATAAAAATTCTAAATAAACAATCTAACTTTACATCTAAAGAACCTAGAAATAAAAGCTAAAAATTAGTAGAAGAAAATAACAAAGATCAGAGCATAAATGAAAGACTTACAAAAGATCAGTGAAACTAAGAATTGTTTTTTTTTGAAAAGAAAAACAAAATTGATAAATCTTTAGCCAGACTCATCAAGAAAAAAAGAAGACTCAAATAAATAAAATCAGAGATGAAAGAGAAGTTCAGCTGATACCACAAAAAATACAAATGATCTTGAGACTACTACAAATTATATGCCAATATATTGGACACTAAAGAAATGGATAAATTCCTGGAAACATATAATCTTCTAAGACTGAATCATGAAGAAATAGAAAATCTGAATAGACTTGTTACTAGTAAGGACATTGAAACAGTAATAAAAATCCCCCAAAAAAGAAAAGCCCAGGACCAGATGGCTTCATTGGTGAATTCTACAAAACACTCAAAAAAGATTTACTTCCTATCCTTCAAAAACTCTTTTTAAAAACTGAAGAGAAGAGAGACCTACCAAACTTTTATGAAGCCAGTATTACCCTGATACCAAAACCAGATGAGGATACCACAAAAAAGAAAATGGCAGGCCAATATTCTTGATTAACGTAGATGCAAAAATCCTCAATAAAATATTAGCAAACCAAATCCAATAATACATTAAAAGGATCATATACCACAAAAAAGTAGGATTTATTCCAAGGATGCAAGTATGGTTCAACATCCACAAATCAATCAACATAATACATCACATTAACAAAATGAAGGAAAAAATCATATGATCATCTTAATAGAAGCAGAAAAAGCATTTGACAAAATTCAACCTCCATTTATGATAAAAACTCTCAACAAAGTGGGTATAGATGAAACCTACCTCAACATAATAAAGGCCATGTATAAAAACCCCACAGAGATTTACTACAAAAATTAACTCAAAATGTATTAAAGACTCGAATGTAAGACCTGAAACAATAAAATTTCTATGAGAAAACATAAATGATGATTTCTTTGACTTTGGTCTTAGTGATGCTTTTGTGGAACTGACTCCAACCTACTAAATGGGAGAAGATATTTACAAATTGTATATCCAATAAGGGGTTAATATCTAAAATATATAAAGAACTCCTACAACTCAACAACAACAAAAAGACAAAAAATGATTAAAAATGGGCAGAGGATCTAAAAAGACATGCCAAGTGATATAAGTCAGATAAAAAAAAACAGATTATTTCACTCATATGTGGAATCTAAAAAAACAAGACAAAACAAACAAAATAAAACAAATAAACTCAGAGAACAGATTAGTGGTTACTAATCTGTTAGTTGGAAGGGGGTTAGAGGATGGGTGAAATGAATGAAGGGGGTCAACTGTATGGTGATGGATGGCAACTAGACTTGTGGTGTATACAGATCCCAATTTATAATGCTGTACCACCTGGAATCTATATTTAAAAATTCTTAGAATTAGGAGGAGGAGCTCACCAAATTTTAAGATATATTTATAGATGTTTGACCATGATGACTAAAGTCCTACAAAATGTGAAATCATTAATGTATTCTGTACTAAGCATTTTTAATATGTATTTTTAATATTGCATGTAGTTATTTGGATACCCTTACATCTATTCAGTAATTACTGGCAATGAGGCAAAGCATCACCAGAAAAATATCCTGCTGTTATGAAGATGTATTACTTTAAAAACATAAATTAGAGGTTAAAATATATTTATCTGACAAATGTACATAAAATATTATATCTAACTGGTAAGGGAATTTGTTTTAATAAATCCTTGAGGGACTTCCCTGGTGGCGCAGTGGTTAAGAATCCACCTGCCAATGCAGGGGACACAGGTTCGAGCCCTGGTCCGGGAAGATCCCACATGCTGTGGAGCAACTAAGCCCGTGCACCACAACTACTGACCCTGCGCTCTAGAGCCCACGAGCCACAACTGCTGAGCTCATGTGCCACAACTACGGAAGCCTGTGTGCCTAGAGCCCGTGCTCCGCAACAAGAGAAGCCACTGCAATGAGAAGCCCGCGCACAGCAATGAAGAGAAGCCCCTGCTTGCCGCAACTAGAGAAAGCCTGCACAGCAACGAAGACCCAACGCAGCCAAAAATAAATAAATTTAAAATAAATCCTTGAGTTTGTAGTAAATCTCCATTTCAAGATTTTTAAAGTACTTTTCTAACATTACTGGTTAATTGCCACAAAACCAAAATTTGGAAGAAGGAAAGAATTCACTTCAGTTTTTAGGCGAGAAAACAGTGTTGATCTGAATTCACTGACTTTGTTCTACCTCAGTAAAATGGGGCTTTGAAGAAAAATAACTGGAGGTTGAAGAAGACAACGCTCCCCCTAGGGGACCTGTTCTGCCACTCTCCCCAGTCTCCGTGTACTTACAACCCAGTCTTGGAGTGCACCAGGGGTTCAGAAATTCTGGATAAGTTCTTAATTGGTCCAGAAGGCATAGCCCTATTTTAGAGAACTGTGCCAAACCTTGCCATCTCTCACAGTCTAACTGAGCCCAATCATCATGCTATTCCATGGCCGCTGAAAACCCATCAGCCACAGAATGGCTAAACAAATTCTAGGAACGCTGGACTGTGGAAGTCTATGCAGCAGTTATAAATAAACAACAAATCCAAGTGTTTTGACATACAAAGATCTCTTGAGACATTGCAGGGTGAGAAAAAGCAAGTTACAGTATGATGTATATATTATGACATTTTAAAAACACAAACAACACAAGATCCTTCTGCACATACCTGGTTTATTGAAAAATCCAATTCATTAGGATACAAATATGGGATTGCTTTATTTTTTTCAATAACTATCTTTAATGATGTTGAATCTCTGTGTTCAAACCTTTAATGATACGCAGGATAGAACCCATAGCTTTCTGATCGTTTTCACGTATTAATACTCCAGTTTAGTCCTATACCTGTATCCCAGTTTATTTTTTTTTACTTTTTATTTTTTTTAAGATTCAAACAATTTAATTAGCAATTTTGAACCCCCCAAATAGAGATTATTTCTTGTACTAGTTTGTAAACCTTTGAAGTTGAGTGTATCTTATTAAGATTTATATTCCTGAGTGTACCTAGCATGTTTATTTTAATGGGTGGGAGACCTAAATAGACATTTCTCCAAAGAAGGCATACAGATGGACAACAGACACATGAAAAGATGTTCAACATTGCTAATTATTAGAGAAATGCAAATCAAAATTACAGTGAGATATCACCTCACACCAGTCAGAATGGCTATCATCAAAAAATCCACAAACAATAAATGCTGGAGAGGGTGTGGAGAGAAGGGAACCCTCCTACACTGTTAGTGGGAGTGTAAATTGGTGCAGCCACTATGGAGAACAGTATGGAGGTTCCTTAAGAAATTAAAAATAGAGCTACCATATGATCCTGCAATCCCACTCCTGGACATATACCCAGAGAAAAACATGGTCCAAAAGGATACATGCACCCCAGTGTTCAATGCAGTACTGTTTACAATAGCCATCCTGTCCATTGACAGATGAATGTATAAAGAAAATGTGGTACTAATATACAGTGGAATATTACTCGGCCACTAAACAGAATGAAATAATGCCATTTGCAACAACATGGATGGTCCTAGAGATTGTCATACTGAGTGAAATGAGAAAGAGAAATATTGTACGATATTGCTTATATGCGGAATCTAAAAAAAAGATACAAATGAACTTATTTACAAAACAGAAACAGACTTACTGAGTTAGAGAATGAACTTATGTATCCCAGTTTAAATCATCAATCTCACACCTTTCCTTCTACCTCATTTAGCTTGACCCTGGCTGGGGAACTTAGAGTGGGGAGGATGCCTGGTCTGTTATTTTGCTTCTTCCCCTCCTCCTCCCTCTTCTAGGTCTCTATTTCAGCTCCAGTATACAGGAGTAGAGAGGTGGAATTAGAGTTTCTGTGCCTTTGAAATCTTCTCTTGGTTGACACAGTCTGGCCTCTGAGGCCATTGAGCTGACAGGCATCTTTCTTGAGAAACATGAGTGACTTTTTCCTGAAAGAGATGAAAGGCTCTGATTTGACCCCTACTGACCCACCTTCCAAGTGGTCCAGACCACCTTCTCTTGTTGACAGGGTCTCCTCTTGTGGAAGTCAGCACCTCGGTCAGAGTAACAACAAGAGTGTTCCAGTCGCCTTCCTCCATGTCCACTTGAGGCATAGAAAACTCCTTTATCCTTGCCAAACCAAACAACATGAACTGCTTCATTTTGCCCTCTCTAGCCAATTTTCTTTTCACCTGGCCCAAATAAGTGCTGAGTGAATATCAAGTCCATTCCCTGAGATGTCCAGTCAGGGAATTAGAAGTTAGACTCCTCTTCTTGTAGATGCCCTCAAGATATAAAAGTGGTTTTCTTGGAGCCTTCCTCCTTTGACTTGAGGATTAGGCTAAAACACCTCCTCTGATTCCCCATAGAGATGAAAGGGAAAACCCACAGTACTCTCTCTAAACCAGCAAATCACAACTCCACTTCCATTCTTAAACATCTTGAGGAGGGACTTACAGGGTGACGGTAGCAGGTTCAGTTCTGCTTCTTAAAAAAGCCTGCAGGGAGGTTCCCAGTAACACCTCAGCTGCACGCCCATTTATCATCCTGTAACATAACAGCTATATGTTTGTAAAAACTAATTGATTGACAGTGTTCTCCTCTGGGTAGGAACATGGGATGATAAGCTGTGGTAAATTGGCTTTAGTTTGTCCATATTATTTGGGTTTTTGCAAAGAAGAATGTTTTTATGCATTTCATTCAATCATTCAAAAGAAAATTGGCTTGCCTCTAACCATACCATGGATGGTTTAACCAAGGAAGCTGAGGCTGGAGTCTCAAACCTGACTACCATATTATGCCAAGTACTATTGACTCTGCACTGATAAGATTTTCTCAAAGTTTGATGGAGGAGTTGCACTTTCCCCAAGAGTATAAACTGGCAAGTAGAGCCATGGAACACAGCACAGACTCTCTTCACCCACGTTGCTAAAGGGACACAGACTACAAGTCAATGTTCCCCTCCATGTTCCACCTGCTACAATTCTGTGTGATCATCTGCTAGACTCTGACTAACAAGAGCAGCAGAAACCCTGCAGGATGGAAAGGGCAGTCTGGCAAGAGCATACAGAGGGAGAAGACAGTCTTGTTCTGCCATGCTGAGTGTCACATGGACTTACCACTTGTCAGGGCTTCCTGACAAGCATTTAGAGGAGGGCTGGGAGGGGATTTAGTTAGCATGCAAGAGGCCTGGGATGCTCTCCTGTGTGTTATTCTGCACATCCAAAGTGAGAGAAGGTCCCCAAGGCACATCTATTGGCAAGGAGAGGAAGTAATACAGCCAGCTTCTACCAGGGTGGCAATGGTCACATGAAAACATAGTTTTTACATCTTTGCCAAGACTTAAGAATCTCAGTCGGTGTCTGGAATGGAGGGGAGTCTAATATCACTAGCAAGCTTCATTGACATTGGACAGAAGATTCAAAAGAGAGATAAAAAGAGAAATCTGAGAGTTTCAGATAATAGCACAAGTAATGTGATTTTAGTTCAAGACAAGTTTACCCTAGAGAGTACAGATCTCTAAAAACTGTTCCAAAATTTCTCCCATGAACTTGTCCTTTAACATCAAATTACAAGAGAGCTGTGGATGTTTTTGCTTTAGAAATTACAACATGTGCTCTTTCATCCCTATCTTACTATCTGGGTTTCCATTATGATACCTCTTTGATCTAAGACATACAGAATTTGGTGCTGGAAAGAATTTTAGAGATAATCCAGTACAGCCATCTCATTCTGCAGATACGAAAAGGGGAGATGTTAAGTTAGCTGCCCGAGGGCTCACTGTGTTATAGCAGGAGAGGCGGTACTCAAATCCAGCTCCTCAGATTCCCAGGTCCATCATCTTTCACCACAAAAGTCTGCCTCTAGTGGCACAAAGGAGTAGTTCTGAAAGGTATAATTTACCTTCAGAATTACTGTTCAAAATCAATGCAGATGGTAGAGAAATAATAAGAGTATCTTAAATGTTTATAGATCATCACAATACAATACTTTCACATGCAAAACCTCATTTGATTGCAACTCTGAGAGGCAAGCAGCACCCCCATGATTAGGCCCATTTTACAAATATGGCGACTGAGTTCAAGAGATGATATGGTTTGCCTAAAATGATGCAGAAACTGTCAGTTCTAACTCTTAGTTTAACTTCACTTCCAGATAATCAATCACAAGTCTTTGTATTTTCCACAAATTTTTAACATCATAATTGACTACTTCACACCTGAACTTGATGTTTTATTCATCTCCACATGGATAAGCATAAGATCAACCATGTGTTTATTTTCCAATGTGTCTGCTAGGATTTTATTATGAGAATATGGTGTATTGAAATTAACACTCAGAAGCCACACTGACTCAAAGAAGTTCAATATTTTGTACTACTTTTCATTTTCTTAACTTGAGCTGGACATCTTTGGGGAAACGTTTCAATCTATGCAGACTCAGAGATACGATAGGAAGAGCATGG
The DNA here is from genome assembly GCF_965194805.1 of Balaenoptera borealis. NCBI lineage: Eukaryota > Metazoa > Chordata > Mammalia > Artiodactyla > Balaenopteridae > Balaenoptera > Balaenoptera borealis. The sequence continues at coordinate 53,611,808 of NC_138860.1, read as the reverse complement.
TCAATGACCCACAGAGGGTACTCCCAGCCCCTCTCCTCCTGCTTCACCCCAAAGGCTTCTGCCTATCTTCCACTCATTGCCCCCAACAAACATCCACAAAAGCACCCTCAATTGGCCCTATGAACAGTAAAACAGGTTAGCTACACCAGGCAGGACTTGACACATGGCTTACTCAGCCTCTGGTGCCTCTTGCTTCTTCCCTTCAATATATACCACTTGGCCATATTAATTTCTGTCACGGGGTGGTGGGGGGAGATTGGTCAGTGAAAGCTAAATGGGCTTTTTCTATTTACTGATAGAATTTTGTAGCAAGAGCAATTTTCAGAGCTTATTTTCCACTCCATTGAATCCCATGTTACTGCAAATGAATATATTCCTCGGTCAGTGCAATGGCAAAACAGTTGTAAGTGCTTTATGCTTCATTTGGATAAAGAGTTCAGGATATTACCAAATATAAAAGGAAGTTCAGGGCCATATTTCATTAGAAAGCTGTATCCACTGTTAATAAAACCTGATGTTGGTGGTAGATGTGTAAAAAACCAGAGCAGAAACTTGTGGCTCTGACTGGTATTTAATAAGGCAGTACAGTGGTTGCAAACAGCACATGAGGAGCCCGCCACATCTCCAGTCAAACCAATATCAATACTCCAGCCCAGGAATCAGGAAGAAACTGGATTGTAAATTGGATGTTTCAAAGAAAATTGAAAATCCCACCCCAAGGGCAAGTTATGTTCTTCTTCAGGTGATAGCTTTTATTTATTTTTTTTAATATTTAAGAGAATTTAATCATAATAAGAAATGCCACATGAAAACAAAAGAAAACAAAAGACAAACTGGTTTCAACCAAAAGCTCTAAATCCATTGTCATTGAATAATCCAGTCATTCTTTTTTTTTACATCTTTATTGGAGTATAATTGCTTTACAATGGTGTGTTAGTTTCTGCTTTATAACAAAGTGAATCAGCTATACATATACATATATCCCCATATCTCCTCCCTCTCGTGTCTCCCTCCCACCCTCACTATCCCACCGAGCTAGGTGGTCACAAAGCACCGAGCTGATCTCCCTGTGCTATGCAGCTGCTTCCCACTAGCTATCTATTTTACATTTGGTAATATATATAAGTCCATGCCACTCTCTCACTTCGTCCCAGCTTACCCTTCCCCCTCCCCGTGTCCTCAAGTCCATTCTCTACAACTGTGTCTTTATTCCTGTCCTGCCCCTAGGTTCTTCAGAACCACTTTTTTTTTTTTTTTTTAGATTCCATGTATATATGTTAGCATACGGTATTTGTTTTTCTCTTTCTGACGTACTTCACTCTGTATGACAGACTCTAGGCCCCTCCACCTCACTACAAATAACTCAGTTTCATTTTTTTTATGGCTGAGTAATATTCCATTGTATATATGTGCCACATCTTCTTTGTCCATTCATCGACTGATGGACACTTAGGTTGCTTCCATGTCCTGGTTATTGTAAACAGAGCTGTAATGAACATTGTGGTACATGACTCTTTTTGAATTATGGTTTTCTCAGGGTATATGCCCAGCAGTGGGATTGCTGGGTCATATAGTAGTTCTATTTTTTAGTTTTTTAAGGAACCTCCATACCATTCTCCATAGTGGCTGTATCAGTTTACATTCCCACCAACAGTGCAGGAGGGTTCCCTTTTCTCCACGCCCTCTCCAGCATTTATTGTTTGTAGATTTTTTGATGATGGCCATTCTGACTGGTGTGAGGTGATACCTCATTGTAGTTTTGATTTGCACTCCTCTAATGATTACTGATGTTGAGCATCCTTTCATGTGCCTCTTGGCCATCTGTATATCTTCTTTGGAGAAATGTCTATTTAGGTCTTCTGCCCATTTTTGGATTGGGTTGTTTGTTTTTTTGATATTGAGCTGCATCAGCTGCTTGTAAATTTTGGAAATTAATCCTTTGTCAGTTGCTTCATTTGCAAATATTTTCTCCCATTCTGAGTGTTGTCTTTTCGTCTTGTTTAGGTTTTCCTTGGCTGTGCAAAAGCTTTTAAGTTTCATTAGGTCCCATTTATTTATTTTTGTTTTTATTTCCATTTCTCTAGGAGGTGGGTCAAAAAGGATCTTGCTGTGATTTATGTCATAGAATGTTCTGCCTATATTTTCCTTTAAGGGTTTTATAGTGTCTGGTCTTCCATTTAGGTCTTTAATCCATGTTGAGTTTATTTTTGTGTATGGTGTTAGGGAGTATTCTAATTTCATTCTTTTACATGTAGCTGTCCCGTTTTCCCAGCACCACTTATTGAAGAGTCTGTCTTTTCTCCATTGTATATTATTGCCTCCTTTATCAAAAATAAGGAGACCATGTATGCATGGCTTTCTCTCTGGGCTTTCTCTCCTGTTCCATTGATGTATATTTTGGTTTTTGTGCCAGTACCGTACTGTCTTGATTACTGTAGCTTGTATAGTCTGAAGTCCAGGAGCCTGATTCCTCCAGCTCCATTTTTCCTTCTCAAGATTGCTTTCGCTATTCAGTGTCTTTTGTGTTTCCATGCAAAGTGTGAAATTTTTTGTTCTAGTTCTGTGAAAAATGCCATTGATAGTTTGATAGGGATTGCGTTGAATCTGTAGATTGCTTTGGGTAGTATAGTCATTTTCACAATGTTGATTCTTCCAATCCAAGAACATGGTATATCTCTCCATCTGTTTGTATCATCTTTAATTTCTTTCATCAGTGTCTTATAGTTTTCTGCATACAGGTCTTTTGTCTCCTTAGGTAGGTTTTTCCTAGGTACTTTATTCTTTTTGTTGCAGTGGTAAATGGGAGTGTTTCCTTAATTTCTCTTTCAGATTTTTCATCATTATTGTATAGGAATGCAAGAGATTTCTGTGAGTTAATTTTGTATCCTGCTAGTTTACCAAATTCATTGATTAGCTCTAGCAGTTTTCTGGTAGCATCTTTAGGATTCTCTATGTATAGTATCATGTCATCTGAAAACAGTGACAGCTTTACTTCTTTTCTGATTTGGACTTCTTTTACTAAAACTCAAGGGACAATATCACGACAAACTATCTTACCTATGGAAGGATACAAATTTTCCCAAACATTGGTGTTAAATCTAAATCTGGATGAGATCTAGCTACAAGCTGGTTTTGATGTGAATGCTTCCAAACTACTGCACTTTGAATCAAATTCACTAAATCCTGAAGTCCAGAAGATTCATTTCTGGCTGGTTTTTCTCTGGTGAATTGTGACTCTGGGAGGAAATGGTATCAGAGAGTTAGCATGAGCAACTATGCTTGAACACTAAGCAAAGACCAGGTAGAATATTCAGGGGAAAGGTAAGGAAATAATGTTTATCTGGTCCCTATTAAGAACTGGGCGTCTTAAGTCATCTCCTTCTTAAACAGCTGTATACGATAGGTATTATTATACCCATTTTACACATGGGGAAAATGAGGGTCAGAGAGTTGAGAAAACTTGCTCAGAGCTAGGTTTGGCACCTGAGGTCACCGTGTGGAGGGTTTGGACATGCTGAGAGTCATGGCAAGGGCTGAGATCCTAAATTGCAAGGGCTTGCTTGATGTTCAGACAGCCCAGTTGGACAGTCCTTAACTTGAAGACTCTTTATCTCTGTGGGGGAAACCAAGATATAAGAGAGAACTTTCATGCCATTCATTAAATGTGACAGGACAGTAAAATGACTCTTTGATGTAGGCATCTGGAGAGTTGTCTGATTTTCAAGTGAAGCCCAGAGTCACAACTTAGGGGCTGATAGTTTATACTCCCAATCATCAACTATCTTATGTAATGAATCCAGTATTTTCCCGAAGAACTGCAATATGTTGAAAAGCCTAATGAGAAAAGGGCATTCATGTGAGTGTCATGAAGGAGACTTGTCATGAAAGAAAGATGGGGCTTGGACCATGATGGGAGTATGAGCATCAGCAGATGAGCAGTGGGTACAGTGGCGGATGAATTCCTCTTCAACAATGGTGAGCAAGATCAGGGAAGAGCCATAGACAAAAAAATACCAGGAACCATTTGAGTGCTTGACATTTAGACCTCCTTTCAATTAAGGGAGAGGAAAAAATCCTAAACTGACTGAATGTTTATCCAAAAAACTTGAGGGAAAAAAAAATGGTGGAAGTGACTTTGTTATCTTAAGTAGGTAAAATTAAAATTTCTCCCATTGGTAGAATTTGAGATTTATGAACTGAGGTAAATTCAGATACAAGGAAATAAAGTTCCATTTACTCGGTAGAGTCTGTAACCATGAAATTCACGCCATCTACATAATCATAGTGGGGTTTTTTGTTTGTTTGTTTGTTTTTTACTGTACTAGACTGTGAGCTCCTTGGAAGAAAGACTCAGATTTGTTCATCTTTTGAAGAGTGGGCGGAGTATGGATTTTAGGAATAAGTCAGGCATTTGAGTTTTAGCTCTGTCCTATATTTTCTGTATAAACTTTTGGAGTCTCTGTTTCCTCATCTGCAAACTGCAGGGCATGTAAGTTACCATGTATTAAAGAAGTTGTGAAGATTTAATTAAATAATGTGCAGAAGGTGCCTGGCACTCAGATGCTCAATTAATATTTTTTTCCCTGTATCTGCTCTTTCCTCGGCACACAGCAAAGAACATAATACATACCAGACACTCAAGAAACATGTGGCTTTCCCCTGCCTGTAGCACCCTCCCCACTTGCATTGCCCAGCATGATCCTGGAACAGCATCTCTTTTTATTCTCCCCTAGTACATTTCAAGTGGATCTAAATTAGATTCACTGTGTCCTCCCAGCAACTAAATGAAGTTGTTAATGTTAATATCCCCATGTTTCAGTTCAAGAAATTGAGGCACAGGATGGTTCAGAAACACCTTATAAGTCACACAGCTATTAAGATAACAGAAACAAGGCATTTCCAACTCCAGAGCCTATACCTCTAATTACTTTCCTCTCCTGATTCCAGGTCCATCCAATTCCAAGCTCATACTCTTCCACACTACCACAGTCCTCCCTTTCACAGATCAGTTTTTCTTCTTATAAATTTCTTATTTGGTTTAAGACAGCTTTGTTGAAGTTAAACTTTAAACTCCATGGGAAAGAATTTTGTGATTCTGAGCTCCACAGAGCACTTTGGCATGCAGCCACCCTTTTAAATTTCTGCTAAATCAGCCAGTAAGCTCTTAGTGAAACCCAATATTTGGTCTTAAGTTCTGAAGGCTTCTGGAACTCCAACTGAGGATCTTGAGCCATGAAGACAGATGGGACAATGAAATTAGCCTAATCAATGACATGCAGTTCTTTTAGATTTCTGTTTTCTCCATGGAGAGTGAAGCACCAGCTCAGGTGCTATGCTGTGATAGTGCTTGGCAGTCCAATTCAAAGAGAGAGAAGCATCCAAAGACAATTCCCTTCTCAAACAAAAACTTCCTTGGATCCTCTCTCTTAGGAGATGACAATCAGCAGTGTTTCCTTGTGTACCTTGAATGTCAAAGTGAGGATCCCTCGTCCACTAAGGCAGCCATTACCAGCACATTGCAAACTCTAAGAGAGCAGGGCCCATTCTCAAGTACCTCAAGTGCCTAGCATAGGGCTTAGCACACTGTAGTTCTCAATATATATTCATTGGATTAATAGATGAATTAAAATGGCAGCATCTAGTGACTGAGCAGAGTGGTCATCAGTGAAGTGATAAAACTTGGTGTGATTAACAACTGTTAAGTCTTTCTTTAAAAATTAAGAAAAGTAGTCTATCATCTGAAACATTCCAAACAATGATTATACTGAGAAGATAAAAAGCACGGCCATATCACCAATTAGTCTGTATATATGAAAGGGTCAGAACTTACCCAATTCAAACCAGTCCAGAATTTGCCAGACTTACTTTGCTGGTGATGAATGTCTAGGATGTGATGAGTTGGTTCAGAGGTATCCTTCACTGCGGTGGTGAGGACTGGCTGGTCTTTGGAAGCCCTTGGGCTGATCCTAGTAGACATCCAATATAGGTGGGTTTTGGAGAGAAGGTGTAGCAAAGTGTTTAAGAGCTTTGGAGCTGGAATGAGACTGCCTAGATATGAAATGTAGACCCACTGCCTATTAGATATATGACTTTAAATAAGTTGTTTGTGCTTGAATTTCCCATTCATTGTCCATAAGATGGGAACAATAATATCACTAACCTCAGAAGGATGTTGAAATAATTAAATATATTAATATATATAAAGCATTAGAACAATGCCTGGCACATAGTAAGTGCTAAAAAATGTTACACCTACTATTAATGATAATTAGATTAAACTGTCTAATAACACAGTTGAAGAAGGAGCAAACCATGAAAATTAATTTATTAGCCTTCATGAGAACTGTTCCTTAAGTACAATGGAAAAATCATTGACTTAGAAATTACTTCCAGCTGTGCTATCTTGGACTCACTACCTTACCTCTGTAAATCCCGTTTCTTATCTGTAAAACAGAGTAGTAATATCTACCTCACAGAGTTGCTAAGAGGACTAAATAACATCTTGTATAGGAAACACTGTGCTTGATACACAATGACCAATGGATGTCACTTCCCTTCCCCTGCCCAGCCCAATTGAGTCACTCTGCTCAAAGTCACTAGATGCTGCATTTTAAGAAACTTCAGAGAGTCAGTGACACAGCTCAACCCACTGACACAATGTACTATAAAATGGCTCAAGATGTGAATCAGACAGAATAGTTAAAATTTCAGATGCATAAAATATGGGAGCAAAATCCTCTGGGTAAATAAGAGAAGACCAGAGTTAGGTGGAGATGAATCAAAGTGCAGAAGAATCTCCATTCAATTTCTTCATCTGTGCACCTCCATAAAAACTCTACTCTTGCCCTGTCCTCAAAGCTAAAAATGAGAGTAATTCTTAAGTAGGAGACTGAAATTTAATTTTCTGGTGACCTATTATGTGAATACAATAAATAAATTTTTTAATTTTTATTGTAACCATCTGATAAACATGACGAATAGTATTTTTCATTAGATTCTCGAGTGACCTGAAGATTTAACTAAATTATGCTGGGAATGGGTCTAAAAACATTTTTCCCCCATAGAGAGCAGCTGCTTTTTGAAATTAAGGGCACTGACAAGCAGATGAAGTCTCTGCAATTAGCCTGAAATTGAAGAAGATTATCTAGCACATAACAGGCAAGCTTTTCCTTTTAAGCCATTCCTATTCCTGGGTCAGGCCAAACAGGAGCTATAATGAAGGGATTCTTCTTCATGTCTGTTCTTGTAACACAGCTGGAACAGGAGTAGGCATTCTCTGCCACTAAGGGTTAATTCTCCCTGGTCCACAAAGACCTTGCTCTCTTTTCATTTTCCTTTTGCTCCCTCCCTCCCCTCAGCTATCACCACTCCCCCCTCCACCAACCCAAGGCAATGCACTCAGATAACCGCATTCTAGAATGACAACAAAGACCCTCTAGGGTTCTCAAAGACTGTCTTAATTCCAGGCAGCTTTGAGGTTGGAGACAGTGAACCACAGTCTCACAAATACTCAGAAAGAAACTTTAGAAATATTGTTCCCAGTGAATAGAACAAGCCAAAACCTGACACGTTTAAAAAACCAGCCATATCCTCTCTTCTAGCATCCACAAATCAGGTTGAATTGGACATAAAGAAGCACCATTCCTGTGTTTAAGTAACCAGATGACCTCAGACAAGCCACTTCACTTCTCTGGGTCTCCACTTCCTGATCCGTAATGAGAGGACATTGGACTATTAGATTAGATGGATGATCATGGATTTATCTTCCTCAAACATACTATGATTCTAAAGATAGGCACATTGCTTCATATTTGTAGATTCAAAAATTCATATTTATTCACATAACTGGAGGACCCTAAACCATTTTATTTTTTAGCAAAAACATGTCTATACACTCCAGTGTATCTAAGCATTAAGGATCACGTTCTTGGGGGCAGATAGGGTTAAATTTAGATTTTGTGTTTTTATACTGGGTGATGAGTAAGATTCTTTAAAAACAATGTGATACATTTGGAAACAGGGGTGGTTTGGAAGGATGGATGAAGGAGATATTCTTGGTGCAAATGTCCAGGAAGGAAGCTTATAGCTGACAGTGGCAGGTGACCTATATTTACAATTTATTATTTACTACTGATGTTCATCCAACCTGTTGGAAGCAGGTGCATGCAGTTCCTATCCTAAGGAGCAGATCAAGGACAGTGATAAATAACATTGACTAATGTCAGTGTCATCAGTTCTAACTAAAACATAAGCACTGGGTCAATTTAACAAGCACATCGACCAACACAGCACAATGTCTGCACAGAGGGACTTGGTGCGATTATGAAAGGATAGAAGATTTTCCTGAAGCTTTGCTGAGCTTTACAAGAGATGGTTTATGGGCAGAGGAGAGAGCTAGCTTTGCTGAATATACAAGATACATGCTACATTGAATACAGGTTTCTTCTTACCACATTACCAATGTTGCTTACATAAGTTTGGGAAGATTGGAAGGTTCATTGAGTTAATATCAAGAATTATGAAAGTAGTTGAACCCAACAAGTAGACCATAAATATGGCCACAGCTGTTCTGAAGTCTAGACTATATTGCTACAGTGGTCCCTAGTGTGCTATTTGGCATTCCTTTTAATTTCCCTCCAGGTGTAATGAGATAACCTAGGTTTATAATTCAGTAAATGTATAATTAAATGCAGATGATACAGTATTCCTGGCAGTACAGTTCAAGATGCTGGGTTTATATTACAAAATATCATGATCACTTTGAGCACAGATTTGTTGTTCAAAGAAATAAAATCTCTAGTAAATGGGTCACTTAGAAAAGCCCATGCTATTAACCTTGGTGTTGATTGGGAAATTTAGCCATTTTCAAGCATCTTTTATTGATTAATTCACTTAATAAATATTCACTGGACACCTACTGTGTGTCAGTCACTGTGCTGGGCCCTGAGCATGGAACAATATATACCCACATGCACCTTACATTCTATCAGGGAGACAGACAGTAAACAAATATATTAATACACAGTAAAGTTATATATCCAGATAAGTTCTATACAGAAGATAAGCAAGGAGATACGATAGGAATAATGGAGAAAGGCAGCGTTTCCAACCTGTGCTACCAAAACAAATTGGATGACTAAGGAAATTATCTAAGGAAACTGGTACAAGCCTTTTGGCTCCCTTATCTGAATCACTGAGAACACAGTACTGGTAGATGCCACAGTGGCTGCCATGAGGGCTGAGGTAAGGCCTGAAATATAGTCCGCTTTCACAGAGAAGCAGCGTGACACCCAGGATTATGAATCAAAATACCTGAACTCAGTTTTTTTTTTGGCCACACCATGCAGCATGTGGGATCTTCGTTCCCCTACCAGGGATTGAACCCGTGCCCCCTGAAGTGGAAGGGTGGAGGCTTAACCACTGGATTGCTAGGGAAGTCCCCCTGGACTCAATTCTTGGTTCTGCCATTTGTTAACTGTGATTTAGGGCAAGTCGACTGCTTCAATTATTGCTTTTCTCATACAAGGTGGTTAACACCTGTTTTGCTTATTTCTATCATGGTAGAAGAGAGGAGCAAATTAACATGAAACTATAAAGTGGTATACAGATGTTAGTTTGCTATTATTAATCAACCCTAGGAATTTCACATCCTTTCTCATACCTTCCAGATGCCAGCCATGAGAACATTATCCTGTTCTTTTCCTTCTCTCTTTCTACATAAAATGCCGGGAATGTAACTTTGCCTTCTGGTAAAATGCACCCTCTGACATACAGTGTGTGCAAACTTCAATCTGCAAGTAAGAGAGGCATCTTAAGTGCTCTGCACCTCAGGAGTTGGGAACATGTTTGCGAGTCAGTTGTTTTAGATCTTGGCGGTGACTTCTTTTTAGTGATCAAGTTATATAAGGAAATAATCAGTAGATAGAAAGATTGCCTCATTATGCAAAGTGAAATACAATCTGCCTTAGAAAGGAGAATCATGCGGAGAAGCTTGCAGAACAGACTCTGGCTCCAATTAAGCTTCTATTACAGAGCTGTACTTTACTTGAAAATCCATTCTCCAGTATGGCTTAGATTTCAAGGGACATGGTCAACATGATAATAATAACGATATCATGCCGTTTTCTATAATTCCTTTTCCCAAGGAACTCAGAGTAGCATCCTGACATTGTCTTAGCTTTTATCTTCAAACCCAGTTGGGAGAATGAGAGGCAGAGATTCTTTTCTCTATGCTTCCAGACAGAACCAATGGGGGGAAAACTCCTGTGGGGTTTGCCTGGGGAGCCAGGTTAGGAATTGAGGCCAGGTTCCAGGTGCTTCCTCACCAGTCTTATTGGTTAGTATCTTTGAAGTACTGATGGGTATGTGGTGTTATACCAAAAGTTATAAACAACAGAAAAGCTGGTTTGGTCTTTGAGACAACAAATATGTTAGTGGGCAAAAAAGCACCTGAATTAACATTTAACAAATACACAAACGAATCCTGGCACATACAAGAGGCGTCTCATAAACATTATTGCTGTGTCCTACCAACCATGGTCCAAAAGACCAACAATATATCAATACCATGTTTCATGAAACTGAAGGTGACAGTCAAGACACACAATTATCTTTCCTTACCACCAAGGAAAAAAAATTCTGCAACTGGAACTTTGACACATTGCTTTCTTAACATTAATTGTAGGACATATATTGATTTTAGAGATGTTAAAATGTGGGGGAAATGTGTCTTAGATTAATTGATAAATTTGTTGTTTTCAGCATACCCCTAGAAAGACACACAAGAGCTAGGGAAAGATCTCAGGAAATTGTGTAGCTAATTTGGTAACAAAATTTGAGGGTCTTCTCTATAAGGAAAAACAAGGACTCTTCAGAAAGAATAGGAACTTGAGGGTGGATATGAAAGATGCCTGCAAAATCCTGCAGGGTACATGTAAGGCACACAACGCAAGGATCTACTCACCACGTCCTAGAAACCCAGAATTAGTGGGAATTCCTATAAGCTTAAATAAAGAAATTTCAGAAGCAAAAGGATGTGTTATTCCACATATCAGGCAGCCCACGTAAGGAACTCATTACTCCAAGAGATAGTGCAAACTAAAAGAAGATAATTTGGTTCAAAATGGTTTTAGATAAATTCATGGATGATAGATCCATAATGGAGTCCATCCTCTATACACTTAAATACTCTTATTAAGTCATCACTTCAGCTTTTTCTTTCTGTGCTAAATAATAGTGCTTCCTGTAGCTCTCCCAAATAGTTCCCATTTTCCAATCCTTCAATTTTACCTGTCCTCCTTTAAATCAGTGGTCCCTTTGAATGAGGTTTCCCCCTTTTAATGAGTCCTTGCAAACATCATGGGAAGTTCAGGTATCCCAAATCACTATCAGAGTATAAAGCCCATTGAAGGCAGAGGCATATCATCTTTGTCTTCGAAACTTCACAGCACCCAGCACAGTGCCTGGGATAAATTCCCCTTCGATGGATCAGCAAATGAATGAGTGGTTGTGTGTAACTTCAGTTCTCTGGAACCCTTATTGAGACCTAGGTTGCCTAGGTGTCCCCATGCTCTGTGTGGATTGTTTATGTGTGTGACGGCAGATGTCTGGGGTGGGTGTTGTGGGGAGGGGAGGGAACATAGGTTTAAATGAAGAGGGATTTGAGTCTGCTGCCATATGCCCTGGATTCCCAAGTTTGGTTATAACTTCAACTACAGCCATCTTAAGGGGAGCTTAGGGAATATGGGAGCTCAACCTAAGCCTCATAGTCAGGTGTCTGTTCTTGCCATAGGACTCAAGTTAAAAGAACAGAGTAGATAGGCAAGGGGTAGATTAGGTGTGAGAAAGGGTTAAAAAACACTAGGAGATAATAGACTTAGAAGATTGGCTTCACTTCCTCTTCAAGTAGAGGGTGTCCCTTTTGTTCATGGGCATGGAGTGTTGATGGAAGTTCTCTTAATTAGAAAGACCATCAATAACCCAAAGGTGACTTGGTGACCTGGACAAGAGTCTTCCAACAAGCCTGAACTGTATTCCAGTAGTACCCAGGTGTGGCCTGCTATAAAGCACATCAGTGACATCATTTAGGACAAACATAAAGAAAAAAATAGCTAACGCTTCTGTGAACTCAAGGATCATGTCCCTTTGGCCTCCTTATTCAGCAGTCTAGATTCCTGCTGATGGGGAAAAACTGAAGGAAAAATAATTATTCATGTATATACATGCATATGTGTATATTTATTTCTTCAAAGCAGTTTTGTAATATCCTTTTGAGACAAGTTCTAAAACCTCACCTTGACAACAAAATCTCCTTTATGAACACAATTTGTGTTTTCCCCAGTGACCTGAGTTAGTACTCATCATTGTTGTCTTTATATACCATATTTATGGAAATGACATCATGTGAGAATGAAGTGCTTTATGGCTGGTAATCTCTGTCTTGTTACATAGGATTTATGAGACCAGAGAGGCAGCCCTCCTCACTGGCCTTGGAGCCTGAAGTCGACGTTTTATGCATTTTCCTTTCTTCCTCGTTAAGGAATTGATTTATCTCATGTTATCTATTGATTTTCCTTTCCTCCTGCCATATTTGCTAAATATTTTTTATAATAGATGGATACTGCTTATGCACATCTTTTGTGATGTGTACATGGGTCTGTGTGCATGTCTGTCCCTATGCACCTGTGTTGTGTGTGTGCACACACTTGCCTGAGCACTTGCATGTCTGTGTATCTAAGTGGTTTGGACTACTTGGGGCCACACAAGGGACAAATACTAGTGCCAGATTTTAAAAAAAAAATCATTTCCTCTAAGCACCCATCCCATTCATCCACTGTACACCTGAAGCAGGTTTACATTCTTCAGGAAGCACAGAGGGAGCAGCTACCTCCTTCTGTATACACTGGCCACATTTGTGAGTTTCCTAAACCTTCCCTCTCACTGAGTACCATTTATCTTCACAGACATTTTGCCTCCACTATCACTCTTTGAACATCCTTGTTGCTGTCAGTTTCTGCATCTTTTATAGGGCAATGCCAGATCATTGGGTGTTCCTGAGCTTCTAGACATAAGGTTTGTTTTCTGTTAGGGCCAAAGATGGCTAGGGTTCAGTCTAGTAGACCAGAACAAGGAACTGTTCAAGACATTCATATTTATGAAACATCCTTCAAATACAGTGTGAAGAAAGAGGGAAGAGACAGAAAAAATATGGAGACCTGTTGAGTTCTAACCTCTTTAACTGCTTGTCTTGACAATCTTCATAGGGACAAAACCAAACTTCCTACAGTGTGCAAGGAACTGTTTTACATTCTCAGAGAGCTTCCATATTTACTACTATACTAATATAAAATGGCATTTTTAGTCTTCAATTTCTGCATCTGTATTTTCTTACCTACATGTTATAGATGAAGAAACTGAAGTGCAGAAAAGTTGAATGGCTGGCCCAAGAGCAATAATGGAGAATAATGGCAGAGTGTGGATTCAATCCCAGTCAAATCCCAGTCAAAACGATAGCTAGGAGCATGGCATCCAGAATCCTATGTGCTCAGATGCCACAAGTGCTTTCTACTAACTTCCTCCCTAATGGGAGGTCTCTGAGTCTCAGTTACCTGGTAAGTGGAATCACTAACGAGAATAGTTTCCACCTCATATGAGCTAAAGAAATGACTGAATGAGACAGTGAATGTAGCATCTTAAGCAGAGTGCCCAACCCATATTGAATTTACAGTAACAGTTATTGATATTTTATTCTTATATTTTATATTGTTATTCTCAAAGAGAACCTTTGAAAGTTTCACATTATCCCAAGATATCAAATGTTCATTTTGATAAAGTGCATAGAATTTGCAGATTACTCAGAAGAAGTGGAAAGGTAATTTTTCTGTGATAAATAAGCTTAGCATAAGGTGCTTATGAGCTGAAAATGTTTGATAAAGAGGCAATAGGCAAAAATCACCAAATCTATTGTTACCTGGGGAAATAAAAAATTAAAGGAATATCTTTAATTACATCTGTAAGCTTCTAAATTCTAAAGGTTACTGGGGTCTAGCCTTCTTTGCATCCCTTAATAATTAATCCTTGTTGTGTTCTACATTCCAAACAGTGATGGTTCGATCATTTTCCTCTGCTTTCATGAAATTTTCTACTCTGCTCTAATGCATGGAACATTTGTACTTTAAAATTTGGCATCACCCAGCTTCAGGGGAGGCCTAAGGAGGTTTCTAGAAAAATAAAGACCAAACTACTTATCCTTCAGATTTAGATCATGCTTCAGTTAGCTTTCACTGCACAATCAACCACCCCAAAAATCAGAGGCTTAGAAACATCAACATTTATCTAACTCATGATCCTCCTAGGTGGTTCTTTTAGCCTGGGCTGGGGTAGGTTCAGTGAATCTGAGCTACGATTGCCACATTATACTCGAATGAATGATCTATTACCCTGCCTCACCTCTCACAATGCCTGAGGGATATAAATTGAAAGCTGGTAGATGTTTTTTGAGTTAATAAATTAATGAGTTAATGAATTAATGGATGAATAAGTGAAGTTATCTGCACTTGGCTCTTCTTGGACACTGTGTGGTATAGGGCTCTCTCTTGGAGAATTGCAAATAATTTATTTTCCCCAGCAACTTCCCAATGCTCTTTATCTCCCAGGTTGATCCACTACATTCTGTCTCCCACTTAGACACACGCTTAGACCTGCCCTCCCTGAGCGCTGTGCCAAGTAAATCACAAACTTCTCCCAATCATGACTTCTCCCAAGTATTCCCTTCCTTCTTTCCCTTTAAAATTCCCATTCTTTCAATGCCGTGAGAAAAAGTCTTCCCTGCTTGATGGGAGGAACCACCAGGTCACATTGCAAGGAAATGGATACTAAGAGGACACTGTGGCCATTTCTGTAATCCACCACAGGTCACAATTATTGGATTCCAAAGTGCACCATGCCATCCCAGATCACCAGGTAGCATAGAAGTGTTGCTGTGTAAAAGATAACAGGCATCTCTTTCTGATACTCTTCTTTCTATTAAAAAAAATAAGGCTCTCCTGGATGTCAGCAATTCTCAACCTAAAATAGATGCCTCAGCCCCAGTCAAACAGCCTTTAAGCTCTTTAAAATGCATTCATCACAGACTGGAGAAGTGACAGACACACTCCGGAAAGGAAATCCCAAGACCAGAAGAGTCATCTGTCACTTGTGACAGAGCATGGCATGATGCTGGGAGGGAGAGCATAAGTTGAAGAGGATGACCCTATGGAGAAGTCTGTTCCAGGTCACCGCTCACTGCTCTATGGGGGAAGCAGGGCAGCGAACCTGTGGCCTTGCAGAGAATGTGAGAAATTGGAGACCCTGTTCTGTGAAAGTCTGCTTTAAATGAGCTCAGTTTCTTAGAGTAAATAATGGACTGGGCATGATTGATGGTGAGATTGGTCCTTTATTTAAGTGACTGGAACTGGAGGTAATGCTTGGTCACCCTCCCAGAACCTGAAAGTAGGTAGACCATCAACAGCTACCTATACTAGGAAGGTTTTAATAGAAGGAGTCAAGTGACCAAGCTCAAATGATCTGTACTTTGCAGCTTCTGAGAGGCATTCTCAGAAGTATGTCACACATACACTTCTATATTCAGTCATAAAGGTCCATACTATCAACTTTTGCAGACTGTTAGCTCTGCTCCCTTCTCTGCATCCCCATTACTAGCTCACTGCCTTACTTCATGCCCTCATAGCTGCTGTTCACACTTCTAACTGAGCTTCCTGCCTCCAGACCTCTTTCCCATCAATTCAGCACTCTTTCTAAATTGTAGTTCTGACCATGTCACTGTCACCCTGTTTTCAGGTCCCACATAGCTCTCAGGATCAAGTTCAGATATTTTGGCTATGCCTTCCCCAATTTCTCTCTACCCCGCCTCCACACACACCTCTCTTCCTTCCACCCACCCTTCACCACACATTTTCAAAACAATCATTTGAAACTACTTGTAATTCCTTAAAATACAACAGGCTGCTTCAGGCGTCCAAGTCTTTGCACATATTGTTCCCTCTTCCAGGAAAACACTCTCTCTGCCCCCACGTCATCTAAGACTAACTCATTCTTCTAAATTCAGCTCAGGCATCACTTCTTCCAAGAAATCTTTCTCAAGATTCCTAATCCGATATAGATACTCCTCCTCTGTGCTCCTTTCATAGCCTTGCTACCTCTGTCATGGCTTTAACACATTATACTGAAATGGATGCTCTGTTGGCCTGTCTCTGCCACCATTCTGGGTGATTTTGCCTTATTCAAGTTTCCTGGGGTGGAGCACAAAGTGAAAGCTGGCTAAATGTTTTTTGAATGAATGAATGAGTGAAGTCACTAGCACTTGGATCTTTTTAGACACTGTATGTATGGTCTACGGATCTCTGTTGGAGAACTGCAAGGTAATTAATTTACTGTTTCCAGATTCTCCACCACCAATGCACTATCTCTCGAATTTATCCAGTATAATCCCCCTCCCAGTTAGGCAAATGTTCAGACTCACCCTAGATGCTAAATCATGTAATTACTCCCAAATTATCCTTTCCTTTCTTTGCTTTAAGACTTTCATTCTTTCAGTATCCTGAAATAAAGAAAGAAAATTGACAGGTAATATCATTAACAATATTTACAATGAGGTGGGAAAAGCTGAAAATAATAACCCTTACAATTATATAGCATTTTATAGTTTATGAAAATTTCACATTCATTGCCTTTATCTTTATTATTTTTATTTAACATCTTCATTGGAGTATAATTGCTTTACAATGTTGCATTAGTTTCTGCTGTATAACAAAGTGAAACAGCTATATGAATACATATATCCCCATATACCCTCCCTCTTGCGTCTCCCTCCCACCCTCCCTATCCCACCCCTCTAGGTGGTCACAAAGCACTGAACTGATCTCCCTGTGCTATGCAGCTGCTTCCCACTGTCTGTTTTACATTTGGTAGTGCATATATGTCAATGTTACTCTCTCACTTCGTCCCAACTTACCCTTCCCCCTCCCCATGTCCTCAAGTCCATTCTCTACGTCTGCGACTTTATTCCTGTCCTGCCCCTAGGTTCATCAGAACATATTTTTTTTTGATTCCATACATATGTGTTAGCATACGGTATTTGTTTTTCTCCTTCTGACTTACTTCACTCTGTATGACAGGCTCTACGTCCACCCACCTCACTACAAATAACTCAATTTTGTTTCTTTTTATGGCTGAGTAATATTCCATTGTATATATGTGCCACATCTTCTTTATCCATTCATCTGTCGATGGACACATAGGTTGCTTCCATGTCCTGGCTATTGTAAATAGTGCTGCAATGAACATTGTGGTACATGACTCTTTTTGAATTATGGTTTTCTCAGGGTATATGCCCAGTAGTGGGATTGCTGGGGGATACAGAAGTTCTGTTTTTAGTTTTTTAAGGAACCTCCATACAGTTCTCCAAAGTGGCCATATCAGTGTACATTCCCACCAACAGTGCAAGAGGGTTCCCTTTCTCCACACCCTCTCCAGCATTTATTGTTTGTAGATTTTTTGGTGATGGCCATTCTGACCGGTGTGAGGTGGTACCTCACTGTAGTTTTGATTTGCATTTCTCTAATGATTAGTGATGTTGAGCATCCTTTCATGTGTTTGTTGGCAATCTGTATATCTTCTTTGGAGAAATATGTATTCCTATCTTCTGCCCATTTTTGGATTGGGTTGGATGTTTTTTTTTTCATATTGAGCTGCATGAGCTACTTGTAAATTTTGGAGATTAATCCTTTGTCAGTTGCTTTGTTTGAAAATATTTCCTCCCATCCTGAGGGTTGTCTTTTCATCTTGTTTATGGTTTCCTTTGCTGTGCAAAAGCTTCTAAGTTTCATTAGGTCCCATTTGTTTATTTTTGTGTTTTTATTTCCATTTCTCTAGGAGGTGGGTCAAAAAGGATCTTGCTGTGATTTATGTCATAGAGTGTTCTGCCTATGTTTTTCTCTAAGAGTTTTATAGTGTCCAGCCTTACATTAAGGTCTCTAATACATGTTGAGTTTATTTTTGTGTATGCTGTTAGCAAGTGTTCTAATTTCATTCTTTTACATGTAGCTGCCCAGTTTTCGAAGCACCACTTATTGAGGAGGCTGCCTTTTCTCCATTGTATATTCTTGACTCCTTTATCAAAAACAAGGTGACCATATGTGAGTGGGTTTATTTCTGGGCTTTCTATCCTGTTCCACTGATGTATATTTCTGTTTTTGTGTCAGTAACATACTGTCTTGATTACTGTAGCTTTGTAGTATAGTCTGAAGTCATGGGGCCTGATTCCTCCAGCTCTGTTTTTCTTTCTCAAGATTGCTTTGGCTATTCGGGGTCTTTTCTGTTTCCATACAAATTGTGCAATTTTTTGTTCCACTTCTGTGAAAAATGCCATTGGTAGCTTGATCGGGGTTGCATTGAATCTGTAGATTGCTTTGGGTAGTATAGTCATTTTCACAATGTTGATTCTTCCAATCCAAGAACATGGTATATCTCTCCATCTGTTTCTATCATCTTTAAGTTCTTTCAGCAGTGTCTTATAGTTTTCTGCATACAGGTCTTTTGTCTCCTTAGGTAGGTTTATTTCTAGGTATTTTATTCTTTTTTGTTGCAGTGGTAAATGGGAGTGTTTCCTTAATTTCTCTTTCAGATTTTTCATCATTATTGTATAGGAATGCCAGAGATTTCTGTACATTAATTTTGTATCCTGCTACTCTACCAAATTCATTGATTAGCTCTAGTAGTTTTCTGGTAGCATCTTTAGGATTCTCTATGTATAGTATCATGTCATCTGCAAACAATGACAGTTTTATTTCTTCTTTTCAGATTTGGATTTCTTTTATTTCTTTTTCTTCTCTGAGTGCTATGGCTAAAACTCCAAAACTGTGTTGAATAAGAGTGGTGAGAGTGGGCAACCTTGTCTTGTTCCTGATGTTAGTGGAAATGGTTTCAGTTTTTCACCATTGAGAACAATGTTGGCTCTGGGTTTGTCATATATAGCCTTTATTATGTTGAGGTAAGTTTCCACTGTGCCTACTTTCTAGAGGGTTTTTATCATAAATGGGTATTGAATTTTGTCAAAAGCTTTTTCTGCATCTATTGAGACGATCATATGGTTTTCATCCTTCAATTTGTTAATATGGTGTATCACATTGATTGATTTGCGTATATTGAAGAATCCTTGCATTACTGGGATAAACCCCACTTGATGATGGTTTATGATCCTTTTAATATGCTGTTGGATTCTGTTTGCTTGTGTTTTGTTGAGGATTTTTACATCTATGTTCATCAGCGATATTGGCCTGTAGTTCTCTGGGGTTTTGGACATCTTTGTTTGGTTTTGGTATCAGGGTGGTGGTGGCCCCTTAGAATGAGTTTGGGAGTGTTCCTCCCTCTCCTATATTTTGGAAGAGTTTGAGGATAGGTGTTGGCTCTTTGCTAACTGTTTGATAGAACTTGCCTGTGAAGCCATCTGGTCCTGTGCTTTTGTTTGTTGGAAGATTTTTAATCAAAGTTTCAATTTCAGTGCTTTTGATTGGTTTGTTTATATTTTCTATTTCTTCCTTGTTCAGTCTTGGAAGGTTGTGCTTTTCTATGAATTTGTCCATTTCTTCCAGGTTGTCCATTTTGTTGACATATAGTTGCTTGTAGTAATCTCATGATACTTTGTATTTCTGCAGTGTCAAGTGGTTACTTCTTTTTCATTTTTAATTCCGTTGATTTGAGTTTTGTCCCTTTTTTTCCTGGTGAGTCTGGCTAATGGTTTATCAATTTTGTTTATCTTCTCAAAGAACCAGCTTTTAGTTTTATTGATCATTGCTATTGTTTACCTCATTTCTTTTTCATTTATTTATGATCTGATTTTTATGATTCCTTTCCTTCTGCTAACTTTGGGGTTTTTTGGTTCTTCTTTCTCTAATTGTTTAAGGTGTAAGGTTAGGTTGTTTGTTTGAGATTTTTCTTGTTTCTTGAGGTAGGATTGTATTGGCTATAAACTTCCCTCTTAGAACTGCTTTTGCTGCATCCCATAGGTTTCGGGTTGTGTTTTCACTGTCATTTGTTTCTAGTTATTTTTTGATTTCCTCTTTGATTTCTTCAGTGGTCTCTTGATTATTTAGTAGTGTATTGTTTAGCCTCCATGTGTTTGTATTTTTTACAGTTTTTTTCCTGTAATTCATATCTAGTCTCATATCGTCGTGGTTGGAAAAGATATGTGATATGATTTCAATTTTCTTAAATTTACCAAGGCTTGATTTGTGACCCAAGATATGATCTATCCTGGAGAATATTTCATGAGCACTTGAGAAGAAAGTGTATTCTGTTGTTTTTGAATGGAATGTCCTATAAATATCAATTAAGTCCATCTTGTTTATTGTGTCATTTAAAGCTTGTGTTTCCTTATTTATTTTCATTTTGGATGATCTGTCCATTGGTGAAAGTGGGGTGTTAAAGTCCCCTAC
This sequence comes from Balaenoptera borealis, assembly GCF_965194805.1. Classification (NCBI taxonomy): domain Eukaryota; kingdom Metazoa; phylum Chordata; class Mammalia; order Artiodactyla; family Balaenopteridae; genus Balaenoptera; species Balaenoptera borealis. The sequence goes on along the minus strand of NC_138860.1, from coordinate 53,591,316 downwards.
TATGATTGTATTCCTGTCGATTTCCCCTTTATGGCTGTTAGTATTTGCCTTATGTATTGAGGTGCTCCTATGTTGGGTGCATAAATAATTACAATTGTTATATCTTCTTCTTGTATTGACCTCTTGATCATTATGTAGTGTCCTTTGTCTCTTGTAAGAGTCTTTGTTTTAAAGTCTATTTTGTCTGATATGACAATTGCTATTCCAGCTTTCTTTTGATTCCATTTGCCAGGAATATCTTTTTCCATCCCCTCACTTTTAGTTTGTATGTGTCCCTAGGTATGAAGTGGGTCTCTTGTAGACACCATATATACAGGTCTTGTTTTTGTATCCATTCAAACAGCCTGTGTCTTTTGCTTGGAGCAGTTAATCCATTCACATTGAAGGTAATTATTGATAAGTATTTTCCTATTACCATTTTCTTAATTGTTTTTGGTTTGTTTTTGTAGGTCTTTTCCTTCTCTTGTGTTTCCTGCCTAGAGAAGATCCTTTAGCATTTGCTGTAAAGCTGGTTTGGTGGTGCTGAATTCTCTTATCTTTTGCTTTTCTGTAAAGATCTTAATTTCTCCCTTGAATCTGAATGAGATCCTTGCTGAGTAGAGTAATCTTGCTTGTAGGTTTTTCCCTTTTATCACTTTAAATATGTCCTGCCACTCCCTTCTGGCTTGCAGAGTTTCTGCTGAAAGATCAGCTGTTAACCTTATGGGGATTCCCTTATATATTATTTATTGTTTTTCCCTTGCTGCTTTAATATTTTTTCTTTATATATAATTTTTGATAGTTTGATTAATATGTGCCTTGGCATGTTTCTCCTTGGATTTATCCTGTATGGGACTCTCTGTCTTCCTGGACTTGACTATTTCCTTTCCCATGTTAGAGAAGTTTTCAACTATTATCTCTTCAAATATTTTCTCAGACCCTTTCTTTTTCTCCTCTTCTTTTGGGACCCCTGTAATTTGAATGGTGGTGTTTTTAATGTCGTCCCAGAGGTCTTTGAGACTGTCCTCAATTCTTTTCTTTCTTTTTCTTTATTCTGCTCTGTGGTAGTTATTTCCGCTATTTTATTTTCCAGGTCACTTATCCGTTATTCTGCCTCAGTTATTCTGCTATTGATTCCTTCCAGAAAATTTTTAATTTCATTTACTGTGCTGTTCATCATTGTTTCTTTGCTCTTTAGTTCCTCTAGTTCATTTTTAGACGTTTCTTGTATTTTCTCCATTCTATTTCCAAGATTTTGGATCATCTTTACTATCATTACTCTGAATTCTTTTTCAGGTAGACTGCCTATTTCCTCTTATTTGTTTGGCCTGGTGGGTTTTTATCTTGCTCCTTCATATGCTGCATATTTCTCTGTCTTCTCATTTTGCTTAACTTACTGTGTTTGGGGTCTCCTTTTCACAGGCTGCAGGTTCATAATTCCCATTGTTTTTGGTGTCTGTCCCCAGTGGCTAAGGTTGGTTCAGTGGGTTGTGTAGGGTTCCTGGTTGAGGGGACTGGTGCCTGTGTTCTGGTTGGTGGGGCTGGATCTTGTCTTTCTGGTGGGCAGGGCTGTATCTGGCAGTGTGTTTTGAGGTGTCTGTGAACTTGGTATGATTTTAGGCAGCCTCTCTACTAATGGGTGAGGTTGTGTTCCTGCGTTGCCAGTTATTTGGCATGGAACATCCAGCACTGGAGCTTGCTGGCCATTGGGTGTAGCTGGATCTTAGCCCTGAGACGGATCTCTGGGTGAGCTCTTGCTGATTGATATTATGTGGGGCTGGGAGGTGTCTGGTGGTCCAATGTCTTGTACTTGGCTCTCCCACCTCAGAGGCTCAGGCCTGACACCAGGCCAGAGCACCAAGACACTGTCAGCCACACGGACAGATGAAAAGGGAGAAAAAAAGAAAGAAAAATAAATTAAAAAAATTTTTAAATTAAATTATTAAAATAAAAAAATAGAAAAACATTATTAAAATTAAAAAGTAATAATAATTTAAAAAAGAAGAGAGCAACCAAACTGTTAAGCAAATCCACTAATGATGAGAAGCACTAAAAACTATACTAAGATAAACATAAAAATCAGAAACAAATCAGTTGCAGACAGCACACCCCAAGTCTACAGTTGTTCCCAAGTCTACTGCCTTAATTTTGGTATGATTCATTGTCTATTCAGGTATTCCACAGATGCAGGGTACATCAAGTAGATTGTGGGGATTTAATCCACTGCTCCTGAGACTGTATGGAGAAACTTCCCTTTCTCGTCTTTGTTTGCACAGCTCCTGGGGTTCAGCTTTGGTTTTGGCCCCGCCTCTGCACGTATGTCACCCTCAGGCATCTGTTTCCTGCCCAGACAGGATAGGGTTAACGCAGCGACTGATTAGGGAGCTCTTGCTCACTCAGGCCTGGGGGAGGGAGGGGTACAGTAGTTATAATTGGAATGCAGGGCAAGCCTGTGGCGGCAGAAGCCGTTGTGACCTTGCAACAACCTGAGGCACTCCATGTGTTCTCTTGGGGAAGTTGTCTCTGTATTACGGGACCCTGGCAGTGGTGGGCTGCACAGGCTCCTGGGGTGGGGTGGTGTGGATAGTGATCTGTGCTCACACACAGGATTCTTGGTGGCTGCAGCAGCAGTGTTAGCATTTCATGCCCATCTCTGTGGTCTCAGCTGATTGATAGCCATGGCTCGCGCCCATCACTGGAGCTCATTTAGGCAGTGCTCTGCCTTCTGTGGGCAGATAGGGAAGGAATCCCCTCTCCTCACACATGTGAAATAATGGTCTCTTGCCTCTTAGGCAGGTCCAGACTTTTTCCCGGACTCCCTCCTGGCTAGCTGTGACATATTAGCCCCCTTCAGGCTGTGTTCAAGCAGCCAACCCCAGTCCTCTCCCTGGGATCTGACCTCCAAAGCCCGAGCCTCAGCTCCCAGCCCCAACTCACCTGGTGGGTGAGCAGACAAGCCTCTCAGGCTGGTGAGTGCTGGTCAGCACCGATCCTCTGTGCGGGAATCTCTCCACTTTGCCCTCTGCACCCCTGTTGCTGTTCTCTCCTTTGTGGCTCTGAAGCTTACCACACACCCACCCCATCTCCACCAGTGAAGGGGCTTCCTCGTGTGTGGGAACTTTTCCTCCTTCACAGTTCCCTCTCAGAGGTGCAGGACCCATCCATATCTTTTGTCTCTGTTTTTTTCTTTTTCCTTCTTCCATACCCAGGTACGTGGGGAGTTTCTTGCCTTTTGGGAAGTCTGAGGTCTTTTGCTAGCGTTCAGTAGGTGTTCTGTAGGAGTTGTTTCACATGTAGGTGTCTTTTTGATGTATTTTTGGGGAGGCAGGTGATCATGTCTTACTCCTCCACCATCTTGAAGGTACCCCCTCCATTGCCTTTATCTTTACAACAATCTTTCTTTGTGAGGTGGGCCACTCAGGTACTCTCATTTCATTTTATACCTAAGAAAACTTCAGCTCACAGTTGTTTTGTAACTTTGCCAGAACCATATAGGTAATAAGCAGTAGAACTTCAATTCATACTCGCTTTATTTTTCTATTTCATTTTTCAAAAAATGTAGTATATAGTGAGAGTTAGTCTTTAAGCAGTGTTCATGGAATAAGAGATGTTGGAAACGCTTTACAAAACCACATTAATATGTTGATTAAGTGTCTTGGCTGATGCTCTGAGGTCCATGGCCTGCTCATCAAAACCCCACAACTTCTCATTATGCATACATTTCTCCCAGAGCCTGCATCCAAGTCCATGACACAGTGGTCTGCCCTACAGATATGCTGGGAGGTCACCCTAACCCTAACCCTCAGGCCAAGTGTATGTGCAGTAAGAACCAGGGGGTCTAGAGTAAGTCAGTGAGTGGAAGAGGATGGAAGGAGCGAAGAAACAGGAATGGGTGGCTGAAAAACTCTAAGAAAAGGAATTCCAAACTCTAATCATTAACCCTACACCAAAGGTATATGATTATAGAGATTATCACCCACATCTATCAAAAGACTGTAAGCCAAGGGGGTGTATCCTTTCTCAGCCACCTACACCACATCCCTCCCACCATGCTTCACCACCCCTGTCAGCATCTGAGGCTGCACTCAACACCTATAATCATTTACTTATTGAGTCCCTCTTTCTCCCATTTCATTCTGAAAAGGAATTTAGGTCATTTCTGTGAATGATTGATTGTTGAAAACCTGAGCTGAGATGATTCTCTAACTCTGGGGTGTCGTACCTTTATAAGTGGGTATCACTATTCTTAAAGAGAAAGATACTGGTTAACTGTAATGGATTCTGTGTGTTTGTTGTTCATCTGTTTGTTTGTTTGCTCATAACTTCTGTAGACCCCATCAAAGATTAGGTAGTCAGGAAAGCAAACTTTGAGATGGAGTTTAGCAGGCAGAATGTTTATTAGGAGGTGCCTTTGGTATAACAACAGTGGAAAGAAGAGAAGCAAGTTGAATGGGGAGAGGGGGAAATTGGGCTCTAATGGTGGCCTGCACAACCACCTCAGCCTACTCTACAGGGTGGCTGTGCAGCTAAAGTGACCCATCAGATTTATCCCACATTGGGCTAAAATGGCTGAGCCTTTATATCATTTCTGCTATCAGTCATTGAGTGTGGAATGCCTCAGAAAGAGCATTACCTTGAGCGAAGTGGATTTCTGCAGCTCAGGCTGTCTCTGAAGAGGCTGGCAGCTGAAGACTGCTCACAGCACTTCCTGCTACTAGTGCAACAAGAAACTCTTTACAAGAAATCTGGAGGGTACACGTCCATGTCCACTATAGTCCACCCCATGTATCCCTTGAACCAACTTTTACGGGACAGCTTCTGTAGCATTTCAGTGGGCCTTTCTTCCTGTGGGAAATTTAGAATGTAAATTTAGTAGCAGATACAAGAATAGGGTGAGGTAAGAAAGATAACTAGGGCACAAAATTTAAGGGGGTTAAAAAAAAAGTGCCTCCTTCAGTTCTTCACCCTAGGTGCCTCACTCTTTTATGTTTGGACAGTTTTATTTATTTATAGTTCACACACCACAAAATTCAACCTTTTAAAGAGTGCATCTCAGTGGTTTTTAGTTTTGGTGTTTAGTTTTTAGTTTTTGTGTGGACATATGTTTTAGTTTTTCTTGGATGCATGAGTAGAATTTCTAGACCATGTGGTAACTCTAAATTTAGCTTTTTGAGGAACTATAAAACTATATTTTAAAGTGGTTGCACCATTTTACATCCCCAAGGGTAATGTACAAGGATTCCAATTTTTCTGCATTCTCACCAAAACTTGTTAACGTCCATCTTTTTTAATTATAGCTATCTTAGTGTGTGTGTGTAGTGATCTCTCACTATGGTTTTGATTTGCATTTCCTTAATGACTAATGATGTTGAGCATCATTTCATGTACTTATTGGCCATTTGTTCATCTTTGTTGGTGAAATATCTACCCAAATCCTTTGCCCATTTTAAAATTGCATTGTCTTTTTATTGTTGAATAGTAAAAGTCCTTTGTATATTCTGGGGACTAGATCCGTATCAGATACATAATTTGCAAATATTTTCTCCCATTATATGGATTGTCTTTTCACTTTATTGATGATGTCCTTTAAAGCACAAAAGGGTTTTGTTGTTGTTGTTGTTGTTGTGTTATCATTTTAATGATATCCAATTTATCTATTTTTTCTTTTGTAGATTTTGTTTTGGTATCATGTCTTAGAAACCTTGCCTAATCCAAGGTCATGATTATTTACCTTATGTTTTCTTCTAAGAGTTTTGTATTTTTAGCTTTTACATTTAGGCATCACCTCAATCTTCAGACAATTCATGTATTGAGTTAATGCTGGCCTCAATGCTGGGTTGAGATGGATACCCTCCACTTCTAACTTTTGGAAAGATTTTGTGAAGGTTTGGTGTTAATTCTTTAAACATTTTTCAGAGTTCACCAGTGAAGACACCAGGTCCTGGGGCTTTTTTTAAACTAATGTAATCTCACTACTTGTTTTACATATATTCGTATTTTTATTTCTTCTTGAGTTAGTTTCAGTAATTTTTATAGGAATTTACCCATTTAATCTAGGTTATTTAATTTAATTTGTTGGCATATAATTATTTGTACTATTTTCTTATAATCCTTCTCACTTCTGTGAGATTGTAGTAATGTCACCTATGTCATTATTGATTTTAGTAAATGAGTCTTCTCCTTTTTTCACTTGGTCAGTCTGGCTAAAGATTTGTCAATTATCCCTACAAGGGCTTAATTTCCAAAATATACAAACAGCTCATACAACTCAATAACAGCAACAACAACAACAACAACAAAACCAAAACAACCCACTCAAAAAATGGGCAGAAAACCTAAATAGGCATTTCTCCAGAGAAGACATACAGATGGCCAATAGCATGTGAAAAGATGCTCAACTTTGCTAATTATTAGAGAAATGCAAGTCAAAACTACAATGCGATATCACCTCACACTGGTCAGAATGGTCATCATTAAAAAATCTACAAATAAGAAATGCTGGAGAGGATGTGGAGAAAAGGGAGCCCTTCTGCACTGTTGGTAGAAATGTAAATTAGTGAAGCCACTGTGGAGTATAGAATGGAGGTTTCTTTTTTTTTTTTTTAAGTATGCATTCAGATGTACAACATGGTAACTATAGTTAATACTGTATTGCATATTTAAAAGTTGCTTAGAGAATAGATCTTTTTTTAAAACATCTTTATTGAAGTATAATTGCTTTACAATGCTGTGTTAGTTTCTGCTGTATAACAAAGTGAATCAGCTATACGTACACATATATTCCCATATCCCCTCCCTTTTGCGTCTCCCTCCCACCTTCCCTATCCCACCCTCCCTATCCCACCCCTCTAGGTGGTCACAAAGCACCGAGCTGATCTCCCTGTGCTATGTGGCTGCTTCCCACTACCTACCTATCTATTTTACATTTGGTAGTGTATATATGTCAGTGCCACTCTCACTTCATCCCAACTTACCCTTCTCCCTCCCCATGTCCTCAAGTCCATTCTAAGAGAATAGATCTTTTTTATTCATTTATTTTTAATTTTTTGGTTGCACTGCACAGCATGTGGGATCTTAGTTCCTCGACCAGGGATCAAACCCACACCCCCTGCAATGGAAGCATAGAGTTTTAACCACTGGATCACCAGGGAAATCCCAGTATGCAGGCTTCTTAAAAAATAAAAATAGAGCTACCATATGATCCAGCAATGCCACTCCTGGGCGTGGCAAAACTATCCAGACAAAACTATAATTTGAGAAGATACATGCACCCATGCACCCTGTACATAGCAGCACTATTTACAATAGCCAAGATACAGAAGCAACCTAAGTATCAATCAACAGATGAATGGATAAAGAAGATGTGGTATATATATATATACAGTGGAATACTACTCAGCCATAAAAAAGAATGAAATAATGCCATTTGCAGCAACATGGATGAACCTAAAGATTATCATACTAAGTGAAGTACATCAGACAGAAAAAGACAAATATCATATGATATCACTTATAGGTAGAATCTCAAAAAATGATACAAATGAACTTATTTACAAAACAGAAAGAGACTCACAGACATAGAAAACAAACTAATGGTTACCAAAGGGGAAAGGAGGAGGAGGGATAAATTAGGAGTTTGGAATTAGAATATACACACTGCTACATATACAATAGGTAACCAACAAAAACCTACTGTATAGCACAGGGAACTATACTCAATGTCTTGTAATAACCTATAACTGAATCTAAAAAAGAATATATATGTACAACTGAGTCACTTTGCTGTACACCTGAAACTAACACAACATCGTAAATCAACTATAGTTCAATAAAAATTTTAAAACATAAAGAGAAAAAACTAAAAATAGGTTGCCATATGATCCAGCAATGCCACTCCTGGGCATATATCCAGAGAAAACTCTAATTTGAAAATATACATGAATCCCAGTGTTCATAGCAGCACTATTTACAATAGCCAAGACATGGAAGCAACCTAAGTGTCCATCACCAAATGAATGGATAAAGATGTGGTATATAAACACAATGGAATATTACCCAGCCATAAAAAAGAATGAAATAATGCCATTTGCAGCAACGTGGATGAACCCAGAGACTATCATACTGAGTGAAGCAAGTCAGGCAGAGAAAGACAAATATTATATGATATCACTTATATGTGGAATCTAAAATATGATACAAATGAACTTATTTACAAAACAGACTTAAAGACATAGAAAACAAACTTACGGGGAAGTGGTGGGGAGGGAAAAATTAGGAGTTTGGAATTAGCAGATACAGACTACTGTATATAAAATAGATAAACAACAAGGTCCTACTGTATAGCACAGAGAACTATGTTCAATATCCTGTAATAAACCATACTGGAAAAGAATATGGAAAAGAATACATGTATATATAACTGAATCACTTTGCTCTACACCAGAAACTAACACTACATTGTAAATCAACTATACTTCAATTAACAATAATTTTTTAAAAGAACATAGAATGGTACCTGCACATAGTGAGCATTATAATAATGTTAACTATTTTTATTATTGTAAAAGTAATGAGATGATCAGTCACGATGGTGGAAGAGTAAGATGCAGAGATCACTTTCCTCCCCACAAATACATCAGAAATACATATACATGTGGAACAACTCCTACAGAACACCTACTGAACGCTGACAGAAGACCTCAGACCTCCCAAAAGGCAAGAAACTCCCCATAAACCTGGTTAGGGCAAAGAAGAAAGAAAAAACAGAGACAAAAGAATACGCATGGGACCTGCACCAATGGGAGGGAGCTGTGAAGGAGGAAAGGTTTCCATACACTAGGAAGCCCCTTCACAGGCGGAGACTGTGGGTGGTGGAGGGGGGAAGCTTCGGAGCCACAGAGCAGAGAGCAGCAACAGGGGTGCGGAGGGCAAAACAGAGAGATTCCTGCACAGAGGATCGGTGCTGACCAGCACTCACCAGCCCGAGAGGCTTGTCTGCTCACCTGCCGGGGTGGGCGGGGCCTGGGAGCTGAGGCTTGGGCTTTGGAGGTCGGATCCCAGGGAGAGGACTGGGGTTGGCTGTGTGAACACAGCCTGAAGGGGGCTAGTGCGCCACAGCTATCCAGGAGGGAGTCCGGGAAAATGTCTGGAGCTGCCGAAGAGGCAAGAGACATTTTCTTGCCTCTTTGTTTCCCGGTGCACGAGGAGAGGGGATTAAGAGCGCCGCTTAAAGGAGCTCCAGAGACGGGTGCAAGCCGTGGCTATCAGTGCAGACCCCAGAGACGGGCATGAGACGCTAAGCCTGCTGCTGCAGCCACCAAGAAGCCTGTGTGCAAGCCCAGGTCACTCTCCACACCTCCCCTCCCGGAAGCCTGTGCAGCCTGCCACTGCCAGGGTCCCGTGACCCAGGGTCAACTTCCCTGGGAGAACACATGGCACGCCTCAGGCTGGGGCAACATCACGCTGGCCTCTGCTGCCGCAGGCTCACCCCGCATCCGTACCCCTCCATCACCCTGGCCTGAGTGAGCCAGAGCCCCCGAATCAGCTGCTACTTTAACCCCATCCTGTCTGAGCGAAGAACAGACACTCTCAGGCGACCTACACGCAGAGGCTGGCCCAAATCCAAAGCTGAGCCCTGGGAGCTGTGGGAACAAAGAAGAGAAAGGGAAATTCCTCCCAGCATCCTCAGGAGCAGCGGATTAAATCTCCACAATCAACTGGATGTACCCTGCATCTGTGGAATACCTAAATAAGACAACGAATCATCCAAAATTGAGGACGTGGACTTTGGGAGCAACAATATATATATTTTTTCCCTTTTTCTCTTTTGTGAGTGTGTATGCTTCTGTGTGTGATTTTCTCTGTATAGCTTTGCTTTTACCATTTGTCCTAGGGTTCTGTCTTTCTTATTTTTTTTTATTAAAATTTTTTTTTCTTAATTATTTTTTCTTTTTTCTTTTAATAACTTTATTTTATTTTATTTTATCTTCTTTTTTCTTTCTTTCTTTTTTTCCTCCCTTTTATTCTGAGCCATGTGGAGGAAAGGCTCTTGGTGCTCCAGCCAGGCATCAGGGCTGTGCCACTGAGGTTGGGAGAGCCAAGTTCAGGACATTGGTCCACAAGAGACCTCCCAGCTCCATGTAATATCAAACGGCAAAAATCTCCCAGAGATCTCCGTCTCAATGCCAAGACCCAGCTCCACTCAACAACCAGCAAGCTACAGTGCTGGACACCCTATGCCAAACAACTAACAAGACAGGAACAAAACCCCATCCATTAGCACAGAGGCTGCCTAAAATCATAATAAGGCCACAGACACCCCAAAACACACCACCAGACGTGGACCTGCCCAACAGAAAGACAAGCTCCAGCCTCATCCACCAGAACACAGGCACTAGCCCCCTCTACCAGGAAGCCTACACAACCCACTGAACCAACCTTAGCCACTGGGGACAGACACCAAAAACAATGGGAATTATGAACCTGCAGCCTGTGAAAAGGAGACCCCAAACACAGTAAGTTAAGCAAAATGAGAAGACAGAGAAACACACAGCAGATGAAGGAGCAAGGCAAAATCCCACCACACCTAACAAGTGAAGAGGAAATGGGCAGTCTACCTGAAAAGTTCAGAATAATGATATTAAAGATATCCAAAATCATGGAAATAGAATGGAGAAAATACAAGAAATGTTTAACAAGGACCTAGAAGAACTAAAGAGCAAACAAACAATGATGAACAACACAGTAAAAGAAATTAAAAATTCTCTAGAAGGGATCAATAACAGAATAACTGAGGCAGAAGAACGGATAAGTGACCTGGAAGATAAAATAGTGGAAATAACTACTGCTGAGCAGAATAAAGAAAAAAGAATGAAAAGAATTGAGGACAGTCTCAGGGACCTCTGGGACAATATTAAACGCACCAACATTCAAATTATAGGGGTCCCAGAAGAAGAAGAGAAGAAGAGAGGGACTGAGAAAGCATTTGAAGAGATTATAGTTGAAAACTTCCCTAATATGGGAAAGGAAGTAGTTAATCAAGTCCAGGAAGCACAGAGAGTCCCATACAGGATAAATCCAAGGAGAAACACGCCAAGATACATATTAATCAAACTATCAAAAATTAAATACAAAGAACAAATATTAAAAGCAGCAAGGGAACAACAACAAATAAGACATAAGGGAATCCCCATAAGGTTAACAGTTGATCTTTCAGCAGAAACTCTGCAAACCAGAAGGGAGTGGTACAACATATTTAAAGTGATGAAGGAGAAAAACCTACAACCAAGATTACTCTACCCAGCAAGGATCTCATTCAGATTTGATGGAGAAATTAAAACCTTTACAGACAAGCAAAAGCTAAGAGAATTCAGCACCACCAAACCAGCTTTACAGCAAATTTCTAAAGGAACTTCTCTAGGCAGGAAACACAAGACAAGGAAAAGACCTACAATAATAAACCCAAAACAATTAAGAAACTAGTAATAGGAACATATATATCGATAATTACCTTAAATGTAAATGGATTAAATGCTCCAACCAAAAGACATAGATTGGCTGAGTGGATACAAAAATCAAGACCCGTATATATGGTGTCTACAAGAGACCCACTTCAGACCTAGGGACACATACAGACTAAAAGGGAGGGGATGGAAAAAGATATTCCATTGAAATGGAAATCAAAAGAAAGCTGGAATAGCAATTGTCATATCAGACAAAATAGACTTTAAAACAAAGACTATTATAAGAGACCAAGAAGGACACTACATAATGATTAAGGGATCAATCTAAGAAGAAGATATAACAATTGTAATTATTTATGCACCCAACATAGGAGCACCTCAATACATTAGGCAAATACTAACAGCCATAAAAGGGGAAATCGACGGGAATACAATCATAGTAGGGGACTTTAACACCCCACTTTCACCAATGGACAGATCATCCAAAATAAAAATAAATAAGGAAACACAAGCTTTAAATGATACATTAAATAAGATGGACATAATTGCTATTTATAGGACATTCCATCCAAAAACAACAGAATACACATTCTTCTCAAGTGCTCATGGAACATTCTCCAAGATAGATTATATCTTGGGTCACAAATCAAGCCTTGGTAAATTTAAGAAAATTGAAATCGTATCAAGTCTCTTTTCTGACTACAACAGTATGAGACTAGATATCAATTACAGGAAAAAATCTGTAAGAAATACAAACACATGGAGGTTAAACAATACACTACTTAATAACCAAGAGATCACTGAAGAAATCAAAGAGGAAATCAAAAAATACCTAGAAACAAATGAAAATGAAAACACAATGACCCAAAACCTATGGGATGCAGCAAAAGCAGTTCTAAGAGGGAAGTTTATAGCAATACAATCCTACCTTAAGAAACAAGAAACCTCTCAAACAACCTAACCTTACACCTAAAGCAATTAGAGAAAGAAGAACCAAAAAACCCCAAAGTTAGCAGAAGGAAAGAAATCATAAAGATCAGATCAGAAATAAATGAAAAAGAAATGAAGGAATTGATAGCAAACATCAATAAAACTAAAAGCTGGTTATTTGAGAAGATAAACAAAACTGATATACCATTAGCCAGACTCATCAAGAAAATAAGAGAGAAGACTCAAATCAATAGAATTAGAAATGAAAAAGGAGAAGTAACAACTGACACTGCAGAAATACAAAGGATTGTGAGAGATTACTGCAAGCAACTATATGCCAATAAAATGGACAACCTGGAAGAAATGGACAAATTCTTAAAAATGCACAACCTTTCGAGAATGAACCAGGAAGAAACAGAAAATATGAACAGACCAATCACAAGCACTGAAATTGAAACTGTGATTAAAAATCTTCCAACAAACAAAAGTCCAGGACCAGATAGCTTCACAGGCAAATTCTATCTGACATTTAGAGAAGAGCTAATGCCTATCCTTCTCAAACTCTTCCAAAATATAGCAGAGGGAGGAACATTCCCAAACTCATTCTATGAGGCCGCCATCTGATAACACAACCAAAGATGTCACAAAGAAAGAAAACTACAGGCCAATATCACTTACGAACATAGATGTAAAAATTCTCAACAAAATACTAGCAAACAGAATCCAACAGCACATTAAAAGGATCATATACTATGATCAAGTGGGGTTTATTCCAGGAATGCAAGGATTCTTCAGTATACGCAAATCAATCAACGTGATACACCATATTAACAAATTGAAGGAGAAAAACCATATGATCATCTCTATAGATGCAGAGAAAGCTTTCGACAAAATTCAACACCCATTTATGATAAAAACCCTACAGAAAGTAGGCAAAGAGGGACCTCTCCTCAACATAATAAAGGACATATATGACAAACCCACAGCCAAGGTCCTCATCAATGGTGAAAACAGAAACCATTTCCACTAAGATCAGGAACAAGACAAGGTTGCCCAATCTCACCACTATTATTCAACATAGTTTTGGAAGTTTTAGCCACAGCAGTCAGAGAACAAAAAGAAATAAAAGGAATCCAAATTGGAAAAGAAGAAGTAAAGCTGTCACTGTTTGCAGATGATATGATACTATACATAGAGAGTCCTAAAGATGCTACCAGAAAACTACTAGAGCTAATCAATGAATTTGGTGAAGTAGCAGGATACAAAATTAATGCACAGAAATCTCTTGCATTCCTATACACTAATGATGAAAAATCTGAAAGTAAAATTACGAAAACACTCCCATTTACCATTGCAGCAAAAAGAATAAAATATCTAGGAATAAGCCTACCTAAGGAGACATAAGACCTGTATGCAGAAAACTGTAAGACACTGATGAAAGAAATTAAAGATGATACAAACAGATGTAGACATATACCATGTTCTTGGATTGGAAGAATCAACATTGTGAAAATTACTCTACTACCCAAAGCAATGTAGAGATTCAATGCAATCTCTATAAAACTACCACTGGCATTTTTCACAGAACTAGAACAAAAAATTTCACAATTTGTATGGAAACACAAAAGACCCCGAATAGCCAAAGCAATCTTGAGAAAGAAAAACGGAGCTGGAGGAATCAGGCTCCCTGACTTCAGACTCTACTACAAAGCTACAGTAATCAAGACAGTATGGTACTGGCACAAAAACAGAAATATAGATCAATGGAACAGGATAGAAAGCCCAGAGATAAACTCACGCACATATGGTCACCTTATCTTTGATAAAGGAGGCAAGCATATACAGTGGAGAAAAGACAGCCTCTTCAATAAGTGGTGATGGGAAAACTGGACAGCTACATGTAAAAGAATTAAATTAGAACACTCCCTAACACCATACACAAAAATAAACTCAAAATGGATTAAAGACCTAAATGTAAGGCCAGACATCATTAAACTCTTAGAGGAAAACGTAGGCAGAACACTCTATGACATAAATCACAGCAAGATCCTTTTTGACCCAGCTCCTAGAGAAATGGAAATAAAAACAAAAATAAACAAATGGGACCTAGTGAAACTTAAAAGCTTTTGCACAGCAAAGGAAACCATAAACAAGATGAAAAGACAACCCTCAGAATGGGAGAAAATATTTGCAAATGAAGCAACTGACAAAGGATTAATCTCCAAAATTTACAAGCAACTCATGCAGCTCAACATTAAAAAAACAAACAACCCAATCCAAAACTGGGCAGAAGACCTAAATAGACAGTTCTCCAAAGAAAATATACAGATTGCCAACAGACACATGAAAGAAAGAATGTTCAACATCATTAATCATTAGAGAAATGCAAACCAAAGCTACAATGAGATATCATCTCACACTGGTCAGAATGGCCATCATCAAAAAATCTAGAAACAATAAATGCTGGAGAGGGTGTGGAGAAAAGGGAACACTCTTGCACTGTTGGTGGGAATGTAAATTGATTCAGCCACTATGGAGAACAGTATGGAGGTTCCTTAAAAAACTACAAATAGAACTACCATACGACCCAGCAATCCCACTACTGGGCATATACCCTTAGAAAACCATAATTCATAAAGAGTCATGTACCCAAATATTCATTGCAGCTCTATTTACAATAACCAGGACATGGAAGCAACAGAACTGTCCATCAACAGATGAATGGATAAAGAAGATGTGGCACATACATACAATGGAATATTACTCAGCCATAAAAAGGAACGAAACTGAGGTATTTGTAGTGAGGTGGATAGACCTAGAGACTGTCATACAGAGTGAAGTAAGTCAGAAGGAGAAAAATACCATATGCTAACACATATATATGGAATCTAAAAAAAAAAATTGTCATGAAGAACCTAGGGTCAAGATGGGAATAAAATGCAGACCTACTAGAGAATGGACTTGAGGATACGGGGAGGGGGAAGGGTAAGCTGGGACAAAGTAAGAGAATGTCATGGACATACATATGCTACCAAACATTAAAATAGATAGCTAGTGGGAAGCAGCCGCATAGCACAGGAAGATTAGCTCAGTGCTTTGTGACCACCTAGAGGGGTGGGATAGGGAGGGTGGGAGGGAGGGAGATGCAAGACGGAAGAGATGGGGACATATGTATATGTATAACTGATTCACTTTGTTATAAAGCAGAAACTAACACACCATTGTAAAGCAATTATACTCCAAGAAAGATGTTAAAAAAAAAAGTAATGTAAAAGATCTTTGGCATTACTGCATAAAAGAAGAGCTAAAAATTTAACGATTAAAATATACTATTAATAAAAGCACAGAAATTAAAAGATATTTAGGAATGTGTCTAACAAAACTTACACAACATTTAATGAGATAATTATTGTACAAAATGTTATTGGAAGATAGTCAAGAAGATAATTAAATGTAAAGATAAACCATGTTCATGGACTGGAGGAAGACCATTAAGATATCAGATTTGCCCAAAATAAACAAAAAATTAACTGGCTTATAAAATATTTGTCGATTTTCTTGATCTTTTCAACTTTCTTTTTTATTAATTTTCTCTATTGTTTTTCTATTCTCTATTTATTTCCACTCTGTTCTTTATAATTTCCTTCCTTCTGTTTGCTTTGAATTTAGTTTGCTTTTCTTTTCCTAGCTTTTTAAGGTGGAAAGTTAGATTATTGGTTTGAAATCTTTCTTCCTTTTTGATGTAAGTATTTGTAGCTATAAATTTCTTTCTAAGCCCCGTTTTAGCTGCATGCCATAAGTTTTGGTGTGTTGTGTTGTTTTCATTCATCATAAAATATTTTCTAATTTCTCTATGATTTCTTCTTTGACCCGTTGGTTGTTTGTGTTGTTTAATTTCCATATATTCATGAATTTCCCCAATTTTCTTCTGTTACTTATTTCTAATTTCATTCCATTGTAGTTGAAGAGCATACTTTTTAAAATTTCAGTCTTTTAAAATTATTGAGACTTGTTTTATCGCCTCACTTATGATCTATCCTGGAGAATGTTCAGTGTGCAGCTAAGAAGAATGTGTATTATGCTATTGTTGAATGGAGTGTCTATTGATGTCTAAGTGTTCTATTAGGTCTAGTTGGAGTCTAGTGTTGTTTAAGTCTGTGTCCTTGTTAAGCTTGTGCCTAGTTCTCTACTGTTAAAAGTGAGGTTTTAAAGTTTCCAACTATTATAGTGGAATTGTACATTTCTCCCTTTAATTCTGTCAGTTGTTACTGCATGTATTTAGGGGCTCTGTTGTTAGGTTTATATATGTTTATAACTGTTACATCTTCATGATGGATTGTAGGTTCTTCCTTCTTAAGTGCACACTCATTTCCAGAGTCATGAAAATACACAGTCAGCACTTTCATGACCTTGAGAGAGAGTATCTCCCTAAATTTTCCACCCTAGACACCTTGCTGGCTCACTCTAGTCCTGGCTCTGGTTAGTGGAATAGACTGCAGTTGGTCTCAGAGCCACAACTGAAACTAATCATCTCCCTGCTATACTATTCATTCTAGATTCCCTTCAGCCTTAACTAGTTCTTCCCAGTGGCTTACCTGATGATGTACCAGATTCTCATCCCTGAGTGGTTTGAGTTCCTGATTACTATACCTTTCTTGAGATAAGTTTTCTTCACTTGTCCATTTACCATCATAACTGGACAACAAAGAACAAAGTACCACCTAAAGAGATCACCTGTATGCCAAGTATCAGTAGATTCCATAGATTAGGTTCCATAACAGAAACTATACTTCCTCTTGGATCAGGGTCAATTACTCTTGCCAAGATTATGCCTCTTCTTGCTTGCCGATAGTTAGACACAGAGAATTCTAAGTTTCCAAGTGGTAGCCATAACTTACAGTTCAATTTGACCCTTGCTATATCACCTGATGAAAGTATTTCCTATTTGGGGAAAAAGACCTCTAAGGCTGGAGATCCCAGAAGCACAAATTCCCCAAGTGGGTTATTGGAAGTGATGGTAACCAGAGCCACTCTTACTTTGACCCTCTGGTTCCCAGACTCATGCATTCTTGCTAATAGAGACAGAACAGCATGTGAAGGTCTTGACTACTGTAAGTTGGCCCCTGGATCAGATGTGATGTTATACAGGATCCTATGTGAGTGAATCAAACACTGTAAGCCCTCAGACAGTGATGTTGGCTGAGCCCCTGCAGGCAGGAAAGGAATATCTATTCCTAGAATATGTGTCTATTCCTGTCTGAATGAATAATTCTTTCTTCCAGGATGGAAGGGGCCCGGTGCAGTCAGTTTTCCACTGCATTATGTATCCAGTTAACCTCCTCAAGTGATGGTGCTATAGTGGAGGCTATGCATTGATTTTCTCTGTGGGGAGTTCGGATATTTGGTAGTGGCAATAGCTAGATCAGCCTTGAAAAGCAGGAGCCTAGGCTATTGATCCCATGCATAGCTTTCATCTATGCAATCATGATCACTTCATTCATGTGACTATTGGATTAGCACTGAGGTAACCAATGGCAGAGGCCAGTTGACATCAATTGGACAATTTATTTTGTCTAGTTGTTTGTTTAAAGTTTCTTCCATGATGGATGCTCTGTGGTGGGTATTAACATGTAATCTTCATGTTTTGTGTCCACTCCCATATATTTACCCACATGCCTCAATCCCACACTTCCTTGATCTCAGGCTTCACATTTTTTAATCTTTCAGGCTCCTCATCATCCAACCAAGTCATTTTCCACTGCCCATGTATCCATATAAATTCTAACTTTGGGCCACTTTTCCCTCAACACAAAATGTATGACTATGCTCATACTGAAGTTCTGCCTATTGAGAAGATTTTTATTTTTTCTTTTTCTTTCTTCCATTTTCATTGAGATATAATTGACATACAGCACTGTGTAAGTTTAAGGTGTACAACATAAGGATTTGATTTACACACATTATGAAATGATTACCAAAATGGGTTTAGTGAACATCCATCATACATATAGGTACAATATTAAAGAAATAAAAAGAATTTTTTTTCTTGTGATGAGTAGGATTTACCCTCAACAACTTTTATATATAATATACAGTAGTGTTAATTATCTTTATCATGTACATTATATCCCTAGTACTTATTTATCTTACAACTATATTTCCCACACTGTACCTTTTGACTGCCTTCATCCAATTCTTCTCCCCCCACCCCCTGCCTCTGATAACCATAAATCTGATCTTTTTCTATAAGTTTGTTTGTTTGTTGAAGTATAATTGACCTACAAGGTTATGTTAGTTCCTGGTACACAACACAGTGATTTGCTATTTCTATACATTTCAAAATTATCATCATGATAAATTTAGTTGTCATCTGTCACCAAAGATATTACATAATTATTGACTGTATTTCCCACACTGTATATTTCACACCTGTAACTCACTTATTTTATAACTGAAAGTTTGTACCTCTTAATCTCCCTGACCTATTTCTCTCCTCCTCCTATCCCACTCCCCTCTGGCAACCACCTGTTTATTCTCTATATCTATGCTCTGTTTCTGTTTAGTTTTGTTTATTTGTTTTGCTTTTTAGTTTCCACATATAAGTGAAATCATATTGTATTTATCTTTCTCTGTCTGACTTATTTCACTTAGCATAATACCCTCTGAGTCCATTTGTGTTGTCACAAATGGCAAGATCTCATTCTTTTTTTATGGCTGAACCATAAAACCATATGAACTATCTTATATATATATCATATCTTCTTTATTGATTCATTTATCGATAGACACTTAGGTTGCTTTCATATCTTGGCTATTATAAATAATACTTCAATGAACATAGGGGTGCATATATTTTTTTGGATTAGTATTTTCATTTTCTTCTGATAAATACCCAGAGGTAGGGTTGCTGGATCATACGGTAGTTCTGTTTTTAATTTTTTGAGGAATCTCCATATTATTTTCCACAGTGGCCGTACCAATTTACATTCCCACCAACAGTGCACAAGTGTTTGGGGAAGACTTTAACAGGGATAGGAAACCAAACATTGGCCAAATCCACAACCATATTCATGTATCTAAGCCATGTTAACTTTTTTCAGCAAGAGATACCTCATTTGGCATGCAGTTGCAATAGGGATTACAATTTGGTTGAATTTGTGGTAGGATCAGTCTGGTTTTGTTACAAATACCAGATTAATGACTTAAATAGAGATAGGATGAGGCTCACCACTCCTGATTCCTTTAGATCCTTAATGGTAGCACTAACTTCTGTTCTCTCCATCCCTGGAACACAATATTTTTTTTAAATTTAATATCTTGCCCAGGGTTAGGGAGTTTAGGCACTTGGACTTGACCTTCCCCATTGTTATAGAAAGCTCTTACCCCATTGGCCAAGGACCCAATGTGGAGGTTGCACCAATTAGCAATTATACTTTTGGGGACTGGGGTAATTACCACAGGGTGATTCACAAACCCAAGGAACCAACAACAAACTAGACGTTTATCAAAGTCCATGTTTTACCTGACCCCTCAGTCTCTGTCTTAACAGAGGGACCATAAAAATATTTCATGTCTCCAGGTGTCAATGTTAACTCCAACATGGTTTCCAACAGTCTTTGAATTAGTTGGGTATTCCCTTTTCACAATGTCCCTGAGTAAATTGCTATATGTCCCTTTGGGGAAGACCTGGAGAAATCATTACTGCATACCTTGCTATGGTGTTGCAGTCTTTCATTCAAGAGGCCCTATTTCCTCTTCAATCAACAAGTTCAGGATCCAAAAACTGGCTCAGGTCCAGAAAATGGACAAAGAATCATGACTTTTTATTTGGGTCATGCCTTCAGCCTCTTGATTTCCTCTGATGGTACAAGTTGAGTAATACCTTGATGAATGTACATCTCTTCTGCCCCCAGAGATGCCACAGTCTGTTGACAATTCATAACTCTGCAGATCCCATCTTTTGGCTGCCATTCCAACCTTGCCATTCTTTATGAAAATTACATCCACCTGGCTTCTGACTGTTAAATGCTGCCAACTGGCCTCAATTGTTTTAGGGATCCAGTCATCTCATTGCTATCAATGAGCTTTGTTCTGTGATAGTTTCTCCTATCATTATCCATGACCTGTATATGAGCGGCATCACTGAAATTCTTGATGCTGGTGACCTTCTCATCAGAGCTTTCCTTGTGACCTTGGTAAATTGTATATCCTCTGGGTCTTCCCAAAGAACATAATCATCTGGTGGGTGATGTGGCTTTACACAGTATATCCATTTCAGCATGCCTACTTCCCAAGTCTTCTAATAATTGCCTCCTTCTTCTTCCATGGAAATTCTGGCATTTCAGCCTCACTCAATGTGGGCTATTGATTTTTCATGCTTCCAGGCTTTGTAACAAGTCTGCCACATCACTGAGGTTCTTGACACAGTATTAAATCCTGTATCTCAGAGGAATTGTCCTAATGCAATAAAATCTCCCTTATCCAGCCATATATTTTAATCCCCTTGATCAAGCACCCTCAGAATCCAGTCCCACACAAACTCCCCCCAGCCCCTGTCAGTACACTCTGGCAAAGTCCTGCATCTCCTTTAAAGTATAGTCTCTTTTCTTCCTTTGCAGACTTTGTACTTCTGGCTGCCAGTTACAGAGGTCTAGTGGCCAGGAGGGGAGGTGGGGCAGGTCCTGAGGACAGCACATGTTTCTCAGGAGAGAGGCTGCTGCATTTTCTTCAAGCAAGAAAGGGAATATGTTAGCTCTTAATAGGAATGGGTGGGCTACTTCTATAGGCTCAAAAAGTTCAGGATAATCTAGAAATTTAAGATTATTAGAGGAATCAATTCATATGTCCCTACCCTACATGTCAGTGTCCCCTTCTTTCCTAACCAGAGTCCTGACCTTAGCCTTAGCATAACAGACCTTCCTTGGTTGGGAGTTTAACCTTCTTTGGAGCTCAGTCACTCCACTGATTAAGTCCTGGTTTAGCTCCATAGCTTTTCTGTCCTCCCACTATGTGAGATGAGAGTAGTCTATCAAAAGGTCTTCTGGGTTTCACATTTGGTTTTGAAATTGCTTGTTAATCATTCTAACTCTTCCTCTTTTTTCTTATGCAGGGGTCAGCAAAATTTTTCTTTATAGGGGTATATAATGAACATTTTAAGCTTTAAAGCCATAAAGTCTCTATCACAATTATTCGACTTGCCTTTGTAGTGTAAAAATAGATATAAACAACATGTAAATGATAGGTAGGGCTTTGCTCCAATCAACCTTTATTTATAAAAACAGCAGTGGGTGGAATTTCACCCATGGGCCATGGTTTGCTGTCTCCTAACCCATTGCATCAATCAAGCTTAGCAGTAGCCACTCAATTACGCTGTTTTTCTGGTTACAATTTTTCCCATATTTCTCTCACTTGATGCATAACATTTCCTTCCACTGGTATACCATCCAACCCTGGTGAAAGTCTTAATAACTGAAGATTCTCCTGTGCCAAGGGCTCTCTGTGCTCTGCTAGTGATGGAGTCATCATTGCCAGATGGGTAGTAAATCATCTAGCTCCAAAATTCCATCTTAATACCTGCTTTCTTGGACCACCCGGGCACCAACTGTCACTGGTTGAGTTCTCTGGGAAGCAGACTAAGATGGAGGTTAGTGTGGAGGATGCTCTTTAGGGAAGCAACTGTGGGAGGGAGAAGAAAGAAGATTGGGTAGAGGGAGAAGCTGAGCTGCAGTATAAACCCAACTGACAGCCTCGGCCAATCCCATGCGGAGTTCTGGGGCTAAAATGTCCCAGTGGAGTTGTCCTGCATTGGCCTGAAGTGGCTAAGCAGTTTTCCTCCCACCTCCATCAGTAATTAGATGTATGTCATTTCAGGAAAGTATTGCCTTTGATGAGGTGCTCTCTGCAGCTGATCCAATATTAAATGGACTGAGAACTGAAGGCTCTCTGCAGATAGCACTCCTGCAGCTGGGCACCAACTGCAGCTGACTGTTAAACTGTGGGACTTAGAGGCACAGACCCTCAGTCCAGTTGAAAATCTGCATGTAATTATAGTTGGGCCTCCATATTCACAGTTCCTCATTATATATGTGGTTCCTCCATATCCGTGGTTCTGCATCTGCAGATTCAACCAACCTCGGAGCATGCAGTATTGCACTGCATTGAAAAAATCCACGTGTAAGTAAGTGGACCCACAGTTCAAACTCTTGTTGTTCAAGGGTCAACTGTGTTTCTTTGAAGGACTGAGTAGTGCATTTCTAAGTACATCACAGCCCTCAACTTAGCCTTTTTACCCACTGACTTTCCCCTTTTCCTGCTTTACCCATCCGTTGGTCCTTTACCACCCATACTGGCTTTGCTTTTGCCTCTTTACTGATACTGGCTGCATTACTCTTTCATGGCACCTTTCACAAGGTCTGCACCCTATGTTCCTTTCTCCTTTTGCTGACTGATACACAGATATTTCGTGTGGCTCTCACACTGATTTTCTGCTTCTCGCAGAGTCAAATCCCTCATTAATAATGATTTGCAGTGTTATCTCTGCTGTACTCCCGTTATGTTACTGAGCATGGTGAGTGGGTAAGCACCTATGGGAGGCTTTTAACATTATTTATATTTGTCTTCAAAAGCAAATAATTACAGACTTGTTGGGGTTGGGAACAAAAACCAACAGATAAATTTAAAGCTTTGGTATAAATGGTCAGACGGTTGACAAAATGGTCTCCTCTTTAGTGGGACCAAGAGAGCCATCCAGAGATAAGTAGGCAGCACACAACCCAAGCTAATTTGTCTGGTGCCCTGGGTAAGTCTTCATGCTCTAACCCCACCTCCCAACCCCCCATCAGCCCATCTGAATATTGAGGAACAGAGCTTATCACCTCCACTTCTGTCCCTTGGGGGTTTCATGACCATTAAAGATGCATGTTCCTTTGAAAAGGTGATACACAAGTAATATTATTTTGAAGAAATAGAAAATATTGTAGAAGGGGAAGGAAGAGATATTCAGGACAAAACTACAGAAGATGAGTTAGGTTTGAAATATGGAGGAAGGAAAACAAAGTAAATGAAGGATGAAGCGGAGGAAATAGAATGGACAAAAAATAAAGTATGGGGAAGGACACTGAAGAAAGAGGAGAAGGAGAAAGAAGAAGAGGAGAAGGAGAAGCACAACTACAACGAGGAGGAAGAAGAGGAGAAGGAGAAAAAGGAGGTCAGAGAAGACCAGCATGAGCTCTAAACTTCAGGCAGAGCAACACACTCCCTCTAACAAACAATAGCACATGCAAATTGAGCCCGAATCTCATCACAGAAATGAAATTGGCAATCTAGAAAATGAAGGTAGATGAGGAAGCCAAGATCTTAGAATTTCCTCAACTACAACTCTGTCTTGCTCCTTGTTTATTTGTCTAATACAGCTTGTTGTTGGGGATGCAAGTCTCTCCAGAATTCAGAAGGATAACTTGAAATAGGTTCCTAGAAAAATGAGAGAGAAAAAAAAAAACAAACCCAAAACTAAAAATAGAACTCCAGCTTTGAACAAAGAATAGAACTCACAGAGGCAGGAAATTACGCATGTAGATTCAGATCTACATGGTTCTCTGGTTTCCCATCCCACTCACCCCATCATCTGAGCTTACACTGGGAAACTCAACCATTATCAGAAATTATTTTTAAGGTGAGGAGAGAGTTGCACATTACCTTCATCTGCGGATTTAATACTCAAAGAATGCCATAAGAAATTTAAGATAACTGGAATTATTTTTTAAATATAGCTTTATTGTGCTCCACTCCCCTGCCAGCGATAAAGTGGACTCCTTAAATAGGCCTTGTAAAAGCAGACTATAAAATCAAAGATCCAAGAGAAACAGACACTTAAGCACCCCACTTGCTGTACCCAGGGCCGCCAAGGACCTCTGAATGTGCACCTTAAGAGCAAGCACAGGTTTTTATATTTACCTTGCCTCCATTATACAGGTATCACAGTCCCAGTCAATCTCCTTCACCTTTGGCATTAATTATTCCCCATCTCAGCGTTCACCCTCTTCTTCCCTTTCTTCTTGTATAATACTTTTAGCCCTCCCGGGTGTAATCATTTCTTTGATCGAGAGGACAGAATCAAATTTGGTTTTGTAAAGAATCTCTCATGGCTGGAGCTCAGAACACTTGAAAAGGCAATGCTGATGCACAATGGTGAGTGGGAGAAAGGTTCTAACACCCACTTCTCTGTGTTTACTTGGGTAGAGAAGATTACCTGACCCATTTTTACCCAGATGCTGGGGGTCTGAGCACAGCACTGTAAGATACAGATTAACCCCTGGATGATCCTACACCAAGGAAATGGACTCTCCTTCCCTGGCATTGACTAGAAGGGAGCCAGTTGTATTGACTGTTTTCTCACTTCATTTACAAGGTCTTTGAAGTTCATGAGTTTGTGTAAGGAAATGGGATGGGGTGGAAAGGGGGAGGGGGTGTCTTAAAAGCTCTCTTAAAAGGAGAGAAATAGGATGAGAAAGTCCTGAGGGCAGTATGTATTGGAAAGTAATCTTAACATTTCCACTTATTAAGTGCCTGTTATGTGCCAGGCACTTGATATAAATGATCTCTACTCAAGGTACAAGATTCAAACCAAACCTGGGTTTTAATTTTAGCTCCAACTGTTATTAGCTGTATGATCTTGACAAATTAGTTTGGCTCTCTGCACCTTGGTTATCTCATTTGTTTATAGGGATAATAATGCCTACTTCACAAAATAATTGAGGAGGATTAGTGCCGCTTAATGGAAAATGATGGTAACTATCATTATTATCATCTTCAATCCAAATCTTCTATCTATGCCCTTTAAAAATGAGAAACCTGAGGCTCAAGAGAGTTTAAGTAACTTGTTCAAGGACGTAGAGACAGTGAAGAGCAGACCTGGGATTTGAGCCCAACTCTACATGACTCTTTCCACTCTGTAATGACACCTCGGAGCACCCAAGATAGTATCCATGGCAACTGCAGAGCGACTTTGGTGGAGGTTTTTCTAGTTATCAGCATCATACCAGTTCAACTTCTAGGTGTAAACATCTCCATCACCTATTCCTGTTTAGAGCTTGACTTAGTTCATTTCACTGACTTCCAGAGGTTTCTTTTGGTCTAGTGAGAAAAATACACCAGTGAAAAATGAGTGATGGATAATTTTCTAATTTTCTTCCTTAAACATGGAAGGAAGACAGATGAAATATATGCCGAGTCACTGTGCTTAACCATTTTCCTCTACCAAGTCTCCTTTCTATTCATTTATTCGACTAATATTTACTGATCACTTACCACACGTCAGTCACTATTCTAACGCTGGGAATATGGCAGTAAACAAGAAGACAGGGTGCTTCCCCTTGAAAGTAACAGGCATCATTGTAAAGACATACTAATTGAATATCAAGACAGGAGGGAACCTTAGAGATGTTGAAAAAGAATAAAATAAGAGAAAGACTAAAAAAACACCAAAAAAACAGATATTGTTGCAAAAGATGTGACTTACAAATTCTGGAATTCTCACCAACATCATACCATCTGAGAATGTCTTCAATAAAAAATATGTAATTATAATAATTGAAGAAATGCATAATTGAAGTAGTTACAGGAGTTAAATGAGAAAGAAAGAAGGGTCAGAGATTTTAATAGCAGCATGATGGATGGATTCAGTTAATTAGATGAGGCATTCTCTTTACACTAATCCTTCCTAAAATGGGCTTGTCAGTCATGTAGCTTGCTACATTCACCATCCCTCCTAAAGAAAATTGTCTACCCACAGCCTTCTGAGGGACATTGCCCTGGGGTGTTTTATAAACAAAGATTGGCCACTGATTGAACAGCATGGAAATCTGACCCAAGTGTGGTCAGTCTACATACACTGGTCACCAATCATCCGATACTCTTGTAAGAAAAGCTCTACTATGATATGATTTCCAGGGGGGAAGGGTGGGAGGGAGGGATAGACTGGGAGTTTGAGATTGACATGTACACACTGCTATATTTAAAATAGATAACCAACAAGGACCTACTATATAGCACAGGGAACGCTGCTTAATATTCTGTAATACCAACACAACATTGTTAATCAACTATGCTCCAATATAAAATAAAATTTTTAAAAATAGATAATAAGGACCTACTGTATAGCACAGGGAAATCTGCTCAATATTCTGTAATAACCTATATGGGAAAAGAATCTGAAAAAGAATGGATATATGTACATGTATAACTGATTCACTTTGCTGTACACCTGAAATTAACACAACATTGTAAATCAGCTATGTTCAAATAAAATTTTTTTTAATGAAGAAAAAAAGAAGAAAACAAAAAGAAAAGCTCTACACAATAGAGGTTAATATAATTTTCCAAAACATTCAATATCTTTCTCCAGATTTCAAATGGGGGAAACTGATAAAATATATTAGTAATAAGGGCTTTAAATATATGAACTCATTACTTATCAAAACAACCAACGAGGAAAGTACTATTATTATTCCCATTTTACAGATGAGGAGATTGAGGTAAAGTAACATGCACAGTTAGTAAGGAATAGAGTTGGTGTTTAAATCAGGTATTTTAACTCCAGAATCTATGCTCTTAGTTACTTTGAATCTCCAAAGAGTGGGAAGAGGAATGATAAAAGACACAAAAAGTAGAAGAAACAGAGAATAACAGAGCCTTGTTAATGGTGTCAGAGTGTAGATCTAAAAATTCTTGCTCCTAAGGGGACAACAGAGATGACATTGGTGCTCAGGACTATCTGGGAAAATGGGTAGTGGATGTTCCTTGATTCCTGTGAGAATACTGTCTTCTCTATTGCCTCGTGTGCCCTTTCCAGAAACTTCCACTACTAAGATAACTTAAGCAAGTTTCCTGCAGCCCAAGTGCCTAACACTCTTTTCAACCATGAGTTCCCCATGCAAAAAATTCTAGAATTCCAGAATTTGTAAGTCATATCTTTTGCAACAATATGTTTTTGGGGTTTTTTTTAGACTTTCTCTTATTTTTTTCGTTGTAGCAAATACAAATTGTGAATCATTCCTGATGAGATCTAGGAAAAGAGTAAACTGGAGGGTAGCTGACTACCTGGGGTTCTAGCTTTTATGTATTCAGCACATAGAGACTTGGCTGCTGACTACAAATCTAACTAAGGATACTGGGCATCATTCTGTAGGAAACCTGAGCCAGCCAAACCAGCCATGCGGGCTCACACGTTTGTTACTCTTGGACACAGACTAAGATGTAAATCCTCTGGGCATCTTTCTGCTCTTCATTTCACATTCCCATGTCACTTTGCTTTGCTATCCCATACTTTTTTTTATTTTTATTTAACATCTTTATTGGAGTATAATTGCTTTACAATTGTGTGTTAGTTTCTGCTTTATAACAAAGTGAATCAGTTATACATATGTTCCCATATCTCTTCCCTCTTGAGTCTCCCTCCCTCCCACCCTCCCTATCCCACCCCTCTAGGTGGTCACAAAGCACAGAGCTGATCTCCCTGTGCTATGTGGCTGCTTCCCACTAGCTATCTGTTTTACGTTTGGTAGTGTATAATATGTCCATGCCACTCTCTCACTTTGTCACAGCTTACCCTTCCCCCTCCCCATATCCTCAAGTCCATTCTCTAGTAGGTCTGTGTCTTTCTTCCCGTCTTACGCCTAGGTTCTTCATGACCTTTTTTTTTTTTTTTTTCTTAGATTCCATATATATGTATTAGCATACAGTATTTGTTTTTCTCTTTCTGACTTACTTCACTCTGTATGACAGACTCTAGGTCCATCCACCTCACTACAAATAACTCAATTTCGTTTCTTTTTATGGCTGAGTAATATTCCATTGTATATATGTGCCACATCTTCTTTATACATTCATCCAATGATGGACACTTAAGTTGCTTCCATGTCCTGGCTACTGTAAATAAGAGCTGCAATGAACATTTTGGTACATGACTCTTTTTGAATTATGGTTTCCTCAGGGTATATGCCCAGTAGTGGGACTGCTGGGTTGTATGGTAGTTCTATTTTTAGTTTTTTAAGGAACCTCCATACTGTTCTCCATAGTGGCTGTATCAATTTGCATTCCCACCAACAGTGCAAAAGGGTTCCCTTTTCTCCACACCCTCTCCAGCATTTATTGTTTCTAGATTTTTTGATGATGGCCATTCTGACCGGTGTGAGATGATATCTCATTGTAGATATGATTTGCATTTCTCTAATGATTAATGATGTTGAACATTCTTTCATGTGTTTGTTGACAATCTGTATATCTTCTTTGGGGAAATGTCTATTTAGGTCTTTTGCCCATTTTTGGAATGGGTTGTTTGTTTTTTTGTTATTGAGCTGCATGAGCTGCTTGTAAATTTTGGAGATTAATCCTTTGTCAGTTGCTTCATTTGCAAATATTTTCTCCCATTCTGAGGGTTGTCTTTTGGTCTTGTTTATGGTTTCCTTTGCTGTGTAAAAGCTTTTAAGTTACATTAAGTCCCATTTGTTTATTTTTGTTTTTATTTCCATTTCTCTAGGAGCTGAGTCAAAAAGGATCTTGCTGTAATTTATGTCATAGAGTGTTCTGCCTATGTTTTCCTCTAAGAGTTTGATTGTGTCTGGCCTTACATTTAGGTCTTTAATCCATTTTGAGTTTTTGTGTATGGTGTTAGGGAGTGTTCTAATTTCATACTTTTACATGTACCTGTCCAGTTTTCCCATCACCACTTACTGAAGAGGCTGTCTTTTCTCCACTGTATATGCTTGCCTCCTTTATCAAAGATAAGGTGTCCATATGTACGTGGGTTTATCTCTGGGCTTTCTATCCTGTTCCATTGATCTATATTTCTGTTTTTGTGCCAGTACCATACTGTCTTGATTACTGTAGCTTTGTAGTAGAGTCTGAAGTCAGGGAGCCTCATTCCTCCAGCTCCATTTTTCGTTCTCAAGATTGCTTTGGCTATTCGGGGTCTTTTGTGTTTCCATACAAATTGTGAAATTTTTTGTTCTAGTTCTGTGAAAAATGCCAGTGGTAGTTTGATAGGGATTGCATTGAATCTGTAGATTGCTTTGGGTAGTAGAGTCATTTTCACAATGTTGATTCTTCCAATCCAAGAACATGGTATATCTCTCCATCTATTTGTATCATCTTTAATTTCTTTCATCAGTGTCTTATAATTTTCTGCATACAGGTCTTTTGTCTCCTTAGGTAGGTTTATTCCTAGATGTTTTATTATTTTTGTTGCAATGGTAAACGGGAGTGTTTTCTTAATTTTGCTTTCAGATTTTTCATCATTATTGTATAGGAATGCAAGAGATTTCTGTGCAGTAATTTTGTATCCTGCTACTTTACCAAATTCATTGATTAGCTCTAGTAGTTTTCTGGTAGCATCTTTAGGATTCTCTATGTATAGTATCATGTCATCTGCAAACAGTGACAGCTTTACTTCTTCTTTTCCGATATGGATTCCTTTTATTTCTTTTTCTTCTCTGATTGCTGTGGCTAAAACTTCCAAAACTATGTTGAATAATAGTGGTGAGATTGGGCAACCTTGTCTTGTTCCTGATCTTAGTGGAAGTGGTTTCAGTTTTTCACCATTGAGGACGATGTTGGCTGTGGGTTTGTCACATATGGCCTTTATTATGTTGAGGTAAGTTCCCTCTATGCCTACTTTCTGCAGGGTTTTTATCATAAATGGGTGTTGAACTTTGTGGAAAGCTTTCTCTGCATCTATTGAGATGATCATATGGTTTTTCTCCTTCAATTTGTTAATATGGTGTATCACGTTGATTGATTTGCGTATATTGAAGAATCCTTGCATTCCTGGAATAAACTCCCCTTGATCATGGTGTATGATCCTTTAAATGTGCTGTTGGATTCTGTTCGCTAGTATTTTGTTGAGGATTTTTGCATCTATGTTCATCAGTGATATTGGCCTGTAGTTTTCTTTCTTTGTGACCTCTTTGTCTGGTTTTGGTATCAGGGTGATGGTGGCCTTGTAGAATGAGTTTGGGAGTGTTCCTCCCTCTGCTATATTTTGGAAGAGTTTGAGAAGGATAGGTGTTAGCTCTTCTCTAAATATTTGATAGAATTTGCCTGTGAAGCCATCTGGTCCTGGGCTTTTGTTTGTTGGAAGATTTTTAATCAGTTTCAATATCAGTGCTTGTGAATGGTCTGTTCATATTTTCTATTTCTTCCTGGTTCAGTCTCAGCAGGTTGTGCATTTCTAAGAATTTGTCCATTTCTTCCAGGTTGTCCATTTTATTGGCATAGAGTTGCTTGTAGTAATCTCTCATGATCCTTTTTGTTTCTTTAGTGTCAGTTGTTACTTCTCCTTTTTCATTTCTAATTCTGTTGATTTGAGTGTTCTCCCTTTTTTTCTTGATGAGTCTGGCTAATGGTTTATCAATTTTGTTTATCTTCTCAAAGAACCAGCTTTTAGTTTTATTGATCTTTGCTATCATTTCCTTCATTTCTTTTTCATTTATTTCTGATCTGATCTTTATGATTTCTTTCCTTCTGCTAACTTTGGGGTTTTTTTGTTCTTCTTTCTCTAATTAATTGCTTTAAGTGCAAGGTTAGGTTGTTTATTTGAGATGTTTCCTGTTTCTTAAGGTAGGATTGTATTGCTGTAAACGTCCCTCATAGAACTGCTTTTGATGCATCCCATAGGTTTTGGGTCATCATGTTTTCATTGTCATTTGTTTCTAGGTATTTTTTGATTTCCTCTTTCTTTGATTTCTTCAGTGATCACTTCGTTATTAAGTAGTGTATTGTGTAGCCTCCATGTGTTTGTATTTTTTACAAATCTTTTCCTGTAATTGATATCTAGTCTCATAGCGCTGTGGTCAGAAAAGATACTTGATACGATTTCAATTTTCTTAAATTTACCAAGGCTTGATTTGTGACCCAAGATATGATCTACCCTGGAGAATGTTCCATGAGCACTTGAGAAAAATGTGTATTCTGTTGTTTTTGGGTGCAATGTCCTATAAATATCAATTAAGTCCATCTTGTTTAATGTATCATTTAAAGCTTGTGTTTCCTTATTTATTTTCATTTTGGATGATCTGTCCATTGGTGAAAGTGGGGTGTTAAAGTCCCCTACTATGATTGTGTTGCTGTCGATTTCCCCTTTTATGGCTGTTAGTATTTGCCTTATGTATTGAGGTGCTCCTATTATCCGATACTGTTGACCCAGCCCCTTACTACTCTTTTTTTTCCTATATTTTTGAGAGTGCCCTCTGAAGTTCTCATTCTTTATAAGTGAATTGCAGTTAAGTATATCCCTTTCTTCATGTATAAAATAGATCAATTAAATGGCAGTTGCTTCATCTTCTTTGTTCTATCTTCTGAGTCTATTTTTTTTGCTAACCTTGCATACACAGTCTATACATACCACCTTCTCCAACTTTCTTCAAAAACTCTTTTCAGAGTCTTTTTATTCATTCTGAGAAGTCCGTAGGTAATAACTACCATTTGTCTTTTCACAAAAGTATAGCTATTTAGATAAAAAGGAAGATCTGCAGTTAGAATTTCATTTGTTCTTAAAAGTAGGGGAGGATTTTAGGGTGGGGAGGTAGCTTGAAAACAATCACTTCTTTTACTTATCATAATTGACTTCAATATTAGACCTGGGTACAAATTACTCCAATAGAAGCATTTATTGTTTGCAGGATGAGAACAAGCTTTACACATGATCCCTGATTACAATAGGAATATGTCTTTATCAGCAGGATGGTGATATTGAAATCTCCTTAGGCAATACTTGATGTTATTAGCAAGGAGAATGAAAACATGTTAATAACAACTCCACATTATTTTTCAAAATTAACTTAAAAACTACAGTGAAAGGTTTATCCTTCGAATTTTCCTTGATTTTTCTTTCTTAGGGAGGACGACAACACTGCCAAGTTTGAAGCTTATAGCTTTAGACCTTTCTGAGTTAGTTACACAATAACAAGGAGGAGATTGAAGTATTTTCTGTGAGAGGGGGACTTGAAGGGGCAAAAAAGCCTGTGTGGTCTGACTTAGAGGCAGAGAAATTGGTGGAATTGTATCAGTTCAAACTTTCAGAAGAGAAAAGAAACTCACTTCAGGATAAGCCATGAAGTATGGCCATTTCCAGACCAAGTCTTTTTGTGATGAGGAGGATGAATATCCTGAAATGTGAGAAGAGAAATGGCACATGGTTCATAATTATACAGAGTTTCTCTATTGTTCAAGATCCAAGTCCGCAGTTAACTCTAGCTGACTCTAGCTGAAATCACTCACATAAAAAAACACTGATTTCTAGGGAATCATTGTCTACAAGGTCTCCAATATGATCCTCAAATCAACACTTGGATATGGGTATTACTAAAACCATTCTATGAATAAGGAAGCAGAAGCTCACCAAGATTAAATGACTTGCCTCAGGACACAGAGGTGTTAATTGGCACAGCCAAGAGTGGAAATCCAAACTTTCTGACTTCAAATTCTGGGCTTATTTCATTAGGGCATAAAAAAATGAGTATACTAACCAACTAAGCCAAGTCATTGGATCACCGAAGCAAGATGCTACTCTGCATCTATCTATCTACCATCATTAACCTAGGTTGTAAAACTCAAAGTAGATTTTTGACCTATTAGAAAAGGACAAGAAAACTAAAGGATTCATCTCAATGGTAGCATAACTACCTTTAGTTTGCTCTACTCCAGATCAGACAAAGGGAGCAAGAGTTTTCAAATGGAATACTGCAGCCAATGACTTTAGATTTCCATGACACTTCTTAATTTTTTATGTAAACTTTGTAAATCCTAGAAAAAAATTTTGCATTCTATCATTAATCAAATGTTAGGAAGTTCCAGCTATGCAACAGGCATTGTCATAAGTCCTAGGAATATAAAGAAGAATAAAAGTTATCCTGGTCTAAGAATACTTCCTAGTATTGTAGAAGAATGAAATCACTGAAACTAGTATTACACAATACAAGTGTAATTAAACAGAATGAATAAAGTACAGAGGAAAGACTCTGCCAGGGGAGTCAGAGAAGTCTTTTCAGAGGTGATATTTGACCTTAAACTTGAAAGATGACTAGGAGAAAAGAGGTAAAGGTACATTATAGAAACTAGCTATTTTATGTTATTTTGAATTACATTCAGGGCCAAGTATGAGAAGTGGGGAGGAGTTAATTTCCTGGGTTACATAGCATGTTCATAGGTTTCCAATGGCTATCCCCTGTGTCATGATGTCAGGTTGGCTTCAGATTTATTAATTATATAAGTTTTGACCATGGCTTCAGGTTTTAAAGACCCACAGTGAATTTTATTTTATTTTCCAGCTTTATTGATACATAACTGACATAACATTGTGTAAGTTTTAAGGTATAAAATATTTTGATTTGGTATACTTACATACTACAAAATGATTACCACCGAAGCACTAGCTAACACCTTCATCAATGTCACATAATTATTTTTTTGGTGAGAACATTTAAGATCTAATACTCTCTTACCAATTTGCAAGAAAATGATACGGTATTATTAACTATAGTTATCATGCTGTAACATTAGATCCTCAGAGGGTAGATTTTATTAATGGATATTTTTTAAAAATGGGAATGGGAACCCTTATTTTATAAAAGGTACAATATCTTTTTGGATTAAGGAATTGAAAAAAAAAATATCAGTGATTTTTGAGTTTCAAAGGCTAAAAAGACCTGTGTCTGGAAGAGTTTCAAGGAATCAAGTTTGCTCAGGAAAGAAACTGAATTTGCTTTAAAATAGCGCAGGGAGATCAGCTCTGTGCTTTGTGACCGCCTGGGGAGGTGGGATGGGGAGGGTGGGAGGGAGGGAGATGCAGGAGGGAGGAGATGTGGGAACATATGTATATGTATGACTGATTCACTTTGTTATAGAGCAGAAACTTAACACACCATTGTAAAGCAATTATACTCCAATAAAGATGTTTAAAAAAAATGCATCACCTTATTATCATATCTGGAGCTCTGGGAGAAAGAAGGAAAGCTTTCCTTAGGAGATCTTAGAGGACTGCCTAGACCCATGTGAATGTGAAAATACTATCTTGGGGGCCAACGGACAGATATGACAGGGAAAAAGAGATGTTCCTGGATTAGAAAAGGAGAGGAGAAGTTTTACGTGTTCTAGATGCAAGACAGTTGCTACAGTCCAAAGAAATCCCACAGAACAAAGCCCAGCTTTACCTGTCATTTTTCTCCAAAAGGAGCTTGGATCCAGGAACTGCTCATTTTAAAGCCAAAGATAGTCTTTACTAGTAAAGGGAATTGGGGAAACACTCTTGAAAGTTGGGATAGCTATAAAAAGGATTTCAGAAGAAAAAAAATTAGATAAAAAAGACCAGCATAAATACTCATAGCATTACTGGGGTGAGTTTCAAGGCAACACATTTACTGTAGGTGGGGATGCAGTATTGTGATGGTTAATACTTAACAACCCACTCTCTGGAAAAAATAATAAACTTATTTGTAGTGTTTGCCAATTTCTGTGATATGAATACTGCCTCCATAGCTGATTTCAAGCTTGCAATACAGTATCACTGCACATGGTTATGGGAATAGATATACACAATCAGCCTTTGTGAGTCTGTGTGAGCCCACTCTGGCACCCCATTGGGGGCATGAGGTTATTGGAGTATGCTCAAAATTGTGTGAAATTTGACCTCCAAGGGAATGTGAGGAACAACTAAAACATACTAACAGGGACCTGAGGAAGACAACAAAAAGTGAGTCCTCGACTGCTTTAGATGCTGATCTTCTGCAACAATACTTCCTGGGTGAGGTTAACCAACTCGGGGTTAGGACGTCAAAGAGGATTTGCTTGAACGATAGATGATGTTATTGATCAGATTGCACCGACTTTTCATGTCTCACTGTAAGGGTTACCATAAGGAAAAAATATACAAGCATAAAGTTTTTAAAAGCCAATGTCTGGGGCTGGACTGATATTCAGCTAGAATGCACTGGTGTGTGACAGCACGCCCACATGCCTTATTTATAGCCAGCATCTCTTTTGGTTGGTTGTTGCCTGCGCTATACTGAAGGTTAAATGTTCGAGTATCATTCCTGTCTAGGCCAGAAGTCAAAGGAAAGAGGAAAGAGAGCACTTAGTCTAGTAAATACTGCCAGCCTTCCACGTGGTAGAGAAGGAAAGGAACTAACTACAGAAGGAGGTTAAACTGTCAGAACCTCAGCTGAGCCTTTCTAAAAGGCACAGGGGAACTAGCAAGAAAAACGAAGCACTAGAGGCCTATCCCATTATTGCAGGAAAAAATTATGGGAAAAAGAAAGGTTACTTAAGCCCTGTAACATGCAAATGCAGAGGAAAATAAGAATCACATGGCAGATGTGCTCAGGGGCACAGCCTTCAGAAATGTCAACTGCAGCTTCTGTTTAGGCGTTTTCCCAGGATAATGCTCTGGCTAAAAGGGATGTCAGGGCAAGGGTCAAAACCTTAAAAGACGGATTTCTTAGGATAAACAATGCCAGAGGAAAAGGCAATGGTGGGGCCATGGAGGCACAGGACTGACAGATATCTGCACCTGAAGCTCCAAGAAGGTAATCGCTTTAAAAAGAGCCCACACCCAATGTGGCTCTCAGGTGGCAGGTATAAGGACTCCAATGGAAAAGAGCAAAGTAAGAGATTTTATATATGCAGGATGGGTAAAATAGGAGGTCTCAAGCAAGACTGATGCTTGTGACTGCCACCATTGCATGTCTAAATTTAGAAGAAGAAACCTGTCTTTTCTGAGTAAGGGGACTGCATGTATATTTGAGGTTCCTCTCAGCTCTGATGAATCCATGACCATGATAGACTCCTTCAAGGGATTTTTTTTTTCCCTGCTGGGTTTAAATGCATAGGCCATGGCATAAACTGACTGGCATCCTGGCAGAGTTGCAACCGTGATATTTCCCTTTTTAGTCTAGATTCTTTCAGATATGACTAAGTCTCAACTATAATTGTTAGCAGACGCCAGCATCATCTGTACAGTTAATCCATACTCCCTGGTAGTGTGTATCTGAAAGTTTGGCACTCTTGGTAAGGACACATTCCTGGCTCAATTCTAAGCTGGTCGTTTAATCTGAGGTGCTACTAGATGTACTAGGTCAGACTTTCACAACCGGGATTCCCTAAAGATATTAATACCTAATGAAGACCTACTGCCCTAAAGCAGGCAAACTTTATTAAAGGCTCAGAAAGAACATATTTTAGGCTTTGTGGGTGCATTGTATGCATTTTTAATTTTCTGCATATTATAATGTTTTGACATCTTAAAAAATCTTTCTGGCTGGGGAGAGACTGCCTCTCCCAGGACTAGCCAGTTCTTAGAGAAAGTAAAGGGCTCAACCAAGAGCAGGCCTTCCATATGTAAACTAAGCACTCCAGAACCTGGCCTCCATGTACCCCAGGAGGCAATATGCTTCTGCCCTAACCAGAGCCAGGCATCAGACAATTAGAGACTACCTCAATAGCCCAAAGCCTGCTGAAATTATGCAGACTCATCAATGCTAAACTGTTCATTCGGCCCTGCTTTGCCTTTCTAGCAGAAATCCTAATAAAGGTGGCAAGTGACCTAAGCAATTCCAACCCCCCACCCCTGCCCCCACTCCTGTCTTCGGCTTCCTGAATACCCTGGTGTCTTTCCCATGTGGCCCTGTGGGCGTGTTGTGCCTCTTATTTTTAGGACTTGAAAGTATTCTAAAATTTGTTTCCCTGAACCTCTCCTCTGTCTCCTCTTGTGGCAGCACCTGACTGACCATCTCATAAAAGAATACAAAACATTCTCTGTTCCAGCTACTCAACTCTACCATTGCAGCATGAATGTCGCCACATGTAATATACAAACAAATGGGAGTAGCCATGTTGCAATAAAACTTTATTTACAAAAACAGGCAGTGGCCTGCCTCCAGTAATAGTTTGTCAACACTTGCACTGAAGCATCCAATGTATATAAGAACTTAGCTCCTCTTCAGTGCATTTAGAATACTAGTTATACCAACCTGGAGGAAACTGAGAAAATAATTCCTCAAATTATTTTCAGTGCTCTATGCTTCAGACAAGGGGGGGGAAAGGCTATACTTGATAGTGTAGATACCTTAATTCAAATAATCCCACACAAACTCTAAAATGTCTCTCTTAAAACATTTGAGCTGCGCCCCCCCCCCCCACCTGCCATTCCTACAGCTCCCTCTATTTTTGCCTTATCCTGGATGTAGATCTTGGCACCTCTTCAAATTCCACCAGAGGAATTCAATTACCCCAAAATAGGGGCTGGCATCAACAAGTGATGCAGTAGGAGTTTTACATATGATATCTCACCACAAACTTCATAAATGTTCCCATTAGAATATATCTATACCTCAAATTCCCTTCTCAGCCATGTCAATCCTGGGGGTTCTGCTGCATGTAATTACACAACTGCCCTTTTGCCTGTTACTTAATCTTTCCCGGACCCCCGAACTTCTTCTTTCTCCTTTATTATGCAAAGCGATTCTGCTTGGCTCCAAGACTGTACCTTCAACTTCGCATAACCAAGTCTATCCTAGACTTCAGAAAAACCAAGGCCTTACTGTTGATACTATTAACCCTGCTTCGAAGCAGGCTGTGTTAAAGATGGAAAATAAACCTTCTCCTTATACAGATATAGTTTGTCAAGCGTTCTAAAATTGTGTGTGTGTGTGTGTGTGTGTATGAAGGAAAAAAGCATGTATATTTTTACTAATGTTATCTACAGGCCATGCTGTTTGACCTTGGGACTCCAGCTGTATACACCACTCATAGTGTAGGATGTCCTGACTCCTGGACAGATCTTCCAGGCTGGTGAAGGCCTGATGCACAAGATATATGACTAGGGTGCTGAGGTTGCTAGAGGGAGAGGTGAGCAGGAGATTCTGGTGTGATCTAGAAACGAGAAACTGAATCCTGGGTGAGTAACTAAACACACAATGATGTGAAGGAGCATGGGCAAACTATGTGAGAAGAAGCATGTAATCAGGTACAAATGATTCAGGTGCGTGATTATACATCATGTTTAAATTAACCTGAAAGATTGAGTTAGACGGGAGAGAAATCTAATTGTTATACCCTTCTGGGATAGTTCCAAAGTTAATGAATCTCTTATCAGAAGGAACCCAAAATTGGCTGAATTGAAAACAAGATTATTTTGTTCTGTGTCACTTGTTTGTGACTTCAGTGCCTCCTGTTGACACCTGCCTAACTTCTCCAGGTCAATGGGACTTCATACTTTCGGTCTCTGTGTTAACATCACCCCCTTCATTAGAGCTGCTTCTCTGGTAGAGTGGGTTAGGGTTTTGACCTTTATGGTCAAGGAATAAAGTCTGTACTTGGAGGGTTTGGAGATAACTTTAGAGAAAGGGATGGCAAATAACTCAACTTGCATAATAACACTAATTGGTTAGTAGTGGCTATGTAAATGCTGTGTTGAGAGGGATTCTGAAGTCACATCAAGGGTAAACAGGCAAAAGTTTTTTCCCCTTTGATGTTCTAAAGTGCTGTTGGCCTGCCCACATTATCAAGGATTTTCAAGGAAGAGTTTGGTAGACTAAAGAAAAAGTGACTGCTTTGGAGAAAGACAAGCCTCGGTTTGAATGCTGACTCTTCCACTTAGTATCTGTGTTTCAGGCAAAGAGCTTAAAAGCCTCTCTGAGTTCAGACACCTTTATTTGTGAAATGGGGACAATAACACCCACCCATAGAGTTGCTAAAAATGATTTATCATATGTTAAAATCTAGCACAGACCCTGGCACATGGCTAGTAACTCAAAGTATGCTAGTCCCCCTTCCTGACTACAAAGAAACCATGCTCTCTCATCCAGAAATCTCAGATTTGTCAACTGGTATAAAAATCATCTGATGGAAGCCTTGATTCAAGACTGTAGATCTTTCCAAGATATATACATCTCTATGTTCACTGAAGCATTATTTACAAGAGCCAAGAATGGAAGCAACTGAGGTGTCCATTGATAGATAAATGGATAAAGAAGATGTGGTGTATATATATATAAACAGGAAAATTACTCAGCCATCAGCAAGATTGAAATATTGCCATTTGTGACAATATGGATGTACCTAGAGGGTATTGTGCTAAGTGAAATAAGTCAGGCAGACAAAGACAAATACCATATGATTTCCCTTATATGTGGACTGTAAAAAACAAAACAAATGAACAAACATAACAAAGCAGAAACAGACTCATAGATACAGAGAACAAACAGTGCTTGCAAGAGGTTGGGGGGGTTGGCAATGAGTGAAATAGGTGAGGGAGATTAAGAGGCACAAATTTTCCAGTTATAAAACAAACAAGTGAAAGGGATGTAATGTACACCATAGGGAATATAGTCAATAATATTATAATAACTTCGTATGGTGACAGGTGGTAACTAGACTTATCATGGTGATCATTTTGTAATGTATGAAAATATCAAATCATTATGTTGCACACCTGAAACTAATATAATATTGTAAGTCACTTATACTTCAATAAAAAATAAAATTGAAGATTGAAAAAAGACTGTAGATCTTTTCAGTCTGGGACAAAATGTTACGGAGACCAATGTGACTGTCAACAAGTTTGTCTCTCTTTGAGGGATACAAAATTGAGAAGCAAGAACTTGAAGTGAATGAAAATGTAATTTAATTCACAATCAAAGAAAAATTCTGCAGCCTGAGAATCAGAGAATATCCTTGGAATGGACTCTTTTCAGTACCATAAATTTAACCAACTGAATTCTTTAAGTATCCACCTTGTCAACCTTTTGAAATGAAGGTTGATTAGGTTCAATGGGAAATCTGCATTTCATCATGAAAATGGAAC
The DNA here is from genome assembly GCF_965194805.1 of Balaenoptera borealis. Classification (NCBI taxonomy): domain Eukaryota; kingdom Metazoa; phylum Chordata; class Mammalia; order Artiodactyla; family Balaenopteridae; genus Balaenoptera; species Balaenoptera borealis. Next base: position 53,551,095 of record NC_138860.1, on the reverse strand, counting down.
ACAATGTCCTTGGCTTAGTCTCCCAAGGAGTAGCAATTTGGGGAACTATGTGCAAAGCATGAAGTAAAAACACAGGTAGCAGATTTATTTCAGGCATGCCAAACGGAGGCATGCATATGCATAGTCCAAGAAGAATGAAAAGCCATAGCTTCCACTCTCACTGTACAGACGTCTGTAAAAGGAAAACTCCCTTAAGGGGCTTCTCTAGCCTTTCACATTACAAATAATAGTTTACGAAAATGGAGACATTACAAGGAAGGGAGACACTTTAGATTGAGTTGATTTCTTTAAATATTGGGGGAAGAAGAACACAATTATCAAGGGGTAAATGCAGCAATGGTAAGTCTTGTCAAAAGAAACCAAGCCCCATTGGGTGTTTCTCAAATCTTTGCTCCTTTGAAATGGTTTAATGCACAGCCCAAGAGAATTTAACTATCTAACAACCTGAACAAAGTTAAAAAGAGGTATAGTGGAAGAAAAAGTGTGCGTATTATGCATCTCATTTCTAAAACAACAATGAATTGTGTGCTAGATTTATCAGGTTAATTAAGGAGTCTGTTAGCAATGAAGTAAAAGCTGGCACATTCCCAATTCTGGCTGATACTAACCCAGACATAGACATAACTGATGTTTCTCCAGTACAACCAAGATGCTTCACCTAATCCAGAGAAAACGCATTATCTATAACAGGCTTAAAGTCAGATTGGAAGCCAAAATGTTGTCAGTGTTTTTAGATCAAGTAATATGCCTCTGAAAAGCTGAGTAAGCTGTTTGGCTGATGGAGCAGTAAAAAATTGAAAGGATAGGAGGAGCTTCAGGATGGCAGAGGAGTAAGATGTGGAGATCACCTTCTCCCCACAAATACATCAGAAATAAATCTACATGTGGAACAACTCCTACAGGACACCTACTGAACGCTGGCAGAAGACCTCAGACTTCCCCAAAGACAAGAAACTCCCCACGTGCCTGGGTAGGGCAAAAGAAAATAGAAAAGCAAAGACAAAAGAATAGGGATGGGACCTGCACCCTGGGAGGGAGCTGTGAAGGAGGAAAAGTTTCCACACACTAGGAAGCCCCTTCACTGGTGGAGACAGGGGGTGGCGGGGGTGAAGCTTCAGAGCCACGGAGGAGAAAGCAGCAATAGGTGTGCAGAGGGCAAAGCGGAGAGATTCCTGCACAGAGGATTGGTGCCGACAAGAACTCACCAGCGTGAGAGGCTTGTCTGCTCACCCGCCGGGGAGGGTGGGGGTTGGGAGCTGAGGCTCTGGCTTTGGAGGTCGGATCCCAGGGAGAGGACTTGGGTTGGCTGCGTGAACACAGACTAAAGAGGGCTAGTGTGCCACAGCTAGCTGGGAGGGAGTCCGGGAAAAAGTCTGGAACTGCCTGAGAGGCAAGAGACCATTGTTTTGGGGTGTGAAAGGAGAGAAGATTCAGAGCACCGCCTAAACGAGCTCCAGAGACCGGCGCGAGCCGTGGCTGTTAGTGCAGACACCAGAGACGGGCATGAGATGCTAAGGCTGCTGCTGTACCACCAAGAGCCTGTGTACAAGCACAGGTCACTATCCACATCTCCCCTGCTGGTAATCTGTGCAGCCCGCCACTGCCAAGGTCCCGTGATCCAGGGACAGCATCCTCAGGAGAACACATGGCGTGCCTCAGGCTGTTGCAATGTTACACCAGCCTCTGCCACTGCAGGCTCACCCCACATTCCATATCCTTCCCTCTCCCCAGCTTGAGTGAGCCAGAGCCCCCTACTCAGCTTCTACTTTAACCCCGTCCTGTATGAGCAAAGAAGAGATGCCTTCAGGCGACCTAAACGCAGAGGCGGGGCCAAATCCAAAGCGGAACCCCAGGAGCTGTGCGAACAAAGAAGAGAAAAGGAAATTTCTCCCAGCAGCCTCAGGAGCAGTGGATTAAATCTCCAAAATCAGCTTGATGTACCCTGCATCTCTGGAATACCTGAATAGACAACGAATCATCCCAAAATTGAGGTGGTAGACTTTGTGTGATTTTGTCTGTATAGCTTTGCTTTTACCATTTATTCTAGGGCTCTGTCTGTCCATTTTGTTTGGTTTTTTTCTGTTTTTTTATTTCGTTTTTAGCGCTAGTTATCATTGGTGGATTTGTTTTTTGCTTTGGTTGCTCTCTTTTTATACACTGCTTTTTAATTTTTAATTTTTAAAAATTTATTTTTAATAACTTTATTTTATTTTTTTTCTCCCTTTTCTTCAGAGCTGTGAGGCTGACAAGGTCTCGGTGCTCCAGCCGGGTGTCAGGCCTGTGCCTATGAGGTGGGAAAGCCGAGTTCAGGACATTGGTCCACCAGAGACCTCCCAGCTCCACGTAATATGAAACAGCAAAAAACTCTCCCAGAGAGCTCCATCTCAATGCTAAGACCCAGCTCCACTCAATGACCAACAAGCTACAGTCCTGGACACCCTTTGCCCAACAGCTAGCAAGACAGGAACACAACCCCACCCATTAGCAGAGAGACTGCCTAAAATCATAATAAGGTCACAGACACCACAAAACACACCACTGGATGCAGTTCTACACCAAAAAGACAAGATCCAGCCTCATCCACCAGAACACAGGCACCAGTCCCCTCCACCAGGAAGCCTGCACAACCCACTGAAGCGACATTAGCCACTGGGGGCAAACACCAAAAACAATGGGAACTACGAACGTGCAGCATGTGAAAAGGAGACCCCAAACACAGTAAGTTAAGCAAAATGAGAAGACAGAGAAACACACAGCAGATGAAGGAGCAAGGTAAAAAACCCACCAGACCTAACAAATGAAGAGGAAATAGGCAGTCTGCCTGAAAAAGAATTCAGAGTAATGGTAGTAAAGATGATCCAAAACCTTGGAAATAGAATGGAGAAAATACAAGAAACGTTTAACAAGGACCTAGAAGAACTAAAGAGCAAACAAACAATGCTGAACAACACAATAAATGAAATTAAGAATTCTCTAGAAGGAATCAATAGCAGAATAACTGAAGCAGAAGAATGGATAAGTGACCTGAAAGAGAAAATGGTGCAAATAACTACTGCAGAGCAGAATAAAGAAAAAAGAATGAAAAGAATTGAGGACAGTCTCAGAGACCTCTGGGACAACATTAACTGCACCAACATTCAAATTATAGGGATCCCAGAAGAAGAAGAGAAAGAGAAAGGGACTGAGAAAATATTTGAAGAGATTATAGTTGAAAACTTCCCTAATATGGGAAAGGAAATAATCAAGTCCAGGAAGCACAGAGAGTCCCATACAGGATAAATCCAAGGAGAAACATGCCAAGACACATATTAATCAAGCTATCAAAAATTAAATACAAGGAAAAAATATTAAAAGCGCAAGGGAAAAACAGTAAATAACATACAAGGGAATCCCCATAAGGTTAACAGCTGATCATTCAGCAGAAACTCTGCAAGCCAGAAGGTAATGGCAGGACATATTTAAAGTGATGAAAGGGAAAACCCTACAACCAAGATTATTCTACCCAGCAAGGATATCATTCAGATTTGATGGAGAAATTAAAACCTTTACAGACAAGCAAAGCTAAGAGCATTCAGCACCACCAAACCAGCTTTACAACAAATGCTAAAGGACCTTCTCTAGGTAGGAAACACAGGAGAAGGAAAAGACCTACAAAACAACCCAAAACAATTAAGAAAATGGGAATAGGAACATACATATTGATAATAACCTTAAATGTAAATGCATTAAATGCACCAACCAAAAGACACAGACTGGCTGAATGGATACAAAAATAAGACCCATATATATGGTGTCTACAAGAGACCCACTTCAGACCTAGGGATACATACAAAGTGAGGGGATGGAAAAAGATATTCCATGCAAATGGAAATCAAAACAAAGCTGGAGTACCAAGTCTCATATCAGACAAAATACACTTTAAAATAAAGACTATTACAAGAGACAAAGAAGGACACTACATAATGATCAAGGGATCAATCCAAGAAGAAGATATAACAATTGTAAATATTTATGCACCTAACATAGGAGCACCTCAATACATAAGGCAAATGCTAACACCCCATGAAAGGGGAAATCGACAGTAACACAATAATAGTACGGGACTTTAACACCCTGCTTTCACCAATGGACAGATCATCTAAAATGAAAATAAATAAGGAAACACAAGCTTTAAAGGATACATTAAACAAGATGGACTTAATTGATACTTATAGGACATTCCATCCAAAAACAACAGAATACACTTTCTTCTCAAGTGCTCATGGAACATTCTCCAGGATAAATCATATCTTGGGTCACAAATCAAGCCATGGTAAATTTAAGAGTATTAAAATTGTATCAAGCATCTTTTCTGACCACAACGCTATGAGATTAGATATCAATTACAGGAAAGTATCTGTAAAAAATACAAACACATGGAAGCTAAACAATACACTACCTAATAACCAAGAGATCACTGAAGAAATCAAAGAGGAAATCAAAAAAATACCTAGAAACAAATAAGAATGAAAACACGACGACTCAAAACCTATGGGATGCAGCAAAAGCAGTTCTAAGAGGGCAGTTTATAGCAATACAATCCTACCTCAAGAAACAAGAAACGTCAAATAAACAACCTAACGTTACACTGAAAGCAGTTAGAGAAAGAAGAACAAAAATCCCCAAAGTTAGCAGAAGGAAAGAAATCATAAAAATCATCAGAAATAAAAAGAAATGAAATGATAGCAAAGATCAATAAAACTAAAAGCTGGTTCTTTGAGAAGATAAACAAAACTGATAAACCATTAGCCAGACTCATCAAGAATAAAAGGGAGAAGACTCAAACCAATAGAATTAGAAATGAAAAAGGAGAAGTAACAACTGACACTGCAGAAATACAAAGGATCATGAGCGATTACTACAAGCAACTATTTGCCAATAAAATGGACAACCTGGAAGAAATGGACAAATTCTTAGAAAAGCACAACCTTCCGAGAGAGAACCAGGAAGAAATAGAAAATATAAACAGACCCATCACAAGCATTGAAATGGAGACTGTGATTAAAATCTTCCAACAAACAAAAGCCCAGGACCAGATGGCTTCACAGGTGAATTCTATCAAACATTTAGAGAAGATCTAACACCTATCCTTCTCAAACTCGCCAAAATAAAGCAGAGGGAGGAACAGTCCCAAACTCATTCTACAAGGCCAGCATCACCCTGATACCAAAACCAGACAAAGATGTCACAAAGAAAGAAAACTATAGGCCAATATCACTGATGAACATAGATGCAAAAATCCTCAACAAAATACTAGCAAACAGAATCCAACAGCACATTAAAAGGATCATAAACCACTATCAAGCGGGGTTTATCCCAGGAATGCAAGGATTCTTCAATATATGCAAATCAATCAATGTGATAAACCATATTAACAAATTGAAGGAGAAAAACCATATGATCATCTCAATAGATGCAGAGAAAGCTTTCGACAGAATTCAACATTTTGATAAAAATGACAAAAACCCTCCAGAAAGTAGGCATAGAGGGAACTTACCTCTACATAATAAAGGGCATATGTGACAAACCCACAGCCAATATCATTCTCAATGGTGAAAGACTTAAACCTTTTCCTCTAAGATCAGGAACAAGACAAGGTTGTCCACTCCTACCACTATTATTCAACAAAGTTTTGGAAGTTTTAGCCACAGCAATCAGAGAAGAAAAAGAAATAAAAGGAATCCAAATCAGAAAAGAAGAAGTAAAGCTGTCACTGTTTGCCGATGACATGATACTATACATTGAGAATCCTAAAGAGGCTACCAGAAAACTACTAGAGCTAATCAATGAATTTGGTAAAGTAGTAGGATACAAAATTAATGCACAGAAATCTCTTGCATTCCTATACACTAATGATGAAAAATCTGAAAGAGAAATTAAAAAACACTCCCATTTACCATTGCAACAAAAAGAATAAAATATCTAGGAATAAACCTACCTAAGGAGACAAAAGACCTGTATGCAGAAAACTATAAGACACTGATGAAAGAAATCAAAGATGATACAAATAGATGGAGAGATACACCATGTTCTTGGATTGGAAGAATCAACATTGTGAAAATGACTCTACTACCCAAAGCAATCTACAGATTCAATGCAATCCCTATCAAACTACCACTGGCATTTTTCACAGAACTAGAACAAAAAATTTCACAATTTGTATGGAAACACAAAGACCCCGAATGCCAAAACAATCCTGAGAAAGAAAAACGGAGGTGGAGGAATCAGGCTCCTGCACTTCAGACTATACTACAAAGCTACAGTAATCAAGACAGTATGGTACTGGCACAAAAACAGAAATATAGATCAATGGAACAGGAGAGAAAGCCCAGAGATAAACCCACGTACATATGGTCACCTTATTTTTGATAAAGGAGGAAAGAATATACAATGGAGAAAAGACAGCCTCTTCAGTAAGTGGTTTTGGGAAACCTGGACAGCTACATATAAAAGAATGAAGTTAGAACACTCCCTAACACCATACACAGAAATATACTCAAAATGGATTAAAGACCTAAATGTAAGGCCAGACACTATAAAACTCTTAGAGGAATACATAGGCAGAACACTCTATGACATAAATCACAGCAAGATCCTTTTTGACCCACCTCCTAGAGAAATGGAAATAAAAACAAAAATAAACATATGGGACCTAATGAAACTTAAAAGCTTTTGCACAGCAAAGGAACCCATAACCAAGACAGAAAGACAACCCTCAGAATGGGAGAAAATATTTGCAAATGAAGCAACTGACAAAGGATTAATCTCCAAAATTTACATGTAGCTCATGCAGCTCAATATGAAAAAAAAAAAAACAACCAACCCAATCCAAAAATGGGCAGAAGATCTAAATAGACAGTTCTCCAAAGAAGATATACAGATTGCCAACAAACACATGAAAGGATGCTCAACATCACTAATCATTAGAGAAACACAAATCAAAACTACAATTAGGTATCGCCTCACACCCGTCAGAATGGCCATCATCAAAAAATCTACAAAGAATAAATTCTAGAGAGGTTGTGGAGAAAAGGGAATCCTCTTGCACTGTTGGTGGGAATGTAAATTGATACAGCCACTATGGAGAACAGTATGGAAGTTCCTTAAAAATCTAAAAGTAGAAGTACCATATGACCCAGCAATCCCACTACTGGGCATATAGCCTGAGAAAACCATAATTCAAAAACAGTCATGTACCACAATGTTCATTGTAGCACTATTTACAATAGCCAGGACACAGAAGCAACCTAAATGTCCATCGACAGATGAATGGATAAAGAAGATGTGGCACATATATACAATGGAACATTACTCAGCCATAAAAGGAAACAAAATTGAGTTATTTGTAGTGAGGTGGATGGACGTAGAGTCTGTCATACAGAGTGAAGTACGTCAGAAAGAGAAAAACAAATACCGTATGCTAACACATATATATTGAATCTAAAAACAACAACAACAACAAATGGTTCTGAAGAACCTAGGGGCAGGACAGGAATAAAGACGCAGATGTAGAGAATGGACTTGAGGACACGGGGAGGGGGATGGGTAAGCTGGGACGAAGTGAGAGAGTGGCATGGGCATATGTACACTACTAAATGTAAAATAGCTAATGGGAAGTAGCTGCATAGCACAGGGCGATTAGCTCGGTGCTTTGTGACCACCTAGAGGGGTGGGATAGGGAGGGTGGGAGGGAGATACAAGAGGGAGGGTATATGGGGATATATGTATATTTTTAGCTGATTCACTTTGTTATACAGGAAAAACAGACCATTGTAAAACGATTATACTCCAATAAAGGTGTTAAAAATAAAATCCATAGGAGTTTTAGATGTAAAAAAAAATTGAAAGGATAATTCAGTGTGCTTATACAGTAAGAGAATCATTTACTCAAGTTCATGACATATTCTTCCTCAGTCCTGCACCTTTAAATCAAGTTGACCCTCCCTTTGATGAGGTAGCTAAGGCCAGTTAAGATGAGAGGTGCAGCTAACCCATTCCCTGCAGTGGTTTTGGCCCTCAGCACCTCTGCTGGACTACGAAGCTTTGGGAACACTAGAGAAAAGTACAAGCTGGACACCCAATTTGTACTGTAGCCCACGTGTATTAACGAGCACCCAGTATGCATCTAGCTCTATGCTTGGTATTGTGGATACATAGGTAAATGAAACATAACTCTTCCTGCAAAGAGCTTGTTGGTAAGTGGGGAAAATAGATGGGAAAGAAACAGTTATATTGCAAAATGGTAACGTTGGATATAAACAACTACAGAAACTGAAATGTGAAAGGATAGCTATTTCTGAATCAAGAGGGCAACGTGAGGGTCAGAGAAAATGATCGAGAAGTGGTGATCTTTGAACAATGACTGAGTTGTCCTGTGGACAAAAAGGAGGGTGCATTTTAAGCAATGCAGACAAAAGCCAATGTGTGGAGGCATGGCTAAGGAATAACAGTAAAGAGTTTTTGGCGTGGCCAGAGTGGAGGAGCTGTGTCCTAACTCTGAGACTTTAACCTTTGGGACAGGGACGGGCATCTTGATCCTTTACACAGTGCTGTGTAAAATCCCCACCCCCAGCACCTCACCCAGTTGAGACTCTAGTCCTAAGGAGATGAAGTCACTGCTGACAGCATCCTGTGTTCTTCACTCCCTCCTCTGATGAGATCTAATTTTTTTTTTCCCTTGAGCAAATATTTCTTTTCAGCAAATATGCATTGAGCATACTGGTATGCTAGTAGTATGAAAGGCATGGAGAAAGAAGTATTGTCATTAAGTGGAATTAGCATAGGTTAAAAGTGAATGTCTGAAATCAGACTGTCTGGGTTCAAAGTTTTGTTTAACACTCACTAGCTGTGTCATTTTAGATAAAGGACTTCATTTCTGTAAATGAGATAATACTGGTATTTCACTGTAGCATGGCTACAAGGATTAAATGAAACATAGTATGTATAATACTTAAAACACTGCCTGATACAAAATAAGTGTTAGGTAAACGTTGGCTGTATCCATCATCTTTGGGTGCTAGAATGAGTACTGCACAAAGTAACTCGCAACATAACTGTTACCCTGCTTGCCCATCAGCCTCCTCTGTTCCATCCATGTTTCATTCCCTGCAATAGAAGTAATACCCTTTCTACACAGCTCCAGAGGGTTTTCTCTGGACTTTTGAAGAGCTCATTTTGTTGGCTATTCCTCCTAGTAAATCACATTCATTCCTCACAGAGCATCAAGGCCCCCCCCAACAAATCAGAACAAGTCCTTCTCAACTTCATCCCACACTCATACTCCCACTGACAGACAACAAATGCTATCTGCAACCCCTGCAAAACTCATTTATTTCAACATGAAATCAGCTTGTTCCTGATGAACTGCAGCAAGAAAGGTAAGGACCACGGGACTGTTTAGAGGTTGGTGGTTCCCTGAGCGTTACGAAGGACTAGAAAGTCAGGAGAGAGAGGGGAGGGGACAGGAGCTTGGGGACAGAATGAGAAGGGAGTCAGTGAGACCCACAGGGTCAGGCTGCTCATGGCAGAATCTGAGTCCAAAGAAACCTAGAAATCCTAGGATTAGCCTTCAAGGAGGCACTTCTTTTTCTGATTCCTGAACCTGAGTGATTCAGAAGGAGCCCAATGCATGGTGAAAGAAAGGAGGAGAGATAGGAAGATCCGACAACTATCCTTGGCAATAAATAAGGGAAAAATCAGTACAAGCAGCATAACGGTTGAAAATCTGTGCCAGCCTCTATAGTAGGATGCCACCTGCAAGCTGGTCACTGTGACATTCTGAGAACAAAACCACAAGGAAGCGTTCATGGCAACCAGCAGCTGCAGGACTCTGGGATATGGCAACCTGGGCAGAAAGGAGCCCGTGTCACCAAACAGCTCTCAGGCACAGCGGTGTGTCTGTGGGTGGCCAGTGTCCCGCGGACAATAGATGATTTAGCTACAGCCTCCTGATTAACCTGCCAGAAACTGAAATATAAGATCAAGGAGACAGACAGGGATGTACTAATGAAGCAATGATTTAAAAAGAAAACCCCCAGTCAGTCAGTCTTAGACGAGTAATGTGCTTTCCCTGCCACAGTGCAGCCTCATTATTCCCTCACTCCTCCCCTAGGGAGTGGGCAGAGGTCACCTTTCTGAAAGAAGGGGACCCGTATCTTTCCCCTCCTGCCACTATCAGAAATGACGGCATAATCCCGCTCGCATATGTCCTCCCAGCAAAGATCACCCCTGGAAGTCTCTCTTCTCTCAGACTAACGTAACTTCCCACCTATAACCTAAGTCCACAAAATCTTTGAAAATGCAGATATCCCCAAGAAGAGGTGGCATTTCAAGCAAGTGGCCATTTAGACCTTGGTGAGAAGGATTTACAAGCAGGTTTTAATATGGCAATAGAGTCCTTCCTCAATAAATGCTTGCGAAGTGAGTCTGCAAGAATTCTATGTGTTAAAATTCGAGAGAAAGAAGTAGTCATCCCCAGACGAGCTACAACATAGGAGTGGTTTAAAGAAAATGACACAACAACAAAAAATAAATTACCTAGCATCCAAGGAGCAGGTCAAATTTCTAGTCACACATAATACAGCTGTTTTTCAAAGGGGGAGGAGGCTAGGAGGGAGGAAGCGAGAGGAGTAGCAGGGAAGGGTGGCATTCTGAGGTAGTTTTGACTATGATTGATGGCCCTGTGCTGTATCCTCACTCATGTAGAAAATTAGAGCGAGATCGCTCCAGATACTGGCCCATCTGAGTTCCTTTCTGGGTCCATCCTCTGCACCCAGTTACTCTCCTGGGAGCCCTCTGTTCCTGCCTGAGGGCCTCATTATTCAAAATTCCTAGCAGAAGAAAGCAAAACCACTTCTTTCTTTCCTATTCTCTCTCTTTTACTGTGCAGAATAAAATCATCATTTTGAGGAGTTCTTCCTTTAGTGAATTAAGGGAAAAGTCATTTCTCTTGGAGCTTCAGGTTATTTTTCTAGGAGGTTCAAAAGCAACAGTGACAATTACTTCTGAGGGTGTCTTCATCAAATTTGCCGTGGCGCCATCTCTGCTAAATTGGCCTGTCTCTCCACCCCTCCGCTGGACTCCCCCGTGCCCTCCTACACATAGCCTGCTTTGTACCAGGCAGGATTTACTGTATAACTCTGCCTCTCCATTTAATTAGTCTGCTACAATTTTAGGCAGATCTTACAAGGTTTCAGTTTCTCTCCTAAGGGGCGGAGCAACTGAACATCCATATTTTTCACAGGGTCTATACTGTGACCAAATATGCCCTCAATCTAACCAGGGGCAGGCATCTACAAGCTGCTTTCATAAGATGCCTCCAGTAAGGTAGAATGTTTTAGCATCGTTCAATTTTAAAAGGATGTCATTCTATGAATGACATTCAGTTCACTCACATTTATTTTTACAATCTCTGTTAATATACCACCTTTTATAAAAACCCAAAGTCCACTGCAAAATTTGGAAAGTATGTATATTTAAAGTTATAACTGGCTACCACTTTGTTTCAACATGGAAGGCTGAAACACTTACCCAACCCAGTCAAAAGGGGATGATATTTATCAAAAGTTACATTCATGCCAACCAACAGATAAATGAAAAATGCACATCCAATCAGCTACATATTAGTCTGATTTGAGACAACCAAACCATATTTTCACTCTGTTCAGGAGAAGTTTTCTTTTTAAAGGAACCTCATCATGAATTCTGTGGCGAAGCAGGTAAGTTGAGATACCAATCTTCTGACCTCACTGCCTAAGAACAAGCAATGTTTTTGCAGCACTGCAGGGATTTGACCCCAGGGGAAAGAAAAGGGGGGATGAGAGTTACCTCTTTACCCCCACCCCCTCCCCAGCGTCCTTTTACCCCACATCAAAAACACTCCAGTCAGAATGGCCATCATCAAACAATCTAGAAACAATAAATGCTGGAGAGGGTGTGGAGAAAAGGGAACACTCTTGCACTGTTGGTGGGAATGTAAATTGATACAGCCACTATGGAGAACAGTATGGAGGTTCCTTAAAAAACTAAAAATAGAACTACCATACGACCCAGCAATCCCACTACTGGGCATATACCCTGAGAAAACCATAGGTCAAAAAGAGTCATGTACCAAAATGTTCATTGCAGCTCTATTTACAATAGCCAGGACATGGAAGCAACCTAAGTGTCCATCATCGGATGAATGGATGAAGATGTGGCACATATATACAATGGAATATTACTCAGCCATAAAAAGAAATGAAATGGAGGTATTTGTAATGAGGTGGATGGAGTTAGAGTCTGTCATACAGAGTGAAGTAAGTCAGAAAGAGAAAAACAAATACAGTATGCTAACACATATATATGGAATCTAAGGGGAAAAAAAAGGTCATGAAGAACCTAGTGGCAAGACGGGAATAAAGACACAGACCTGCTAAAGAATGGACTTGAGGATATGGGGAGGGGGAGGGGTGAGATGTGACAGGGTGAGAGAGTGTCATGGACATATATACACTACCAAATGTAAAATAGATAGCTAGTGGGAAGCAGCCGCATAGCACAGGGAGATCAGCTCTGTGCTTTGTGACCACCTAGAGGGGTGGGATAGGGAGGGTGGGAGGGAGGGAGATGCAAGAGGGAAGAGATATGGGAACATATGTATATGTATAACTGATTCACTTTGTTATAAAGCAGAAATACACCATTGTAAAGCAATTATACTTCAATAAAGATGTTTTAAAAAATATAATTAATGCTGGTTGTATTTTAAAGACACATTTGGATAGTTACAGAGACATAAATTTATAGCAGCAAATTAATTAATTAATTAGGGCTCAAACTGAAGTGAGTCCATATATATCATGTATGGGAATGAAATACAGAATTTGATCATTGAAAATGAATCAGATGAGAAAAGAAGATAACCATATAATGTCAACAAGGAGATATCTCCCCTGTCCCATTTTGCTTTATGTAATAAGCACAGTGCCAAAATGATAAGGCATTTATAGGTAACACTAGAATTGCACAGTAATCATGCCTATATATTAGTTCTAGTATGTATGTATGTATAACACACACATATAATACTGTTATTAAATTTATAAAAATCAAATTATATCATCTAAAATACAGAAAAAAAAAACAAAAAAACACTCCAGCTCTGTTCTTCTCAAATTCAAATCAGCAGCAGGAATGTGGTTCCATCCAGCTGGGATGCGCAGTGTCAGGGTGACCTTGGAAATAATTAGGCTCCACACTGTTACAACTTTATAGATTAAACCCAGCAACTTGAATTGCATGAGGGAGAGAGGTGAGGCAGTGATGGACAGTGGAGCTAAGACTACCCTGGACTGGACAGGCAGAAATGCCACTGGAAATATCAAGTGTGTCTCCAGTCAACCTTATTTTTAACACAAAGACCTTTCTCTGTTGGAGAACACTTGCTGAAACATGATTTAAACTCATATCCAGAAGAAAAGTGCATTCTTGGAATTGAAATTGTGATCTTTCTCTCCCCTTTGGAGGCCCCTGGTCCTCATGGCAGGTGACTACTTTGAGCTTTGTTGGAGGCCAGCCTTCCAGCCTTAGGCAGACCAGCATGTGATACCTCCCCTAGTTCCTGGCTAATTCTCCTTTCTGCCCTTTCTCCCAGCCCAGACTTTCCCTGCTGTTCACTTCAGTACCTGCTGCCCAGCATGGCTTTGGTCTAGCTTCTGGTGATTGTAGCAAGCTTTGGTTTCTCTCACCAAATGGACCCTGCTGTTGTTAAGCCTGGAGTCTTTTTTAGGAGTCTGCCTGCTTCCTCTGCTCCCCTTTTCTGTTCTTTTCATTTTATGGATCACTTCTGTGGGTTTTTCCCAAAGATCTGGCAGTAGTGTGGGAGTTAGTCTGTCGAGCTCTCTCCTCTTCCTTGTTTTCTCCAAGGTAACTATAAAGGCCCTTTTGGTTAAGAGTTTGCTTTTAATATCTACAGAAAAAAAACAAGCAGCCAAAAACCTAACAGTGATAATTAATACAGTGAAGTTACAAATCTTAAGAAATCCTTCAAAGTCTCTACAGCATTGGTCTCCAGGCTATAGTTATGGCTCCCCTTAAGATGGTAACTGAAAACTACACTTGATTTCCCCGTTTTAAAAGTTGGAGCCTACTAACCTTCACCATCCCCATCCCATCTCACATTGATGACCATTTAGTGAAAGCATGGACAACGTTAGTCCCTAAGGACCTTCCACACTGAGGGGCCTTCATCTCTCTCAGCCTCCATCTCATGTAGTCCTTTGGTCACAGATATTTAAACGAACCTTTAATCTCTACCTAAGTTCCCATCTTAAACATCCCAATTTAATTTGGTACTTAAGCTTATTTACACCAAGGGGCTAATAACTACATACTATGTTACCTATCTAGGAGTATTTACATTTAAAAAATATAACATTCCAGAGAGAAAGAGAAATAAAAGGAATGACACTCTAGTGGGGGAACTTTAGGCATATATCATCCAAAGCCAGAGGGAAAACTGACTAATACACTTGAACTGTCCCAGTACCTGGGATGAAAGACCCTGGTTCAGCTCTGTCTCTGTCCACTGTTAGAAGGTTTTATTAATATTAATGTGGATTGTAGTCAAGAGCTGTTCCAGCACATTCTTCACACCAAGATCAGAAGACTGTGGGTTATAAAATGGGATCTAAATTCCAGTGGATTTGAATTGTGGTTAAATAAACCCGAGAGGAGCCAAATCAAAGAGCTGCCATCTGGGCTCAGTCTGGCTTCCAGTTAGTGTGTGCGGGGCACGCCCAGTCTGCTCAGCACCATTCTAGGCACTGAACAGATCACACAGAGCCTCTGCTCTTTCTGGACTTAATTGAGGATGCACAATGGACAAATATAGAGTCAACGCTTGATTATACATGCTAACATTGGGAAGCAATGGTGCAGATAATCAAAAGCAGCAGGTCATCGGAAAATTATACATGCCCTGCTCCCTACCAGGGCTGTGGGAAGCAAAAGGAAAGAGAAAAGGTAGCACCAGGAAACACAAGCAGAATAAGCTTCTGGAAGGAAACAGATAGGGGGTGTGTCGGGCAATAATTTGCATCACAGCAACTGTCTTGGCAAACTGGTGTGAGGGGATGTTTTGTATGTTTAATTATATGTGTTGGTTAAAAGATATAACTGTTTAATATATATCAGTTGTACTGGGGTTTTTAAAAATTCAGGTGGTAGAGTCACTCGTTCAGAGAAACCCTGAGGGAGACAATGATGATAATAATTACAACAACAACAAAACCACAGATAAAAGCCAAGGCCTGGAATTTGGGCTACGATGAGTTTACTAAAATACTCTCTCCACTTGGTATTTTATCGTTTACAGACTTATTAAAGGAATTGGTTAAAGAATTGTCACCTTGATTTCTCAGTCCATTTCAAACTGAGGGAGTGGACTCAAGCCAAGACCAAGAATTCCCTCGGCTGAAAATGCACTAGTGTCACCACTAGTGGCCTGGGGCTAATCAGGGCCTTACTGTGTCCACTTCCCTCTGTGTGTCAGAGCAACTTAATGAAAGTAGTAAAAGAAGAGTCGTGGTCTCCAGACCTTAGTCTCCCTTTACCCACACCCACGTCCATACCACCCACATCTCTGCCTTTCCCCGCTCAAAGCCTTCCTCCATTCGTTTCTACTGAGGGTGCCTGCGCCTCCTTCACCAGATGAAAGGAGCTTTTCCCACCCAGGGGAATGGCTCCTGCATCTTGGTTCAATTGCCAAATGTTTGCAACTCCATTGACCTCTGAGCTGGGCCAGGTAGAGAAGAATTGGTGAAATCCAGAACTCTTGCTTATCTGCCCCTCACCCTGGGATGTGAGGTCCAGCACAGCCCTCCAACTTTTCCCACATCAGGATAAATTTTCTGACTTCCTGGGATACCTTCCCAGGGGACTGGAGGGCAGACTTTGTCCTCACCTGCCTTCCCATGGTTCTCCAAAGTTCCCATCACTGTGCCTCCTGAGAGACTTGGGAGACTTCAAGAAAACAGAACCCCACATAACCTGCTATGGCATCACAGAATTCCTGAGGTAACTATGCAGATTAGACCCCTCTATGATCCTGGGTGACTTTCATTTAAGGCAACATGCTGATTAAATGCTAAAATGAGTGGTACAGGCAGCAAGTGCCAAGGGAGTTCAGAGTAGGGAGAAAGTTCATATCCCTCTCTGTTCAATTTATAAAGAAAGCCAAGGAATTTTCTCCTCTTTGCCTTTGAATTGTCTCCTTATTCCCTTCTTAAACACACACACCCACACACAAACAAACACATACACACACACACACCACAATTTTTTTGCAATAATACGTGACTATAAGCCCCAGGAAGTCCAAGAGAATATTCTCAATCTAAGCCCTGACACTGGGCAGCCAAAGTAAAATCTAGTCGTTTGGAAAATAAGCAGTGAACACCTACTATGTGTCAAAGCAGTGTGCTTGACTCAGGGAATTCAAAAATTAATAAGATGAACCCGTTGTTTTTATGAAGGCTATAGGTGGGAAAGAGGGTGGTTAAGAATGTCAGCAGGCCACGAGGTTCAGGTTGAGAAGTGCTTCAGTTGTGGCACATAGAGGCTGCTGGGGAAGGAGAGGAGAAAAGGAAGGACCAGGAAGGCTGCAGGAGGTAACACTGCACACTTCAGGTGCAGATGAACAATACTCTTCCCCAACATTTAAACTCCTGAACCCAGAACACCCTCTGGAAACTCAAAACAGAGAATGAAAGCACAAGTGGGTAAATACACATACCTAGATTTGATGTAAATGTGGGGGCCAAAAGATCTCAGACTTTTTAAAAGATCAGCTAAAATGGAATTAGTGTGGAGTGATAAAACAAAATACTTTTCCAATGTTTTGTGGCCAGTAAAAGACATTTTGGTGAGCATTTGTACTGAAAAAAGTATGATAAACTCTAATAGCACACACTTCTCATAAGATTTGTATCCTTCCATTGTGATATGAGGTAGAAACTTCACATCTTGATGATTTAGAGAAGTAGGATTTTTAGGGCACAATAGCAACAAGCAAATAAATGCCATAATTAAAAGTAACGGTGACTCAAAACCTAAAGATGAAGAATGTGCCACAAAATTATTGTGAACAGCTGCCAACATGACAGTCAATATCTAAATTCCAGACTGAGACCCTTTTGTGACTCTGGAAACATGACCACAAAGGCCAGCATCTTTTGTATATGGCTGGAATAAATTATTTGGTTAATTGGGAGTAAAAAGGAAACTACCCAAAAATGCTGGCATCACAAATATCTTAATGATTTGATCAAGTTATAAACACACACACACACAAACACACACACACATTTCCTATCAGGACTTAGTTAACAATTAAATCAAGATATATGGGTGATCAAAACACCCATGTCAGGGACATATAGGGAGGTCCCGGCAATGGGGCAGTGGTCTCTGAAGAACTCACAAAAGCAGCCATATGAGAAACCGAAGACAAAATCAGAGAGAACCACTTGGGTTTGAACTGGCTACTTTTTCATCATTTTTCTATATAACCTCAAAATTCTCTTCTCAAGGTATATTGCTTGACATAATTATAATAAAGAACATATTTTGGAAAATAATGATTTACACTCACCATCCCCTTTACTGCCCTTTGTTCCTCAGCAATTTTATTCCTGATATCATCATTCTATTGACACCACCTATTCTATTGACACAATAATTATATCTGCAGTTCTCTTGCCTGACTTGTCCAAGATATTTGACACTGTTGGCTACTTCCTCCTCCTTGAAATTTGTCCTTTGACATTTGTGGCAGATCTTCTGTCCTGGATCTCTTCCTCCACGTCTGGATTCCCCTGATGGACACTTCTGGATATTCCCTTAATTTAAATATTGTTGGCACTGACGTTCTATCCTTGGTTCTACTTTCTTCTATTCTGCATATTCTCTAGTGGTCATCTGTTCCAATCACTACCTTCCTTCTCATTACTTCCTGGCACAGGAGGCAAAATAAATGCATATATGAAATGGCTTTTTTCAATTTTCCCTAGTGAATCAATCTCTTTTAATCTCTTTTAGTGTAAAGTTCTATTTATTAGGATGAAGTGAAAACAGAAGTATTGGGCTAAACACCCATCCCAATGATAGGTTCCAGAGCATGGCCTGGTGAAGCTCTAGTGATAGGTGGGATTTGCAATGGTTCTTCTGAAGGTATACTTTGGCTTCTTCTGGTGCCTTCTTTGAGAGCAATTTAGGGGACCAATGCAATGTGAAACTCATCTAAACAAACAGTACTCACATCCCATAGCTTGAAACAGGGACTCAGTCTGCTTGTAAGGGACCCAATTCTCCATGATTTACACCCCCATTATTGCTACAACACTATATAATGCTTGCTAGATCACCTCAGAAGTGGAATCTGGTGATTGTCCTAGCATCTATCATAAAGACAGAGAAAGGACTTAATACAAGTGTGGCAAGGTAACAATTTGGGATATTAATTGTGGTTCCCCCCACCACTTCCAATAATCTTATTGCCATTCCCTCCTCCATTTAGTAGAAATACCCATTTACCTCAAGGAAAGATTGTTACAACAGAAACACTGAAGGACAGTATAGCTGTTGAGTCTCAAAAGAGTGTTCTGAAATTATTGCCAGAGACAACTGTTTCAGTAAAAAGGGCTTTTATGTTCCAAAATCTTGGCTTTTGAGTATCAAAACCAACGTTTTGAAAGGCTCTGAGGCTAAAGTTTGTTCCATATAAATACAGGCTTGGGGAGAAGAGATGAAGGATCAGAGGCCCCCTACCCTGGTAAGGTGAGGAGTCCATCAGTGCAGATGAGGGAAGGTAATCAAAAAGGAGAAGAAACAAGCTTAGATATCCAAGTTCTCTAAGAAAAGTCATGTCCTGTGCCCTATGCCAACTTTCAGGAAAGGGGAGTTTAGAAATTTCAGGAAAGTTTAAGAATCTGAGATCAGTGAGGACCTGTGCTTTACAGGCCAGATAGAGCCCATGAAAATGCCCAGGTACCAAAGACCCACCCTGAAGTGCATGTGGGAAGCACATGAAATTTTTTCATGTACCCAAGAGACCCAAGGAGGTGGCCAGGGAAAACCAGTGGGTCTGAAGCAGCCTCCCAGTTCCCTGAGAAGGGGCACAATAATTAGAGTGAAACTCTCATTCCAGACCACATGAAAATGCAAACTTCTCACTGGATGTGCCAAGGGGAAATGGGAATGCCAAGAGGAAATGTGGCAAAGGCCAAAGACTGGAAACCACCCCGACCACAAGGTCTTAATGTTACATAAGCCCCTGGGAAATTAAAAGCTCCCAAGGAGAGAGGGAGGAGGAGGAAACTGAATTGACTGGGTTCATTCTGAATTGCCCAATATTAAATTTCCTCATTAGTGGAAAGACGATATAATGAATTTAAGTTACATAAGTAGGCTAATTTATATTTTGGCATGCTTGAATTTGTAGACTTAGATTTTGTAACTCTTATATGCTTTCTGCTTAAGTGAATTTTAAAAAAATACAATAGGATCCTAGAAGTTGTGAGTAATCTTATACGATGACCAAGTCCCTCAGGCAAGTCCAACATACCGATTTCTAAATCGCCAAGCTTTAGACACCCTACCATCAGTATAACTTCCAACATCTACTCTCTTCTCCTGCCCTCTTTCCCCAAAAGGCAATCCAGATGACTTGAAGTAGGTGAGAAATGAGGGTAAGTGCTGCTTAGGTGGGCAGAGTCTGTCCCCCACACCCCCAAATGCCCCCAGAGTCATGGTCTGAATGTAGTAGCTTCTATACTTATTTAATAAAAATCTACGGGGCAGAATGGAAAAACACTGCACAAAATGAGCAATCACACAGATCCCTTTCGGGACACTTGTTCTGCTGCTTTCTGCCTCAGAGCTACTGCTGAGTTGGGAGAAGAGGGCATTGTTAGCTCTGAGCTGCTAGCAATGGCCCTCCCCTGTCAGTCCTGCTGCTATAGCTGCTGTTGTTGGCAGCTCTGCCTGTGGCAACTGCTCCCTTCTCCCACTGTGTGCCCACACTCGCAACCTATCCTCCAGCCTTCTCAGAAAAAGCTGCAGAATCAGGAACTCTGTGGCCTTCCACCGGATCAGACCCCTGCTCTTCTGCATCCCCGGATCCCAGGACTTCTAATTGCTCTCTGCTGGTCCATAGGAAGCTCAGCCTCAATCTCATGAATTAGACTCTTCTTGTGGCTGAATTCTTCCAACTTTGAAAGTTTTAACTTTCTCAAAGCACTTGCTAAGACTGAGAAGTCAAAAAGAGTGAAAGAACCCTAAGATGCAGCGTTTAGCATTTGGGGCCAGCTGTAAGCTAAATTCAATTTGAATTTTAAAATCTCAGTCTCTCAGAGCTAAGCAGGAGTTTCATCTCCTTAAAAAAAAAAAAAAAAAAGGATATTCTTGGCCAGCTGCATTCCCTTGTGGTACGGTGAGGATTAAGTTAAATTTGATTAATGGAGAAAACAAAAATCTGTTGGTTATAAAGTGATGTTTAAATAGAAGTTATTTCATGTTTCAACATTAAATCTGAAAGGTGTCCTCTGTTGCTTAAAATAAGTAAGAAATATGTGATGTAGTTGGATTAAAAATATATTAATCTTTTCTAAAATAACTAATCACAGCTGGGACAGGTAAAGGATTTAGGGAAAACAAAGACTACCTTGAATATTTTCCCTCTATCCAAATTTAAATGGAATGTTTGCAAGCTTATTAACTTTAATATTAGCAACTTTCTTGCTTCTGAATTTCTTTCTTCCATCCTAAATAGGAAAAGAAAATGTTGATGAATTTTGTTGACTTGGAATCCACTTCACTGACATTTAGGGACATTTTCCAGGGGCCAGGCAATGCTAGGGATACAAAGAGGTTTAAAATACAGGCTGAGTGTTTAGAGGACTCAAAACTATAGAAAGGTACAACCCACAAATGTTTATAGTATAATGGAAAGGATGTAGCAGTTATAAGAGTACTTTATAATTGGAATCCAGGGAAAGGTGCAATTAATCCACCCAGGGGTGGGTCAAGGAAGGATAGAGAAAAATATGTGACATTACAATTGAAGCCTCCCAGGGTATGTAGGGGTTTCTCCAGAAGACAAGCAGAGAAAAGCATACATGGCAGAAAGAACCACAAGCAAACTCATGATATGAGACATCCTTGGTATGCTCCATCTCTTCAATTCTTGGGGAATCATGGCTAAAGCCAAAGGTACATGGGACAGAGTGACAGTATAAGAGGCTGAAGAAGTAGATTGGAGCCTCCATATAGAAGAGACCTGTATGCCAGACTAAATAGTTTAGTTTTTATCCAGAGGCGTCCTTGATGCTTTTAATGAGGGCAGTGACTTGATTAAAGGGAGGACAGGGGATCAGATAGAGGCAAAGAAATCATATAGGAAGCTATTACAATAGTAGAGGCAATATGAGAAAAGGGGTGATTTTTTTTCTGGCTTAATCTAGACACAGCAGAAGAATGCTTTGCCAAATAACTGATTAACAATATTTATTAGTGGGCTAACATAAAATAGTTTGAACCATATGTAATTGCCATTTTTGTAGGTCAACATTGGTTGAGCATCAGCAATTTCATATGATTCAGTCTAATATAAAATGACTGCCCATAGCTCCTCTTAATTTAGGAGAGGTACAAGGAGCACATACCTTAGCAGAATTAAATTTCTAGTACTGGGGATCATAACTGTATAACTTGCTTTGTACATACCTACAACAGTATTGCCTATAACTAGATTCGTAATGCTCTGATAAGGGAAAAAAATCTGTCAAAAATATTGCTTAATATTTTGCTATTTCTCCTATCTCCCCATTGTTGTTTATTTAGAAGTATGTCATACAAGAAAGAAAAATATCACAATATACGTATAATGAGAAAGAGAAAGGAAAGTGAGATTCAAGGTAGTAGGAACAAGGGCAAAATAAAGAAATTGAGGGCAGAGTTTGCTAACTGCAACTAGAGAAAATGAGAGTTACATTGTGCGGGTAGATTTGCCTGAGGAAATTCAAAGAAGATCTCTCTGGATTTCAGCTAGAGAGAGGAAAGAAATCTGAGGCCAGTGATGGGCAGATGAGGATGACATTCTGAAGGAGCTCATGGTGTAGGAAGAGGACTTGGGAAGATTTGGGATGAATATTTCTTCTACCAGAGATGCAACATGATTTAGTCTGAATCCAGTCTCAGTAATAGCAACCCCCGCCCTGACAAACATTTGTGCACATGCACGCATACACACACACAAACACACACACGCACATCCGTACACATATACACAGTTCCTCTTTGGCTGAAAATTAACATTAAACTGTTCTATTCAAGGAACCAAGGTTTTTCTATCACACCCGAAGAAGTGACAAGTTGCAATTTCCCACCATGTGGTGCTACCCGGAGGGGGAAAGGAGGGACAGCAATCTGAGGAGGCAGAATGCAAGTGGGCCTGGAGATACTGAGGTTATGTTCTCACTCCCCCCGCCACCGCCCCGCACCCATGCCATACGGCGGGCTACACCTGTTCAGAGAACGAACTTCCACACAGAACACACCCCCTTGGCTCTCCCCTGAAACTGCAAACATTACAACCAAGAGAGGGAGTAAGTGGTCCCACATCAAAGAGCATTTCCAGATGAAGAGGAAATTTTGAAAAGCCAGCAGGGCTGTTAGCTTTCACAGTGAGGTCCAGTGGTCTGAACTCCTCCACTGACTCACCTGGATCTACCACCAGAGTTAACCACAAGCCTCCACCATGACCTAGTTTTTAGAAAAGTGGGAGTGCAGTGGCAGAAAACATGCAATAGGGTCCTGATGGAGAATCCATGATAGACTGCACAGCCTGCGGTTACACTGGAGGCTCGTCTGCTCTGATACACCAAAGAGGCACTGCTAGGTTGCAAAATTGGCAGTAACATTTTTCAGGTCCTCCCAGAAAGAGAGGTTTATTTCGCTAACCCTTGAATCTGCTGGCATTGAGAGTTGCTCTGACTAAAAGTGATGTTGTGTGTTCTCTGAGACTCAGCTTCAAAGGCCCTTGGGAACCAGAAACCATCACCCCATGAACCAGGTCAGCTAACCTGCTGGATGACAAGGGACAAATGCCTACCTCAGCCAATAGCCAGATGACCACCAGACAATGCAAGTGAGGCAATCCCGCCTGCTGAATCTTGGTGCAGGAGTGAGGTCAGCTGAGACCAGCAGAAATTCCCAGCTGATCCTAGCCCAAGTTGTGAACTAAAAAAACAGTTGCTGTTCGAAGCCACTAAATTTAAGGTGGACTATTATTCTGCAAAACCTGATGATAGAAAGGTGGTTGGAAAATGTGCATAATAAAATCATTATTTAGAATTCCTACAGAAGATCATTTTGAGTTCTTATTATGAGTTTTTTGGTTGTTTTTCCTGTTTTTTGTTTTCTCTTACTGTCTAGGTTTAGCTCCTATATCTCATTTCTCTCTGCTAGCTGCTTCTAGAAATCCTTTTTCTCCCCTTATTAATGCATTAAATCAGCTGCTGTTTAAGAAATCATATAATTAAGCATAAAATAAAGGGAAATGAGTCCAGAATAAGGGTCTAAGGACTCTTATCAGTAAAGTAAATAAAATGCAATGATTGTACTAATATTATGGTAGACTAGCTACTCTGAAGGCCTTTCCAATATGAGAGAACTATACTATATATAAACTGAAACAAACATTATTTTAAAGGCATTGCTGGACTCTCATAGAAGTAGCTGAGGAGCAGAGAGGGAGTGCTGAAACTCAAACCGTGAATGGAAGCCAATAGCAAATTTAAATGTACCCTGGGGACAAATAGCAATAATAGCACTAGAACTAAGAGACCACAGCTGGGGTGTGCTGCAAAGTGCAGAGCTCATCTTGAGAAGCCAGCATGAAGACAGGATGCTCTAAGGGGGCTAAGGAAGTCCCAGGACATAGGGTCCTCTAGCATCTGAAGAGCTTAAGAAAAGTCCTGCCTGGAAGAAAGCAAATCAAAGTTAGGCCCTCTGGGGCAGAGACCTTCAAGATGGCGGAAGAGTAAGACGTGGAGATCACCTTCCTCTCCACAAATACATCAGAAATACATCTACTGGTGGAACAACTCCTACAGAACACCTACTGAATGCTGGCAGAAGACCTGAGACTTCCCAAAAGGCAAGAAACTCCCCACGTACCTGGGTAGGGCAAAAGAAAAAAGAAAAAACAGAGACTAAAGAAGAGGGACAGGACCTGCATCTCTGGGAGGGAGCTGTGAAGGAGGAAAGGTTTCCACACACTAGGAAGTCCCTTCACTGGTGGAGATGGGGGGTGGCAGGGGGGAAAGCTTTGGAGCCATGGAGGAGAGCGCAGCAACAGGGGTGCGGAGGGAAAAGTAGAGAGATTCCCGCACAGAGGATTGGTGCCAACCAGCATTCACGGGCCCGAGAGGCTTGTCTGCTCACCCGCCGGGGAGGGTGGGGGTTGGGAGCTGAGGCTCGGGCATCGGAAGTCAGATCCCAGGGAGATGACTGGGGTTGGCTGCGTGAACACAGCCTGAAGGGGGCTAGTGCGCCACAGCTAGCCGGGAGGGAGTCCGGGAAACAGCCTGGACCTGCCTAAGAGGGAAGAGACCATTGTTTCTGGGTGCGCGAGGAGAGGGGATTCAGAGCACCGCCTAAACGAGCTCCAGAGATGGGTGCGAGCCACGGCTATCAGCACGGACTCAGAAGACTGGCATGAAACACTAAGGCTGCTGCTGCAGCCACCAAGAAGCCTGTGTGCAAGCACAGGTCACTATCCACACCACCCCACCCTGGGAGCATGTGCAGCCCACCACTGCCAGGGTTCCATAATGCAGAGAAAATTTCCCCAAGAGAACACATGGCGTGCCTGAGGCTGTTGCAATGTCACGCAGGCCTCTGCTGAAGCAGGCTCATCCCGCATTCTGTACCCCTCCCTCCCCCCGGCCTGAGTGAGGCAAAGCCCCCTGATCAGCTGCTATTTTAACCCCGGCCTGTCTGGGCGGGTAACAGATGCCCTCAGGCGACCTACACTCAGAGGCAGGGCCAAATCCAAAGCTAAACCCCAGGAGCTGTGCGAACAAACAAGAGAAAGGGAAATTCTCCCAGCAGCATCAGGAACAGTGGATTAAATCTCCACAATCAGCTTGATGTACCCTGTATTTCTGGAATACCTGAATAGACAACAAATCATCCCAAAATTGAGGCAGTGGACTTTGGGAGCAACTGTAGACTTGGGGTTTGCTTTCTGCATCTAACTTGTGTCTGGTCTTATGTGTATCTTACTTTAGTATTTAGAGTTTATTATCAATGGTAGATTTGTTTATTGATTTGGATACCTTTTTTTGTTTTATATATAGATATATATATATATTTTGCATTTTCTCTTTTTGTGAGTGTGTATGTGTTTGCTTCTTTGTGTGATATTGTCTGTATAGCTTTGCTTTTACCATTTGTCCTAGGGTTCTGAAAGTCTGTAGTGTTTTTCTTTTTTGTATACTTTTTAGCACTTACTATTCTTAGCGGTTTTGGTTTTGGTTTGGTTGCTGTCTTCTTTCTTTGTTTATTATTCTTTTTTTATTACTTTAAAATTTTTCTATTTTTAATAATTTTAATTTATTTTTTATCTTAATAACTTAATTTTATTTTACTATACTTTTTTCTTTCTTTCTGTCTTTTTTTCTCCCTTGTCTTCTGAGCTGTGTGGCTAACAGGGTCTTAGTGCTCCAGCCAGTGTCAGGCCTGTGCCTCTGAGGTGAGAAAGCTGAGTTCAGGACATTGGTCCACCAGAGACCTCCCGGCTCCACATAATATCAAATGGCAAAAGCTCTCCCAGAGATCTCCATCTCAACGTGAAGACCCAGCTCCACTCAAAGACCAGCAAGCTACAGTGCTGGACACCCTATGCCAAACAACTAGCAAGACAGGAACACAACCCCACTCATTAACAGAGAGGCTGCCTAAAATAATAATAAGGTCACAGACACCCCAAAACACATCACTGGACATGGTCCTGCCCACCAGAAAGACAAGATCCAACCTCATCCACCAGAACACAGGCACCAGTCCCCTAAACCAGGAAGCTTAACAACTCACTAAACCAACCTTAGCCACTGGGGGCAGACACCAAAAACAAGAGGAATTATGAAACTGCAGCCTGATAAAAGGAGACCCCAAATACAGTAAGTTAAGCGAGAAGACAGAGAAACACACAGCATGTGAAGGAGCAAGGTAAAAACCCACGAGACTAAACAAATGAAGAGGAAATAGGCAGTCTACCTGAAAAAGAATTCAGAGTAATGAGAGAAAAGATGATCCAAAATCTTGGAAATAGAATGGAGAAAATATAAGAAACGTTTAACAAGGACCTAGAAGAACTAAAGAGCAAACAAACAATGATGAAAAGGACGATAAATGAAATTAAAAATTCTCTAGAAGGAATCAATAGCAGAATAACTGAGTCAGAAGAAGGAATAAGTGATGTGGAAGATAAAATAGTGGGAATAACTACCACAGAGCAGAATAAAGCAAAAAGAAGGAAAAGAATTGAGGACAGTCTCAGAGAAATCTGGGACAACATTAAACATACCAACATTCGAATTATAGGAGTCCCACAAGAAGAGAAAAAAAAAGGGTATGAGAAAATATTTGAAGACATTATAGTTGAAAACTTCCTTAATACGGGAAAGGAAATAATCAAGTCCAGGAAGTGCAGAGAGTCCTATACAGGATAAATTCAAGGAGAAACACGCCAAGACACATATTAATAAAAAAATCAAAAACTAAATACAAAGAAAAAATATTAAAAGCAGCAAGGGAAAAGCAACAAATAACATACAAGGGACACCCCATAAGGTTAACAACTGATCTTTCAGCAGAAACTCTACAAGCAAGAAGGGAATGGCAGGACATATTTAAAGTGATGAAAGGGAAAAACCTCCAACCAAGGTTACTCTACTCAGCAAGGATCTCATTCAGATTTGACAGAGAAATTAAAACGTTTACAGACAAGCAAAAGCTAAGAGAATTCAGCACCACAAAACCAGCTTTACAACAAATGCTAAAGGAACTTCTCTAGGCAGGAAACAAAAGAGAAGGAAAAGACCTACAATAACAAACCCAAAACAATTAAGAAAATGGTAATAGGAACATACATATCGATAACAACTTTAAATGTAAGTGGATTAAATACTCCAACCAGAAGACACAGATTGGCTGAATGGATACAAAAATAAGACCTGTATATACGCTGTCTACAAGAGACCCACTTCAGACGTAGGGACACATACAGACTGAAAGTGAGGGATGGAGTAAGATATTCCATGCAAATGGAAATCAAAACAAACTGGAGGAACAATTCTCATATCAGACAAATAGACGGTAAAATAACGATTATTACAAGATACAAAGGACACCACATAATGATCAAGGGATCAATCCAAGAAGAAAACATAACAATGGTAAATATTTATGCACCCGATATTAGACCACCTCAATACAGAAGGCAACTGCTAACAGCTATAAAAGGGGAAATTGACAGTAACACAATCATAGTAGGGGATTTTAACACCCCACTTTCACCAATGGACAGATCATCCAAAATGAAACTAAATAAGGAAACACAAGCTTTAAATGAAGCATTAAAAAAGATGGACTCAACTGATATTTATAAGACATTCCATCCAAAACCAACAGAATACACTTTCTTCTCAAGTGCTCATGGAACATTCTCCAGGACAGATCATATCTTGGGTCACAAATCAAACCTTGGTAAATTTAAGAAAATTGAAATTATATCAACTATGTTTTCCGACAAAAACAGTATGAGATTAGATATCAATTACAGGAAAAAATCTGTAAAAAATACAAATACATGTAAGCTAAACAATACACTACTAAATAACCAAGAGATCACTGAAGAAATCAAAGAGGAAATAAAAAGATACCTAAAAACAAATGACAATGAAAACACGATGACCCAAAACCTATGGAATGCAGGAAAAGCAGTTCTAAGAGAGCAGTTTATAACAATACAATCCTACCTCAAGAAACAACATCTCAAATAAACAACCTAACCTTACACTTAGAGCAATTACAGAAAGAAGAACCAAAAAAACCCCCAAAGTTAGCAGAAGGAAAGAATTCATAAAGATCAGATCAGAAATAAATGAAAAAGAAATGAAGGAAACAAGAGCAAAAAGCAATAAAACTAAAAGCTGGCTCTTTGAGAAGATAAACAAAATTGATAAGCCATTAGTCACACTCATCAAGAAAAAAAGGGAGAAGACTCAAATCAATAGAATTAGAAATGAAAAAGGAGAAGTAACAACTGACACTGCAGAGATATAAATGATCATGAGGGATTACTACAAGCAACTATATGCCAATAAAATGGAGAACCTGGAAGAAATGGACAAATTCTTAGAAAAGCACAACCACCTGAGACTGAACCAGGCAGAAACAGAAAATATAAACAAACCAATCAGAAGGACTGAAATTGAAACTGTGATTAAAAATCTTACAAAAAACAAAAGCCCAGGACCAGATGGCTTCACAGGCGAATTCTATCAAACATTTACAGAAGAGCTAACACTTATCCTTCTCAAACACTTCCAAAATACAGCAGTGGGAGGAACACTCCCAAACTCATTCTATGAGGCCACCATCACCCTGATACAAAACCAGACAAAGATGTCACAAAGAAAAAAAACTACAGGCCAATATCACTGATGAACATAGATGCAAAAATCCTCAACAAAACACTAGCAAACAGAATCCAACAACACAATAAAAGGATCATACACCATGACCAAGTGCGGTCTATCCCAGTAATGCAGGATTCTTCAATATACGCAAATCAATCCAAGTGATTAACCATATTAACAAATTGAAGGAGAAAAACCATATGATTTTCTCAATAGATGCAGAAAAACCTTTTGACAATATTCAACACCCATTTATGATAAAAACCCTCCAAAAATTAGGCATAGAGGGAACTTACTTACCTCAATATAATAAAGGTCATATATGACAAACCCACAGCCACCATCGTGTTCAATGGTGAAAAAAGGAAACCATTTCCTCTAAGATCAGGAACAAGACAAGGTTGTCCACTCTCACCACTATTATTCAACATAGTTTTGGAAGTTTTAGCCACAGCACTCAGAGAAGAAAAAGAAATAAAAGGAATCAAAATCAGAAAAGAAGTAAAACAGTCACTGTTTGCAAATAACATGATACTAAATATAGAGAATCCTAAAGATGCTACCAGAAAACTACTAGAGCAAATCAATGAATTTGGTAAAGTAGCAGGATACAAAATTAATGTACAGAAATCTCTTGCATTCCTATACACTAATGATGAAAAATCTGAATGAGAAATTAAGGAAGCACCCCCATTTACCATTGCAACAAAAAGAATAAAATACCTAGTAATAAACCTACCTAAGGAGACAAAAGACCTGTATGCAGAAAACTATATGACACTGATGAAAGAAATTAAAGATGACACAAACAGATGTAGTGATGTACCATGTTCCTGGAATGGAAGAAACAATATTGTGAGAATGACTGTACTACCCAAAGCAATCTACAGATTCAATGCAATCCCTATCAAACTACCAATGGCATTTTTCACAGAACTGGAAAAAAAAAAACTTCACAATTTTTATCGTGTTTTCATTGTCATTTGTTTTTAGGTATCTTTTTATTTCCTCTTTGATTTCTTCAGTGATCTCTTGGTATTTAGTAGTGTATTGTTTAGCCTCCATGTATTTGTATTTTTTACAGATTTTTTCCTGTAATTGATATCTAATCTCATACTGTTTTGGTCGGAATTTTTATGGAAACACAAAAACCCCTAATAGCCAAAGCAATCTTTAGAATGAAAAACAGAGCTGGAGGAATCAGGCTCCTGGACTTCAGACAATACTACAATGCTACAGTAATAAAGACAGTATGGTACTGGCATAAAAACAGAAATATAGATCAATGGAACAGGATAGAAAGCCCAGAGATAAACCCACGCCCATAACATCATCTTACCTTTGATAAAGGAGGCACGAATATACAATGAAGAAAAGACAGCCTTGAAGAGGAACCAAGATGGCAGAGTAGAAGGACATGCTCTCACTCCCTCTTGTGAGAACACCAGAATCACAATTAGCTGCTGAACAGTCATTGACAGAAAGACACTGGAACTCACCAAAAAAATACCCCACATGCAAAGACAAAGGAGAAGCAATAATGAGATGGTAGGAGGGGAGCAATCACAGTAAAATCAAATCCCATAACTGCTGGGTGGGTGAGTCACAGACTGGAGAACACTTATACCACAGAAGTTCACCCACTAGAATGAAGGTTCTGGGCCTCACGTCAGGTTTCCCAACCTGGGGTTCTGGCAACGGGAGGAGGAATTCCTAGAGAATCAGACTTTGAAGCTTAGTGGGATTTGATTGCAGGGCTTCTACAGGACTTTGACAGGACTGGGGGAAACAAGACTCCACTCTTGGAGGGCACACACAAAGTAGTGTGTGCATTGGGATGCAGGGCAAGGAGCAGTGACCCCAGGGGAGACTGAACCAGACCTACCTGCTAGTGTTGGAGGGTCTGCTGCAGAGGCAGGGGGTGGCTGGGTCTCACTGTAGGGACAAGGACACTGGCAGCAGAAGTTCTGGGAAGTACTCCTTGGCGTGAGCCCTCCCAGAGTCTGTCATTAGCCCCACCAAAGAGCCCAGGTAGGCTCCAGTTTTGGGTTGCCTCAGGCAAAACAACCAACAGGGAGGGAACCCAGCCCCACCCATCAACAGTCAAGTGGATTAAAGTTTTACTGAGCTCTGCCCATCAGAGCAACAGTCAGCTCTATCCACCACCAACCCGCCCATCAGGAAACTTACACAAGCCCCTTAGATAGCCTCATCCACCAGAGGGCAGAGAACAGAAGCAAGAAAAACTACAATCCTGCAGCCTGTGGAACAAAAACCACATTCACAGAAAGATAGACAAGATGAAAAGGCAGGGCACTATGTACCAGATGAAGGAACAAGATAAAACCCCAGAAAAACAACTAAATGAAGTAGAGATAGGCAACGTTCCAGTAAAAGAATTCAGAATAATGATAGTGAAGATGATCCAGGACCTTGGAAAAAGAATGGAGGCAAAGATCGAGAAGGTGCAAGAAATGTTTAACAAAGACCTAGAAGAATTAAAGAACAAACAAACAGAGATGAACAATACAATAACTGGAATGAAAACTACACTAGAAGGAATCAATAGCAGAATAACTGAGGCAGAAGAATGGATAAGTGACCTGGAAGACAGAATGGTGGAATTCACTGCTGTGGAACAGACTAAAGAAAAAAGAATGAAAAGAAATGAAGACAGCCTAAGAGACCTCTGGGACAACATTAAATGCAACAACATTCTCATTATAGGGGTCCCAGAAGGAGAAGAGAGAGAGAAAGGACCAGAGAAAATATCTGAAGACATTATAGTCTAAAACTTCCCTAACATGGGAAAGGAAATACCCAGCCAAGCCCAGGAAGCGCAGAGAGTCCCATACAGGATAAACCCAAGGAGAAACATGCCAAGACACATAGTAATCAAATTGGCAAAAATTAAAGACAAAGAAAAATTATTGAAAGCAGCAAAGGAAAAACGACAAATAACATGTTAGGGAACTCCCATAAGATTAACAGCTGATTTCTCAGCAGAAACTCTACAAGCCAGAAGGGAGTGGCATGATATACTTAAAGTGATGAAGGGGAAGAAACTACAACCAAGTTTACTCTACCTGGCAAGGATCTCATTCAGATTCGATGGAGAAATCAAAAGCTTTATAGACAAGCAAAAGCTAAGAGAACTCAGCACCACCAGACCAGCTCTACAACAAATGCTAAAGGAACTTCTCTAAGTGGGAAACACAAGAGAAGAAAAGGACCTACAAAAACAAACCCAAAACAATTAAGAAAATGGTCATAGGAACATACATATCGATAATTACCTTAAACGTGAATGGACTAAATGCTACAACCAAAAGACACAGGCTTGCTGAATGGATACAAAAACAAGACCCATATATATGCTGTCTACAAGAGACCCACTTCAGACCTAGGGACACATAAAGACTGAAAGTGAGGGGATGGAAAAAGATATTTCATGTAAATGGAAATCAAAAGAAAGCTGGAGTAGCAATACTCATATCAGATAAAATAGACTTAAAAATAAAGAAGGTTACAAGAGAAAAGACAGGACACTACATAGTGATCAAGGGATCAATCCAAGAAGAAGATATAACAATTATAAATATATATGCACCCAACATAGGAGCACCTCAATACATAAGGCTAAGAGCTATAAAAGAGGAAATCGACAGTAACACAATAATAGTGGGGGACTTTAACACCTCACTTACACCAATGGACAGATCATCCAAAATGAAAATAAATAAGGAAACCTAAGCTTTAAATGATACAATAGACCAGATAGATTTAATTGATATTTATAGGACATTCCATCCAAAGACAGCAGATTACACTTTCTTTTCAAGTGTGCATGGAACATTCTCCAGGGTAGATCATATCTTGGGTCACAAATCAAGCCTCAGTAAATTTAAGAAAATTGAGATCATATGAAGCATCTTTTCTGACCACAACACTATGAGATTAGAAATGAATTACAGGGAAAAAAAGTAAAAAATACAAACACATAGAGGCTAAACAATACGTTACTAAATAACCAATAGATCACTGAAGAAATCAAAGAGGAAATTAAAAAATACTTAGAGACAAATGACAATGAAAACACGATGATCCAAAACCTATGGGATGCAGAAAAAGCAGTTCTAAGAGGGAAGTTTATAACTATACAAGCCTACCTCAAGAAACAAGAAAAATCTCAAATAAACCATCTAACCTTACACGTAAAGGAATTAGAGAAAGAAGAACAAAGAAAACCAAAAGTTAGCAGAAGGAAAGAAATCATAAAGATCAGAGCAGAAACAAATGAAATAGAAACAAAGAAAACAATAGCAAACATCAATAAAACTAAAAGTTGGTTCTTTGAGAAGATAAACAAAATTGATAAGCCATGAGCCAGACTCATCAAGAAAAAGAGGGAGAGGACTCAAATCAATAAAATTAAAAATGAAAAAGGAGAAGTTACAACAGACACCACAGAAATACAAAGCATCCTAAGAGACTACTACAAGCAACGGTATGCCAACAAAATGGACAACCTGGAAGAAATGGACAAATTCTTAGAAAGGTATAACCTTCCAAGACTGAACCAGGAAGAAATAGAAAATATGAACAGACAAATTACAAGTAATGAAATTGAAACTGTGATTAAAAATCTTTCAACAAACAAAGTCCAGGACCAGATGCCTTCACAGGTGAATTCTATCAAACATTTAGAGAAGAGCTAACACCCATCCTTCTCAAACTCTTCCAAAAAATTGCAGAGGAAGGAACACTCACAAACTCACTCTGTGAGGCCACCATCACTCTGATACCAAAACCAGAGAAAGATACTACAAAAAAAGAAAATTACAGACCAATATCACTGATGAGTATAGATGCAAAAATCCTCAACCAAATAGTAGCAAACAGTATCCAACAACACATTAAAAAGATCATACACCATGATCAAGTGGGATTTATCCCAGGGTTGTAAGGTTTCTTCAATATACACAAATCAATAAACATGATACACCACATTAACAAATTGAAAAATAAAAACCATATGATCATCTCAATAGATGCAGAAAAAGCTTTTGACAAAATTCAACACCCATTTATGATAAAAACTCTCCAGAAAGTGGGCATAGAGGGAACCTACCTCAACATAATAAAGTCCATATACAACAAACCCACAGCAAACGTCATTCTCAATGGTGAAAAACTGAAAGCACTTCCTCTGTGATCAGGAAGGAGACAAGGATGTTCACTCTCACCACTATTATTCAACATAGTTTTGGAAGTCCTAGCCATGGCAATCAGAGAAAAAAAAGAAATAAAAGGAATACAAATTGTAAAAGAAGAAGTAAAACTGTCACTGTTGGCAGATGACATGATACTATACATAGAGAGTCCTATAAATGCCACCAGAAAACTACTAGAGCTAATCAATGAATTTGGTAAAGTAGCAGGATACAAAATTAATGCACAGAAATCTCTTACATTCCTATATACTAATGATGAAAAATCTGAAAGTGAAATTAAGGAAACACTCCCATTTACCATTGCAACAAAAGAATAAAATACCTAGGAATAAACCTACGTAGGGAGAGAAAAGACCTGTATGCAGAAAACTATAAGACACTGGTGAAGGATATTAAAGAGGATACCAACAGATGGAGAGATATACCATGTTCTTTGATTGGAACAATCAATATTGTGAAAATGACTATACTACCCAAAGCAATCTACAGATTCAATGCAATCCCTATCAAATTACCAATGGCATTTTTTACAGAACTAGAACAAAAAGTCTTAAAATTTGTATGGAGACACAAAAGACCCCAAATAGCCAAAGCAGTCTTGAGGGAAAAAAATGGAGCTGGAGCAATCAGACTCCCTGACTTCAGAGTATACTACAAAGCTACAGTAATCAAGACAATATGGTACTGGCACAAAAACAGAAACATAGATCAATGGAACAAGATATAAAGCCCAGAGATATACCCACGCACCTATGGTCAACTAGTCTATGACAAAGGAGGCAAGGATATACAATGGACAAAAGACAGTCTTTTTAATAAGTGGTGCTGGGAAAACTGGACAGCTACATGTAAAAGAATGAAATTAGAACACTCCTTAACACCATACACAAAAATAAAACTCAAAATGGATAGGAGATCTAAATGTAAGGCTGGACACTATAAAACTCTTAGAGAAAAATATAGAAAGAACACTCTTTGACATAAATCACAGCAAGATCTTTTTTGATCCACCTCCTAGAGTAATGGAAATAAAACAAAAATAAACAAATGGGACCTAATGAAACTTGAAAACTTTTGCACAGCAAAGGAAACCATAAACAAGACGAAAAGACAACCCTCAGAATGGGAGAAAATATTTGCAAATGAAGCTATGGACAAAGGATTAATTTCCAAAATATATAAACATCTCATGCAGCTCAATACTAAAGAAACAAACAACCCAATCCAAAAATGGGCAGAAGACCTAAATAGACATTTCTCCAAAGAACACATACAGATGGCCAAGAAGCACATGAAAAGCTGCTCAACATCACTAATTATTAGAGAAATGCAAATCAAAACTACAATAAGGTATCACCTCACACCAGTTAGAATAGGCATCATCAGAAAATCTACAAACAACAAATGCTGGAGAGGGTGTGGAGAAAAGGGTATACTCTTGCACTGTTGGTGGGAATGTAAATTGATAAAGCCACTATGGAGAATAGTATGGAGGTTCCTTAAGAAACTAAAAATAGAATTACCTATGATCCAGCAATCCCACTTCTGGGCATATACCCAGAGAAAACCATAATTCAAAAAGACCCATGCACCCCAATGTTCATTGCAGCACTATTTACAATAGCCAGGTTATGGAAGCAACCTAAACACCCATCGACGTTTCCTTTGTCCATAGCTTCAAACAAATATTGAATATTAACGCATGTATGTGGAACCTAGAAAAATGGTGCAGATGAACCAGTTTGCAGGGCAGAAGTTGAGACACAGATGTAGAGAACAAACGTATGGACACCAAGGGGGGGAAGCCATGGAGGGGTGGGGATGATGGTGTGCTGAATTGGGCGATTGGGATTGACATGTATACACTGATGTGTATAAAATTGATGACTAATAAGAACTTGTTGTATAAAAAATAAAATAAAATAAAATTCAAAAAACCCCACTAATACTAAACTTTCTTTGGGTTATTTGTACGTAAATATGTTAATATAAATGTTTCTGACATTACATGAAATTCCTAAGAATCTTATATGTTCTGGTATAATGTTATAAGTCATAATTCTAGTTATTACTTTAAAATGTATATCTCTGAAGTAATTAAATTTCCTTGTCAATTGCATTATTATGAACTTTCATCAAATCTTTAACCGTGGTGATTTTTAAGTCTTTTGTCATTTACAGACAGTTCTGGGTGTACTCTGATGCTTTTGCAAAAATATTCCTATAAAAGGGTTTCATCTTCAAGGAATTCATGGAAAAGTCTCTGACAAGTGCAGGTTTCTGGTAACTGACTATACTGCTGAACTGAATGAAAAAGCATTTTCAGAACTCTAATGGAAAACTGATGAATTCATAAAATTGCTAGCAAAATATCAAGATGAAAAAGAAATTAGTTACATGGGACTGAGTGAACTCATGAGGATGACTATAATTTTTGTGACTTTCTGTTTGAATAAAAAAAATGTGATATAAATTTATGTAAAAAGAGCTTAATGTAAAACAATGCCACTCTTCTCACATATTTTCCTTGTTTTGGAAAATATAGATATTTTCCGTTAAAAAAAATAAAAGACAGCCTCTTCAATAAGTGGTGCTGGGAAAACTGAACAGCTACATGTAGAAGAATGAAATTAGAATGCTCCCTAACAGCATACACAAAAATAAACTCAAAATGGATTTCAGACCTAAATGTAAGGCCAAACATTGTAAAACTCTTAGAGGAAAACATAGGCAGAACACTCTATGACATAAACCACAGCAAGATCCTTTTTGACACAATTCCTAGAGAAATGGAAATAAAAAAAAAAAAACAAATGGGACCTAATCAAACTTACATGCTTTTGCACAGCAAAGGAAAACATAAACAAGACGAAAAGGCAGCCCTCAGAATGGGAGAAAATATTTGCAAATAAAGCAACTGACAAAGGATTAATTTCCAAAATATACAAGCAGCTCATGCAGCTCAATATGAAAAATAAACAACCAACCCAATCCAAAAATAGGAAGAAGATCTAAATAGACATTTCTCCAAAGAAGATATACAGATTGACAACAAACACGTGAAAGAATGTTCAACATCACTAATCATCAGAGAAATGCAAATCAAAAGTACAATGAGGTATATCACCTCACACCAGTCAGAATGGCCATCATCAAAAAATCTACAAACAGTAAATTCTGGAGAGGGTGTGGTGAAAAGGGAACCCTCTTGCACTGTTGGTGGGAATGTAAATTGATACAGCCACTAAACAGTATGGAGGTTCCTTAAACAACTAAAAAGAGAACTACAACACGACCCAGCAATCCCACTACTGGGCATATATCCTGAGAAAACCATAATTCAAAAAGAGTCATTTACCACAATGTTCATTGAAGCTCTATTTACAATAGCCAGGACATGGAAGCAACCTAAGTGTCCACTGACAGATGAATGGATAGAGAAAATGTGGCACATATATACGATGGAATATTACTCAGCAATAGAAAGAAATGAAATTGAGTTATTTGTAGTGAGGTGAATGGACCTAGGGTTTGTCATACAGAGTGAAGTATGTCAGAAAGAGAAAAACAAATACCATATGCTAACACATATATATGGAATCTAAAAAATAATAATAATGGTTCTAATGAACCTAGAGGCAGGACAAGAATAAAGACACAGATGTTGAGGTTGGACTTGAGGACACAGTGAGGGGGAAGGGTAAGCTGGGATGAAGTGAGAGAGTGGCATAAGCATATATACACTACCAAATATAAAAAAAAATAGCTAGTGCGAGGCAGCCACATAGCACAGGGAGATCAGCTCAGTGCTTTTTGGCCACCTAGAGAGGTGGGATATGGAGGGTGGGAGGGAGACACAAGAGGGAGGAGATATGGGGATATAGGTATATGTATAGCTGATTCATTTTGTTATAAAGCAGAAACTGACACACCATTGTAAAGCAATTATATTCCAATAAAGATGTTAAAAATAAATAAAGTAGGCCATTTACATTTAACATTAAAAATTAAAAAAAACTTACGCCCTCCGGAATAAAACAAATTAAACTAAATCAAATATGGGTTCAAAGTTTTTATAAAGTCACCAAACACACATGGAAACAAGCTACTAGGACTAAAAAACAATCTAGAGAGGGAAAAAAGCAAAGAATTTAAAACCTCAAGAACTTCAGGTACTAGAATTATTTGATTGGAAATATAAAATAAGTACAAATGAGATTTTTTTTAAAAGATAGAATAAAAATAAACATGGAACAAAATCTAATCAAATTACCAGGAAAATGTACAAAAATGAAATAAATAGAATTTTTAGAAGTGAAACAAAAAAAATCATATAATCATTGAAGTTGAAAACACACTGGACAGACTGATTATAGATGAAGAGAGACTTACCGAAAAAGCAGCAGAAAGACAAGAACAAAGAAATTTGTGAAGGAGAAAATAAAAAGCAAAGAGGATACAATAAAAAAACGTAACCTGTCATGAAAATCTCAGTGAATATAGTAGGAGGAAATACCTAAAAAAATAGTGACTGATACTTTTCTAAAAATTATGAACAATGAGAATTCAGAGATAAAGGAAGAAAAGCATATACAAGCAAGATAAATATGAAGAAAACTTCATGTAAATATTGAGTTAGCCAAAAAGTGTGTACAGGTTTTTCCGTAACATCTTATGAAAAAACCCAAACGAACTTTTTGGCCAACTGAAGATATGGTAGTAAAATAGATTAACACCAAACAGAAAAATAGGTCCTAAAAGAAGCAAGGGAGAAAAGACAGATCACTTACAAAAGAATGAAAGTTAGACTGAAAGCAGAGCTATACTTGAAGCTAGAAGACATGGAATTTCTGAATTTCTGAGAAAAAATGTAGACACTCTCAGGTAAACAAAACCTAAGAAAGCTTACCACTAGAAAGCTTTCCTTAAAGAGACTTCCAAAGGATATAAATTAAGAGTAAGGAAATGGGGGAGTTCCTTGGTGGCCTAGTGGTTAGGTAGGATTCCAGGTTTTCACTGCCACAGACCAGGTTCAATCCCTGGCTGGGGAACTGAGACCCCACAAGCCATGCAGCACAGCCAAAAAAAAAAAAAAAAAAAAGAATAAGAAAGTGGTCTTAGTGAGAAGGTCTAAGATATAAGAAGTAGTGGTGAGTTTTTATCATAAATGGATGTTGAATTTTCACTAAAGCTTTTTCTGCATCTACTGAGATGATGATATGGCCAACAATTCCACTCCTAGGTATACATAAAATAAAACCCCAAAAATACTAATTTGAAAAGATACATGTACCCCAATGTTCACAGCAGCATTATTAAAAATTTCTAAAATATGGAAGTAAACTAAGTGTCCAGCAACAGCTGAATGGATACAGAAGATGTGGTGTGTGTGTGTGTGTGTGTGTGTGTGTGTGTGTGTATACATATACACACAACTGAATATTACTCAGCCATAAAAAAGAATAAAACATAATAAAGGCCATATCTGGCAAACCCACAGCTAACATCATACTCAATGGTGCAAAACTGAAAGAATTTCATTTAAGATCAGGAACAAGACAAGTATGTCCATTCTTGCCACTTTCATTCAACATAGTTTTGCAAGTCCTAGCCACAGCAATCAGAGAAGAAAAAGAAATAAAAAGGAATCCAAATTGGAAAAGAAGTAAAACTGTAACTGTTTGCAGATGACATGATACTATACATAGCAAATCCTAAAGAAAACTATTAGAGCTCATCCATGCATTTGGTAAAGTGACAGGATACAAAATTAATACACAGAAATCTGTTGCATTTCTGTACACTAACAACAAAAGATCAGAAAGAGAAATTAAGGCAACAATCCCATTTACCATAACATCAAAAAGAATAAAATACCTAGGAATAAACCTACCTAAGGAGACAAAAGACCTGTACTCCAACAGCTATAAGACACTGATGAAAGAAATTGAAGATGACACAAACAGATAGAAAGGTATACCATGTTCTTGTATAGGCAGAATCAATTTTGTCAAAATGACTATACTACCCAAAGCAATCTACAGATTCAATGCCATACCTGTCAAATCACCAATGGCATTTTTCACAGAACTACAACAAAACATTTTTTAATTTGTATGGAGACACAAAAGACCCCAAATAGCCAAAGCAATCTTGAGAAAGAAAAACAAAGCTGGAGGAACCAGGCTCCCTGACTTCAGACTACATGACAAAACTACAGTCATCCAAAGAGTTCAGTTCTGGCACAAAAACAAAAATACAGATCAGTGGAACTGGATAGAAAGCCCAGAAATGAACACACGCACCTATGGTCAATTGATCTATGACAAAAGAGGGAAGACTATACATTGGAGGAAAGACAGTCTCTTCAATAAATGGTGGTGGGAAAATTGGACAGCTACATGTAAAAAAATGAAATGAGATCACTCTTTAACACCACACACAAAAATAAACTCAGAATGGATTAAAGACCTACATATAAGACCAGATACTATAAAAGTCTTAGAAGAAAACATAGGCAGAACACTCTCTGACATAAATTGCAGCAATATATTTTTTGACCCATCTCCCAGAGTAATGGAAACAAAAACAAACAAATGAGACCTAATTAAACTCAAAAGCTTTTGCACAGCAAAGGAAACCAAAAACAAAATGAAAAGACAACCCACTGAATGGGAGAAAATATTTGCAAATGATGCAACTGACAAAGGTTTAGTCTCCAAAATGTACAAACAGCTCATGTGGCTCAATACCATAAAAACAAACAACCCAATCAAAAAATGAGCAGGAGACCTAAATAGACATTTCTCCAAAGAAGACATCCAGATGGCCAAGAGGCACATGAAAAAATGTTCAACATCGCTAGTTATTAGAGAAATGCAAATAAAAACTGCAATGAGATATCGCCTCACACCAGAATGGCCATAATCAAAAAATCTACAAATAATACATGCTGGAGAGGGTGAACAGAAAAGGGAACTCTCCTACACTGCTGGTGGGAATGTAAATTGGTACGGCCACTATGGTGAACAGTATGGAGGTTCCTCAAAAAATCTAAAAATAGAATTACCATATATGACCCAGCAATCCCACCCCTGGGGATACATCTGGAGAAAAACTTGGTTCAAAGTATACATGCACCCCAATGTTCATTGCATCATAATAGCCAAGACATAGAAGCAACCTAAATGTCCTTTGAGAAATGAATAAATAAAGAAGATGTGGTACATATTTACAATGGAATATTACACAGCCTTTAAAAACAATGAAATAATGCCATTCACAGCAACATGGATGGACCTGGAGATTATGATACTAAGTGAAGTACGCCAGACAGAGAAAGACAAATATCATACGATATCGCTTATATTCAGAATCTAAAAAAATATGCAAATGAATTTATTTACAAAACAGAAACAGACCCACAGACTTGGAGAACAAAATTACCGGTATGAGAAGGGAAAGGTAGAGGGAGGGATAGACTGGGAGTTTGGGATTGACATGTACACACTGCTATATTTTAAATAAATAACCAACAAGGACCTACCATATAGCACAGGGAATTCTGCCCAGTATTCTGTAATAACCTAAATGGGAAAAGAATTTGAAACAGAATAGATACATGTATATGTATAATTGAATCACTTTGCTGTACACCTGAAACTAACACAATATTGTTAATCAACTATATTCCAGTATAAAATTAAAAAACTTTAAGAAAAGAAAAAAAAAGAATAAAATTTTGCCATTGTGGCAACATGGATGGACTTGGAGGGTATTATGCTAGGTGAAATAAGTCAGAGAAAGGCAAATGCTGTATGATATCACTTATATGTGAATCTAAAAAAATTAACAAACTAGTGAATATAACAAAAAAGAAGCAGATTCACAGATACAGAAAACAAACTAGTGGTTACCACTGGGGAGAGAGTAGTGGGAAGGGCAATACATGGGTAGGGGATTAATAGGTAAAAAATATTATGTATAAAATAAGCAACAGGGGAGGAGAGAAGATGGCGGAAGAGTAAGACGCGGAGATCACCTTCCTTCCCACAGATACAGTAGAAATACATCTACACGTGGAACTGCTCCTACAGAACACCCACTGAACGCTGGCAGAAAACGTCCGACCTCCAAAAAGGCAAGAAACTCCCCCCGTACTTGGGTAGGGCAAAAGAAAAAAGAAATAACAGAGACCAAAGAACAGGGACGGCACCTGCACCAGTGGGAGGGAGCTGTGAAGGAGGAAAGGTTTCCACGCACTAGGAAGCCCCTTCGCGGGCAGAGACTGCGGGTGGCAGAGGGGGGAAGATTCGGAGCCATGGAGGAGAGCGCAGCCACAGGGGTGCAGAGGGCAAAGCGGAGAGGTTCCCGCACGGAGGAGCGGTGCCGACCAGCACTCACCAGCCCAAGAGGCTTGTCTGCTCAGCCGCCGGGGCGGGCGGGGCTGGGAGCTGAGGCTCGGCTTCAGTCGGATCGCAGGGAGAGGACTGGGGTTGGCGGCGTGAACACAGCCTGAAGGGGTTAGTGCACCACAGCTGGCTGGGAGGGAGACCAGGAAAAGGTCTGCAGCTGCCGAAGAGGCAAGAGACTTTTTCTTGCCTCTTTGTTTCGCGGCGCGCAAGGAGAGGGGATTCAGAGCACCGCCTAAATGAACTCCAGAGAAGGGCGCGAGCCGCGGCCATCAGCGCGGACCCCAGAGACGGGCGTGAGACGCTGGGGCTGCTGCTGCCGCCTCCAAAAAGCCTGTGTGTGAGCACAGGTCACTCTCCACACCGCCCCTCCCAGTAGCCTGTGCAGCCCGCCACCGCCAGGCTCCCGTGATCCGGGGACAAGTTCCCCAGGAGAACACATGGCGCGCCTCAGGCTGCTGCAACGTCACGCCGGCCTCTGACGCCGCAGGCTTGCCCCGCCTCCTCTGTACCCCTCCCTCCCCGCGGCCTGGGTGAGCCAGAGTCCCCGAAGCAGCTGCTCCTTTAACCCCATCCTGTCTGGGCGGGGAACAGACGCCCTCAGGCGACCTACACGCAGAGGCGGGGCCAAATCCAAAGCTGAACCCCAGGAGCTGTGCGAACAGGGAAGAGAAGGGGAAATCTCTCCCAGCAGCCTCAGAAGCAGCGGATTAAAACTCCACAAACAACTTGATGTGCCTGCATCTGTTGAATACCCGAATAGACAACGAATCATCCGAAATTCAGGAGGTGGACTTTGGGAGCAGGATATATTAATTTTTCCGCTTTTCCTTTTTTTTGTGAGTGTATATGTATATGCTTCTGGGTGATATTTTGTCTGTATAGCTTTGCTTTACAATAGCTTTATTTTACTTCACTATATTATAGCCTCTTTCTTTCTTTCTTTCTATTTTTTCTCCCTTTTACTCTGAGCCGTGTGGACGAAAGGCTCTTGGTGCTCCAGCCAGGCATCAGGGCCGTGCCTCTGAGGTGGGAGGGCCAACTTCAGGACACTGGTCCACAAGAGACCTCCCAGCTCCACATAATACCAAACGGCAAAAATCTCTCAGAGATCTCCATCTCAACATCAAGACCCAGCTTCACTCAACGACCAGCAAGCTACAGTGCTGGACACCCTATGCCAAACAACTAGCAAGACAGGAACACAGCCCCATCCATTAGCAGAGAGGCTGCCTAAAATCATAATAAGGCCACAGACACCCCAAAATACACCACCAGACGTGGACGTGCCCACCAGAAAGACAAGATCCAGCCTCATCCACCAGAGCTCAGGCAATAGTCCCCTCCACCAGGAAGCCTACACAACCCACTGAACCAACCTTAGCCACTGGGGACAGATACCAAAAACAACGGGAACTATGAACCTGCAACCTATGATAAGGAGACCCCAAACACAGTAAGATAAGCAAAATGAGACGACAGAAAAACACACAGCAGATGAAGGAGCAGGGTCAAAACACACTAGACTTAACAAATGAAGAGGAAATAGGTAGTCTACCTGAAAAATAATTCAGAATAATGATAATAAGGATGATCCAAAATCTTGGAAATAGAATAGACAAAATGCAAGAAACATTTAACAAGGATGTAGAAGAACTAAAGAGGAACCAAGCAATGATGAAAAACACAATAAATGAAATTAAAAGTACTCTAGATGGGATCAATAGCAGAATAACTGAGGCAGAAGAAAGGATAAGTGACCTGGAAGATAAAATGGTGGAAATAACTACTGCAGAGCAGGATAAAGAAAAAAGAATGAAAAGAACTGAGGACAGTCTCAGAGACCTCTGGGACAACATCAAACACACCAACATTCGAATTATAGGGGTCCCAGAAGAAGAAGAGAAAAAGAAAGGGACTGAGAAAATATTTGAAGAGACTATAGTTGAAAACTTCCCTAATATGGGAAAGGAAATAGTTAATCAAGTCCTGGAAGCACAGAGAGTCCCATACAGGATAAATCCAAGGAGAAACACGCCAAGACACATATTAATCAAACTGTCAAGAATTAAATATAAGGAAAACATATTAAAGGCAGCAAGGGAAAAGCAACAAATAACACACAAGGGAATCCCCATAAGGTTAACATCTGATCTTTCAGCAGAAACTCTGCAAGCCAGAAGGGAGTGGCAGGATATACTTAAAGTGATGAAGGAGAAAAAGCTACAACCAAGATTACTCTACCCAGCAAGGATCTCATTCAGATGTGATGGAGAAATTAAAACCTTTACAGACAAGCAAAAGCTGAGAGAGTTCAGCACCACTAAACCAGCTTTACAACAAATGCTAAAGGAACTTCTCTAGGCAAGAAACACAAGAGAAGGAAAACACCTACAATAACAAACCCAAAACATTTAAGAAAATGGGAATAGGAACATACATATCGATAATTACCTTGAATGTAAATGGATTAAATGCTCCCACCAAAAGACACAGGCTGGCTGAATGGATACAAAAACAAGACCCATATATATGCTGTCTACAAGAGACCCACT
This sequence comes from Balaenoptera borealis, assembly GCF_965194805.1. NCBI lineage: Eukaryota > Metazoa > Chordata > Mammalia > Artiodactyla > Balaenopteridae > Balaenoptera > Balaenoptera borealis. Next base: position 53,506,111 of record NC_138860.1, on the reverse strand, counting down.
TCAGACCTAGAGACACATACAGACTGAAAGTGAGGGGATGGAAAAAGATATTCCATGCAAATGGAAATCAAAAGAAAGCTGGAGTAGCAATTCTCATATCAGACAAAATAGACTTTAAAATAAAGACTATTACAAGAGACAAAGAAGGACACTATATAATGATTAAGGGATCGATCCAAGAGGAAGGTATAACAATTGTAAATATTTATGCACCCAACATAGGAGCACCTCAATACATAAGGCAAATACGAACAGCCATAAAAGGGGAAATCGACAGCAACACAATCATAGTAGGGGACTTTAACACCCTACTTTCACCAATGGACAGATCATCCAAAATGAAAATAAATAAGGAAACACAAGCTTTAAATGATACATTAAACAAGATGGACTTAATTGATATTTATAGGACATTCCACCCAAAAACAACAGAATACACATTTTTCTCAAGTGCTCATGGAACATTCTCCAGGATAGATCATATCTTGGGTCACAAATCAAGCCTTGGTAAATTTAAGAAAATTGAAATCGTATTAAGTATCTTTTCCGACCACAACGCTATGAGACTATATATCAATTACAGGAAAAGATCTGTAAAAAATACAAACACATGGAGGCTACACAATACACTACTTAATAACGAAGTGATCACTGAAGAAATCAAAGGGGAAATCAAAAAATACCTAGAAACAAATGACAATGGAGATACGACGACCCAAAACCTATGGGACACAGCAAAAGCAGTGCTAAGAGGGAAGTTTATACAATACAAGCCTACCTCAAGAAACAGGAAACATCTCGAACAAACACCCTAAACTTGCACCTAAAGCAATTAGAGAAAGAAGAACAAAAAAACCCCAAAGCCAGCAGAAGGAAAGAAATCATAAAGCTTAGGTCAGAAATAAATGAAAAAGAAATGAAGGAAACAATAGCAAAAATCAATGAAACTAAAAGCTGGTTCTTTGAGAAGATAAACAAAATTGATAAACCATTAGCCAGACTCATCAAGAGAAAAAGGGAGAAGACTCAAATCAATAGAATTAGAAATGAAAAAGAAGAAGTAACCACTGACACTGCAGAAATACAAAAGATCATGAGAGATTACTACAAGCAACTCTATGCCAATAAAATGGACAACCTGGAAGAAATGGACAGATCCTTAGAAATGCACAAACTGCCGAGACTGAACCAGGAAGAAATAGAAAATATGAACAGACCAATCACAAGCACTGAAATTGAAACTGTGATTAAAAACCTTCCAACAAACAAAAGCCCAGGACCAGATGGCTTCACAGGCGAATTCTATCAAACATTTAGAGAAGAGCTAACACCTATCCTTCTCAAACTCTTCCAAAATATTGCAGAGGGAGGAACACTCCCCAACTCATTCTACGAGGCCACCATCACCCTGATACCAAAACCAGACAAAGATGTCACAAAGAAAGAAAACTACAGGCCAATATCACTGATGAACATAGATGCAAAAATCCTCAACAAAATACTAGCAAACAGAATCCAACAGCACATTAAAAGGATCATACACCATGATCAAGTGGGGTTTATCCCAGGAATGCAAGGATTCTTCAACATACGCAAATCAATCAATGTGATACACCATATTAACAAATTGAAGGAGAAAAACCATATGATCATCTCAATAGATGCAGAGAAAGCTTTCGACAAAATTCAACACCCATTTATGATAAAAGCCCTGCAGAAAGTAGGCATAGAGGGAACCTTCCTCAACATAATAAAGGCCATATATGACAAACCCACAGCCAACATTATCCTCAATGGTGAAAAACTGAAACCATTTCCACTAAGATCAGGAAGAAGACAAGGTTGCTCACTCTCACCACTATTCAACATAGTTTTGGAAGTGTTAGCCACAGCAATCAGAGAAGACAAAGAAATAAAAGGAATCCAAATCGGAAAAGAAGTAAAGCTGTCACTATTTGCAGATGACATGATACTATACATAGAGAATCCTAAAGATGCTACCAGAAAACTCCTAGAGCTAATCAATGAATTTGGTAAAGTAGCAGGATACAAAATTAATGCACAGAAATCTCTTGCTTTTCTATACACTAATGACGAAAAATCTGAAAGTGAAATTAAGAAAACACTCCCGTTTACCACTGCAACAAAAAGAATAAAATATCTAGGAATAAACCTACCTAAGGAGACAAAAGACCTGTATGCAGAAAATTATAAGACACTGATGAAAGAAATTAAAGATGATACAAATAGATGGAGAGATATACCATGTTCCTGGATTGGAAGAATCAACATTGTGAAAATGACTCTACTACCCAAAGCAATCTACAGATTCAATGCAATCCCTATCAAACTACCACTGGCATTTTTCACAGAACTAGAACAAAAAATTTCACAATTTGTATGGAAACACAAAAGACCCCGAATAGCCAAAGCAATCTTGAGAACGAAAAATGGAGCTGGGGGAATCAGGCTTCCTGACTTCAGACTATATTACAAAGCTTCAGTAATCAAGACAGTTTGGTACTGGCACAAAAACAGAAATATAGATCAATGGAACAGGATAGAAAGCCCAGAGATAAACCCACACACATATGGTCACCTTATCTTTGATAAAGGAGGCAAGCATATACAGTGGAGAAAAGACAGCCTCTTCAATAAGTGGTGCTGGGAAAATTGGACAGGTACATGTAAAAGTATGAAATTAGAACAGTCCCTGACACCTTGCACAAAAATAAACTCAAAATGGATTAAAGACCTAAGTGTAAGGGCAGACACTATCAAACTCTTAGAGGAAAACATAGGCAGAACACTCTATGACATACATCACAGCAAGATTCTTTTTGACCCAGCTCCCAGAGAAATGGAAATAAGAACACAAATAAACAAATGGGACCTAATGAAACTTAAAAGCTTTTGCACAGCAAAGGAAACCATAAACAAGACCAAAAGACAACCCTCAGAATGGGAGAAAATATTTGCAAATGAAGCAACTGACAAAGGATTAATCTCCAAGATTTACAAGCAGCTCATGCAGCTCAATAACAAAAAAACGAACAACCCAATCCAAAAATGGGCAGAAGACCTAAATAGACATTTCTACAAAGAAGATATACAGATGGCCTACAGACACATGAAAGAATGCTCAACATCATTAATCATTAGAGAAATGCAAATCAAAACTACAATGAGATATCATCTCACACCGGTCAGAATGGCCATCATCAAAAAATCTAGAAACAATAAATGCTGGAGAGGGTGTGGAGGAAAGGGAACACTCTTGCACTGTTGGTGGGAATGTAAATTGATACAGCCACTATGGAGAACAGTATGGAGGTTCCTTAAAAAACTACAAATAGAACTACCATACGACCCAGCAATCCCAATACTGGGCATATACCCTGAGAAAACCATAGGTCAAAAAGAGTCATGTACCAAAATGTTCATTGCAGCTCTATTTACAATAGCCAGGACATGGAAGCAACCTAAATGTCCATCGACAGATGAATGGATAAAGAAGATGTGGCACATACATACAATGGAATATTACTCAGCCATAAAAAGAAATGAAATGGAGGTATTTGTAATGAGGTGGATGGAGTTAGAGTCTGTCATACAGAGTGAAGTAAGTCAGAAAGAGAAAAACAAATACAGTATGCTAACACATATATACGGAATCTAAGGGAAAAAAAAAAAAAGGCCATGAAGAACCTAGTGGCAAGACGGGAATAAAGACACAGACCTACTAGAGAATGGACTTGAGGATATGGGGAGGGGGTGGGGTGAGATGTGCCAGGGTAAGAGAGTGTCATGGACATATATACACTACCAAATATAAAATAGATAACTAGTGGGAAGCAGCCGCATAGCACAGGGAGATCAGCTCGGTGCTTTGTGACCACCTAGAGGGGTGGGATGGGGAGGGTGGGAGGGAGGGAGATGCATGAGGGAAGAGAAATGGGAACATATTGTATATGTATAACTGATTCACTTTGTTATAAAGCAGAAGCTAACACACCATTGTAAGGCAATTATACTTCAATAAAGATGTTTAAAAAAAAATAAGCAACAAGGATATATTGTACAATGTGGGGGATATAGCCAATATTTTATAATAGCTATAAATGGAGTATAACCTTAAAAATTGTGAATCATTATATTGTACACATGTAACTTATATAATATTTTACATCAACTATACTTCAATAAAAAGAAAAGGAGTAGTGGTGAGCAAAGAAATAAATACATATTTAGGTAAATCAAAATAAATATTTTCTGTCAAAAATAATAGTAATAACAGGAAAAACATTACAGAATAAATACTTAGAAGAAAGGAAAAAAAGATAGAAACAAATATTAATGATCAGAAAACAAGAATAAATGGAAATGATGGTTCTTTGAAAAGGCCATTAAAAAGACAAACTTCTGGTGAGACTGATAAAGAAAAATAATATTAAGATGGAAGGTGGAGGATAACTATAGAAAAAGCAGACATTAAAAGCAATAAGAAAGTATGAGAAGGGATCAAGATGGCAGAGTAGAGGGATGTGGAGCTCACCTTCTCACACAAATACATCAAAAATACATCTACATGTAGAACAGTTCTCACAGAATACCTACTGAAAGCTTGCAGAAGACTTCATACAAACAAAGCAAGAAAAATCCCCACATAAATGGATAGGAGGAAGGGAAAAAGAGGAATTGGGATGGGACCTGTGCCCTTGGGAGGGATCTGTGAAAGAGGAAATGTTCCCTCACCCTGGGCACTCCCTTCCCTGGCTGGAAGGTCCACAAGCACAGACAGGGAGCTTCAGAGGCTCGAGAGCAGAGTGCAGGAGCTGGTCTGTAGCCCCACAGGGTAAAGAGAGACCAGCATAGATGATCCTTGCCATGTCACCACACTGCCCAGCCTGAAATGCACACCTGCTGGTGTGCACAGTGACTGGGTGCTGACTTTCTGGCTTCAGTGGGCAGACCCAGGGAGAGGACTCAGTTTGGCTGTGCAGAGACAGCCCCAAGGGCCTGAAGTATGGCCTGGGCCGCAAATGGGGGTGTGTGCAGGACAGAGTATGGGTCTGCCATAGGAGCCCCATTTTCAAGACAGGAAGGGAGGGGCATGGGTCCACCATAACAGCCTCATTATCAGGGTGCTCACAGTGGGCAAGGCTCCAGCCACCATGAGTTCTGCAAACTTTGTGGATGCACACATATGGAGGTGGGGTGACTTCCTGGCTCCCACTGCAGATGCAGGGGCACAGCTTCAGTGGGTTTTTACACCACTGGTTGTGTGAGTGCACATGCATGCCTAAGGGTCCTCTGAGCTGATTACCAGTGCTCCCATGATGGAGGCAGCCCCCAAGGGCAGTGCCAGCAACAGTGATCTTTGTGGATGCACATCAGGTGGCAGGCAGCATAACAGAGTCACACATCCTGGCAGACAGTTCCTGGGGAAGAACATACAGTGGCCCCTTCCCCAGAGGGAGCACTCCAGTCCTGCCTACATCACACCACAGCTTAGAACCAGATCTGGGGGCTCCTACTCCAACAACGGGGGAGCAGGATCTGCCCTCAAAAGGGTTGTGACAACCACAGAGCAAAGAGGGGACCCTGTCCAACACTCAGTCCAGGTTCTGGTCACCACAACACCAAACACACCCCTTATCAATGGGACAAGAGCCAGCACATACTGAGAAAAGATATGGCAAGCATGTATACTAAATAACAGCCCTCACAACAAGAATATTGGACTCATACAATCTACACAGGGTTGCTCCCACATAAAAACAGCCCTTCAAGACCACAGTAGATAACTGTTTCTCCTAAATTCATAGAGTCAGAGAAATATAAATAAAATGAAAAAGGAGAGGAACTACTCCCAATTAAAGAACAAGAAAAATCCCCAGAAAGAACAAACAGTGAAACAGACCTCTCAAGTCTACCAGACCCAGAGTTCTACCATATGACCCAGCAACCCCACTCCTGGGTATATACGCAGAGAAAACCATAATTCAAAAAGATACACGCACTCCAATTTTCATTGCAGCACTATTTACAATAGCCAGGAAAGGGAAGCAACCTAAATGTCCATCAACAGAAGAATGGATAAAGGAGATGTGGTACATATGTACAATGGAATATTACTCAGCCATAAAAAGAAACGAAATTGGGTTATTTGTAGTGAGGTGGATGGACCTACTACTTACTACAATAAGAACCCACTGAGAACTTACTGTATAACACAAGGAACGCTACTCAGTGCTCTGTGGTGACCTAAATGGGAAGGAAATCCAAAAAACAGGAGTTATATGTATACATATAGCTGATTCACTTTGTTGTACAGCAAAAACTAACACAATATTGTAAAATAACTATACTCCAATAAAAATTAATTAAAATGGGGGAGTTATAAAAATGCTGAAGGAATTAAGAAAGACTCTCAATAGAAATGCAGGTCACTGCAATGAAGAACTAGAAACCATAAACAGGAACCAATAAAAATTAGGCAACTCAACTGCCAACATGAAAACCAAGCTAAACACAATAAGTGGCAAACTAAATAATGTAGAAGACCGAATAAGTGACCTGGAAGATAGAATAACAGAACTCACCCAATCAGAACAGCAGACAGCAGACAAATGAAAAAAAAAAAAAAAAAAGGAAAGCAACATATGAGATCTATGGGATAATATAAAGCATGCTAATCTACACATAATAGGAATCCCAGAAGGAGAAGAAAGAGAAAGAAGGGTTGAAAATGTATTTGAAGAAATTATGTCTGAAATCTCCCCAAACCTAAAGAAGGAAACACACATCCAGGTACAGGAAGCACAGGGGATCCCAAACAAGATGAACCTAAACAGATCTACTCCAAGACATATCATAATCAAAATGGCAAAAGTTAAAGACAGAGGACTCTAAAGGCAGCAAGAGAAAAGAGTCAGTTACAAGGAAACCTCTATTAGACTATCAGCTGATTTCTCTACACAAACTTTGCAGGCCAGAAGGGAGTGGCAAGATATATTCAAAGACCTGAAAGGGAAAAACCAGCAACCTAGGATAGTCTATCCAGCAAGATTACCACTTAGAATGGAAGGAGACATAAAGAATTTCTCAGGCAAGCAAAAAGTAAAATAATACAGCAATACCAAACCTATCCTAAAAGAAGTATTGAAAGGTCTCCAAATAGAAAAGAATCTATAGGATATGGAAAAGCACAATAGGAAAGGTAACTATATAAAAGGATTGAAGATCACTTAAATAAGCCATTACATAGATTAAAAAACAATTTAAAAAAACTCTGTGAAAGCAATTATAACTAAAATGAATAGCAAAGGGATAAACATAAAAGATATAAAATGGGACATCAAAATCACAAAATGTGGGGGAGGGGAGTAAGAAAATTTATATATCTTTTAGAATGTGTTTGAGCTTATATGACTACCAGTCTAAAACAAGTGGATACAGTAATGGGTTAAGATACTTGAAAACTAGGGTAACAGCAAATCAAAAACATACAACAGATTCACAAAAACCAAAGAGGAAAAAAGAGAAACAAGTATAATACAAAAGAAAACCATCAAACCACAAAAGGAAAAACAAAAAGAAGGAAAAAGAAGAATTACAAAATCAACTGCAAAACAAGGTTTAAAATGACAATAAATACATACTATTGATAGTTACTTTAAATATCAATAGACTAGTGCTCTGATCAAAAGACATAGATTGGCAGATTGGATAACAAAACAAGAACATACAGTATGCTGCCTGCAAGAGACCCACTTTAGGATGAAGGACACACATAGATTGAAAGTGAGGCAATGGAAAAAGATGTTTCATACAAGTGGAAATGATACGAAAGTGGAGGTAGCAATACTCATATCAGAAAAAATAGACTTTAAAACAAAGACCATAAAGAAAGACAAAGAAGGACACTATATAATGATAAAAGAATCAATGTAAGAAGAGGATATCACACTCTTAACATATATGTACCCAATATAGGAGCATCTAAATACATAAAATAAATACTAACAGACATAAAGGGAGAAATTGACAGGAATACAAAAATATTAGGAGATTTTACCACCCCAATGGCATCAATGGACAGATCTTCCAGACAGAAAATCAGTGAGGCAACAGAGGTCCTAAATGAAACAATAGAACATTTAGATCTAATTGATGTTTACAGTACACAACATCCAAAACAAAACCAAAAAGAATACACTTTCTTTTCTAGTGCTCATGGAACATTTGCTATGATAGACCACATACTAGGACACAAAACAAGTCTCAACAAATTCAATATGATAGAAATTATATTAAGTATCTTTTCTGACCACAATGGCATGAAACTAGAAATCAAGCACAGAAAGAGAAAAGAGGTAAAATGATTACATGGAGACTAAACACATGCTACTAAAAAACCAATGGGTCAACAATGAAATGGAACAGAAAATTAAAAAATAACCTCAAGACAAATGACAATGAAAACACAACTATACAAAATCTACGGGAGGCAGCAAAAGCAATTCTAACAGGTAAGTTCATAGTGATACAGGCCTTGATCAAAAAATAAGAAAAATTCCAAATAAACAACCTAACCTACCACCTAAAAGAATTAGAAAAAGAAGAACAAACAAAACCTAAAGGCAGTAGAAGGAAGGCAGTAATAAGGTCAGAAATTTTTTAAAAATAGAGATTAAAAAAATCAAAAAGAGCTGGTTTTCAGAAAGGATAAAGAAAATTGAGAAACCTCTGGCCAGGCTCACTGAGAAGAGAGAGGACCCAAACAAACAAAATAAGAAATGAAAGAGGAGAAATAAAAACCAATACCACAGAAATATGAAATACCATAAGAAAATATTATGAACAGTTATATGCCACCAAATGGACAACCTAGAAGAAATGAACAAGTTTCTAGAAACATACAGCCTGCCAAAACTGAATCAGGATGAAGCAGATAATTTGAACAGATGGATCACTAGACGTGAAACAGAATCTGTAGTTAAAAAAAAAAACAAAACTCCCTGCAAACAAAAGTCCAGGACTGAATGGCTTCACTGCGGAATACTACCAAACATACAAAGAAGAACTTATACCCATCCTTTCAAACTCTTCCAAAAGACTGAAGAGGAGCAAACACTCCCAAAGTCATTCTAGGAAGCCATCATCACCCTGATACCAAAACCAGACAAAGACACTGCCAAAAAAACAAATTACAGGCCAATATCTTCGATTAATATCAACGCAAAAATACTCAACAAAATATGAGCAAACAAAATGCAACAACACATAAGAAGGATCATGCACCATGATCAAGTTGGAGTCATTCCAGGGTCACAAGAATGGTTCAACATACACAAATCAATCAATGTGATACACCACATCAACAACAGCAAAAATGACATGATCCTCTCAACAGATGCAGAAAAAGCATTTGATAAAATTCAACATCTATTTATGATAAAACTTCTCACCAAAGTGTGTATAGAAGGAACATATCTCAAAATAATAAAAAGCCATTTCTGACAAACCCACGGGAAAACCCAATGGTGAAAAGCTAAAATCTGGAAAAAGACAAGGATGCTCACTCTCAGCACTTCTATTCAACATAGTACTGGAAGTCCTAGCCACAGCAATCAGACAAGAAAAAGAAATAAAACGTATCCAAATCAGAAGGGAAGACGTAAAATTTTCATTATATTCAGATGACCTGATGCTATATACAGAAAACCCTAAAGTCTCCACACAAAAACTATTAGAACTGCTGCATTTTTTTACACTAACAATGAAATATCAGAAAGAGAAAGTAAAAAAATCAATCCCATTTAAAATTGCATCAAAAAAATGTCTAGGAATAAACTTAACCAAGGAGGTGAAACACTTCTATGCTAAGGACTATAAAACATTGATAAAGAAAACCAAAGATGATTCAAGGAAATGAAAAGATATCTATGCTTCTGGATTGGAAGTATTAATATAGTTAAAATGGCCATACCACCCAAAGCAATCTACAGATTTAATGTGATCCCTATCAAATTACTCATGACATTTTTTATAGAACTAGAACAAACAATCTTAAAAATTTATATGGAACCACAAAAGACCCAGAATTGCCAAAGCAATCCTGAGGAAAAAAGAACAAAGCTGGAGGCATAACCCTCCAGACTTCAGAAAACACTACAGTCATCAAAACAGCATGGTATTGGCACAAAAACAGACATATAGATCATTGGAACAAAATAGAGAGCCCAGAAAAAAACCTACACAGCCATGGTCAATTAAGTGGTGGAGAGAAAAGGGAACCCTCCTACACTGTTAGTGAGGATGTAAATTGGTGCATCTACTATGGAGAACAGTATGGAGGTTCCTTAAAAAATTAAAAATAGAGTTACCATATGATTCAGCAATCCTACTTCTGGGTATATATCCAGAAAAGACAAAAACTCTAAGTCTAAAAGATACATGCACCCACATGTTCATAGCAGCACTATCTACAATAGCCAAGACATGGAAGCAACCTAAGTGTCCATCAACAGATGAAAGGATAAGGAAGATGTGGTATATATATATATACAATGGAATATTATTCAGCCATAAAAAAGAATTTGCAGCAACATGAATGAAGCTAGAGATTATCATACTAAGTAAGTCAGAGAAAGACAGATATTTTATGATATCACTTATATGTAGAATCTAAAAAATGGTAGAAATGAACTTACTTACAAAACAGAAAGTAGGCTCAGACATAGAAAACAGAGTTATGGTTATCAAAAGGGAAGGGGGAGAGGGTAAATTAGGAGTACTGGATTAACAGATAACACTATATATAAAGTAAACAACAAGGATTTACTGTAAGGAACAGGGAACTATATTTGATATCTTGTAAAAACCTAAAATAAAAAAGAATTTAATAAAAAGAATATATATATATATATATAACTGAATCACTGCTGGACACCTGAAAGTTATACAGTATTGTATTGGGCTGGCCAAAAAGTTCGTTCGGGTTTTTCAGTAACATCTTACGGAAAAACCCAAACGAATTTTTGGTCAACCCAATAAATCAACTATATTTCAATTTAAAAAAAGAAAGTTGAATGAGTAACTTAATAACAAAAAAGTAGAATTAAAATTTGAAAAATTAGCTGAATTGGGCAAGATCATGGAAAATATAACATGAAAATCTACCCTGCAAGGCTTATATCCTTTAAAGAAATTATATCAGTAGTTAAAATATTTCCACAAAATATTGGAAAAAATTAACCCAGAAGTGTATAAAAATATGATGTCATAAATAGGTTGGAAGAATTTTATTATAAACCAGGAAAAAGATGCAACTACACCTGACTCTGTTCAATATTCTACTGAATGTTCGAGCCAGTGCAATAAAATGAGGGTAAAAATATAAGGATTGGAAAAGGAGCAAAACAAACATTTCACAGATAATATGGCTATCTACCAAAAAATCCATGATAAGTTATAGACAAATGGTTAGAATTTTTTGAAAAGTTTAACAAATCTGCCAAATGTATAATTAATATCTAAAAAAAATGATTTCTATGCAGCAGCAACAATTGTGTTTTTTAAATCTTTTACTCTTAACACTAGCAAAAAAAGTGTCTATCAAGGATTTGTAAAATATTTATGGAAAAAAAATTTTAAACTTTATTGAAAGATATTTTAAAAGACCTAAATAAATGTGTGTATATATATGTGTGTGTGTGTATGCATGCCCATAAATAGGAGTCTCAATATAATAAGACATCAATTCTCCCCAAATTAATCTTTATATTCAATGTAATTCCAATAAAATATTCAAGTTCTTAGAAAGTCTATTCTAAAATGGTTCGAAAGGATGTATGCACCCAGTGTTCTTGGCAGCACTGTTTACAATAGCCAAGACATGGAAGCAACTTAAATGTTCACTGACAAATGAATGGATAAAGAAGATGTGGTACATACATATAGTAGGATATTACTCAGCCATTAAAAAGAATGAAATAGTGCCATTTGCAGCAATGTGGATGGACCTGGAGATTATCATACTAAGTAGACAGAGAAAGGCAAATATCATATGATAACGCTTATATGTGGAATCTTAAAAAAATGGTATAAATGAACTTATTTACAAAACAGAAACAGACTCACAGACTTAGAGAATGAACTTATGGTTATCAGGCGGAAAAGGTGAGGGGGAGGGATAAATTGGGAGTTTGGGATTGACATATACACACTGTTATATTTAAAATAGACAACCAACAAGAACCTACTGTAAAATAAATGAATGAATAAATAAATAAAATTAAAAAAATAAAATCTATACAGATGAACAAAGACTGAAGAATAGCTAGGACACGCCTGTAGAAGAGAAAAATATAAATATCAAGATGTGTTTAAAAGCTGTGTAACTAAGTCGGTGTGGTATTGGTGTTGAAATTGATAGTTTAACTAAAGGAACAGAATACAGAACTCACAAATAGACCCATGCAAATATGAAAGCTTTATGTATGACTTAAGTATCACTGCAAATCAATGTGTAAAGAATGAATGAGTCAATCAATACAGGGATTCAAGGATATTAGGATACATGCATATTCACTTAGAAAAAAAATATGATCCATACCTCATACCATATATAAGATGACTTACAAAGACTTCAATGTGAAACTCAAAACTTTAAACATTTTAGAACATAGGAGAATAAATATGTAACTTGGGCTAAAAAGAGTTTCCTAAACAAGACACAAAGAGCAGTAAGCCTATGAAAAATACTGACTTGATCACTTTACAATTAATACCTTCTATTTCAAAAAAATCACAAAGTAAGCAAAAAGGCAAATCATAGAGTACGAACTTATTACAACATATTTAACTGACAAAAGATTAGTATAAAAACATACAAAGTACAACAATATCTTGCAATATCCTGCATATATATATGTATGTATATATCCTGCATATATATGTACCATATATATGGTACATATATATAATATATATGTATATACCAACTCAAAAAATGGGCAAATGATATAAAGAGTTATTTTATAGTGGAAGACACCTGAAGGTTAAACATTTGAAAAATGCTCAATGTTATTAGAAATTCTGGAAATGCACACAAATAAACCATATTTTACCCCATCTAGACTGCAAAAATCTACAAGTTTGACAATACCAAGTGATAGCAAGGATGTGAACAGCAAGACCTCTTATTTTCTACTAATAGAGGTGTAAATGTGTGCAACCATGTTGTGAAGCTGAATGTGCTCAAGCTCTATGATATGGCAATTCTACTGGTGGTATATTCTCTAGAGAAACTCACAAAGGTATAAGACAGAAAATGAATAAAATGTTCAAATCAGTATTATTTGTAACAACAGAAACCTGGATATCAACCAAATGCCAATCAACAGGAGAATGGATTAATAAATTATACAGTTGTCTACCCTTATCCGCAGAGGATATGTTCCAAGACCTTGTGGATGCCTGAGGCCACAGATAGTACTGAACCCTATATAAACTATGTTTTTTTCTATACATATACTTATGACAAGGTTTAATTTATAAATTAGGCACAGTAAGAGATTAACAGTAACTAATATTTAAATAGAACAATTAATATACTGTAATAAAAGTAATGTGAATATGGTCTCTCTCTCAATATATCTTAATATACTGTTCTCATCCTTTTTATGATGATGATGATGATGATGATGATGTGAGATCATAAAATGCCTACGTGATGAGACAAAGTGAGGTGAATGACATATGCATCGTAATGTAGCATTTGGCTACTACTGACCTTCTGATGACACCTCAAAAGGAGGAGCATCCTCTTCAGGTGATCCTGGATCACTGAGACCTGATGATGTGGATGGTTGATGTCAGGAGCAAACAATGTCAATGATTGAGTATCCTGGGTGGGATGAAGCAAGGCTGCAAAAGATTTCATCACACTCCTCAGGATGACGAACAATTTAAAACATGAATTGTATATTTCTGGAATTTTCCATTGAATATTTTCAGACTGTGGTTGAACACAGGTAATTGAAACTGTGGAAATCAAAACTATGCATAAGGGGAAACACGTGTATGTAAAATATAATATATATAGCAGTAAAAATGGATGAATATGTATTTTCTTTAACAAATATATAAAGCATGATCTATATGCCAGGAACTGTTCAAAGTTATTTCCAAATATTAACTTGTTTAATTGTTATAAAAATACAGTGAAATAGTGAAGTATTATTACCTCCATTTTGCAGAGAAGGACACTGGACACAGAGAGTATGTATAACAAACTAAATTTAAAAAAAAGCAAGTCCAGAAGACTACATACAGAATGATAGTTTATTTTACTAAAACTAAAAACCAAACAATGCTCAAGATTATGTTGTTTAGGGATATATATGTAAGAAAAAATTTTCAAAGAATAAGTGCATTATATGGCCAAAAATTTGGAGAGTAATTCACTCCAGAAGATTAGCAGGCCTGCAGATGGGAGATAGCTTTGAAAGTATTAGCAATTATCTAGCTTTTATGACAGGTGGTGGATTCATAGTTGATGATTATATCACTGTGCTTCATAGTGATGTATTACGTATAGTTTTGCTTATATTAAAATTATACTTTAAGAAGTTTAGCACCTGCATTTTGTGACATTTAGGTTCAGTGTTCAGGGAACTATTTTGCTTATTTACTGGTTTCCAGCTACACTCTTAAGAGATGGGATTGCTAAATAGTTGACTTCCAGAGAAGCAAAGCAAAACCATATATTTTTTTCTTTCAGTGTGTGTAGTCATTCTGAAGATAAATCAGGTTCAAATTAATGCTTATAGGAGAATAAATGGTCAAGACCTGATCTTTTCTTTTTAGCACACTAAGTGCAAAAAACAATTTGACCATTGAGAAATATATAAGCAGCTTCGACATCATCTCTCTCAAACCAATATGCCCACATTATTGTAAAAGTTGGAATAATAATAGTAATAAAAACAAGAATAACACTTCCAGTTTGAGCTCCAACATGTAAAAAGTTGAGAATTTATCACACTTGTCCTTAAGACAAGAAAACACTTGATAAACTGAAAATCAATGACTTTGTTGAACGCATCAGAGAGCTGAGTTTGTAGGGAGGGCTAACTGCCACTCCACAATCTGGACATGCAGGCTCATTCAGAGAGACATCCAAGATCTGCTTACCTAGAGCAGAAGCTGCTGGAGCAACTGATAGGAACACTTAAATAGTAATTTTGGTGAACTGTTCAGAGTGTGGACTAGCATGAGAGTGAGGAAATTCTGGAGATCACAGTCTAAGGGGTTCATCACATGTTCATACATCTCACCATGTTCTCACAGTTAAGATTCAAGAAAACACTTGTGGCTCTGGCAGGGTTGTAGATGGGAGAAAAATCACTGTAAAAGGCACTCAGAGCATTTTCCATTAGGAAGACCTACCCTCCAGGGAAAAAAACTTTACCAAATCCTTATCCCAGCTGAGGAAGAACATTTCTCCCACTCTCACCCACTCTACAATTCCTGTCTCATTTTAAGGGTAAAAAAAACTATACCATTGGGAAAACATTTGTAAGAGCCACAGCCCAGAGCCAAAAGCTTAGTAAAAAACTGAGATTTAGTCACAGGATCGTAGAATTCTTCCTCTCCCCCACATCTGACCACAGCCCCAGTGGGGATTCAGAGTACAGTGGCTTATAGCTTAAACAGTTGCAAGATATAGACTCTCTCCACAGAAGAATAAGAAGGGCATGCAAAAATCAAGAGGAGAGATAATAATAAGGACACCAGAGGAATTTGAACTCTCTGGCAACTACAGCTCCAGCTAACATTGAACACAAACTTATAGCCAGATTAACATAGATTCTCATATAAGTGTCCTCTATACATCAACACTGGTTACTTGATACATGTACATCTTTCAACAAAAGATTACAAGGCATGAGGAAGGAAGGAAGGAAGGAAGGAAGGAAGGGACGAAGGGAGGAAGGGAGGAAGGAAGGGAAGAAGAAAACTTTAAAGAGATAAAGCAAGCATCAGAATTAGACTCAATTATGACACAGATATCAGAATTACCAGATAGGAAATTTAAAATAACTATGACTACTATGTTAAGGGCTCAAATGTAAAAATAAACTGTAGGCAAGAACAGATGGGTAATGTAAGTAGAGTGATGGAAACATTAGGAAAGAATCAAAAGGAAAATGTGAGAAATCAAAAATGCTGTAACGTAAATAAATAATGCCTTTGATGGGTTTATTAGTAGACTGTACATTGCCAAAGAAAGAATCAGTAAGGTTGAAGATAGGTCAATAGAAACTTCCCAAACTGAAATACAAAGAAAAAAGAAGAACAACAAAAAACTTTCTAAGAAATGTGGGACAACTGCAAAAGACGTAGCATATGTGTAATGAAAATACAAGGTGAAGAAAGAGAGACGAGAGCAGAAGTGTTTGGAGAAATAATGAACTTTCCAAATAAAGACACCAAACCACAGATCAAATCATCTCAGAAGATGCCAAACAGGATAAATAACTACAATAGCAACAAAAGCCACTACACCTAAGCCTGTTATATTCAAACTTCTGTAAACCAAAGACAAAGAGGAAATCTTGAAAGAAATCAGAAATATCACCTTACCTAAGAATTACAGTGGGCTTCTCATCACAAACCATGCAAGAAGAAGAAAGTGTTGAAAGAAAAAGACACCAACCTAAAATTAAATAGCCAGTGAAACTGTTCTGTAAAAGTGAAGGAGAAATAAAAGCTTTTTTTTTAATAATAAAAAAAAACAGAGGAAATTCACCTTCAGTACACCTACCCTGAAAGAAATTTTAAAAGTTCTTCAGAGAGAAGAAAAATTATATACATCAAAAACAGAAATCTACATAAAGCAATGAAGCACATAAGAAAGGGAATAAATGAAGGTAAAACAAAGTCTTTTTTTGTTCTTAATCGATCTGAAAGTTAACTGCTCAAAGTAATAATACTAACAATAAATTGGGTAATTGTAGCATATGGGTAAGTGAAATGAATGGCAACAATCATAACAGATGGGAGGGAGGAATTGTGAATACTCTGTCACAAGGTATCTACACTACATGTGAAATAGCATGGTGCCACTTGAATGTGGACTTAGATTAGTTAAAAAATGTATATTGCACAGTCTAGGCAAACACTAATTTTTAAAATAAGTATAATTAATATGCTAAGAAATTAAATGTTATCATTTTAAATGCTCATTTAAAACTGAGATAGCAGATAAAAAGAAAAAAAGAACAAATGCAACTTACAGAAAATAGTTACAAATATGGTAGATATTAATTCAACTATATCAATAATGACTTTAAATGTGAATGGAGCAAATAAATCAATTGAAAGACAGAGATTGTCAGAAGGAATTTTTAAAAGATATAGAGACCTTGTAGACAACTGTATGTTATATACGAGAAACCCATTTTGAATATAAACACTCAAAATGATATAAAGAAGTGGAAATAAATATATACCATGCTAACAATAATCAAAAGAAAGCAGAAGTAGCTATTTTAATATCAGTCAAACCAGTCGTCAAAATAAGAAAAATTATCACTGATAAAGAGGAGCATCTCATGATGAAAAAAAGATCAATTCTCCATAAGACAGGGAAATGCTAAATGCGCATGGACATAACAACAGTGTCAGAACATGATATAACTCAAAGGAGAAGTAGGCAAAGCCACTACTACAGTTAGAGACTTTAACACCCCTCTTTCAGCAATTGAGAGATCAATAAGCAGGTAATCAGTAGAGATATAGTTAACCTAAACACCATAAATCAACTTTATAATTGGCATTTATATAATATGTCATCAAACAACAGCAGAATATACATTTTACAGACACACATATGGAACATTCACCAAGATAGACACTTTTCTGGCCATAAAACATCTTAACAAATTTTCAAAAATAGAAATTATACAAAGTATATTCTTAGATTATAATGAAATTTAACTAGAAATCCATAACAAAAATATAGCTGGATAATCTCAAAATATTTTGGAAACTTAGCCACATACTCCTACATAACACATGGGTCAAAGAAGAAATCTCAAGATAAATTATAAACATATTTTACTAAATGAAAATCAAAACATAACTTATCAAAATTTGTGTGGTGCAGAGGGAGCAGTGCTTAGAGGAATATTTGTAGCATTAAGTTTATATATTATAAAGGAAGAGAGATCTAAAATAAATAACCTGAACTTCCACCTTAGGAAAACAGAGAAAGAAGAGCAATTCAAGACTAAAGCAAGAGGAAAAATGACAAAAATTAGAGCATAAACCAATGAAATTGAAAACAAGGGGAAAAAAATCAAAGAAACTAAAAGTTGATCCTAATTCATCTAAATCAGGAATGGGTAACCTATCCTTCTCAAACTAGTCCAAAAATTGAAGAGGAAGGAACACTTCCAAACTCATTCTATGAGGTCAGTATTATACTAATACCAAAACCAAAAAAAGACACTACAAAAAGGAGCAAATTACAGACCAATATCCCTGATGAACATAGATGTAAAAATCCCCAACAAAATATTAGCAAAATGAATTCAACAATGCATTAAAAGGATCACACACCAAGATCCAGTGAGATTTATTCCAGGGATACAAGGATGATTCAATATCCACAAATCAATCAATGTGATACACCATGTTAACAAAATGAAAAATAAAAATTATATGATCATCTCAGTAGATGCAAAAAAAAGCTTCTGACAAAATTTAACATCCATTTATGATAAAAACTCTCAAAAAAGTGGGTATAGAGGGAACATACCTCAACATAATACAGGACATGTATGATAAATCCACAAATAACATCATATTCAACAGTAAAAAGCTAAAAGCTTTTCCTCTAAGATCAGAATGAAGACATGGATGCCCACATTTACCACTTTTATTCAACATAGCACTGGAAGTCCTCATGATAGCAATCAGAATAAAAGAAAAATAAAAAGTATTCAAAGTGGAAAAAAAGAAGTAAAACTGTAACTATTTGCAACTATTTGTTACTATTTATAGCTATTTTCTATATATAGAAAACCCTAAAGACTCTGCCAAAAAAACTTAGAACTAATAAATGAATTCAGTAAAGTTGCAGGATACAAAATTAATATATAGAAATCTGTTGTATTTCTATATACTAATAATAAGCTATAAGAAAGATAAATTAAGAAAACAATTTATAATTTCATTAAAAATATCTAGGAATAAGCTTATCCAAGGAGTTGAAAGACCTGTACTGTGTAAACAATAAGATGTTAATGATAGAAATTGAAGAAGACACAAACACATGGAAAGATACACAGTGCTCATGGATTGGCAGAATTAATATTGTTAAAATGTCCATATTACCCAAAGCAATCTATAGACTCAATGCAATCCCTATCAAAATAAATATGACTTTTTTTTTTTTAAAGAACTAGAACAAATAATCCTAAAATTTCTATGGAACTATGAAGACCTCAGATAGCCAAAGCAATCCTGAGAAAGAAAAACAAACTTGGAGGTATGAAGCACCCTGATTTCAAACTATGCTATAATACTATAGTCAACAAAACAGTATGGTGTTGGCACAAAAACAGACACATAGATCAAAAGAACAAAATAGAGATTCCAGAAAGAAACCCACATTTATATGGTCAATTAATCTATGACAAAGGAGGCAGAAATAGACCATGGGGAAAAGACAGCCTCTTCAATAAATGGTGTTTGGAAAACTGGCCAACTATCTGCAAAAGAATGAAACAAGACAACTTTCTTATACCATATATAAAAATAAACTAAAAATGGATTGAAGACAAATGTAAGACTGAAAACATAAAACTCCTAGAAGAAAACAGAGCCAGAAAGCTCTTTGACATTGGTCCTAAAATATTTTTTTGGATCTATTTCCTCAGGCAAAGGCAACAAAGCAAAAACTGGTTGTCCCAACAAATGGGACAACATCAAACTAAAAAGCCTTTCCACACCAAAGGAAACCATCAACAAAATGAAAAGGCAACCTACTAAATGGGACAAGGTACTTGCAAATGCTATGTCTCATAAAGGGTTAATGCCCAAAATACACAAAGAACTCATACAACTCAATATCAAAAAAACACAACAATCCAATTAAAAAATGGGCAAAGGATCTGAATAGATATTTTTCCAAGGAAGACATACAGATGGCAAAAAGGTACATGAAAAGATGCTCAACATCATTAGTCATCAGGAAAATGCAAATCAAAACTACAGTGAGATATCACCTCACACCTATCAGAATGGCTATTATGAAAAAGACAAGAAATAACAAGCACTGGGGAGCATGTGGAGAAAAGGGAATCCTCAAGCACTGTCGGTGAGAATGTAAATTGGTACAGCCACTATGGAAAACAGTATAGAGGATCCCCAAAGAGTTAAAAATAGAACAGCCATACATTTCAGCAATTCCACTTCTGGGTATTTATCTGAATAAAAATGAAAATGTTAATTCAAAGAGCTATATGCACCCCAATGTTCATTGCAGCATTATTCACAATTGCCAAGATATGGAAGCAACAGAAGTGTCCATCGATAGATGAATGAATAAAGGAGATGTGGTATATATACACAATTAAGTATTACTCACCACAAAAAAGAATGAAATCCTGCCATTTGTGACAACATGGATGGACCTAGAGAGTATTATTCTGAAATACATCAGACAGAGAAACACAAATACCATATGATTTCACTTATATGTGGAATCTGAAAAAACAATGAACAAACAAAACAGAAACAGACTCATAGAAAGAGAGAACAAACGGATGACTGTCAGAGGGGAGGGATGTGAGGGGATGGGTAGAATTAGGGGAAGGGGATTAAGAGTTACACACTTCCAGTTATAAAACAAATAAGTCATAGAGATGTGATGCACAGCATAGGGAATATAATCAATAATATTGTAATAACTTTGTATGATGACAGATGGCAATTAGACTTATGGTGATCATTTCATAATGTGTAAAAATATCAAATCACTATGTTGTACACCTGAAACTAATATAATATTGTATATCATATATATAATGATATATATAATATATATTTAATATGGCATTTATACTTCATTAAAAAAAAATTCCATTACCCCATCAAAGAAAACTCTGTTTCCCCATCACAAATGCCAGCCCCCATACCCCACCACCACTAAATTTTAGGGCAGAGATTTTGTTTAATTCAAAAACAAAGATTGTGGATACACCACCTTGCACTTGCCTGGCAAATAGGAGGTGCTGAAAGAGAGAAAAATAGAGACTCCCCTCACTCAAAGGGAAACAAGCATATTAAAGCTCAATAGACCCCATGTTGTGCTTAGCTTTGTTCCATGATTTGCTTTTCATGCTACACTTTGTCCTATCCTCCTAGCCAACATCTCCACATATTGCAGGACCTATTTCCACTGAGACTTTTCTCACATCCTTCTTTTTCTTCCCGTCCCTTGTGCATGGCAACCCTCCAACTGCAGCCAGCTACTTAAGAAGTGAGAGCTCACTGATTTATATTCCAGCTACCTTCTGGAAGGGGCTGTGGTCCAGCTGCACATTTGTGTATTCATTGAGCCATACTCCCTACTCCACAGCCTCCTGACAGCTGCAGATGGCAAAGACATTTTTCATAAGGCATGTGAGAGGAGGAGAGGGACAGGCTTAAACATCACCTGGAGGAGATAGCAGCTTTGGCACAACCAAGAGAGCAGTACTGATAGAGAATTAGAAACTGAATAGGGAGCAGATAATATCTTCTCATATTATTGATATCCATTTAAAACTACTATACAGTTTCACCATTATCAATTACTATCACACACTGTTCAGAATAGAATATTCTAAATACCCTGGAACTGTATTCGGGAGCTTACATGCAAAGGCATTGAACTTTAGTTTTCTCTCTTTCTCTCTCTTATCCTTTCTTTGATATGATCTTGCTGATCATAAGCCCTGGAGTAAACAGTTCAAAAACAAAAAAAGAACAAGAAGTTGAAATGGCTGAAAATATATAGGAAGCAAGTTAGTAAAAAAGAAAAGGGTCAGAAATCTAGTATTCTTGCTAAGAGTGGAGTTTACAAAGGAGGAGTTACCCATGGGACTTGGCTACCATCTCTCTAACAGCAACAGCAGTTGACACATCAAAAACAGAACAACTGGCCCACAGGAGAAGGAATCAATGAACCCACAGCTGAATCAAGAAGGATGTGTTTCTCTGATGAATGATCCTGCATCTTAAAAAAAAAAAAAGCAGTGGGCCACCTCTACCTGAGTTGCTCTCTCCTGTCATTCCACAGTTTATACTCCGTATTTTGGCCCCTGATAACATAAACCTAATATGACCCACTTGTGCTGTTTTCTGTATGTCTTCTTAATAAATCTAGTCTTTAGAACTACATTTCTTTAGGGCCATAACTGAATTACCCATTTAATTTTTCAAGCCTGATTTTAATATCTAACATGTCTGTGGGCAGGAACTTGTCCCTCCTCAAATACCTATCTTTCTCATAAAATGTTCAGGTCATAATAACACATATTGTTTTCTCTATGATGAGGCATATTATCTTTGTATTTTGAAGTAAATTTTCTTTCAGTTCGACACTGGCTTGCATTTCCTTCAATTTGAATGCAATTCCTAGTGAGAAATTAACTCAAATCCTGAGGTCTTTAATTTTCTTTCCTCTTCCCTCCCTGCTTTCTTCTCTTCTTATCTCTTCCATCTATCCATTAGATTACTCCAACAGATTGAAGGAGAGTATTCCAGACACTACTGAATATAGAGCACATTTACCCTATTTAACCACAAGAGGAACAGAGACATAACGTGAGAAAATACATCATCTAGAGTAGTGTTGGGAGGATCAGGCTTTTTCAGAACTAACTAACCATGGCTTCATTCAGTGCCACAGAGGCCATTCTATCTTTTGTGCTACAAAGCCACACGATGGGGTCCCACACAGGAAGACGCACCTGTTGGGGGCAGATCGAGATATTTGATGATAATACACACATACATATGATATTTCAAAAGAATGAATCTTAATGTGGAAGAATCTTTCTTCTTTTATCAGAGAAGAAATTTGGGGGTCAAAAAGAATCTACCTGGAGTGGCATTTTCATCACATAAGACTCAGATGCTATTTTCCGCCAGTGTGATGGCTCTTTGTAATAAAAATAGGCTCAAAAAGGAATCAAATATTCCTTACACAATACTATCAGGGTTTTTATTTCTCAAGATATAGGTTTAAAGTCATGTCAACAGGAAGAACATGCTTTCCTCTTTCAGGGAATAAACTGATTTTCTTCAACTCACTGTATCAAGAAATGTTTGCATTTGGGAAACTCAGAAAGAAACTGATCCCAGTCTTCAGTAGTGGAGAGTTGGAACTGGAAGCAAATCATCTTTTTTGCTGTCACTCTGCTCAGTCTGTCCCTATTTAGAGTCAGCAAACCCCAGGGTGACGGAAATAATCTACTTATCCACCTGAAATCTGGAATACTGATGTTTCCAAAACTCAAGTAGACATAGAGGCTCTAGATTCCTTTCTCATGGGTTTTCTGAAACAGCAGATTGGCTTCCCCACATCTGGGGAGAAAGACTTGACGAGTGACACATAAAGAGGACAAGAGTAAATTGGGGAAATAGAGAGGTGTCAAGAGAGGGCGTATTCATGTGGATCTCTCTCCAAACATCCAAACTACGAGGCAGAGACCATCCATCCCTTGTGTGTTAGGAGAATGAGTTAGTGATGTAAGTTTCCCAATTCTTGATCCACTCACTTTGCATTATCTCAGGATACCTCCCCATTCTTCATAAAAAGAGTTGCCTAAACTTCCGTCGGAGCTCTAATATGTGCAGTGTGGAAAAGGTAGAAATGGTACTGTTCAGGAATCAGGCAGGACCCTGATCACCATGTGGGCTCTGGCAGGCATGGGGCTGGTGGGGGAGCATGGAGGTCATCAGTGGCCTCACCCTGTGAACCACTGCATGGTTAGGCCTATCAACTACTTGCCCAAGACTCTCCAAGTTCCACCATGAGGGTCAGTGGGGCATTGAGGATCATTTCTTCTACCTGGTGGTAGAGAAAGCAGGGGTCCTTCCACACTCACAGTACAGTAGACATCTTGGTTAATGGCCCTAAATAAGAATCTAATTTGAGTCTGGAAGTACACATACAAAGCTAGAGTGTAAAAATCAAGACATATTTATCATGGAGAGGAAGACCAAAAAAACAGATTTGGATGTAAAATATGTGACTCCAAAAGATTCCCAATAATTGAGGCCAAGAAAAAAACTAGAAACTCAAAAGCAACTCAGGTTAGAACACAGCTAGAAGCATTCAAATTTTCTGGATTGAGAATTACCTGATCCAGTTTCAAGAGATACCTTATATTTATGTCCCACTTGTGTAAAACTTCTCTCACGTGATTCTCATAACAATCCTAGACAGAGAAGACTGATAAATTCATCCTAGGATTTAGAGATAACAGAATAGATACGTTCTCTGACTTTACCTCTTGTCTTGCTTTTTCCTATGTCTTCACTGTCCCAGGATCTATACTTTTCTTTTAGACTTTGTCTGTGTTGCAGGAACTTCTTAGATGCATGTCTATCCCATGCTTTCTTCTCTGAGAACTAGCCACCACCCATGGCCCCTGCTGAAGTGTGGACCAAGTACCAGCCTTCCATGTTGGGACCATGTGACCCTCTCTCTCCCAGGACACAGCTGACTGCATCTTGAATAGATTATTGACCCAAAGTGAGCCAGTTGTATTATCTCTCCTGGGAATTTTAGGTTTGGACATAGAGAATCTAGTTAAAGGATGTTGGGCATGGGATCTGAGAAGTCAAGTATGAGCTATAAAAAGAAGGGCTATAGAAGCCACTTCCTACCTCATTCATGCCAAGGCAGATAAAACTTGTCTCCACAGAGAAAAGAATGAAGCAGATGTGCTGACCACAGTGTGGGTGGGTATATGTGTTGCAGAGAGAGATGGACAGAGTAGTCTAGGCTTTAGTTTTTCCAGTTCCTGTGTCAAAACTTTCCTTTTAGTGCCTGGGTTTTATAAGTTTTCTCTGATCCCTTTCTTTAGCTTGAGAGGGTTTCTATTTCTTACAACCAAGACATCCCTGACAAAGATGATATAGATCCCCCTTTCAATGGAGCCACATTGATGCCCTACAAGCATCCCTTTGTTGACTGGAGTCAAGCTGGACCAGCCTTGACCCTCCCAACCTGTGGTAAAAGCTAAAAACTTGCTATTTCTATTCCACCTCCTGCTTTTTTTTTTTTTTTTAAATCACTGACATGTACTCTCTCCACTCCTCACCTTCCTCTTTTCACTGTGCACAATGGATCCCATATTTCATGGAAAATGAAAATCTCTACCTTTTTAGCCTTTCAATTTCTTGCTAAATGGAAAAAAGGCTGTCTTCAAAAGCCCTGTTTTCACTTTCAGTTCAAAACAGAAGGTACTTACTCTCTCACACCATATGTGCCATGGGGCCCTGAGAAGGAATCTTTGTTCTCCTATCTTCAGTGTTATACCATAGAACTTTCTTTTGACATATAAATCAACCACCTGCATCAGTTTCCTTGGTGCTGTATATTAGGGGGCATATGCTCATGTGCTGAATTGATCTATAGTATCTCACCATCGTTGTTCCTTTCTACAAGGCAGATGAGAAGTTTGCTACTACATTTCCTAGAATCCTATTCTGCACGTTTACTGTATGTAAATGTATGCCTCAGTTTAAAGAAAAAGTCTTTCTACTTGGAACACCTAGAATGATGTGTTTTTCTGACTCAATATTTTAGAGGGAGAAAATCTTTGTTTCTAATACTTACACTTCCTTTCATATGGAAGAAGTATCACTAGCTTTATACTCCTAGACCCTTTCTTCTCCCTTCATGGGGTGGGATGACCTAAATGATTCATGAGACTGGCTAAGGATGTAGGCATGCATGGATCTGCCTCTTTCTGTCCCCCTCCTTTCAGAAGCTCATCTTGCTTCAAAGAGCTTATCTTCTTTCCTGGTTTCTGATAATATGAAAGGGTTCTGCCTCTCACTCCCTAGAAGAAGCCCGTAGAGGTTCAGAGCTTCCTAAGCCTGGGTGGCTAAGCCTAGGGTTCAATATTAGACAGTAGACTTATGTGCAGATATAAGCTACATTGTCCAAAATTAATTTTATCAGTAATAAAGATTGCCTTTTTGATCCCCACCTGTTTTAATTCTTGTCTCTTTCTTAATTGGTTTCAAACTGAGATTGAATAAAGGATGCTATTTATGGGGTCCCATAAAACTCTAATATTATAATTCAGTTATTTGCAGGTAACACCCCCATCTCCATGTAACATCTCAGCAATCTTTCTCTTCACCCATGCCCCTCCATGATCCTATATTCCTTCACTTGTGGACAATCAGTTCAATAACCTCACTCCAGATGATGTCCTTGATCCCTTTAAATCCAAGAGCCCTCTTTTTCACTTAGCAACCCATTCCTAATACCTTGCCCTGACACAACCCAGCTCTGCCCCATGCCAAATTTTAAATTCCATTTTTTAACCTCAACCCTCAAAATATCTAGCTCTCTTACGTCCTCACTTTTCTCCAAGTCTACCAGGCCTGTGGACTTTCATCATTTCATATAGACCCTCTATTCTATGGTTCATCAATCAACATCTCCCTGTAATTGTAATTTGAACCCCTTCCACCTTGGTTCCTTAGCTATCTACCTTAAAGCAAATCCCTAACATAGATCAATCTAAACGTTCACATTCTGCATTCTTACACTTTAGTAGCTGTGTACTAATGGAGAAAATTCACTATTCTCTGGATTGATGCCACCCCTAAGATAAGGTCTTCAACTTCAGCTGGATCTTCATTGATGTTCTTTAATCTTTGCATATTTCCCTGGTCTAGGTCTGTCTAATTCACCACATTCCTTGAACTCCTAATTGTCCCTTTTCTCCCATACTCTCTGAATCTGACATTACGTCCCACATCACAAGGAAAATAATGGTCGCTGAATGAGAATTTCTATGAGTTCTTACCCACCCTATTATAAATAATCAAACACAACCATTTTTATCTCCCTCCTATTGGTCTCACAGGAAGAAAATGACCTGTCAAAAGTTTAGCCTTCCTCCCTAAACAAGGTTCCAGCCACTCAACCTCTAAGACTCTGACCCCATCGATAGGCTCCTCTATCCAACTTCTCTTTCATTCTGGCCATTTCTTCCTAGCTTGTGAGGATATAAATAGGCTCAAGTCTCTTCTATCTGAAAAAAAAAATCCCTTATCCCTCCATTTATTATCTATAATCTTTTTTTTTCTCTTCACAGAGAACTTATATCTCCACATAGGTTTTATTTCATCTTTTCAACCCATCTAAGGCAACCATTTTTGAGTTCCTATCATACCTGAATTCTCTAGTGATTTTGACACTGTTGGCCGTGCTTTTCTTGAAGCTCTTTCCTGTCTGGGATTCCTTATGACCTCTTTCTTCTGATTCTCCTTTACTTGCTTTGATAGCTACGTACTGTACCTCATAGCTCTTCTTCCACAATCTGCCCCTTACATGCTTAATGTTCCCACTGTTCTCACTCCTCTTCTCTTTTCATTCTGAATGCTCTCTCTGCATGATTTTATCTGTGTTCACAACTTCATCTACTATGTATAAATATTTGGCTTCAAAATCCTTACCTCTTACTCAGACTCTCTCCTGCTTTGTATCAGAGCTGTTCACAATACATTTCCATCTAGAATTCTCTATATAAACCTCAAACTGAGCATTCTCCAAAAGAAATTCATAGTCATCAAGCATAAAACCTGGTACTTTTCCTTTGCTTATTGACTCAGTGAAGGCAGCTTAATCTATTGAGTAGCCCATATCAGAAATCTGTAAGTCATTCTCTATTCCGCCCTTAGGCTCATATTCAACTTTCACTATGTCTTTCTTTTTCTACTTTCTTATTATGTCCCATATCTGTCACCTTTTTTCCATGTTTGTTATCATTTCCCTAATTTTTGCACTCATATATCTTGCTTAGACAATTGCAGAAGTTTCCTGATTGGTTTTCTGTATCTATCCTCATCTTTACCCAAGCCACCTGACACCAGGGAGATCTTTCTAATATACTCACTTAATAATGTTACTTTCCAGCTCAAGATTATCCCCTGGCTCACCATTACCCTTAGAAAAAAATACAAATTCTTTGACATAGCTTAGAAGACTTATTATTGGGTTGTGGCCAATCTCATTAGTCACACTCAATCCATGTTTGTTTAACTAAATTAAATGACTTAGCCAAGGTCACACACCTGGCAAATGGTGGGGCAAGGACTGAAATTCAAGATCCTTGGACTCCATGCCCAGTGCTTTCTTCATTGCTCCATCCCGCCCACACCATCATATTAGAGAAACAGAGATGTCACAAGCATCTAAAAGCTATGAACAGTCCAATGCTCCTTGTCACTTCCGTGTTCTGAGGTCTACAATTTAATGCTTTTGTGGTAAGCCAATGAGAGTCACCATTACCAGATGAAAAGTAATCAGTTTAGGCAGAGGCAGCTTCTGGTTCCCAATGAGCTCTTGGAGGAAGAAGACGGTTCCATGGTGATTAAATATTAATTAAAATTTCTGCAAAACAAGGAATATGAAGCGGCTATCCCAGAGGGGAAGCCTGCATCTTCAATTAATTTCTGTGCAGCCCCAAATTTTGCCTAACTTGCACTCTTTTCAAAGGTTCCATTTCCAGGTAAGACATTTTAAAACCGTGTTTGTTGCTTGTTTGTTTAAGTGGGTAGGTAGGTGAGAATAATTTGTCTGGGTTTTCCTGGCATTTAGATTATTAAACCACTTTTATGCCCTTAAAAAATTAAAGTGAAATTTTCAGTCCTCCTGGCCTGTGAGTCTATGGAGCCATGTCCTTTAAGCCTTTTTGGTTTTCCTTTTATTGCTGTTTCCAAGTCAGAATCTCCTCCTGACCTCTAATTATAAAGGGAGAGAAATCTGAAGGAACCTACAAGATGCAACCCATGCCACCCAGTCATCTCAGGACAGAATTGACCTAGAAAGCTCTTCCCCAAATTTTCTAAGTTCCAGTTTATTTCATAGAACTCTTGGACTTATTCCCATGTCATCCACTGCCAAGGGAACCTGCACAAAATATACCCAGTAGAAGCTCAACACCTCATTCCCAGAACTTGGTGGCACACATTTCTCAGCTTTTTGATCTGAGGCAAAGAGAGAGGAGTGCCTGCATGTTCCATGGAAGTGTGAGAGTGCAGTTAGTAACTCAGCAGGAGCCAGTTGCAGAATCCCGTCATAATGGCAGGTTTTGTGAAAGGGCCTGGAGGTGTTTGCTGCACCTCACACTAACTATTTCTCTCATAAAGAAGTTGGTGTAAAGTCATTTAATGACTGAGTGTTAAGTGAACACCTAATTATGTCAGGTTGGTGAACTCTAGGCTCCCAGGGGCTGGTAGAGTTTGTTTTTTACCCTTCTTTACAGCACCCACTTTGCCTTTCTTTCCTTACCCTCAGTTGTATGGAACTTTTAGGCCACGTTTTTTAAAAAGCTGTATTGAAGAAAATAGAGTTATTCAATGCTAAATGAAATAATGGCAGTATTCCTCAGAGTTTTCAAAGACTAATTGTTTAAAAATTGAAAAATGTGATATGCTAGGTGAGTAAGAATTCTGAAATATATGAAATACAGGTTCAAATTCCACTTTTGGGGGCACGGGCAGGGGCAAGGATGGCGTCTGCCAGTCTCCCTCCCAAAGATTGCCTCAACAGTCCCCATATGTGAGTCAAAGCAGATGGCTGTGTCTCAGGTTGATGCTCCAAGACAGCAAATGAACCTCTTCCACACACAGTCTGGGAGCCCCTTGCTGGGACACTTCCCTCCTGGTCCCTGAGGCATATTCAAAGAAGACATCCAGACAGCTCCTTGTGGTGTTTAGAGAGCAGCCCCTGTTGAAGCTCTTCTCAAGAGTAATAAAGTCACCAACCAAGATGTTGACCTGACCAGCTCTCATTTTGAACAACCATGTGGCTGACAGGGTCTTGGTGCTCCAGCCGGGTGTAAGGCCTGAGCAACTGAGGTGGGAGAGCCAAGTTCAGGACATTGGTCCACCAGAGCCCTCCCAGCCACACATAATATCAAATGGCCAAAGCCCTCGTAGAGATCTCCATCTCAACATGAAGACCCACCTCCACTCAACAACGAGCAAGTTACAGTGCTGGACACCCTATGCCAAACAACTAGCAACACAGGAACACAACCCCACCCATTAACAGAGAGGCTGCCTAAAATCATAATAAGGTCAGAGACACCCCAAAACACACCACCGGACACAGTCCTGCCCAAAAGAAAGACAAGACACAGCCTCATCAACCAGAACACAGGCACCAGTCCCCTCAACCAGGAAGCCTACATAACCCACTGAGCCAACCTTACCCACTGGGGGCAGACACCAAAAACAATGGGAACTATGAACCTGCAGCCTGTGAAGAGGAGACACCAAAGACAGTAAGTTAAGCAAAATGAGAAGACAGAGAAATAAAAAGCAGGTGAAGCAGCAAGGTAAAAACCCACCAGACCTAACAAATAAAGAGGAAATAGGCAGTCTACCTGAAAAAGAATTCAGAGTAATGATAGTAAAGATGATCCAAAATCTTGGAAATAGAATGGAGAAAACACAAGAAACGTTTAACAAGGACCTAGAAGAACTAAAGAGCAAACAAACAATGCTGAACAACACAATAAATGAAATTAAAAATTCTCTAGAAGGAATCAATAGCAGAATAACTGAGGCAGAAGAAAGGATAAGTGAGCTGGAAGATAAAATCGTGGAAATAACTACTGCAGAGCAGATTAAAGAAAAAGGAATGAAAAGAATTGAGGACAGTCTCAGAGAAAACTGGGACAACATTAAACGTACCAGCATTTGAATTATAGGGGCCCCAGAAGAAGAAGAGAAAAAGAAAGGGACTGAGAAAATATTTGAAGAGATTATAGTTGAAAACTTCCCTAATATGGGAAAGGAAATAGTCAATCAAGTCCAGGAAGTGCAGAGGGTCCCACACAGGATAAATCCAATGAGAAATACGCCAAGACACATCAAACTATCAAAAATTAAATACAAAGAAAAAATATTAAAAGCACCAAGGGAAAAGCAACAAATAACATACAAGGGAATCCCCATAAGGTTAACAGCTGATCCTTCAGCAGAAACTCTGCAAGCCAGAAGGGTGTGGCAGGACATATTTAAAGTGATGAAAGAGAAAAACCTACAACCAAGATTACTCTACCCAGGAAGGACCTCATTCTTGCTGGAGATATTAAAATATAAGGATGGAGATATTAAAAACCTTACAAACAAGGAAAACCTAATAGATTTCACCACCACCAAACCAGCTTTACAACAAATGCTAAAGGAACTTCTCTAGGCAGGAAACACAAGGGAAGGAAAACAGCTACAATAACAAACCCAGAACAATTAAGAAAATGGAAATAGGAACACACATATCAATAACTATCTTAAATGTAAATGGATTAAATGCTCCAACCAAAAGACATAAACTGGCTGAATGGTTACAAAAACAAGACCTGTACATATGCTGTCTACAAGAGACCCACTTCAGACCTAGGGACACAGACAGACTGAAAGTGAGGGGATGGAAAAAGATATTCTATGCAAATGGAAATCAAAACAAAGCTGGAGTACCAAGTCTCATATCAGACAAAATACACTTTAAAATAAAGACTATTACAAGAGACAAAGAAGGACACTACATAATGATCAAGGGATCAATCCAAGAAGAAGATATAACAATTGTAAATATTTATGCACCTAACATAGGAGCACCTCAATACATAAGGCAAATGCTAACACCCCATGAAAGGGGAAATCGACAGTAACACAATAATAGTACGGGACTTTAACACCCTGCTTTCACCAATGGACAGATCATCTAAAATGAAAATAAATAAGGAAACACAAGCTTTAAAGGATACATTAAACAAGATGGACTTAATTGATACTTATAGGACATTCCATCCAAAAACAACAGAATACACTTTCTTCTCAAGTGCTCATGGAACATTCTCCAGGATAGATCATACCTTGGGTCACATATCAAGCCTTGGTAAATTTAAGAAAATTGAAATTGTATCAAGTGTCTTTTCTGACCACAACACTATGAGACTAGATATCAATTACAGGAAAAAAAATTGTGAAAAATAAAAACACATGGAGGCTAAACAATACACTACTAAATAACCGAGAGATCACTGAAGAAATCAAAGAGGAAATCAAAAAATACCTAGAAACAAATGACAATGAAAACACGACAACCCAAAACCTGTGGGATGCAGCAAAAGCAGTTCTAAGAGGGAAGTTTATATCAATACAATCCTATTTCAAGAAACAAGAAACATCTCAAATAAACAACCTAACCTTACATCTAAATCAATTAGAGAAAGAAGAACAAAAATACCCCAAAGTTAGCAGAAGGAAAGAAATCATAAAGATCAGATCAGAAATAAATGAAAAAGAAATGAAGGAAATGATAGCAAAGATCAGTAAAATTAAAAGCTGTTTTATTTGAGAAGATAAACAAAATTGATAAACCACTAGCCAGACTCCTCAAGAAAACAAGGGAAAAGACTCAACTCAATAGAATTAGAAAAGAAAAAGGAGAAGTAACAACTGACACTGCAGAAATACAAAGGATCGTGAGAGATTACTACAAGCAACTATGTGCCAATAACATGGACAACCTGGAAGAAATGGACAAATTCTTAGAAAAGCACAACCTCCCAAGACTGAACCAGGAAGAAATAGAAAATATGAACAGACCAATCACAAGCACTGAAATTGAAGCTGTGATTAAAAATCTTCCAAAAAACAAAAGCCCAGGACTATATGGATTCACAGGTGAATTCTATCAAACATTTAGAGAATAGCTAACACCTATGCTTCTCAAACTCTTCCAAAATATAGCAGAGAGCAGAACACTCCCAAACTCATTCTATGAGGCCACCATCACCCTGATACCAAAACCAGACAAAGATACTACAAAAAAAGAAAACTACAGACCAATATCACCGATGAACATAGATGCAAAATTCCTC
Source organism: Balaenoptera borealis (assembly GCF_965194805.1). NCBI lineage: Eukaryota > Metazoa > Chordata > Mammalia > Artiodactyla > Balaenopteridae > Balaenoptera > Balaenoptera borealis. Next base: position 53,472,896 of record NC_138860.1, on the reverse strand, counting down.
AACAAAATACTAGCAAACAGAATCCAACAGCACATTAAAAGGATCATAAACCACTATCAAGTGGGGTTTATCCCAGGAATGCAAGGATTCTTCAATATATGCAAATCAAACAATGTGATAAACCATATTAACAAATTGAAGGATAAAAACCATATGATTATCTCAATAGATGCAGAAAAAGCTTTTGACATAATTCAACACCACTTTATGATAAAAACCCTGCAGAAAGTAGGCATAGAGGGAAATTTCCTCAACATAATAAAGGCCATATATGAAAAAAAAACACAGCCAACATCATTTTCAATGGTGAAATACTGCAAATATTTCCACTAAGATCAGGAACAAGATAAAGTTGCCCACTCTCACCACTCTTATTCAACATAGTTTTGGAAGTTTAAGCCACAGAAATCAGAGAAGAAAAAGAAATAAAAGGAATCCAAATCGGAAAAGAAGAAGCAAAGCTGTCACTGTTTGCAGATGACATGATACTAAACATAGATAATCCAAAAGATGCTACCAAAAAACTACTAGAGCTAATCAATGAATTTGGTAAAGTAGCAGGATATAAAATTAATGCACAGAAATCTCTTGCATTCCTATACACTAATGATGAAAATCTGAAAGAGAAATTAAGGAAACACTCCCATATAACATTGCAACAAAAAGAAGAAAATACCTAAGAATAAACCTACCTAAGGAGACAAAAGACCTGTATGATGAAAACTATAAGACACTGATGAAAGTAATTAAAGATGATACAAACAGATGTAGACATATACCATGTTCTTGGATTCAAAGAATCAACATTGTGAAAATGACTATACTACCCAAAGCAATCTACAGATTCAATGCAATCCCTATCAAAGTACCAATGGCATTTTTCACAGAACTAGAACAAAAAATTTCACAGTTTGTATGGAAACAAAAAAGAGCCCAAATAGCCAAAGCAATCTTGAGAAAGAAAAATGGAGCTGGTGGAATCAGGCCCTCTGACTTCAGACTACACTACAAAGCCACAGCAGTCAAGACAATATGGTACTGGCACAAAAACAGAAATATAGATCAATGGAACAGGATAGAAAGCCCAGAGATAAACCCAGACACATATGGTCAGCTTATCTTTGATAAAGGAGGCAAGAATATACAATGGAGAAAAGGCAGCCTCTTTATTAAGTGGGGCTGGGAAAACTGGACAGCTACATGTAAAAGAATGAAATTAGGACACTCCCTAACACCATACACACACACAAAAACTCTAAATGGATTAAAGACCTAAATGTAAGGGCAGACACTATAAAACTCTCAGAGGAAAACATAGGCAGAACACTCTATGACATAAATCACAGCAAAATCCTTTTTGACCCAATTCCTAGAGAAATGGAAATAAAAACAAAAATAAACAAATGGGACCTAATGAAACTTAGAAGCTTTTGCACAGCAAAGGAAACCATAAACAAGATGAAAAGACAGCCTTCGGAATGGGAGAAAATATTTGCAAATGAAGCAACTGAAAAGGGATTAATCTCCAAATACACAAGCAGCTCATGCAGCTCAATATCATAAAAACAAACAACCCAATCCAAAATGGGCAGAAGACCTAAATAGACATTTCTCCAAAGAAGATATACAGATTGCCAACAAACACATGAAAGGATGCTCAACATCACTAATCATTAGAGAAATGCAAATCAAAACTACAATGAGGTATCACCTCACACCAGTCAGAATGGCCATCATCAAAAAATCTACAAACTATAAATGCTGCAGAGGGTGTGGAGAAAAGGGAACCCTCTTCCACTGCTGTTGGGAATGTAAATTGATACAGCCACTATGGAGAACAGTAAGGAGGTTCCTTAGAAAACTAAAAATAGAAGTACCATATGACCCAGTAATCCCACTACTGGGCAAATACCCTGTGAAAACCATAATTCAAAAAGAGTCATGTAGCACAATGTTCATTGCAGCTCTATTTACAATAGCCAGGACATGAAAGCAACCTAAATGTCCATTGACAGATGAATGGATAAAGAAGATGTGGCACATATATACAATGGAATATTTCTCAGCCATAAAAAGAAACGAAATTGAGTTATTTGTAGTGAGGTGGATGGACCTAGAGACGGTCATACAGAGTGAAGGAAGTCAGAAAGAGAAAAACAAATGCTGTATGCTAACACATATATATTGAATCTAAAAAAAAAAATGTTTCTGAAGAACCTAGGGGCAGGACAGGAATAAAGACACAGACGTAGAGAATGGACTTGAGGACATGGGGAAGGGGAAGTTGGGACAAATTGAGAGAGTGGCATGGACATATATACACTACCAAATGTAAAATAGATAGCTAGTGGGAAGCAGCCACATAACACAGGGAGATCAGCTCGGTGCTTTGTGTCCACCTAGAGGGGTGGGATAGGGAGGTTGGGAGGGATACACAAGGGGAGGAGATATGGGGATATATGTTTATGTATAGCTGATTCACTTTGTTATACAACAGAAACTAACACACCATTGTAAAGCAATAATACCCCAATAAAGTTGTTAAAAAAAATATGTATACGGGTACCCAGTTGTGCATAGCAGCACTATTTACAATAGCTAAGACATGGAAGCAATCTAACCATAATCAGATGAATGGATAAAGAAGATGTGAGATATATGTATATATATATTACACATATATGCATGCACACAATATACACACATACAGTATTATTCAGACACAAAAAAAGAATGAAATAATGCCATTTGCAGCAACATGGTTGGACCTAGAAATTATCCTACCAAGTGAAATAAGTCAGAAAGAGAAATACAAATATCATATGATATCACTTAAATGTGGAATCTAAAAAAACGGTACAAATGAACTTATTTACAAAACAGAAATAGACTCACAGACATAGAAAACAAATTTGTGGTTACCAAAGGGCAAATGGGGGAAGGGATAAATTAGGAGTTTGGGATTAACAGGTACACACTACCATATATAAAATAGATAATCAAGAAGGACCTACTGTATAACACAGAGAACTATATTCAATATCTTGTTATAACCTATAATGGAAAAGAATCTGAAAAGAATATATATATATATATATGTATGTGTATGTATGTATATATATATATACACACACATACATACATATATATATATATATATATATATATATATATATATATATATATGAACTGAATCACTTGGCTGTATACCTGAAACTAACACAACATTGTAAATCAACTATACTTCAATTAAAAAAAATTCCACTTTTACCATTTGCTAGCTACTTACCTTGGACAAATTACTCAAATCTTTGGAACCTTGGTCTGGAAAATGAATATAAGAAGAACTGTTATCTTCCTCCACCTGGCCAGCAAATTTGGAATTCCTAAGTCTCATTCCTAAGCCTTCTTGTCTTATTTATGTTTTATTCTTTGGTGATTTCAATCACGCCTATGGCTTTGATTGCTACTTTTGTAAAGGCACCTCAGAAATGTCTGCCTTTGACACAGTTCTCTCCTCTGATTTGCTGATATGTCTTACTGCTTACCTGATAACTACACTTGGATGCCACAAATAAAACCACAACTTGGCCTCTCTCCTGCCCAACATGTGCTTCATCCAGCGTTCTCTATCTCAGGATATGACTTCACCATTCATGCCATTCCATAAGCCAGAAACTTTTTCAATATCTGTGACTGCTTCCTCTCCTTGTCCCCAACATTCAATCCATCAGCAACTCTGTCAAGTTTACCTCTTAATATTTATCGAATATGTACCATTTCCCCATCTCCTTGGATGCCACACTATTACAAACTATCACCATTTCTCACCTTCAACAACTTCCTAACTGGTTGCCCTGTATTCACCATTGTCATCTTTCTCCAATCCATTTTCCTCCTAACATCCAAAGTAATCCTGACAAACAAAAATTTAATTCTGTTACTGTCATCTACTTAAAACAGTTAAGTGACTCTTCATGGCTCTCATGATGGAGACCAAAATCCCTTCCAAGGTCCACAAGTTCTGATCTCTGCTTATTTCTCCAGCTTTACTTCCCACTTTGCCCTTCATTACTCTATGAACTCTAGTTTCACTGGATTTGTTTTTCAAGTGTATTCTGTTTCTTCCTGCCACAGGGCCTTTGCACACACAATTCTCTTTGTCTAGAGCACTACCCCAACTTTCACCTCTACCAAATACAAACACGCATCTTCTCATATTTACAGTTAGTTTCTACCCATCTCAGATAACAAGAGTTCCAACATTATTTCCTCCAGAAAGCCCCTTGAACCAGGCTTTCCTGTACATTTGTGCAGGTTGCACCCTACACAAGAGCATCTGGCTGAGGGGAAAGTGATGGGTGGAAGTGAGCCACACTCCACTCACCAATCCCTATATTCTGGCACAGAACTGCATGTTCTAGGACATCTTTATGTAATCCTCTCAAAGATGTGGTGAGTGCTAGTTATCAGCCTGTGTCCTATGTTCCTAGACTAGGTCAAAGCTCTGTATTTCTTGTTGCCATAATATCATTCATAGTACTTCCACAGTTGCAATTTTTTATTTACCTGTATAAGGTTATGTTTTTAATGTCTGCCTTAGTTCCCATGAACTATATTTGATTTGGCCACCATTTTATCCATTGATGAACATAATCCTTGACATCTAATAGATGCTCAATAAATATGTGTGGAATGAATTAAAAATGAATGACATTATTATGAGGATAAATTTTTGTTGGTGAAAACAGCATGTCATTGTCTAAAACCTAGCAAATACTCAAATTTGTTTGAAAATGCAAATGAATTATCTGGCACTCAAATATTAAATGACTCAACTTGGGTCACAGCAATATTAAGCAGGCAGTGTGAGGACAAGACTTCAAGGTGACCAGTCAGTATATGGAGAGGTTCCAGAAACAGGTTTCTCAGTAAAGAAGTCTTTGGAGCGTGAACGCATCTATTTGGGACATGAGACCACTGTCATTCTTGTCCAGTATCATATCCAAGGCAACATACTGAGAAGAGTGGGCTCCAGTGGCTGCCTGCTTGCTCTTTACCTTTAGGCAATGGTCAGATAAAGCTAGGCATTCTGTTGGTGCCACTTAGAAAAATTGAACTGAGGGCAGAAGTCCAGTAAGACCTCAGTTACTATCTCAGATAAAAAATCATTAGGATCATCACAGCTTGCATGTATTGAGTACTCTTGTGACAGGCATTATGGTAAGTGCTCTACATGAATTATTCATTTCACCTACAACAATCCTATGAGGTATTAAGTTGAGTTATATGAAGTTGTCAATATTTGACCCGTGTGACCTACCAAAATGGCAATGTTATAGGTTTCAATCTAACAGATACCATTACCCCCATTTTAAACATGAATATTTGAAGTTCCAAAAGCTGGGATTAGAACCCAGGCAGCCTTAGGACCAGATGGTGAATAGCCCTGCCTGGTCTCCTGAGGGGCCAGTCATGGACAGGAACTAGAAACCAAGAATAGTGTCTCTGACAATTAACAAGGATTATTTCAAGCCTTATAACTTCTCCATATTTACTGTTTCTGGTCCCCCAACTGTGGCTTTGTGTTGATTTATAGTAAAACTCTATACAGTAAAATGGGCTGTATGCATCTCTCTGCAGGAAGACTATACCCCACTTCCGACCCACGTCTGGGGAGAGAAGGAGTTCCCAGGGAGGAGTGAGTGGCAGTAGTGCTAAAGAAGAAAGGGCTGTAGGCTTTTTCCAGGCCCTGCTGGAAGGAAGGAATGAGAGGATGAGAAGCCCCAGCTGGCTCCTGCTTAGAAATGGAAAGACCTGGGTAGAATGTCTGACAAGAACTAAAATCCACAGCATCTGCATTCATGCTCTTCCTACAACATCAGCTGCCGGGAAACACAAAGTTCTTCTCAGGTCTCTGACTATGCCAGGTCAGAACCTTATCACCAGAAACACAGAACTGGCAGGAACTTTACAGGTCCCCTGCTGCAGACATCTCTTTTTAAAGATGAGAAAGCTAATTAAACAAGCATTTACTGAGCACCTACTTCAAGCCAGGGACTGTACGAGTTCTTGGTCCTAAAGGTGGGAACTAGAGAGATATGGACCCTTGTGAAGTTTACAAATTGAGCAGGGGAAGAGTGATAAAAGGCAAAAGCCCAGGGTGCAATTATAATAGTGTATGTGGCCAGGTATGGACATTTCCTGAGGAAATAACTTAAACTGAGACTTGAAGGATTTGAACAAACTAGGCAAGCAGGGATTAACTGGTTACTTAAGTGAAGTGGTCTGCTCAGGGTCACTAATTAGCTCTATAATGCAGGACAACTTATAAGCCTCTCTGTGCCTCAGCAGTAAACAGGAGAATGTTTGTTAATTCATTGACTTGTGAGTGTTAAATGGGCAGGTATATGTAAAACATTTAGTGCATAATAGCTGCTTAATAAGTGTCTGTTCCCTTCCCACATTTTTCTTGGTCCAGAATATTTTCTGCTATATGATATTGCCTTTATTCTTAGGACACAGAGCCCTTCAGGGTCAATAATTTCAGTCTGTTTTGATATCTGTTTAACTTGTTGTGATGCTGCAGATTGTGCAACATGATTGGAAAATTATGGCCGTTCACATTACTGCGCCAGGAGTTTTATGCTGCAGCCAGGGGCTGAATGCATTCTGTTTTTTATCTCAAACTGTTGTTCATGTTTTCCCATGACCAAAACTATTTATGACTAACTTACAAAGTAGAGAAACTCATATTATTTCTGGCAAGTCCACTTTGTGAGAGCACTTTAAAATTGCATAATGATCAGCTAGGTAGAGAGGCACATATATACAATGGAATATTACTCAGCCATAAAAAAACAAAATTGAGTTATTTGTAGTGAGGTGGATGGACCTAGAGTCTGTCATACAGAGTGAAGTAAGTCAGAAAGAGAAAAACAAATACCGTATGCTAACACATATATATGGAATCTAAGAAGAAGAAAAAAAAAAACGTCATGAAGAACCTAGGGGTAAGATGGGAATAAAGACACAGACCTACTAGAGAATGGACTTGAGGCTATGGGGAGGGGGAAGGGTAAGCTGTGACAAAGTGAGAGAGTGGCATGGACATATATACACTATCAAACGTAAAATAGATAGCTAGTGGGAAGCAGCCGCATAGCACAGGGAGATCAGCTCGGTGCTTTGTGACCACCTAGAGGGGTGGGATAGGAAGGGTGGGCGGGAGGGAGACACAAGAGGGAAGAGATATGGGAACATATGTATATGTATAACTGATTCACTTTGTTACAAAGCAGAAACTAACACACCATTGTAAAGCAATTATACTCCAATAAAGATGTTAAAAAAAAAATTATGGCATTGAGAATCCTGCACCTAAATAAATTCCCACTCATTGTTGTAAAAAAACAAAAGAGTGAATATCAAAAAAAAAAATTGCATAATGATCAGCTAGGTAGAGAGGCACTGCTTAGGGGGGTCCTTTTCATCAATAATATGCTAATTATTATAATAAATAATTTTATCGTAATAAAAGAACTATCAATAATATTAATTATTATATAATTATTATAATTATTACATTATAATGTTATTGTTATTATTATTACAGCTATTAATGAATATGTCTTCCATGCACCAGTCACTGTTCTACGTTCATCACAGGGACAGCCCTACCTGATCCCCTGTGGAACCAAACAGTATACTATAAGAGACAGGAATCCTTTGAAGTTTATGGCAAAGGAGTGACATGATCACATTGCAGGATAGGTAGATCCCTAAGAGAGCGAAGAGAATGGATGAGAGGCATGGAGATCAGGTAAGAGTCCAGGAAAGAGATGAGGAGAACCTAGCTGGGGCAGTGCTAGCAGGGATGGAGGGGGAAGGAGGGATTAAAATATATTTAGGAGGCAAAATCACCAAGATTGGATGAATGACTGATAGGGTAAGGGGTTGGGTAGAAAGAAGGAGGAATGCAGGATGGCTCCACAAACCAAGAAGCAGAATAAAGACAGAAAAGCAGATTGATCCCAGAGAAGGTTGAGACTTGCAAACTCTGTTTTGAAACTACTCAATTTAAGGTGACTGTGGGACAACAGGTAGCGATGCCCAGTGGGCAGCTGATACAGGAATCTGGGGCTCAAGTTAGAAGTTAGAGCTACAGACAAGTAGTGGGGAGGGGGACATCTGCATAAACACAATAGTTTAAGCCCCAGACCTGGATGAGAGCCCCACGAACAGTGGAAAGAGTGAGAAAGTAAGAGAGCAGAGAATAAAACCCTGGGGAACAGCAATATTTGAAGAGCTACCAGAGGAAGAACTTGTAAAGGAGACGGAGAAGGACTATCAGAAGAGCGGAAGGCAGAACAGTAGTGTGGTGCTCTGGAAACCAAGAGAGGACATGGTGCCCAGTGCTGCAGAGAGACGAGGAAGGCGACAACTGAAATGCAGAGTTGAATGTCCTTCTAGATGTCACTGACCACATAGGCAAAGCAGGCTTCTAATGGAGGGGTGGGCATGGAAGCCAATGGGCTGAGAAGGAAATGGGATGTGAGAGCAGAGCCTTCAGCATCCATTTTGGATTGTGTCCTCAGGTCTGACTAGGGCACTGTCAGAGATCCCTGTGACACCAAAAACCATATCCCATACTCTTCTTGCTCCACCTTTTGCTTCTCCACCAACTTCTCTTGCTCTGACTTCCTTTGTACTCCTAGGTTCCAGATACAACTCTGATCAGTGTCTAATGCCCTAGAGTAACAAGATCATAATTTCAAAATCAAGATCAGGGGTGCTCTAATTTCAATACATATTGTAGGTCAGGCACTCGGACTTGTAAAATAGGGTATCATCTTTCTACTCTGACAGTGATTGGGGAGAAGGCCACCTCCACCACTACACTTTATTCTAAGCCACCATCATTCCTCTCTGGACAAAGTAAGAGACTCTTTGCACCCCTGACCTTTTCCATTTGTGCTCCATGCTGCAGCCAGAACAATCCCTGTGAGAAGGAAATCAGATCAGGTCTCCCCTTTGCTCAAAACGATTCAATGTCTTCTCATTTCACCTGGAATAAATCCTAGTTCTTACCACTGCCTAAAAGTGCTAAGTAATCTGGCTCCAGTCTAACTATTTGACCTCATTTCCTATTCCTCTTCCCCGTGCTACTGCATTTTGCGTACACTGGCCTCCTTGTTGCCCCTCCAACACAGCAAAAACATCATACCTGCCTCTGGGATTAAGCAATTATTTTTCCTGGAATGATCTCCCTCTAGAAATTTGCATGGCTTCCTCACTCACTTCATTCAGGACTCTTCTTAAATTTTAAATATATAAATATAATTATAAATATATGATTTAATATATATATAATCACACATATATGTAACATATATATACTCACATACACTCTTTCTCCTCCCACAAGAATGTAAGCTCTGTGAGGGTATGAACTTTGTCTATATCTCTAGCACTTAGAATAGTATTGGGCATTTAATACAAAATTATTGAATGAATAAGGGGATGAAGGTACATCCCACAATCTGAAACAAAAGAGAATGAACCAAACAGAAACTAAGGCCAGATAGCAATCCTCTAGTAGGTGTGTACCAAACATTTCCTCTGTCCCCTGATGAACACAATTGTCAACATAAAACACGTCTGGTCCTTGCCCATAGTAAGCAGGCACTTAAGATGAGTAGACATATTAAATACCTAGTGAATGAGACAGTTGATAGGAAAGTACTGGTGGTCTTTAAATTAAAACTCTAATTAGTTAATAAATTTGTATCACCTTGCCTGGAGCCACTGGATGTTTCCTACCCTCCCCCCCCGCCCTCGCCACTGTTCCTTTCTTCTGCCATACATGTCTCTTTCCCCCACTACTCTCCCTGACAGGACCAGCCACTGGAGGCTTGGTTTAGCTGCTTGGTCACTTCCTCACTGAAAGAACCTTCTCATTTTGCTACTTAGGAATTTCACAGTCACTGGCCTTCTCCCTCCCATACAACATCTGCTCCCTTCAGGGTTAAAAGAAACTCAGGGATCTAAGCAAAGGACAGAGACCTGTTATTAGGGCTGCAGTTGATACATCCAAGTAACTGAGACTAGTTAGAGACTTAAGCCATCTCTTTAGTATAGATTCAAACAGATTCTAACACCAATGTAGTATGGGAATTTTTGCCTATTATCTGTCCATTAGTCAGAAATTACCTATACGGTTATTAATACTGCCTCATTGACTCGAAAAGGACATGACAAATATATCGACCCATTTTCCTGTGCAGAAAGAAGTGGGTTGCTGAGGATCAAGCTGTTAGAATAAGAGGTCAGGCCTCTGGACACTTGAACTGTGAGTCTGCTCTTTATGGCCACTAATGACTGGGGTCTCAAGTCCCGGTGGGGAAGAAAGAATAGCAAAGCCAACAACTTTGATTTGTTGGCAAAGCCTTTGCCTCAGTAGGCTTTTCCCCAAACAAATCCCTGCAGGCAAAGTCTCACTGGAATACCCCACCAGTTTGAAAAATACCATATGCATGAGGATACGTTACCTCAAAGATGAAACCAGCAAAAGCGATGATCACACTATAGTCACAGACTGAAGTAGCTTTTCTTTTGTTAGACAAAAAGTCAACAGAGTAATGATTGACCTCATTCACGACAGTCAGCCAGCCCTATGTGATTACTCCCATGACAACAAAGAAAATAAAGGAATAAGATACAATGTTTTGATATCTCCAAAAGCAGGAGGATTAAGATGCTTTACCTTTATTTTTTTCCTGAATTCAGAGAAAAGAATTAGATTCATTTACTCAACTAGCATTATTAAACACAAACAAATAAGTGGTGCTAAAGTAAATAGTGTGAAAGAGAAGGAATACGGAGAAGGTATAATTTTCTTTCCACAGCATTTCCAACTGAGAAGCAGGCACAGAAACAAGAAATGACATCAAAATCATCCATGGAAGGAGCAAGATATTACAGTGTAAGATGTATCAATAAAAAAGGATGAGATGTAAAAAAAGGGCCTGTGTAAAATAAGTCAATTCACTCATTTTATAATTATTTCCTGGGCACCTACAACATCCCTAATACTGTGAAGCATAAGATCTTGAAAGATCTTAAAATTTTCCAGAGAAGACAGTATATGCACATTAAAGCTAAATAAAAATATGTGCAGTATCATATTATTTGTTGAGTGAGTGGGACAGCAGTATGTGTGATTTTCAAGAAATTGAGGAGGAAGAAGTCACTCTGGATTGATGAAATAGTGGAAAGCTTCATGGAGGGGGTAGGAATGGTCTAGGTATCAGACGAAGCACAAAATTTTTAAATGTGAAGAGAAAACTCATTGCAGGCAATGGGAACCATGCACATGAATTCATGTAGATAAGAAAGTATATGGCAGGTGTGTTAGTAATGCTTGCTACTCTAACAAAAATGCAACAATCTCAATGGCTAAACAAAATTAAAATTTATTCCTTGCTCATATAGGCTCAAATTCAGATGTTCCCAGTGAGTTGAAGGAGCATCTGCCCAGTTATTTTGAGGACCTGACTCTTTTAATCTTGTTGTTCTGTCCTCTAGGTGTGTAGAGTTCCCCTCCCTTTAGCTGATGGGTGGGAAAGAGAAGGAGTAAGGAAGACTGATTGAATATGGAAAATTTTCACAGGGCAGGTGTAGATGTGATGGATACACCTCAATTTAACCCTCATTCCATTGGCTAGAACTCAGTCCAAACACCACACCTAACTGCAAGGGAGGCCACGTAATGTGTCCAGGAGGACATGGCAGTGGCCTGGGGTGAACACATAGCAGTCTCTGCCACAGCATGTTTGGGAGAAAGAAAGTACACCTAATTGGTTGGTGTAGAAGAGGTTAGAGAAATAGGTGAAATCAAAGATGGGAAAGTGTAAGACACAAGACTGCTCTCAAGGAGCTTAGAGAAGGAGGATAGGCACACATAAAAGGTTTAAAAACAAAAGAATGTGCTTAATTCTCCTAGGGGTGAGGCATAAAATAGATGGGAAGGGGAGTTATGGTGTTGAGAGGTTGCTCAGTGTGGCATGATTGGGAAAGGTTTCAAGGAAGATGTAGAAATAATGCTGAGCCTTTAAGGATAGAATCAGAGAGGATTCAGAGAGATAGAAGTACCGGAGCGGATATCTCAGGTGGGATAGGTATAAAGAGAGGGTAAACATTAATACAAATGAGGAAGGTGGAAAAAGAATATGATCAAGGGCAGAGAGATAATTATAAGGAGGCTGGAGGGAGATAGTAATCAAACAAATGGCATTTATCAATGAGAGTCCTTTTGGCATTGGGAGCAGAGGAACAGTTCTTTATTTATAGGACTGCCACACATCACAGGACTTTTATCATCCCTAAACCACACCCATCAAATGCGGGTACTACCCCCAAGTAATAGTGACTTTTAAATTCCCCCATACTCCCAAATCTCCCTCCTGGGAAAGGGATAGAGCAGTAGTGCCTCTGTTAAGGGCATTGGCCAGAGAATAAAGAGAGATGAGGTCAGAAAAGTTGTCAGGAAACCTTTGATGTAGGGTCCTGATGTGAGGCTAGGGAGGGTAAGGGAGAGAAAATAGGAAATAGGAAGCTACTGAAGGCCTTAAATGGAGACTGTGCTGAAAATAGTGTTCAAATCTGTTACCTCTAGGCTGGATGTCCAAGACGGTGGCACCACCAATTGGAAACTGTTTTAAATTCAACTTGAGGCATAACTCACAAAAGACTTATACCCAAATCAAGTCGATTAATCCAAATGTCACATATGGGCATTCAAATATTAAACAATAAATTCCTGAAAATTCAGGATGCTCCTAAATTAATACCACTAAATCAGTCTCTTACCTCCTGAGGCTAGAATGGTATGTAGATGGAACTTCCCCTAATGAAAGAAATCAATCTGGCAAGAAACCAGAGAAGTTAAAGTAATTTGAAAGTGTCTATATTTTCTATCCACCCAGCCTTATTTTGTGAATGTTTCCTCTATTTAGAGAGCTACTGCAGTTACTTCAGACATGTCAGGTCCTTCAGGACAGATATATCTTTCCCTGATTCCAAAACCACTGAAAATGGTTCTCTCCCAAATAATAGGATTGCCGATTTGCCAAGCTACACTTTTGTATCTATGTCTTTTGCCCCTTGACTGGCCCTTAAAACAAGAGTTTTTAGCTGAAGGGCATGCTAAGTGAAATAGAGCTAATCCCATTGGCCAGGATTGCCTGTTACCCAACAATCACAGAGCCTGGTCTGACCCTCATAGCACTGACGTGGGACAATCAGGGAGGTCGGTCAGATGTACCTGCAGTCCTGATGGGAAATGTCACTCAGAAATGCCTCAGCTGCAAGAGAAGCATCTCAAAATGGATGTTTGAAAATAACCATGATGATACCCAGAAACAGCACACTTAGAAAGTTTAAAAGGGGCAAAGACAGGTTCACAAAAAAACAATTCTAAGGGATATCTCTCATAAAGGGAAGCAGAAAATATTTTTCCCAAAATACCTGACTTCTTCTAAAATCACTGACAGTTTTCTTCCCGTGGCATCCCTGAGACCAAATATCATGTCGATGTACAGGTTTCCTCTAATGAACATTCAGACACCCCAACGATGGCTCTGATGTAATTATTGGGACATCAAAGTAAATTACTTCAATAGATTATTTTCCTCCTTTTTTCTCAGTGAAGTTGAAGGAATGGGGTTTTGACTGAGGAAGAGAAAAGACGGGTAACTGACACATGTGCAGCTTTGAGGTTTAGGGCATTAGGAAGGTTTGCTTTTTAGGAAAAGAGAAAAGTGGGTGTTAGGAGAGAGGTGGAGAAAGGAAAAGGAGCTCCTCATCCACAAATAATTAAATAATTAAAGGGAATTATTTTCACTTTAAGACAAGGGAAAACTACCATTCTTTCCACTCACAAATATTTCTGAAATGTTTACTTGATACAAGAAAGTGCCAAGTTCTAAGTATCCAATAGTGAGCAACGTAAAGAAACAAACAAAAACCTGCTATCATTTGAAAGCAGAAGAAGGGATTTCATCAAATGGGAAAATCTGCAGCTTCTTTGGAGAGTAGGGGAAGTTTGAAAGCAACACAAAGAAGGCTGGTGGGGGGAAGTCATACTGAGTGGTCGTGAGAGAAGGAAGAAATGCCTTTGGGAACAGCTATAGTGGAGGTGAAAGTAAGGAAGCTAAGGTCAGATGGCTCTGACCTTCTCAATAAGCTTGGAGGTATTGGCTGAAAGTAGTTTGAAAAAGAAGAGAACAGAGAAGGTATGGAATATAGGAAATGTGTTCTTGACCTTGATAAGTCTAGTAGTTTGTCTGCTTTTCGCCCACTAGAGGTATGTGGTATTACATGCAGCTTGGTTTCCATGAGTTGGTGTGCAGACATTTGATAAAATGCTGGTGATCAGCCTGATATGTTCACTTGCTTAAACTTTCTATGATAATTATGACACTCTGTCAAGTCCTCCTTTTGGTTCTAGCAGCCTGGGTACTTTTGGATCTTGTAAGAGATAATCTAGGAATCTATTTGAAATCAATTAATCAGTCATTAGTATCAAGAAATGATTATTGGACACCTGAGAAATTACACTTTAAAGTTCAATAGCAACTTTACTGGAAAATTCAGACTTGCTCGCTCCATTCTAACTATATGGACTTCTTTGCTTTTCATCAAATATTTTGAGTACTCCCATCTCAGGGAGTTTGCAATTGTTTCCTCTACAAATCCTCCCAGAGAGACATAAAACTTACTCTTTCACCTCCTCTTCCATCAAGTTTTGTTCAAATGTTACCATTTCAGCAAGACCAGCCCTAAAACCCTTTTTAAAATTGCAGCCTTACAGCATTCCCATCCTTCTTGCCCTCCTCTATTTTTCCACAGTGCTTACCACCTACAACATACTGTATAATTTACTTTTAAAATTATATATGTCTTTCCATCTCCTGCCAAGAATGAAAGCTCTGTGAATGTGTGTATGTTTTCCTTTCCTTTTATTTTTACTTCTCTATTTCAGAACCTAGGACAGTGTGTAATATGAAAAAAAATACTTGATGAATGAATGAATGATAATTATGGCTCATTCTGTCTCTGAAAAAGAGAGCCTAATAAAGCACCTTCTTGCAGAATTTCCAGTCTCTGAGATTTTTGGTAATTGGTTCTAGAGTAAAATTATAACCAATATAGTTAATAAATATCTAATGTCATTTATTGAGAAATCTCATCAAAAGAACCAAAGGTAGCTTAGAAAAAAAGGAGAGAGGGGAGGAGGAGAGAAGGTAAAAGAGAAACGAAGAGACAAAACCACTGAGGAGTCAACGTGCAATGAGAAATACAGCACATGATTAAAAGAAAGAGAAGACTCAGCATGTGAGGAAGTGGCAAATGGGCTGTCCGATGCCACTTTCTTACCTTTCATGCCACTGGGGAAGTGGGGGAAGAGGGCATACCACCTCTGGGCTGGAAGCTTCCACTTAGCAGTCCCACTTGCCATCTGCACTGTGGGAGGCAATGTCTGTGCTTTCTTTAATTGAACTGGGCAAGATCAGATGGACTGATTACCCATTGAGCCAATTGCTCACAGGAGATTCCCAGAGAATTAAATTCATTCAAGACTGCATATTTATGGACAACATGCTCCTTTGAAGGGAACGTTAGGACGCTTAAGAGTTGTTTTTATAAGCTTCCAAATTATGTCAAAAGAGATTACATATACAAATATTAGCTTTTTATCCAATGTAATGCGTTTAGTGCATAAAGCAAGGTTAACTTTTACTTTCCTGGGACTTTTAAAACTCCCTCAGCCCTCATTACCTTCCAACAAGACGTAAATTGGAAAGTCTACAGATGTTTTACTGTATACAGCCCTTCTGCATCCCCTTCAAAAAAGAAATCTTTGAGTTTCTGTAGAGTTTTCCCCCACTTTGCATCATGGCAGATTTTAAAGCCAGGGGTTTCAGACAAGTAATAACAAGTTTGCTTAATCAGTACTCCAGTTGACACCACTATTTGATGCTACACCAATGCTTGAAACAGTGTATGGCTCTCTACTTTGGAGGGTTATGTGTAAGTTTTATGCAGTGTTAAGAAATAGGTTTTGGGATTTTACAGTCCTAAATTTGAATTCCAACTTATAATTCACTGTAAACTTAGATATACTCATTCTTAAAATGGATAATCTATATCACATAATATTAGGAGCATTAGAGATAAAGTACATAAAGTGTCTAGCATGGGTCTGTCACACAGTTGGGTTTCAATGGGAAGTAATTCCATCACACCTCCCCCTTCTCATCCTCTACAACACTTTTGTGTTATTCAAAGCTGCCACAGTTACTGGGTTCTACAAATCCCTACCTCTTTTCTAACCCAAACTGATCTCATTCAAAGTACATGAATGGAACTTGAATGCTGACTTGGTGCAGTTCTATGAAAATGTTCTCATCAGACAGTGAGCCACTGAAGTTATAGTTTAGGAGAAAACTATTTCACTCAGCTAGAGAAAATCCCTGTTTTGTTTTCATTTTGAAGGGAATACAGCTTTATAAATGTTATTGATTTTATTCAATAAGGACCTTAAAATATTAAGCTATTGATCTCCACTTGGTTAAAATTTCTCCTGTAAAAATACAGAAACAAAGTACTTAATATTAATTATTCTGAACTAGAAATTTAGAGAAATCTCACAGGAAGTACCAGGGTAGTCTCTATGATAATTAGAATGAATACCACTTTTACAGTATTATGCGTGAGAAAACATTTTCTCATTTAACTCTTATAATTCTGAGGTATATTTATTTCTATGTTTACAACAGTATAGTTAGGGAAATTTGGTCATAAGGTTAAGATGGAGGGAAATAATAAAAAAGAGAACTGAAAATAGAAAATAAGTTATAGGAAAAGAACAATAAGGCTAAAAGTAAGTATTAGATAAGACCAGCAAAACTGATAAAAATCCTGGACAAGGAAAAAAAAAAGAGAGATAACACAAATTACCAATATCAGGAATAAGAAGAACATTCTTACTAAGACTGTACACGCATCAATAATAGTGGACTATTATCAAACAACTTTATGCTAACAAATTCAACAGCTTAAATTAAATGGACAAATTCCTCAAAAAATACACTTTACCAAACTGACATAAGATGAACAGAAATTTGGAAGAGCCATATATCTGCTAAAGAAATTCAACTTAATTTCAAAAACTTTTCCATAAAATAATTCCAGACTCAGTTGGTTTTACTGGTGAATTCTACCAGACATATAAGGAAAAAAATAATACCAAACTTACACAACCTTTTTGAGAAAAAAGAGACCACTTCCTAACTAATTCTGTGAGGCCAGAATAACACTAATACAAGAACCTGAAAAAGACGTTACAGAGTGAGACACAGAGAGAGAGAGAGAGAAATAATTACTCACCAATATTGGTCATGAATAGAATGCAGTAATACTTTTCAAAATGTTAACTAACTTGGATCCAGTAATATATAAATAGGATAATGATGCAGAATAAAAGCATTTGACAAACTGCCATGCCAATTCATAATTTTTTTAAAGTTCTCATTAAACTAGGAATAGAAGAGAAATTAATTAATTTAGTTCATTAATTGATCCAATTCAATTAATTTATGAAAAACAAAAAATATCATCATATTTAAAGATTAAAGACTAAACACTTTTTTTCTTAAGATTATATAGAAGGCAGAGATTCCCAATTCCCACCATTTCTATTCAATATTTTCCTGGAGGTGAGGGCCAGGGCAGTAAGTGAAGAAAAAAATAAAATTTATGAAAATCAGAACAGAAGAAGTAAAAATGTATATTTGCAGATGATATGGTTGTAAACACAGAAAATTCTGAGGAATTTGAAAAACATCTAATAGAATAAGTGTATTTAGCAAAATTGTAGAATATAAAGTTAATAAAAATCAACTATATTTTACATAGTAACAGCAATTATAAAATTAATTAAAAAAACAACTCTACTTCTAAAATCATCAAAAATCATAAAACACCTAACAAATTTAAGAATATCTGTAAAGTGAAAACTACAAAACATCACAGAGAAATTAAAGATCTAAATAAGCAGACATGTTCATGGATTGCAAGACTAAATATTATTAAGATGTCAATTCTTCACAAACTGGTTTCCACAACTCTCCACAAAATTGTTCTAATGCAATTTTTGTCATAATCCCAGCATGTATTTAAAGATTTGATAACCTGACCCTAAAGTAACTATGGAAATGCAAAAGACTTAAACATCAAACTTTATTTTAAAAGAATAATGACAAACTTTATTTAAAAAGTATAATGTTACACAACTTTCACCAGGTGATTTTAGACTTAAAGACAATATAATCAAGAATGATTAGTCAGTCAAACATAAGAGTCAATAAATTGATGCAATGGAAAAGAGATCAGAAATATACCCATAGTTATATAGTCATTTAATTTTTGGCAAAATGTCAAAGCAATCCACTGTGGTAAAGAAGGTCTTCTTAACAAATGAACAACTGGGTATGCATATATGAAAATAATGAACCTTGACCCCTACTTCATGTAATATATAAACATTACTTTACAATGACTCCTAATTCCATAGGTAAAAGCTGAAACTATTAAGATAATATCATTGTAACTTAGAGGTAAGCAATGGTTTCTTAAACTGAACATAGAAATAAATAACCATAAAAGAAAGGATTAATAAATCAGTCTTCATCAAAATTAAAAAGTTTTATTCATCCAAAGAAACCATTTAAAAAATAGGTAAGCCACAGCCTGGGAAAAAATATTTGCAAAACTTATATTTAACAAAGGATTAGTATTTAGTTAATGCAAAATTTTTTCTACAACTCACTGAGAAAAATAAAGCAACCTAGTAAGAAACGGGCAAAAGATCTGAACAGACACATCACAAAGGAAGATGTACAAAAGGGCCATAAACCCCCAAAAAAGTGCTCAATATTATTAGTCCTCAAGGAAATGCAACTGAAACCACCATGAAATAAAAGCATACAACCACTAGAGTTGTTAAAAATTAAAAAGACAGTCAACATTCAATGTTGGCAACCCTAAATTCTTATACACGGTGATGGGAATACTGACTGGTATAACCACTTAAGGAAAAGATCTGACAGTGTTTTATAAATGTTAACATACATCCATCTTATAATCCAAAAATTCCACTCTGAGGAAGAACAAAAGAACAGAAGATAAAAACATATATCCAAAAATAAGAATGCTACCACATGTTTCACAGCAGTTTTATTCATAAAACTGATTTACCTTTTCCTTCTGCTTACCAAGACTCAACTTCTATTCATCAGCTGAGTAAAACCATAGTAAGCTGCCCAACTGTCTCATCCCTAGGAACACTCTGATCTACTAGCCATCATCATTCAAGAAGAGGAAGAAAAAGCCAGAGACTTTGTGGAGAGCCTCTCTGAGCCTGACTGTATTGGAACTGAGTGTTGGAGTTACTGACAACTGCCATGTAGAAAGGTGCTAAAGCTCGACCCTCACTTCAGGAGAGGCTGAAACAACTGAGGGTATTAGGAGATGATACACAGGACATACATGCAGGACCTTTCAGTGACCAAACAGCTGAGGGCCAGAGGGCATACAGACTAGGAACATCAACTGTATTTCCACAGAGTATATGAACCCAACAGCTAGCAATTTGGTAGTTGAGGTTGGAGCCTCATTATTCACTATGTTGACTTTCACTTAATAACAATGTGTTCTGTACAGCATGCACATCCAACCTCATCTGCACTTTTTACTCCTGAGTCCAGACTTTCCATATTGCAATCTCTTCCTGGTTTCAGTCTGACATCCACTCAGCCTTCAGGCATACCTATACCTCCAATGCCAAACATGTTCCAAGATCCTGTGGTGTCAATAGTCTTCCTTCTTTTTGACTTACTCCAATTGCTTTAGTTACACATTGCCTTTCTCTAGAGTGCTAAAATAATTAAAACTCATTTATCTTTTTCATTTTTTCAAATTTTATTGCTATTTCTTTTTACCAATCATCTCTTCCACAAATCTATTTGTTCTTTTAGATTTGCCATTTTTTAAAATTTAACTTACAGGAATTTTATTTACTTTCAAGAGTGTTGGACCTATACTTTTTAACAGAATATATTCTCTCTGTATCTCTTGACCTCTTTTTCATATTTTTCAGTCCCCTGAAAACCTTTTGTGCATTTCAATAATTATCTGTTTGGACCTCTGGGATAACATCGAGTGCATTAGCATTATAGGGGTCCCAGAAAGAGAAGAGAAAGAGCCCAAGAAAATAT
The DNA here is from genome assembly GCF_965194805.1 of Balaenoptera borealis. Lineage (NCBI taxonomy): Eukaryota > Metazoa > Chordata > Mammalia > Artiodactyla > Balaenopteridae > Balaenoptera > Balaenoptera borealis. The sequence continues at coordinate 53,452,557 of NC_138860.1, read as the reverse complement.
TTGAAGATATAAATACAAAATATTTGAAGATAGATATATTTCCCTACCCAGGAATAAGAAACAAGCATGCAAGTCTGGGAAGCACAGAGAGTCCCATACAGGATTAACCAAAAAAGGAACACACCAAGACACATTGTAATCAAAATGACAAAATGAAAGATAAAGAAAGAATACTAAAAGCAGCAAGGGAAAAGCAACAAATAACATAAAAGGGAACTCCCTTTCTCAGCAGAAACTGCAGGCCAGAAGGGAGTGGCAAGATATATTTAAAGTAATGAAAGGGAAAACCCTATAACCAAGAATGCTCTACCCAGCAAGGCTCTCATTCAGATTTGATGCGAAATCAAAAGCTTTACAGACAAGCAAAAACTAAAGGAATTCAGCACCACCAAACCTGATTTACAACAAATGTTAAAGGAACATTTCTAGGCAAAAAGGAAAAGGCCACAATTAGAAATGAGAAAATTACAAAATGTAAAAGCTCACTGGTAAAGGCAAACATATAGTACATGTAGGAAATCATCCACACACAAAACTAGTAGGGTGGTTAAAAGACAAAAGTAGTAAAAACAGTTGCATCCACAATAAGGAGTTAAGGGATACAGAAAACAGTTAGATAAACAGTAATAATGAGGGGATGTGACTACAAATGCATGTTTTTTAAAATGCATTTGAAATTAAGTGATTAGCAACTTAAAACAATCATGTTTATATATAGACTGCAATACAAAAACCTCATGATAACCAACCAAAAATTTATAATAGATATAAACACAAAAAAGAAAAAGGAATCCAAACATAACACTAAAAATAGTCATCAAATCACAAAAGAAGGGGAAAAAAAGACTTACAAAAACAAATCCAAAACAATTAAGAAAATGGCAATAAGAACACTCATATCAATAATTACCTTAAATGTAAATGGACTAAATACTCCTATCAAAAGGTAGACTGGCTGAATGTGTACAAAAACAAGACCTGTATATATGCTGCTTACAAGAGACTCACTTCAGATCTAGAGACACATATAGGCTAAAAGTGAGGGGATGGAAAAAGGTTTTCCAAGCAAACAGAAATCAAAAGAAAGCTGGAGTAACAATAGTTATGTCAGAAAAATAGACTTTAAAATAAAGATTATTGCAAGAGACAAAGAAGGACACTACCTGATGATGAAGAGATCAATCCAAGAAGACATAACAATTATAAATATTTATGCACCCAACATAGGAGCACTTCAATACATAAGGCAAATATTAACAGACATAAAAAGTGAAATCAAGAGTGACAATAATAGTAGGGAATTTTAACACCACACTTATATCAATGAGTGGATCATCCAGACAGAAAATCAAGTAAACAAAGGCCTTAAATAACACATTAGACAAAATGGATTTAATTGATATATATAGATCATTCTATCTGAAAGGATCAGAATACACATTCTTTTCAAGTACACATGGAACATTCCCCAGGATAGATAACATGCTACACCACAAAAAAAGCCTCGGTAAATTCAAGAAAGTTGAAATCATATCAAGCATCTTTTCTGACCACAACGCTTTGAGATTAGAGTCAACTACAAGAAAAAAAAAAGCAAAAAACACATACACGTGGAGACTAAACAATATGCTACTAAACAACCAATAGATCACTGATGAAATGAAAGAGAAAATCAAAGAATACCTAGAAACAAATGAAAATAAAAGTACAAAAATCCAAAATATATGGGAAGCAGCAAAAGCAGTTCTTAGAAAGTTTATAGCCATACAATCTTACCTCAGGAAACAAGAAAAATCTCAAATAAACAACTTAATCTTACACCTAAAGCAACTAGAGAGAGAATAAATAAAACCCAAAGTTAACAGAAGGAAATAAATCATAAAGATCAGAGAAGAAATAAATAGAGACTAAAAAAAAAATAGAAAAGATCAATGAAACTAAAAGCTGATTCTTTGAAAAGATAAAATTGGTAAACTTTTACCCAGACTCATCAAGAAAAAAAGGGAGGGGGCCCAAATCAATGAAATCAGAAATGAAAAAGGAGAATTTTATAACCAACACTACAGAAATACAAAGGATCAAAAGAGACCTCTAAGAGCAACTATATGCCAATAAAATGGACAACCTAGAAGAAATGAATCTTAGAAAGGCACAATCTCCCAAGGCTGAATCAGAAAAAAGAGAAAATATGAGCAGACCAATTACCAGTAATCAAATTGAAACAGTAATTTTAAAACACCCAACAAACAAAAGTCCAGGACCATGACTTCACAAGTGAATTCTACCAAACATTTAGAGAATATTTAGCACCTATCCTTCTCAAACTATTCCAAAATTTGCAGAGAAAGGAACAGTTCTGAATTAATTCTATGAGGGCATCATCATCCTGATACCAATACCAGACAAAGATATCACAAAAAAATTACAGGTCTGTATCACTAATGAACATAGATGCAAAATTCCTCAAGAAAATACTAGCAAACTGAATGCAAAAATACATTAAAAGGATCATACATCATGATCAAGTAGGATTTATCCCAGGGATGCAAGGATTTTTCAATGTCTGCAAATCAATCAACGTGATACACCACATTAACAAATTGAAGTATAAAAACAATATGATCATCCCAATAGATGCAGAAAAAGCTTTTGATAAAATTCAACATCAACTATGATAAAAACTCTTCAGAAAGTGGGTATAGAGGGAACATACCTCAACATAACAAAGGACATATAATACAAACCCACAGCTAATATCATACTCAGTGGTGAGAAGCTGAAAGCACTTCCTCTAAGATCAAGAACAAGACAAGGATGATCACTCTAATCACTTTTATTCAACATAGTTTTGAAAGTCTTAGCCACAGCAAAGAAAAAAAAATAATAAAAGGGATCCAAATTGAAAGGAAGAAGAAGTAAAACTGTCACTGTTTGCAGATGACATGATACCATACATAGAAAATCCTAAAGACACCACCAGAAAACTACTAGAGCTCATCAACAAATTTGGTAAAGTTGCAGGACACAAGATTAATATACAGAAATCTATTGCATTTCTATATACTAACAATGAACTATCAGAAAGAGAAATTAAGAAAACAATCCTATTTACCATTGTATTGAAAAGAATAAAATACCTAGGAATAAACCTACCCAAGAAGATAAAAGACATGTACTCTGAAAACTACAAGATGCTGAAGAAAGAAATTGAAAGTGACACACAAAAAATGGAAAGATATACCATGTTCTTGGATTGGAAGAATCAATATTGTCAAAAAGACCATACTGAAGGGGTACGCAACACCTGGGCCATGGATTGATACCAGTCCGTGGCCTGTTAGGAACCGGGTCGCAAAGCAGGAGGTGAGTGGTGGGCAAGCGAGCGAAGTTTCATCTGTATTTACAGCCACTCCCCATTGCTCACATTACCGCCTGAGCTCCGCCTCCTGTCAGATTAGTGGCAGCACTAGATTCTCATAGGAGTGCGAACCCTACTGTGAACTGTGCATGTGAGGGATCTAGGTTGCACCCTCCTTATGAGAATCTAATGCCTGATGATCTGAGGTGGAGCTGAGTTGGTGATGCTAGTACTGGGGAGTGTCTGCAAATACAGATTATCATTATCAGAGAGGTTTGACAGCATAGAGACCATAATAAATCAATTGCTTGCAGACTCATACCAAAACCCTGTCAGTGAGTGGCAAGTGACAATTAAGCTGCATCTGGTGGCAGGCTTTATAGTGGCAAGTGAGTTGATGTACTTCAGTTGAACAACTGCATCTAGTGGCAGGCTTTAAGTCAGAATCCAACACTTATTTCAGTCTGTGCATGACCTGTCCATTATTTTATTTATCACTTCCATCCATGGCTCTTTCCCACACTGCACACTTGTCTCAGTCACAGTTTTGTTAAGTCCACAAGCTAACCCTAACCAAAATGAGTAAAAAACAAATGTCGCTGGAGAGTTTTTTTAAAAAGGGAGAAAGACCCAATGATGAGACAGCAGAAGACTCTAAGACTGCCAACAAAAAAGAAAGCTGCATTTAAAAGAAAATACTGAGAGTCCTACTTCATTGCAACAGGTGATTCACATTCTACAAGCCCGCTCTGTACAATATGTGGTGACCGGCAATCCAAGGAAGCCATGAAACCTTCAAAACTGCTTTGCCACATGGAGACCAAGCACTCTGCGTTAAAAAATATGCCTTTGGAGTTTTTCAAAAGAAAAAAAAACATGAACATGAAGAACAGAAGCAATTATTGAAGGCCACCACTTCATCAAATGTGTTGGTACTGAGAGCAGCATTCTTAGTGGCTAACCACTTTGCTAAATCTAAGAAGCCCTTTACAATTTGTGAAGAGTTGATCCTGCCTGCTGCTAAGGATATTTGTCATGAACTTTTAGGAGAGGCTGCAGTTCAAAAGGTGGCACGTGTTCCTCTTTTGGCTAGCACCATAACTAGACTAATTGATGAAATAGCAGAGGCTACTGAGGCACAATTGTCAGAGACGATTAATGAGTCACTGTGGTACACAACCCAGGTTGACGAGTCTACCAATGTTGACAACAAGGCGACAATGCTTGTTTTTGTGTGATATATTTTTCAGGAGGATGTGCGTAAGGATATGTTATGTGCACTTTTGTTGCCGACCAACACCACAGCTGCAGAACTATTCAAGTCTTTGAATGATTACATATCAGGAAAACTGAATTGGTCATTTTGTGTCAGTATATGCATGGACAGAGCAGCTGACATGATTGGACAGCTTTCTGGTTTCACTACTCAGGTCAAAGAGGTCACTTCTGAATGTAAGTCTATGCACAGTGTCATCCATAGAGAAATGCTGGCTAGCTGAAAAATGTCACCTGAACTTAACAACATTTTGCAGGATGTGATTAATATTATCAACCACATTAAAGTACATGTCCTTAACTCACGTCTGTTCACACAGCTCTGTGAAGAGATGGACATAGAGCACACACGTCTTCTCTTATACACAGAAGTGAGATGGCTTTCTAAAGGTAGATCACTGGCCAGAGTTTTTGAGTTACAAGAGCTGCTCCAGAGATTTCTTCTAGAAAAACTGTCACCACTGGCAGCATATTTCAGTGACACAGACTGGGTCACAAAACTTGCTTACTTGTGTGACATATTCAACCTGCTCAGCAAACTCAATCTGTCACTTCAGGGGAGAATGACAACGGTGTTCAAGTCGGCAGATAAAGTGGCTGCATTCAAAGCCAAACTGGAATTATGGGAGCAATGAGTGAACATTGGGATTTTTGACATGTTTCAAACATTAGCAGAGATTTTGAAAGAGACTGAGCCAGGACCTTCTTTCTCTTAGCTGGTACATGATCACCTATCTCAGCTTTCAAAAGAGTTTGAGCATTACTTCCCAACCACAAAATACCCCAGAACTGGAAAGGAATGGATCTGCGACCCATTTGTGAATAAGCCAGGTGAATCAACTTTGTCTGTGCTAGAAGAGGATCAACTGCTTTTAACTTTTAAGGCAGTGGCCTTAAAAGTATGTTTGAGACAACTTCAAATCTCCATACATTCTGGATTAAAGCCAAGGCAGAATATCCTGAGACTGCCACAAAAGTACTGAAAAGCCTGCTTCCATTTCCAACATCCTATCTTTGTGAAGCAGGGTTTTCTGCAGTGACAGCCACCAAAATGAGATTACGGAGTAGACTGGACATAAGCAACACACTTCAGGTGTCACCGTCTCCCATCACCCCCAGATGGGACCATCTAGTTGCAGGAAAACAAGCTCAGGGCTCCCACTAATTCTGCATTATGGTGAGTTGTATAATTATTTCATTATATATTACACTGTAATAATAATAGAAATAAAGTACACAATAAATGTAATGCGCTTGAATCATCCGAAACCATCCGCCCCATGCCAGTTCATGGAAAAACTGTCTTCCACAAAACTGGTCCCTGGTGCCAAAAAGGTTGGGGACCACTGCATACTGCCCAAGGCAATCTACAGATTCAATGCAATCCCTATCAAATTACCAATGGCGTGTTTCAGAGAACTGGAACGAAACATTTTAAAACTTATATGGAAATACAAGATCCCAAACAGCCAAAAGAATCTTGAGAAAGAAGAACAGAGCTGGAGGAATCATGCTCCCTGACTTCAGACTATACTACAAAGCTACAGTCATCAAGACAGTATGATACTGGCATAAAAACAGACATATAGATCAATGCAACAGGATACAAAGCCCAGAAATAATCCCACGCACTTATGGTCAATTAACCTACAATACGGGAGGCAAGAATATACAATGGAGAAAAGACAGTCTCTTTAATAAGTGGTGTTAGGAAATCTGGAGAGCTGCATGTAAAAGAATGAAATTAGAACATCTCTAAGACCATATATAAACCAAAATAAACTCAAAATGGATTAGGGACCTAAATGTAAGATTGGATACAATAAAACTAGAGGAAAACATAGGCAGAACACTCTTTGAAATAAGTTGCAGCAATATTTTTTTAGATCAATCTCCTAAAGTAATGGAACCAAAAGCAAAATAAACAAATGGGACTTAATTAAATTTAAAAGGTTTTGCATAACAAAGGAAACCATAAACAAAATGAAAACACAACCTACTTACTGGGAGAAAATATTTGCAAATGATGCGACTGACAAGTGCTTAATTTCCAAGATATACAAACAGCTCATACAGCTCAATGTCACAGAAAATCAACCAAATCAAAAAATGGGTAGAAGATCTAAGTAGACATTTCTCCAAAAAAGACACACACATGGCCAAAAGACACATGAAAAGATGTTCAACATCACTAATTACTAGAGAAATGCAAATCAAAACTACAACGAGGTATCACCTTGCCCCAGTCAGAATGGCCATCATCAAAAAATCTACAAATAATAAATGCTGGAGATAGTGTGGAGAAAAAGAACCCTCTTACACTGTTGGGGGGAATGTAAATTGGTACAGTCACTATGGAAAACAGTATGGAGGTTCCTTTAAAAACTAAAAACAGAGTTAACAATATGATCCAGCAACTCCACTCCTTGGCATATATTGATAAAAGACAAAAAGTCTAATTCAGAAAGATACATGCACCCCAGTGTTTAGAGCAGCACTATTTACAATAGCCAAGACATGGAAGCAACATAAATTCCCCTCAACAGATGAATGAATAAAGAAAATGTGGTACCTACACAATGGAATATAACTCAGCCATAAAAAAAGAATGAAATAATGTCTTTTGCACCAACATGGATGGACTTAGAGATTATCATAGTAAATGAAGTAAGACAGACACAGAAATATAAATATCCTACAATATCACTTACATGTAGAATCAAAAAAAAATGATACAAATAAACTTATTTACAAAACAGAAATAGACTCACAGACATAGAAAGCAAACTTATGGTTACCAAAGGGGAAAGGGGATGTGGGAGGGATAAATTAGGAGTTTGGGATTAAGAGACACACACTACCATATATAAAATAGATAAACAACAAGGACCTACTGTATAGCAACAGGGAACTATATTCAATATCTTGTAATAACCTATAATGGAAAAGAATCTGAAAAAGGATAGATAGATAGATAGATAGATAGATAGATAGATAGATAGATAGATAGATAGATAGTTGATAGATAGATAGATAGATAGATATAGACAGATAGATCTAAATCACTTTGCTGTACCCCTGAAACTAACACAACATTGTAAATCAACAACACTTCAATTAAAAATAATAATGATTATTATTATTTCTTTGGCTGAACATGATATGCTGTTTTAACCAAACAATTAAGTTTTATCTTATATAACTAGTTTTATTTGTAAGTTTTAACTAATGCCTTTTAGAAACTGCTTAGTCTTTTTGTAGCATCTTGCTCTTCTTTATTTTTAATTTCTTATTTCTTTCATGTATTTAATCATTTCAGACATACCTCTCACATTGTTCAATAATCTGAAATTCTTAACAACCCAATTCCCTGATGTTTGTAGTATCTGCTGACTCCTGCATATCATAGAATGTTTCCCTGTATTATTTAATTTAACTTTTTATTTAATCTTTAATACACTTTTATCTGTGGAAAGTCAGTGCAGCCAAGGTTGAGGCTTTATTTCTCAAGAATGGTTTTATATTTGTATCTGTCAGTCAAAATATCAGCAGCATGGGACTGAATTTTATGTTAATTTCTCAATTTTGCATCTCTCAGGACAAGAAGCTAGTGTAAATTCAAAACACTACCCCTGTGATTCATAGACCTAGGCTTGAAATAAATCAGGAAAGCCTTTTTTCCACCCAGAAGCCAGTCTGAGACATACAGATGTCCTTGTAATCTCCCTGTGATCCTAGGGAGGTTGTTTTTAAAATTTACATTTTCATTGAGGCTATAGTATTTTAAGGCTTTCAACTTATATGTGTACATGTGTGTTGGGGAAGTGTTGCTGTTAGTTCTAAGTGTTTACCTCTCTTAGGTCCAAGGCTTCATCTTTTTAACTGGCGTGAATATTAACAGTTAAAACACGGGCTTTCACATTAGGTCAAGTTAGAGTAACTAGGATTGACCTAACCATCCCAACCCAAATAACTATGAAACTCGACAAAATACATGAGACAACTGTTTATAGGCACAAATAATAGAGAAGAACTGTGAAAGAAGGGAATGCTTTAATTGAGCCTGTGTTCACAACAGCTCTGCAGGGGGAACCGTGATGCAGAGTGGTGCAGTTGAAGCAGAGGAAAGGTCTTACTGCTGAGGAGGCTGAGATCAGAATTTATGGCAGTTGAGGTAGCTGAAGTTTGTAGACCATGTTATAAAAGAGGAAAACCTACACAGATATTAGGATCCCAAGATCTGCAGGGAGGTTCCCCTTCAGTTCCTGGTCAAGGGCTGGACTGAGTTTGCACAAGGTAAAATTCCATGAAGCCTATCAGAGAGTGGCTGCAACAGGGGGAAAAGTTGAATGAAGAAACCAAAAGTCATGCAGTGCTGGGAGATGTTGAAGTGCCAGCCCAGCCAGGGTGGAGAGACCTCACTCAGCACCTCTTTATTCATTTGTGACTCCAAAAAGGAGTACACTTTAGAAGCAAGGACCAAGCCCCAGAGCAGGGGTCTCAAATATTTTCTGTAAAGAATCAGATAGTAAACATTTTAGAGATTGCAGGCCACATATAGTCATCTTTCTCCCTCCTCTCCCTCCTCCTCTTCCTATTCTTTAAGAAAAGTCATTTTTAACTTTGGGCTATACAAAAACAGTTTGCAAGTCAGGTTAAGCCCATGAGTCATAGTTTGCAGACTCTTGGCCTAGATTTAGGCCCATGATCCAAATTATGGAAAAATTAGAAAGAGTCCTACCCCAGAAATGTATAAAACAATGTCTGAAAGTTTCAAAAAGGAGATCCAGCAGTTAACTGTCTGCCAGGACAAAATTAACACTGTATAAAGGAAGACAAAGTAAAGCAGACTATCCTCTACATATTACCTAAAATGCCTACCAACCATCAAAAATTTTCATTCAATTCCTACTTCCAATAATGGCAGAATATCCACAAATAAAAATTATAAAACCTGGACAAGATATTTCTAAAACAATTATTCAAAGGCAATGGAGAGTGGTTGCTACAGGCTGAATTGATCAGAAAAGATCATTTGATGTGCTCACCTCCAGTATCCCAGGATGTAACTTTATGTGAAAAGAAGGTGTTTACAGAGGTAATCACGTTAAAATGAGGTTATTAGAGTGGCCTTAATCTAATAGGACAGGTGTCCTTATAAAAACAGGAAACTTGGACACAATCACTAAGGGACAACACCATGTGAAGACAAAGACAGAATATGGGTGATACACCTATAAGTCAAGCAATGCCAAAGATTGCCAGCAAACCATAATGAGACAGATTTTCCCTCACAGCCCTCAGAAGGAACCAACTCTTCTAACACATTGACCTTAAACTTCTAGTCTCCAGGACTGTGAGACAATAAATTTCTATTTTTTAAGTCACCCAGTTTGTGGTACTTTCTTACAACTGCTCTAGAAAACTGATATAGTGACCAAGATCAGGCAGAAAATTTAGAGGAAAGGACCCTTGAAAGAGCAAAGTCCACTATGTTAGATTTATATAAACATGGCTTTTCATCCAAGGCCACTTCCTAGTATGTACGGTGAGGAGTAGAAGAAAGTTGTGGTCTTACTGGCTTGAGGAAGAAAATAGGACTGGCAAAGCACCTGGAGGGTTAGAAGAAAAACAGTATGAAGAATGAGGCCCTGGGGCAGGGTGGGTGGTAGGCTAAGCCCCTATATCTTAAAATAAATTTTGTCCAGTGCTTGGCTGTTTACTGAAATACACATTCTTGGGGAAAACTTCAGGTTGCCTGGTGAAAACAGAAGTTGAAAGGTATGAGAGAATAGTTCAGCTGCTGACCACCATAGGAAAGATACTGTTTAGAGTTTAAATCCAGCCAAATTAACTTCTGGCTAGAAAGAAAATCAACACTCAAGAGAAGAAAATGGCAGAATTCAATTCTCTACAACTTATCATGGAAACAGTGTCCAGTTTAGAAAAAAAATTACTAGACTTAAAAAAAAAATCAGAGAAATATGCCCAAAGCCAAGAGAGGAAGAATTCAATAGAAACTGATACCCAAAAGAATCAAATGGTAGAAATAGCAATAAGAATTTTAAATCAGTTACTTTAAATGTGTTCAGGACTAAAAAGAATTTGTGATAATTATCAATGATCATATGAGGAATATCAGCAAAAAAAGTGGAAATTGTAAAAATATTTAAAATACCAGAATTAAAATGTGCAATCACTAAAATGAAAATTTAATGGAAATTCTTACCAGAATATTTGAGAGAAAGGAAAAATAGGCAGTTAATTTGAAGATATATCAATACAAATAATCTAGTAGGAAGAACAGAAAGAAAAAAATTGACATAAATAGAGACAATGTGACATGTAGGGAAATATTAATCTGCTTAATACTCTTGTCATTGGAATCTCAGAAAGAAAAGATATATAAAATGTAAAGAAGATGTACTTGAAAAATAATAGCTGAAAATTTCTCAAGTTTAAGGAAAAATATCAAGTGACAGAATCAAGAATCTCCACAAATGCCAATATAGACTCTCACAAACAGAATCTCATCTAGGCATATCATAATCGTACTAGTGAAGACAAAAGACAAAGACATAATCTTAAAATCAGACTAAGGGAAAAAAGGAATATGCAGGAATACAATAGGAAAAGGAATATGCAGGAATACAATAAAATAAACTACATCTAGTTTCACATTAGAAAGACTAAAGCTCAGATAAAATCTTAAAGTGCTGAAAAAAATTGACATCCAAGAATCTTAAATCCAAGGAAAATGTCCTTCAAATATGTGGCAAAATATTCAAAAAGAAAAAAAATTTTGAGATAAATCATATCTAGCAGAACTATACTAGAGAAAACAATAAAAGAGGTTCCTCAGAATGAAGGGAAATGACAGCAGATGGAAAAACAGATCTACACAAAGAAATGAGGACCATCAAAAATGTAAATAGAGGGAATTCCCTGGTGGTCCAGTGGTTAGGGCTCCACACTGCCAAGGGCCTGGATTTGATCCCTGGTCAATGAACTAAGATCCCATAAGCCACACAGTGTGGCCAAAACAAACAAACAAACAAACAAACAAAACAAAATTGTAAATAGAAAAGATTTTATTTTTCCTTTACTCAATATTTTATTTTTATTGAAATAAATTTTACAGAATATAATATTCACAACTTAGGCATTTTAGAGTGTAAACTTTGGTGGGTTTTAGTATATTCACAATGTTATTCAACTGTCACCACTGTATATTTGCAGAATATTTTCATCACACCAAAAAGAAACCCTGTACCTATGACGTAGCCATCCCCATTTCATCCTTACACTAGTCTGTAGCAGCAACTAATCTCCTGTCTCTATGTATTTGCCTATTCAGGACACTTCATATAAATGGAATCATATAATATACAGACTTTTGTGTCTGGATTATTTCACTCAGTATAACGTTTTCAAGATTCATCCATGTTACAGCATGTATTAGTACTTCATGCTAAAGTACTACTATTTGCTTATCCATTGATCAATTGATGGATATATTTGGGTAGTTCCACACTTTGGCTATTGTAAATAATACTGCTATGACTATTCAAGTACAAGTTTTTATGTAAACATATGTGTTCAATTCTCTTGGTTGTATACAAAGCTCCACGTGCACTTGAGAGGAATGTGTATTCTGCTTTTGCTGGGTGAAATGTTATTCTATAGATGAATGTTAGGTCTAGTTGGTTTATAGTACAGTACAATTTCCTTGCTGACTCTTTGCTTGCTGACTTCCTGTCAATTTGTCCTACCCATTATTGAAAGTGGAGTATTGAAGCCTCCAACTATTATCTTTAAACTATGTCTCCCTTCAATGCTGTTTGTTTTTGCTTCATATATTTGTAGCTCTGTTGTTAGGTGCATTTATGTTTATAATTGCTATGTCTTCTTGATGAATTGACCCTTTACCATTATATAATGTGCTTCTTTGTCTCTCAACTTTTCCATAAGGCCATTGGGTATAACATTAATGTATGCACTCCAGCTTTCTTTTGTATACTGTTTTATGACTATCACTATCCATCCTTTTATTTTCAAACATAATCTGAAGTGAGTCTCTTGCAGACAGCATATAGTTGTACCATGCTTTTTTAAAAAATCCATTTTACTTATCTTTGCTTTTTAATTGGAGAGTATAATCCATTTACATTTCACATAATTACTAATAAAAAGGGACTTTCTTCTATCATTTTGCTATTTGTTTCCTATATACCGTATTAGTTATGTTCCTCAAATTTTTTCATTATTGTCTTCTTTAATGTTAAATAGTATTTTCTAGTGTATCATTTTATTTCCTTTCCATTTCTTTTACTATACAGTACTGAGTTATTATTTTAGTAGATGTCCTGATTATAATATCTTAATTTACAACAATCTTAATTTGTAACAACTTAATTTATTATAATCTTAATTCCTAATTTAATACCTATTCACTTTCAATAGTATACAAACACTTTCCTCCTATATGGTCTGCCCCCCGTCCTTATGTTATTATTGTCAAAAATTACATCTTTATACATTGTGCAATTATCAACATAGATTTTAAATTATATTATTCAGCTGTCTTTTAAATAAGTTTGTGAAAAAGGGGAAACATAAAAAAATACATTAAACAACTTTTACATTTTCAGATGTACTTACCATTACTGGTGGTCTTTATTTTTGTGTGTGTATTCAAGTTACTACATGTTAGTGATGAACTCTCCTGGTGTTTGTTTATCTTAGGATATTTTAACACCTCTTTCATTTTTGAAAGATAGTTTTACCAGATAAAATTCTTGGCTGTCAGGTTTTTTTTTTTCTTTAAGCACTTTGAACACATCATACCACTGCCTTCTAGCCTCCATGGTTTCTGATGAGAAATCAATTGATAATCTTATTGAGAACTCTTTGTTTATGATCAGTTGCTTCTTTCTTGCTGCTTTCAACATTCTCTCTTTGTCTTTCAACGGGCTAATTATAATGTGTATCAGTGTGGATCTATTTTATTTTATTTGGAGTTCACTGAGTATCTTGGATGTAAAGTTTGGACTTTTCATCAAGGCTAGGATGATTTCAGCCATTTTTTTCAAATGTCCTTTCTTCCTCTTTTCTCTCTCTCCTCTCCTTCTAGTCCTCCCATTATGCATAAATTAGTATGCTAGATAATATCCCATAAGTCTCTGAGGCTTTGGTCATTTTTCTTCATTATTTTTTTCTATTCCTCAAACTGGATAATATCAACGAACCTATCTTCAAGTACACTGATTCTTTTTTTATGCTACTAAAATGTGCTGTTGAGTCTCTCCAGTGAATTTTTCATTTCAGTTGTACTTTTCAATACCAGAATCTCCATTTGGTTCTTTTTTTTACATTTCTGTCTCTTTACTGATGTACTCTATTTGATGTATCATTCTTATGGTTCCCTTTAATTCTTTACATATTGGTTCCCCTTAGCTTTTTGAACCTATTTAAAATAGCTAATTTAAAGTCTTTGTCTAGTATGGTCAATGTCTGTACTTCCTCAGAGACGGTTCTCAGTGATTGCTTTTCTTTTCTTGTGCATGGGTAAGACTTTCTCTTTGCATACCCTGTAGTTGTTGAAAACTGGACTTTTTTTTTTTTAATTATTTATTTATTTATTTTTATTTATGGCTGTGTTGGGTCTTTGTTTCTGTGTGAGGGCTTTTTCCAGTCGTGGCAAGCGGGAGCCACCCTTCATCACAGTGCGCAGGCCTCTCACTATCGTGGCATCTCCTGTTGCGGAGTACAGGCTCCAGATGCGCAGGCTCAGTAATTGTGGCTCATGGGCCCAGCTGCTCCATGGCATGTGGGATCTTCCCGGACCAGGGGTCGAACCCGTGTCCCCTGCATTGGCAGGCAGATTCTCAACCACTGTGCCACCAGGGAAGCCTGAAAACTGGACATTTTTAATATGATATAGCAACTATGAAAATCAGATTCTCCCCCTTCTTGCCATTGCTGTTTGTTGTATTTGTTCTTGGTCGCTTGTTTAGTGACTTTTCTGAACTAATTTTGTAAAGTCTGTATTCTTCATGTGTGGCCACTGAAGTCTCTGTTCCATTAGCATAGTGGCCATACAGTGATTAGACAGAGTTCTCCTCAAATGTGTGTTACCTGAAAAAACCTCCCAGGCTTACAGATGGGCTCTTTGAAAGTGTTAGGACATGCCTTTGACACTCAACCACATAGTTTACATCTCTGCTTTAACCTTCACTTTCTGCTTATAAAGGATCCAAAAGACCAGAGCTAAAGGCTTAGAACCTTCTCAGTTTTTTCTGGAGTGTATGTACAATCCCAGTCTATGTTTACCTGGAGTGCCTAGAAGTGATGACACATCAGTAACAATAAGCACACACTGTGCCCAATTTTTGTTTCTAAATACTATTATCCTCACTATAAACCAAAAACCTCTTAGAGAAATGATGATTCCAGGGCTAATGCAGGGAAAGTACAAACAAACCCCAGAGTACCTCATTGTACCAGAAACTAAGAAAATACTCAAAGAAACATGAAGATATATCAAAAGATCACAGGAGCAGATAGAGGGATTCTCCAATGGTCAAATCTGGGACAATTTTAATGATCAGAGAAAGAATGCTACATGGGTAAGATGGAGCCTGAGCTATGCACCTTCAATTATGGATGAAGTTTGACTAGATACAGGGAGGTGGAGAGCATTTTGGAGGAGAGGAAGACAAAACAAGAAGATAAAGCTAATCAAATGATGACATTAATAAATAATTCTATGGTTTTTAATTTTTTTTAAACCTAGGACAATTTTAGTATCAAAATAAATAATGATAATAATGTATTGTGATCCATTAATAAAACCAAAAAAATTGGGTCTACCATCATAATTTTTTTTTTTTACCATCAAAAACAATTTTTTCCTTATGGTAAAATGCAACTAAAAAATATAGGAAGACTGATGGAGTTAGGAAATTATCATTATATGCTAAAACTGCAGGTAAAAGTTTGAAGATAGCTGTATATTCATATATTTTTAAAATATTTCACCAAACTTATTTATTAATTACAAAGAGGAAGTTTTTTAAGTAGAGAAACTTAGAAAACACCATTTTATCCAAGTCATCAAAGCTAACACAGCCAATTTGGGAGCATACTGACATTATGTGCCTCCTAATAAGATTCACTGAGGAGAATACACTATCACTTCAGTAGTTTTCTTGCCAAAAATGCATATCCTGAATCTAATCGTGAGGAAACATCAGAGAAATCAAAATTGAGGAACATTCTACAAAGCAGATGGCTTAAAGTCTTCAAAAATATCAAGGTCAAAAAGCACAAATAAAGGCTGAAGAACGATTCCAAATTAGACACTAAAGAGATGTGACAACTAAATGTAATGCAGGACCCTAGATTTAATCCTGGACTAGAAGCAATCAATTGCTATTCAGGACATTATTAGGACAATTGATAAAAAGGATAAGATGACAGTATTGTATTAATATCAAATTTCCTGGTTTTTATAACTCTAATCTGTTTATGTAAGACAATGCCATTTTTCTTAGTATATGCACACTGACATATTTAAGTATAAAAGAACATGATGTTTTGATCTTGTTCAAAAACTTTTTCCAGGAACAAACATATACAGTGAGAGAGAGATCAAGAAAATCGATAAAATATAAATGTTTGGTGGAAATGAGTAAAAGGTATCTGAGACTACCTGACAATATTTTTAAAACTTTTCTGTACATTTGAAATTATATCAAAATATACATCCATATGAGCCAATATGAAGTAATATAAGATGAATTCACCCTCTTACCTGAAACAACTAAAAAATGCACAAAATATATAAAACAATGGCTTTCAAGCTATAGGATATCAGGCAGTAGAAGATAATGATCATGAGAAAAGGGAAAAAAATGAGGGGAGAACTACAATTGTTCTACCTTATTGCCTGGAGAGAGCTTCCAAGATGCAGGGCAAGGGAGGGGAAACCAAGACCAAGCCCAGGAATTTCCTTGAGTTGAGGAGATTCAGATGGGAAACTAGGAAGGCCAATGTGACCAGAGTTCAAAAGGCAATGTACTGAATAGAAGAAATCTTCACTGAAAGAGAACTACAAAGGGTCTGCCTCAAGTCTTTAGCTGAGTACTAATCAGAGTATGCATGTAAAGAAATTACCCAAGGCTGGGGAAAGACACACCCAAAAGGAATAGAGAGGAAAATTCTGAGAGCTCACACATGGCCACAAGTAATTCACATTCCCACCACTATAGTAGAAAAACCTTTTAATTCACATGGGTATTGCTGCAGTAATGGAGGAAAAGTCATCCTTAGATAACAGCTTCTTTGGTGCCACCTAACAGAGCTTAAAAATATAACTCAAAAAGATCAAATGGTTTTCAAGTAACTTAACTATGTCCCAGAACACAGCTCAAGAATATTTATAGAAATATGAAAATACACAGAATTCCAAAAAGGTAAAATGCAAAATTGCTGTCATCTAACCAACAATTCTGAGACATGTAAAGAAGATAAAAAATAAAGCCCATACTGACGAGAAAAATCAGTCAATGAAAAGAGATGTATAAATGACATGAATGATGGAATTAGTAGACAAGGATATTAACAGTTATTATGACTATTTTCTAGTTGTTCAAGTAGGTAGAAGAGATCATGAATGTTAAACAAAAACAAGGAAGATATTAAAAGACCCAAACTGTACCTCTAGAGATAAAACTACAATGTGAGAGATGAAAAGTACACTGGATAAGATTAAAAGTAGATTAGACTCAATGAAAGAAAAGATTAGTGAACTTGAAAACATAGCAACAGAGAAAAAGACAGGAAAAAAAAGAAAAGAAAAAACCAAGCATCAGTGACCTTCAAACTTCTGATTTACCTGTAATTGCAGTCCCTGAAGAAGAAGTGACACAGCATACAGAAAAAAATATTTGAAGAAATAGCCAAATTTTTTTTTTCAATTTTTAAAAAAATTTTGAGGAAAAAATGAGCATTATAAATAACATAAATTCATACTTATTATACCTCTGATACTTTTGTTTTCCTAGGGAAAAGCATAGCCAAATAAAAACAATTAGAATTATAATAATTCAGTGGCAGCTGATATTAAATAACAAAACTGAAAGTTTCTAATACCAGCAGCAACCTATTAGGGAAAAAAGAGTTAATTTGTTGCATCATGGTTGCAGTATAAAACACCTAAAGGAAAACTTAATAAGAAACTAACAAAACTCTATTAAGAAAACAAACTACATTGTTTTTAAAAGAAACCTTTAAAAAGACTTGGGAATTATATTCATTATCTTGTAATAACCTATAATGAAATATAATCTTCAAAAAATAAAAATAAAAAATTAACTGAATCACTATTCTGTACACCTGAAACTAATGCAGTATTGTAAATCAACTACACTTCAGTAAGAGAGACAGAGAGAGGAATAAAGAGGGAAAAGAAAGAAAGAAAGAAAGAAAGAAAGAAAGAAAGAAAGAAAGAAAGAAAGAAAGAAAGAAAGAAAGAAAGAAGGGAGGGAGGAAAGAAAGGGAGGGAGGGAGGGAGGGAGGGAAGGAAGGAAGGAAGGAAGGAAGGAAGGAAGGAAGGAAGGAAGGAAGGAAAGGAGGGAGAGAGGGAGGGAGGCTCCAAATTTGAGTGTCTACACACAAGTTCAGGGAAACTGTTCCCATTAATCCATACCTTTTTAAAAGTTTATTTCATTTTTGATAATCACTGTAAACTAGCAGGTCTAAGAAGTCTAATAAACCCAAGCTTGATAACATACAAAAAGCTACATAAAGGCACACTGTACTAAAATTGTTTAAAATCAGTAATAAACAGAAAATGTTTTTTAAAAATTTAGAAGAAAAAAGAAACATACACAAGAATGACAACAGACTTCTTGTCAGAAACAATACAAGAAAGAAGAGTAGTGTAACATCTTTAAAATACTGAAAGAAAAATCTTTCAACAGGGAATTCTATACCCAGTGAAAGTTTCTGTCAAACTGGAGGTAAAATAAAGACTTTTAAAGACATACAAAAGCTGAAAGAATTCATTGCAAGCAGACCTGAACTACAGGAACTGTTAATGATAGCCCTCCAGTCAGAGAGAAAACAATATTCAGTCCCTTCAGTCAGAAGTAAAATAATATTACTTGAAGGTAGAATATGGTTATTTTAAAATGCATACTATAAACCCTAAAGCAACTATTATAAAAGAAAAAAATTATAGTTTATAGACAAAAAAGGAGGTAAAATAGAATTATAAATATTACTGAATTAATCTAAAAGAAAGGAGAAAAAGAAGATAAAAGGAACAAAGAGCAGATGGAACAAACTAACAAGTGGCAATATAGTAGATTTAAACCCAATCATATCAATTTCCATTAAATATAGATGGTCTAAATACTATAATTGTCAAATTAGATAAAAAGCAAGATGAATTATATGTTATCTATAAGAATTCCACTATAAATCTAAGGATGCAACTAGGTTAAATGTAAAAGGATGGTAAATTTATACCATGATAACACCAATCAAAATTATATCAAAATAAAAAATTAGTAGACATGCAAATAAGCAGGAAAATGTGACTCTAATCTAGAGACAAAGCTGTCAATAGAAACAGATGCTGGAATTTTTATAGAGACCTTAAAATAGCTGTTAACATTATGCTCAATGACATTAAGAAAAAGGTGGAGCTAATGTGTGAACCAATAGAGAAATCTTAACAAATAAATAAAAACTAAAATAACAACCAAAAGAAAGTCTAGATACTATACTGGAACAGTATATTATCTGAAATTTTAAAATTTTACTGGGTGGGTTGTTTCTGCTACATAATGTAAAAAATTTAAATTGAACTCACAAAAAATAAAATATAATAAAATCTAAAATGTTACAAGTCACTCATAAGAGAGAAGGGACCCAGTGTTGCTTGCATTCTTGTTGGAGCAGTAGCTGGAAGAGAAATCTGCTGTAGAAAACATAAGATGAAAACAACTGGAAACTTCCATTATTAAAGCTCAAGTGAGGGTTGGCATGACAATTGATCTCTAGAAGCCTCAGACTCAAGGAGAATCTGCACCCATCCTCAATTCCTTTCTATGAGCCTTTCCTGAGTACTTTTGAGAAAGACTCGGGTCAGAGCAGGAGAGAAAATGTCACCCCCTGAGGTGCAGGTGAGAAGGTCCTGTTGAAGTCTCAAATGGAGCTGAAGAACTGAGGGAAACTTCATGATAGTTCAAAACCTTTCACTAAATTCCAGGCAGTGACTGTCTACAACAGGGATGCAGAAGGAAAACTGAGGGAGGACACCTGAGGTACAGGCTCAGGGGGCCAGCTGAAGTCTGAAAGAATTGTGAAGAGTGGAAAGAAATCCAATTAGCATTTTAGGCCTCTCTCTGAGTATAGGATGTGGCCTTTGGTTACTAGGGCAAGGGCACAACCATCAAGTGAGAATGCCCTGAGCAACAGCAGCATGGATCCTGCAGAAGTCTGAAGATAGAGCATGAAAACTATGAGCAAAAATACATGCACTCCAAGCCTTACACTGAGTACAAGGCAGTAGCCTCTGCACTCAAAGAGGGGGCAATAGACCTAGAAATGAGCCATGAACACGACCCATTGAAGCACATGACATGGCCTACTGAAGTCTAATGGCACACAGTAGGATAGTTTCAAACCCTCAGATCCAAGGTTTTGCTAAAGAAAAGGTTCAGTGCCTGCCCTTAAATAATCTAAAGCCTTGATGAACTGAATCTAACAAAAGCAAAAAAAAAAAAAAAAAAAAAAGCCTACACCAAGACCAACTCAAAAACAGAATGAGTGCAACCCCTAAAATTTCCTTGACAGGAAAAGCAGTACTCATTTTTCAGTATCAATACTACTTACCTCAGGCTTTACTATTATTTTAGACATGTAATCCAAACACACGAAGTAAAAATTTGTGGCCCACCATGAAGAGAAGAAATGGTCAATACAAACAAACATAGAGAAGACTCAGGTGGAAAAATATATGTACATATTTCTAATGCAGAAGGTAGAAAAAAAGTTAACTGATGGATAATTTCATCAAAGAGATGAGAATTATAAAAAAAAAAGAACCAGGGAGTTAAACTAAATCTCTCCTGCCTACTAAGAATGAAACCTCATTGTAGTAGTCCCCTTAAATAAAGTCTAATTACCACTGTCTTTTAACAAAAAAATAACCATATGGAGGCAATATGTGAAAAACTTTTTTCAGTGGGACCATCATGTTAAACTGAGTGAACTGTATTTAAGATGAAATAAAAATAAAACATCAGTAAGTGCTAACACAGGTTAATATATTATACAAATTGAAATAAAAATATTAAAAAAAATTTAAATGCTACAAAGCATTTAAAATAAGGGAAGGAAGGAGTAGTAAATGACCTAACATATATGTTATTGGAGTCCTAGATGGGAAAGAGAAAGAGAGAAGACACAGAACAAATAATCTAACATATAATGGCCAAGAATTTTCCAAAATTGAACAGACATCAAACTCAGCAAAACCCACACTAGATAGATATCAAGAAAATTACACTTAGACACATTAGAGTCAACTTCTAAAAACCATAGATAAAAAGATCTTAAAAGCAGACAAAGAAAAAATTACATAAAATGGTATAACAATACTAATATTTGCTAACTTCTCATTAAAAACAATAGGGACAGGAGACAACAGAACAACATCTTTAAAGTGTTTAAAGAAAAACTCTTTCAATCTATAATTCTACCTCCAGAGAAAATATCTTTCAAAAGTAAAGAAAATAGATATCTTCAGACATTCAAAGGCTGAAAAAGTTGTTTTCTAACAGAACTTTACTTTTTAAAAATGCCAAAAATTTTACTCAGATGGAGGAAAATGATACCATAAAGAAACCTGATTTTGAACGAAAAATGAAGGACACCAAAAAGAGTAAGTAGTAAATACCAAAAATTATACATACAAAAACACACATACAGGCAAAGAGTAGGAGGGTGGTAAATAGAAGTATATTTTTGGAAGATTTTCAAATTGATCGTACAATAATAGAAAATAATAGAATATACTTTAAAGTAGAATATGATAAGTCAAAATGCATAGAGCAACAACTTACAAAAACACAAAAATAACTGAAATGTCAATAGAGAAGAAAAAATAGAATACTGAAAAACACATGAATCACTAAAAAAAAAAAAAAAGGTAAAGAAAGATCAGAGGAACAATATATGAGATACATATAAAACAAACACCATAGTGGCATACTTAAATCCAATTTAAAAATAAAAATATTAATTGTAAGTGGACTCAAAATGCCAATTAAAAAGCAAAAATTTTCATACATGATAAGTAACACTTTCAATATGAAGAAACACATGGTATAAAGTAAAAGAATAAAAAGAAAATCAAGTAGTACAAGTACATAGCATAAGAAAGCTATGCAAGTTTTTAGTATCACATGAATTAAACCCAAACACTGAGTATTACAAACAATTAAGAGGGAAATTTGAGAATGAGGAAACAGACAATTCACCAAGAAGACAAAACAATCTTAAAAATATAGGTAACTAATAACAAAGCTCCCAAATACATGAAACAAAACTTAAAAAAAAAACTAAAGAAACAAATCCACAATCAAAGTTGGAAATTTTAACACCCTTCTCTAGGCAACAGAACAAGAAGACAGCAATCAGTAAGGATATTTGAATAACACTGTCACAACTTGGATAAAATAACATTTAGATAACCCTACACCCAATGCAGCAGAATATATTTTTCTTTTTTTCTTTTTTTCTTTTTAACATCTTTACTGGAGTATAATTGTTATACAATGTTGTGTTAGTTTCTGCTGTATAACAAAGTGAATCAGCTATATGCATACATATATCCCCATAACCCCTCCTTTTGCGTTTCCCTACCACTCTCCCTATTCCAACCCTCTAGGTGGTCACAAAGCACCCAGCTGACCTCCATGTGCTATGCAGCTGCTTCCCACTAACTATCTATTTTACATTTTGTAGTGTACGTATGTCAATGCTACTCTCTCACTTCATTCCAGCTTACCCTTCCCCCTCCCCTCAAATCCACTGTATCCTCAAATCCATTCTCTATGTCTGCGTCTTTATTACTGTCCTGGTCCTAGGTTCATCAGAACCCTTTTTTTTTTTTTTTTCAGATTCTGTATATACGTGTTAGCATACGGTATTTGCTTTTCTCTTTCTGACTTACTTCACTCTGTATGACAGACTCTAGGTCCACTCACCTCACTATAAGTAACTCAATTTCATTTCTTTTCATGGCTGAGTAATATTCCACTGTATATATGTGCCACATCTTCTTTATCCATTCATCTGTCGACGGACACTTAGGTTGCTTCCATGTCCTGGCTATTGTAAATAGAGCTGCAATGAACATTGTGCTACATGACACTTTTTGAATTCTGGTTTTCTCAGGGTATATACCCAGTAGTGGGATTGCTGGGTCATATGGTACTTCTATTTTTAGTTTTCTAAGGAACCTCCATACTGTTCTCCATAGTGGCTGCATCAATTTACATTCCTACCAACAGTGCAAGAGTGTTCCCTTTCCTCCACACCCTCTCCAGCATTTATTGTTTCTAGATTTTTTGATGATGGCCATTCTGACCGGTGTGAGATGATATCTCATTGTAGTTTTGATTTGCATTTCTCTAATGATTAGTGATGTTGAGCATCCTTTAATGTGTTTGTTGGCAATCTGCATAACTTCTTTGGAGAAACGTCTGTTTAGGTCTTCTGCCCATTTTTGGATTGAGTTGTTTGTTTTCTGGATATTGAGCTGCATGAGCTGCTTGCATATTTTGAAGATTAATCCTTTGTCAGTTGCTTCGTTTGTAAATATTTTCTCCCAATCTGAGGGTTGTCTTTTCATCTTGTTTATGGCTGCCTTTGCTGTGCAAAAGCTTTTAAGTTTCATTAGGTCCCATTTGTTTATTTTTCTTTTTATTTCCATTTCTCTAGGAATTGGGTCAAAAAGGATCTTGCTGTGATTTATGTCATAGAGTGTTCTGCCTATGTTTTCCTCTAAGAGTTTTATAGTGTCTGGCCTTACATTTAGGTGTTTAATCCATTTTGAGTTTACTTTTGTGTATGGTGTTAGGAAGTGTTCTAAGTTGATTCTTTTACATGTACCTGTCCAGTTGTCCCAGCACCACCTATTGAAGAGGCTGTCATTTCTCCATTGTATATTCCTGCCTCCTTTCAAAGATAAGGTGACCATATGTGTGTGGGTTTATCTCTGGGCTTTCTACACTGTTACATTGATCTATATTTCTGTTTTTGTGCCAGTACCATACTGTCTTGATTACCACAGATTTGTAGTATAGTCTGAAGTCCAGGAGCCTGATTCCTCCAGGTCTGTTTTTCTTTCTCAGGATTGCTTTGGCTATTCGGGGTCTTTTGTGTTTCCATAAAAATTGTGAAATTTCTTGTTCTACTTGTCTGAAAAAAGTCATTGGTAGTTTGATCGGGATTGCATTGTATCTGCAGACTGCTTTGGGTAGTATAGTCATTTTCAAAACGTTGATTCTTCCAATCTAAGAACATGGTATATGTCTCCATCTGTTTGTATCATCTTTAATTTCTTTCACCAGTGTCTTATAGTTTTCTGCATATAGGTCTTTTGTCTCCTTAGGTAGGTTTATTCCTAGGTATTTTATTTTTTTGGTTGCAATGGTAAATGGGAATATTTCCTTAATTTCTCTTTCAGAATTTTCATCATTAGTATATAGGAATGCAAGAGATTTCCGTGCGTTAACTTTGTATCCTGCTACTCTACCACATTCATTGATTAGCTCTAGTAGTTTTCTGGTAGCATCTTTAGGATTCTCTATGTATAATATCATGTTACCTGCAAACAGGGACAGTTTTATTTCTTCTTTTCTGATTTGGATTCCTTTTCTTTTTCTTCTCTGATTGCTGTGGCTAAAACTCCCAAAACTATGTTGAATAATAGTGGTGACAGTGGGCAACCTTGTCTTGTTCCTGATCTTAGAGGAATTGGTTTCAGTTTTTCACATTGAGAACAATGTTGGCTGTGGGTTTGTCATATATGGTCTTTATTATGTTGAGGTAGGTTCCCTCTATGCTTACTTTCTGGAGGGTTTTTATCATAAAGTGGTGTTGAATTATGTCAAAAACTTTTTCTGCATCTATTGAGATAATCATATGGTTTTTATCCTTCAATTTGTTAATATGGTTTATCACATTGTTTGATTTGCATATATTGAAGAATCCTTGCATTCCTGGGATAAACCCCACTTGATAGTGGTTTATGATCCTTTTAATATGCTGCTGGATTCTGTTTGCTAGTATTTTGTTGAGGATTTTTGCATCTATGTTCATCAGTGATATTGGCCTGTAGTTTTCTTTCTTTGTGACATCTTTCTCTGGTTTTGGTATCAGGGTGATGGTGGCCTCATAGAATGAGTTTGGGAGTGTTCCGCTCTCTGCTATATTTTGGAAGAGTTTGAGAAGGATCGGTGTTAGCTCTTCTCTAAATGTTTGATAGAAGTCGCCTGTGAAGCCATCTGGTCCTGGGCTTTTGTTTCTTGGAGGATTTTTAATCACAGTTTCAGCTTCAGTGCTTGTGATTGGTCTGTGTATATTTTCTATTTCTTCTGGGTTCAATCTTGGAAGGTTGTGCTTTTCTAAGAATTTGTCTGTCTTCCAAGTTGTGCATTTTATTGGCATACAGTTGCTTGTAATAATCTCTCAAGATTTTTTGTATTTCTGCAGTGTCACTTGTTACCCCTTTTTTCATTTCTAATTCTGTTGATTTGAGACTTTCCCCTTTTTTTCTTGATTAGTCTGGCTAATGGTTTATCAATTTTGTTTATGTTCTCCAGAAACAGCTTTTAGTTTTATTGATGTTTGCTACTGTTTTCTTCATTACTTTTTCATTTATATGTGATCTGATCTTTATGATTTCTTCCCTTTTGCTAACATTAGGGTTTTTTTGTTCTTCTTTCTCTAATGGTTAGTTTTTTTATTTGAGATGTTTCTTGTTTCTTGAGGTACGATTGTACTGCTATAAACTTCCCTCTTAGAACTGCTCTTACTGCATCCTATAGGTTTTGGATCATCGTGTTTTCATTGTCCTTTGTCTCTAGGTATTTTTTGATTTCCTCTGATTTCTTCAGTGACATCTTGGTGTATTGTTTAGCCTCCATGTGTTTGTATTTTTTACAGTTTTTTTCCTGTAATTGATATGTAGTCTCATAGCATTGTGGTCAGAAAAGATACTTGATACAATTTCAATTTTCTTAAATTTACCAAGGCTTGGTTTGTGACCCATGATATGGTTTATCCTGGAAAATGTTCCAAGAGCACTTGAGAAGAAAGTGTATTCTGTTTCTTTTGGGTGGAATGTTCTATAAATATCAATTAAGTCCATCTTTTTTAATGTGTCATTTAAAGCTTATGTTGCCTTATTTATTTTTATTTTGGATGTTCTGTCCATTGGTGAAAGTGGGGTGTTAAAGTCCCCTACTTTTATTGTGTTACTGTCAATTTCCCCTTTTATGGGCTGTTACAATTTGCCTTATGTATTGAGGTGCTCCTGTGTTGGGTGCATAAATATTTACAATTGTTATATCTTCTTCTTGGATTGATCCCTTGATCATAATGTAGTGTCCTTCTTTGTCTCTCGTAATAGTCTTTATTTTAAAGTCTATTTTGTCTCATATGAGACTTGCTACTCCAGCTTTCTTTGATTTCCATTTTCATGGAATATCTTTTTCCATCCCCTCACTTTCAGTCTGTCTGTGTCCCTAGGTCTGAAGTGGGTCTCTTGTAGACAGCATATATATGGGTCTTGTTTTTGTATCCATTCAGCCAGTCTGTGTCTTTTGGTTGGAGCATTTAATCCATTTACATTTAAGGTAGTTGTCGATATGTATGTTCCTATTACCATTTTCTTAATTGTTTTGGGTTTGTTATTGTAGGTCTTTTCCTTTTCTTGTGTTTCCTGCCTAGAGAAGTTCCTTTAACATTTGTTGTAAAGCTGGTTTGGTGGTGCTGAATTCTCTTAACTTTTGCTTCTCTGTAATGTTTTTAATTTCTCTGTCAAATCTGAATGAGATCCTTCCTGGGTAGAGTAATCTTGGTTGTAGGTTTTTCCCTTTCATCACTTTAAATATATTCTGCCACTCCCTTCTGGCTTGCAGAGTCTCTGCTGAAAGATCAGCTGTTAACTTTATGGGGATTCCCTTTGTGTTATTTGTTGCTTTATCCTTGCTGCTTTTAATATTTTTCTTTGTATTTAATTTTTGATAGTATGATTAACATGTGTCTCATCATGTTTCTCTCTGCATTTATCCTGAATCATACTCTCTGTGCTTCCTGGACTTTATTGACTATTTCCTTTCCCATGTTAGGGAAGTTTTTGACTATAATCTCTTCAAATATTTTCTCAGTCCCTTTCTTTTTCTCTTCTTTTTCTAGGACCCCTATAATTCAAATGTTGGTGTGTTTAATGTTGTCCCAGAGGTCTTTGAGACTGTGCACAATTATTTTCATTCTTTTTTCTTTATTTTGCTCTGCGGTAGTTATTTCCACCATTTTATCTTCCAGCTCACTTATCCTTTCTTCTGCCTCAGTTATTCTGCTATTGATTCCTTCTAGGGAATTTTAAATTTCATTTATTGTGGTTTTCATCATTGTTTTTATGCTCTTTAGTTTTTCTAGGTCATCGTTAAACGTTTCTTCTATTTTCTCCATTCTATTTCCAAGATTTTGGATCATGTTTACTATCATTACTCTGAATTTTTTTTCAGGTATACTGTCTCTTTCCTCTTCATTTCTTTGGTCTTGTTGGTTTTTACCTTGCTGCTTCATCTGCTGTGTGTTTCTCTGTCTTCTCATTTTGCTTAACTTACTATGTTTAGGTTCTCCTTTTTGCAGGTTGCTCGTTCATTGTTCCTTTATTTTTTGGTGTCTGCTCCCAGTGGGTAAGGTTGGTTCAGTGGCTTGCATAGGCTTCCTGGTGGAGGGGACTGGTTCCTGTGTTCTGGTGGATGAGGCTGGATCTTGTCTTTCTCGTGGGCAGGGCTGCATCCAGTGGTATGTTTTGGAATGTCTGTGAGCTTAGTGTGATTTTAGGCAGCCTCTCTTCTAATGCGTGGGGTTTTGTTCCTGTCTTCCTAGTTGTTTGGTATGGGGCATCCAGCACTCAAGCTTGCTAGCCGTTGGGTGGAGCTCGGTCTTAGTTTTGAGATAGAAATCTCTGGGAGAGCTCTCACTGATTAATATTTACTGGGGCCAGGAGGTCTCTGGTGGACCAATGTCCTGAACTCAGCTCTCCTACCTCAGAGGCTCAGGTCTGACACCCAGCTGGAGCACCAAGACCTTGTCAGTCACACGGCTCAGAAGAAAAGTTTGAAAAAAGAAAGAAAAAACTTTTTTTAATAATTAGTAAAAAAATTATTAGAATAAAATAATAATAATAAAAAAGAATAGATCAACTAAACCGATAAACAAATCCACCAATGATAACAAGCCCTAAAAACTATACTCATATACATAAAAATCAGAAACAAATCAGTCACAGACAGCAAACCCCAAGTCTACAGTTGTTCCCAAAGTCTACCGCCTCAAATTAGGGATGATTTGCTGTCTATTCAGGTATTCCACAGATGCAGGCTATATCAAGTTGATTGTGAGAATTTAATCTGCTGCTCCTGAGACTGCAGGGAGAAATTTCCCTTCTTTTTTTGCCCAGCTCCTGGGGCTCAGCTTTGGTTTTGGCCCCACCTCTGCATGTAGGTCACCCTCAGGCATCTTTTCCTGCCAAGACAGGACGGGTTTAAATCAGAGGCTGATTAGGGGTCTCTGGCTCACTCAGCCTGGGGGGAGGGAGAGGTTCAGTAGTTATTATTGGAATGCAGTGTGAGCCTGTGGCGGCAGAGGCCTGCATGACGTTGCAACAGCCTGAGGTGCACCATGTGTTCTCCTGGGGAACTTGTCACTGGATCATGGGACCCTGGCAGTGGCATGCTGCACAGGCTCCCAGGGGATGTGGATAGTGACCTGTCTTTCCACATAGGATTCTTGGTGGCTACAGCAGCAGCATTAGCGTTTCATGCTTGTCACTGGGGTCCGAGCTGATAACCACAGCTCATGCCATCTCTGGAGTTCGTTTAGGCAATTCCCTACCTTCTGTTGGCAGACAGGGAAGGAATCCTCTCTCCTTGTGCACTCCAAAACAATGGTCTCTTGCCTCTTAGGCAGGTCCAAATTTTTTCCTGGACTCCCTCCAGACTAGCTGTGGCACACTAGCCCCCTTCCGGCTGTGTTCACACAGCCAACCTCAGTCCTCTCCCTAGGATCTGACCTCCAAAGCCCGAACCTCAGCTCCCTGACCCCACCCACCCTGGCAGGTGAGCAGACAAGCCTCTCAGGCTGGTGAGTGCTGGTCGGTACCGATCCTCTATGCAGGAATCTCTCTGCTTTGCCCTCTGCACCCCTGTTCCTGCACTCTCCTCCTTGGCTCCAAAATTTCCCCTCCATCCACCCCCGTCTCCACCAGTGAAGGGTCTTCCTAGTGTGTGGAAACTTTTCATTCTTTACAGCTCCCTCCCAGAAGTGCAGGTCCTGTCCCTATTCTTTTGTCTCTGTTTTTTCTTTTTTCTTTTGCTCTACCCAGGTATGTGGGAAGTTTCTTGCCTTTTGGGAAGTCTGAGGTCTTCTGCCATTGTTTAGTAGGTGTTCTCTAGGAGTTGTTCCCCCTGTAGATGTATGTTTGATGTATTTGGGGGGAAGAAGGTGATCTCTATGTCATACTCCTCCACCATCTTGAAGGTGGTCCATAATATTTTTTTCTTAACAGGACTTAGAACATTCACCAAGATAGACCATGTCTGGGCTATAAAACAAGTTTCAAAAAATTTAAAGGGATTGAAATCATATTCCCTGACCAAAATGGAATTGCATTAGAATTCAAAACAAAAAGTAATTGGAAAATATCTAAATATTTTTAATTTAAAAAATACTCTTCTAAGTAATTTATGAGTCAGTAGAGAAATCAAAATAAGTTAGAAAATAGTCATTCACTTAAAAAATTATTTAAATCAGTAAATCAAAAATAAAAAGAAATCTAAATTGATAAAGGGCATCTATAAAAAATGACAACTAATGTCATACCTAATGGTGACATATTGAATGTTAAAAACAAGAATAAGACAAAACTGTCATTTTTCACCATTTATATTGAACTTCAATGGCCAGTGCAATAAAACATGAAAAAGAAATAAAAGAGGCATACAAAAGTGAGAACAAAGAATTTAAATTGTTCTTTTTTTTTGCATGAGACATGATTGCACATGAAGGAAATCAATCTTTAAAAGTGAATAGAACTAATAAGTGAATTTAACAATGTCACAAGACACAAAGTCTTTTTACAAAAATCAATTGTACTTATATATACTAGAAATGAACAATAGGAAAATAAATTTTCAAAAACAACACCATTTACATAGTATCCAAAAATATAAAATACTTGGGAAAAATGTAACAAGAGGTATAAGACCTCTACATTGAAAACTAAAAAGTAAAATTGTCAAAAAATTTAAAGACAATTCAATTAAAATGAAGACTATATTATGTTCATGAATTGAAAGCTTTTATATTTTAAGACATTAATTTTCACAAGTTTTGTCTATGTAGTGAATGAAATTCACAGAAAATATCTGCAAGTGTTCTCATAGAAATTGGTAATTACTTCTTAAATTTTATATGAAAATGCAAAGGACATAGAATTGCCAAAACAATATTGAAAATAGAAAACTAAGTTTGAGGATTTATTCTAGTTGACTTCAAGTGTTACTACAAAGATGCAGTAATCAAGACTGTGGTAATAATGGCCAAAATATAAATGAATAGTTTAATGAAATAGTCAAGAAATAGTCCTACATATAAACAGTCAAGTGATATTCAACAAAGGTTCCAAAGAAATTCAATTTTAAATAGTATTGAATATGCACTAGGAGAAATAAAGCAAACCCCTACTCATACCATGCTCTCAAATTAACCTGAGATGAATATGGACTTAAATATAATAGCTAAAGCTATAAAGTCCTAGAATAAAACATATAAGAACATATGAGTCATTACATTGACTGTGTGGTAAGAAAAGGTGTTTTTTCATTTTGGATACATAAATAAACTAACCATAAAAGTAAACAATTGGAATATGAATTGGAAAGCAATACCACTTACAATAGCATGAAAATATCCTTGATATTACTCTGATTCCAAAATCAAAGACATCACCAGAGAAGTACAGTCCACTATGCCTCTTAAACATAGATGAAAAATCTTCAACAAAATAGTAGCAAAGTGAATTTGGCAACATTTATAAAGGATTACGTACCTTGACCAAATAGATTTAGTCCAAGAATGAAAGGCTGGTTTAGCATCCAAACATCAATTAATATACATATATTAGTATATTAGTAGAATATAGAATAAAAAGAACAGTAACAAATCATATAATACCATATTAATAGAATAAAAGACAGAAAACCACATTATCATATGCCTATCATATATAGGTCCAGAAAAAGCATTTATGTTGCCATAACAAATTACCACAAACTTAGTAGCTTCAAACAACACAAAGTTATTATCTTATAATAATATAATAACAAAATATCAGCAGGGCTTCATTTTTTTTGGTGCATGTTCTAAGGAACAATCCATTTTCTTGCCTTCTCCAGTTTCTAGGAATGGCTGCATTCCTTGACTCATGGCCCCCCTCTTCCATCTTCAAAGTCAGCATTCAAAGTCACATCTCTTTCTCTGACCATGGCCAGAAAAGATTCTCTGCTTTTAAGGACATGTGTGATTAGAATCGGTCCTACTTCATAATCTAGGATAATCTCCCCATCTCTAGGTCTATAACCTTAATCTCTTCTGCAAAATCCCTTTTCACAGGTAAAGTAACATATTCTTGGGTTCTGGGAATTAGGATGTGGACATCTCTGAAGGGCCACAACCAATATTATATTTCATGGTGAAAGACTGAATGCTTCCCCCTAAAGTCATGAGCGAGACAGGGGTGTCTGCTTTGATACTTATATTCAGCATTGTAGTGGAGACTCTAGCCAGAGTAATCACACAACTAAGAGGACTAAAAGGTATCCAGAAGGGAAAGAAAGAATTAAATCTCTTTATTGTCAGATAATATGATCCTATATGTATAATATTCAAGGATTCCCTGTCCCAACATACAGACAAACATATGCTAACTGCTAGAATTAATAAAAAAACGTTAGTAAGGTTGCAAGATGCAACATTGATCAACATAGAAAAATCAATTATTTTTCTATATAATAAGCAATCAACAGGTGGAAATTGAAATTAAAAATATTCCATTATTGAAAAGAGTAAAATATTTAAGAGTAAAATTATCAAAAGTAATGTAAGTCCTATACACTGAAAACTATAAAATATTGCTGGGAAAAATTAAAGATCTAAATGAATGGAAAAATACTTCTTGTTCATAGATTGGAAGACTCAAAATCTAAAAGACATCAATTTTTCCTCAAACTGATCTATAAATTTAATCTCAGCAGTTTTTTGTAGTAATAAGCAAGCTGATGCTAAAAATGTATATGAACCTAAATTTCAAAGGACCTAGAATGGCCAAAAACAATTTTGGGAAAAAAAGCAAAGATAGAGGACTTAACACTACCTTATTTCAAGACTTACTATAAAGTCAAAGTAATAATGACAATGTAATATTGGCCCAAGAAAAAGCATATAGATCAATGAAATAGGATTGAAAGTCCAGAAATAAATTCTTATATTTATGGTCATTTGATTTTCAACAAAATTGCCAAAAGAAACCCATAAAGAAAGAACAGTTTTTTTTCTTTTTTACTAAAATGATGTTGAGACTATTGGAATTCTAATTGATTATACAATAAACATGGACCCTTCACAAAATACAAAGAAAATTAACTCAAAATGGATCATGGACATATATGTAAAAATTAAAACTATCAAACTTCTAGAAGAAAACAAAGAAGAAAATTTTGTAACCAAGGGCTGGACAAGGAGTTGTTAGATGTGATACTACAGGAACAAGCCATAAAAGAAACAACTGATAAATTAGATATCATCATAATTTAAAACTCTAACCCTTCAAAAGTCATCATTAAGAAAGTCAAAAGGCAAGCTACAGACTGGGAGAAAATATTTACAAATCATCTATCTGATAAAGGTCTTGTATTCAGAGTGTATAAAGACTACTTCTAACTCAATAATAAGAAGCCAAACAACCCAATGTTTAAATATGTGCAAAAGATTTGAATAGACATTTCACCAAAGAAGATACAGGAATCATTAAAGAACACATGAAAAGATGCTCAGCATCATTATTCGTTAGGTAAATACAAACAGAAACCACAATGAAATGTCACTATACACCTAGTATAGTGGCTATAATAAGCAAGGACAGATAGCAGCAAGTTTTGGCAAGTATTTGAAGCAACCAGAACCTTATGTATTGCTGATGAAAACAGAAGAGTTCAACCACTTTGGAGAACAGATTGGCAATTCCTTAAGAAGCTAAAAACAATAAGTCTAGTTAACATACGATGATCATTTCATAATATATACAAGTATTGAATCATGATGTTGTATACTTGAAGCTAATAATGTTGTAAGTTAATTATAATTCAGTTGGGGGAAAAAAAAGCTAAACACAAAGTTACCATAGAACCCAGCAATCCAGTTGCTAGGAATCTACCCCAAAATAATGAAAATATATGTCCACACAAATCTTGTACAGGAATGTTCATGGCAGCTTTATTCATAAAAGCCAAAAACTGGGGGAAAAAACCCAAATGCTCATCAATTGGTAAACGAATGAACAAATTGTGGTATATCCGTACAATGGAATATTATTCACCAGTCCAAAGGAACAAACTACTGATGTATGCTACAATAAGGATGAACCTCAATAACATTATAATGAGAGAAGCCGGCTGCAAAAAAAAATGTGTTACATGATTCATTTATATTAAATGTTTATAAAGACATTTATAAAGTTATAAATTTGATCAATAGTAGCCAAGGGCTATGAGGGTGAATGGGGATAACTGTAAATAAATATGAGGAAACTTTTCTGGGTGATTGAAATATTCTAAAACTGGACTGAAATGATGTTTGCATCATCTATAAATTTAACAAAAGCACTGAACTGTACACTTAAAAAGGATGGTTTTCATAGTATGTAAGTTACACCTCCATAGCTATTAAAAATATCTTTGGGAATAAATTTAATGAAGGTGGGCTAGACATTCATACTGAAATCTATGTAACATTGCTCAGAGAAATTAAATTTTGGAGGATCCAATATTGTTAAGATGTCAGATTCAGCCGCATCCCAAACAGTATTTCAAAGTCTTTCTTTGTAGAAAACAATAAAATAATTCCAAAATTTTTTTTATAAATGCAAAGTCACGAGAATATACCAAGTAATCTTGAAAAAGTAAAACAAAGTTAAAGATTTACACTGAGTTTATGACAATCTAAAAAGTATTGTTGTATTGGGTTTAGACCTGAAAAAGATTTCAGAAATATACCCACACATATAGGATCAATTGATTTTCACAAAGATACCAACATAATTCAATAGGGGAAATGAAAGTCTTTTCAGCAAACATGGCTGGACCAACTAAATAACATATAAGAAAAACTAGGGAATTCCCTGGCAGTTCAGTGGTTAGGACTTGACACTTTCATCTCCAGAACCCGGGTTCAGTCCCTGGTTGGGGAACAAAGATCCTGCAAACTGCGTGGCATGGTCAGAAAAAAAAGAAAAAGAAAGAAAGAAAAACCAAAATTTCAACACCTACCTACACTATAACTCAACAAGGATTATATATATATATATATATATATATATATATATGCTAAAATATTTCTAGAAGCAAACATAGGAGAATGCCTTTACAAATTGGGATTGCCAAAGATTTCTCAGACAGGACAAAATAAAGCCATAGTACTGTTAAGAATTATTAGGAATTATATATAAGAACTATTAAGAAAGTAAAAAGGCATGTCACAATCTGTGAGTAAATATTTGCAATACATATATCTGACAAAAAATTTGTATCCAGAATAAAGAATTCTTACTAACTAATAAAGGACAAACAACCAAATTACCAAGTAGACTGCAGACTTGAACAGACATTTCACAAAAATAAGACATGAGCACATACTATATCACAAAGGTAGCACATAAGTAGGTATTCAAAACCATTGTTTAGCAAAGAATTCCAAGTTTAAAAGGACAATTAAATATCACTTACTATTTCAAAGCAACTGGAAGAACTAAAATTTAAAAGATAGACAACACCAAATGTTGCAGAGAATATGGAAAAAGAACCCAGACAGAAAAGAATGCCCCTAGTGTAGGATTCCATTTACATGATATTTAAGAACAGGGAAGACTAATTAATCTACGGTGATAGAAATCAAGTCAATGGTTGCCAGTTAGATGTGGGAATTGACTACAATTGGCATGAGAGAATTTTCTGGGTGATGAAAATGTTCTACATCTTGATTGTGGTGTTGTGTATATATGCCAAAATTCAGTAAAATGAACACCTGAAAATTCTAAATCTCGCATTATGTCAATTTTGCTTCCCCAAAAGAGAGTGAAGCTATAGCTAGATAAAGTTTACAAAGCAAATAATTCTTCAAAATTAACATTTTTGGGACAACTTTTCATCCTAATATTTTTGTGTCTGTGAATCATCTGAAAACTCATCACATACTTTAAATGAAGTAATAGACTCAGTCTTCAAAAAAGCCCTATAGTACTGAAACCATAGTGTACGGACAAGCCCTCCATCCAAAAGCAGCTACACCATCACATTATGCAGAAGGGCAGTGTCTTTCTATTTCCATCACTCTTCTATTTCTACTTCTACCGCTTAATTGCTACCACACAGATATTTTCATTGCAGGTTAACAGGTCACGTGACCTTGCCTGTATAATTCATCAAATGCCTACTCCTGCTCCATGAGAGTAGTTTTGTTATGTGTTGCTTTGTTCAAGTCTTGCATCATTTTTGATGAGAAATAAATATTTTCTGGACTGCCTGGAAGACCTTTTCTCATTACTATAATGCCTGATTGTGGCTATTCCTGCCTCACATATTGAATGTCCTCAGATAAAGATAGAAGTTAAAAGTTGTTCTGTGTGATAACTAGGGCTTTGCTCTTTAACTCTTTAATGCCTATATACATGGGTCACACTTGAGCCTAATAAATATCACCTTCTCTTGGCAGAAAACCCAGGAAGAGTAGCAATTAGAAGTGTGAGGATCATCCCATTTATTTGCATTTCTCTGACCTTATACCACAAACAGTGAGCCCCAACTTTCAACTGATGAAGCAGATAGAATTGGCACCACTAATTCTTTATTCAGTAAGTTTTAAAATTCCTCTTAAGAGTTTAATAAGTTAACCACTAAGACATGTCCACCAGAAGTTGTTTTCAGCCTATAATCTGCTTAGATTTAAAATCGAGCAATCATGCTTTCCCAAATAGAGTTACTGTACTTTTGAATATAGTGTTCATCACTGTGTGCTTACAAATTCTGTGTGTCACAATACAGCATTAATCCTACACAGCTCTCATATCCTATATCTAAGAGGTGGTCACACAATCGGGGTGAGAACACAGGTGCAAGAGCTTGAACCTGTGATGTACGTGGGTGGCTATTTGGAATGACATACAGTCTAGAAAAAGAAACTCAACATTAAGAAAGGATAAAGAGGAGAACAAGACTTAATGAATAACGAGTAGAAAGATAGGAAGAGACTTAAGAAAATCTAGGCAGGGTTTATGAACAGGAAGGTGAATGAAAGAAACTCTCCCATAGGTCCAAGCAGAAAACCAGAAATATGCTGATGTCAGTACATAAGGCAGGAAAGGTCTCAAAAAATAAATAAATAAAGCAACATTACTAATGGACTTTCAAAAGGAGCTAAAAATACTGAGGGTTACTGACTTCTGGCAAAAGAAAGTGACATGCAGATTAAATGTCCTTCCTCCATTCAGGGAGGACAGGGTGACTGAACAGCATGTTTTTTTCTGAACCAGATGAAGCAAAATGTCATTCATTATCATTTTACCTACCCATATGGTAGTAAATTCCATTGAGGAAATGTTCACTTGAAAAATAAAGGGAGCTCTGAATTATGTTAATTTTACAAATCCAAATGGAAAGTACTTGGGAAAACTTAGAAAATCTAATAATATTCTCATTTATTTCTTAATTCTACAACCCAAGTTTAGAGAAAAACTTTTAAGAATATGCCATCACCATTGCTCACAGTTCTGACCTTATAATATTCATCACAAGCTATGGAAACATGCCATGTTCTGACACAGGGAGATATGGCCCTTTTTCAAACCCAATGTGTAGCATTATTTCAGAATGGTTGATATTTTTGACCTTGGCAACTAAAGAAAGATAACAGCATATGCTAGATAAATGAGAGTTAAAAGGAGGTGAGTATTTCATTATTATTATAGAATTCATAAATTTCCTTAGTCACCAAGTCTTCTAGAATTTATCCCCCACATATGATGAGCATCTTTCATATTCATGTTTTCTTTATCCAAACACCAGGAGTTTTGCTCTCCTTCTCTATGTAACACCCTGTATGGATAAAACCAATGATGCCACTGACCCCTCCATCAATAGGGGGGGTCAAACAACATTGAGAGCAGATTCACAAACAAACACCATTTGCAATTGTCTCTCTGCTTCCAACCTTGCCTATCTACCCTTCACATTCCTAAATTCATCCACATTCCAAAAATGCAAATCTGTTTATGGCACTCTCCTGTTTAAAAGCCTTCAAAACCTCTTAATATCTTCAAAATAAATTCAAACTTCATACCACAGTCCACAAGGACACTCATGGTCTGCTTCTTGCCCCTTTTCCCAGCCTTCTCTGATGACTCTCCCCACAGTCACCCAAGGTTTCACCATTCATTACCACTCATGGTAAACTTTGCTGTTCCCTGCACACATTAGGCTGTCACATACCGCTACACTCTTCCTGTGTGATCCCTCTACCTGGAGTACCAAGCCCAGCCCCATCTCCAATGCCCCAACCAGGCTGATGTCTCCTTTGCTTTAAGACTCTGATCAAACATATCTTTTCCTTCAAAGGATTTCCTAATGTTCTTTCTTCACTAATATTCCGCTGGGAGACCTTCAAGATGACAGAGGAGTAAGATGTGGAGATCACCTTCCTTGCCCAAAATACATCAAAAATACATCTACATGTGGAACAACTCTTACAGAGCACCTACTGAATGCTGGCAGAAGACCTCAGACTTTCCAAAAGGCAAGAAACTCCCTGCATACCTGAGTAGGGCAAAAGGAAAAAGAAAAAAAAAAGAGACAAAAGAATAGGGATATGACCTGCACCTCTGGGAGGGAGCTGTGAGGAGGAAAAGTTTCCACACACTAGGAAGCCCTTTCACTGGCAGAGACGGGGAAAGAGGTGAAGCTTCGGAGCCACAGAGGAGAGTGCAGGAACAGGGGTGCAGAGGGCAGAGAGATTCCCGCACAGAGGATTGGTGCTGACCAGCACTCACCAGCCTGGGAGGACTGCCTGCTCACCCACCAGCCAGGACAGGTGGGGTCTGGGAGCTGAGGCTCGGGCTTTGGAGGTCAGACCCCAGGGAGAGGACTGGGGTTGGCTGTGCGAACACAGCCTGAAGGGGGCTAGTGCACCACAGCTAGCCAGGAAGAAGTCCAGAAAAAAGTCTGGACCTGCCTAAGAGGCAAGAAACCATTGTTTCAGGGTACGTGAGGAGAGGAGATTCAGAGCACCATCTAAACGATCTCCAGAGATGGGTGTGAGCCATGGCTATCAGCCCAGACACCAGAGACGGGCATGAAACACTAAGGCTGTTACTGCAGCCACCAAGAAGCCTGTGGGCAAGCACAGGTCACTATCCACACCTCCCCTCCCAGGAACCTGTGCAGCCCACCACTGCCAGGGTCTCATGATCCATGGACAACTTCCCTGGGAGAACACATGGTGTGCCTCAGGCTGATGCAATGTCACGCTGACCTCTGCTGCTGCAGGCTTGCCCCACATTCTGTAACTCTCCCTCCCCCAGGCCTGAGTGAGCCAGAGCCCCCTAATCAGCTGCTACTTTAACGCCATCCTGTCTAGGTGGTGAACAGACGTCCTCAGGTGACCTACACAAAGAGGCGGGGCCAAACACAAAGCTGAACCCCAGGAGCTGTGTGAACAAAGAAGAGAAAGGAAAATTTCTCCCAGCAGCTTCAGGAGCAGCAGATTAAATCTCTACAATCAACTTGATGTACCCTGCATCTGTGGAACACATGAATAGACAACAAATCATCCCAAAATTGAGGTCGTGGACTTTGGGAACAACTGTAGACTTGGGGTTTCCTTTCTGCAACTAATTTGTTTCTGGTTTTATGTTTAGCTTGGTTTAGTATTTAGAGCTTATTATCATTTGTAGATTTGTTTATTGATTGGGTGCTCTTGTCCTTTTCTTATATATATATTTTCCATTTTCTCTTTTTGTGTGTATGTGTATGCTTCTTTGTGTGACTTTGTATAGCTTTGCTTTTAGCATTTGTCCTATGGTTCTGTCTGTCCATTTTTTTATATTTTATTTTTTTGTATAGTTTTTAGTGCTTGTTATCATTGGTGGATTTGTTTTTTTGGCTTGGTTGCTCTCTTCTTTTCTTTTCTTTTCTTTCTTTCTTTCTTTTTCTTTCTTCCTTCCTTCCTTCCTTCCTTCCTTCCTTCCTTCCTTCCTTCCTTTCTTTCTTTCTTCCTTTCTTTACTTTTCTTTCTTTCATTACTTTTTTTATTTTATTTATGTTTAAGAATATTTTTAAAATTTCTTATTTTAATTATTTTTTCTTTTCTTTTTCTTTCTTCCTTTCTTCCTTCCTTCCTTCCTTTCTTTCTTTCCTTCTTTCCTTCCTTCCTTCCTTCCTTCCTTCCTTCATTTTATCCCTTTTTTTCTGAGCTGTGTGTCTTGGTGCTCTGGCCAGGTGTCAGACCTGAGCTTCTGAGGTGCAAGAGCCAAGTTCAGGACATTGGTTCGCCAGAGATCTCCTGGCTCCACATAATACCAAAAAGCAAAAGCTCTCCCAGAGATCTCCATCTCAACACTAAGACCCACCTCCACTCAATGACCAGCAGGCTACAGTGCTGGACACCCTATGCCAAACAACTAGCAAAACAGGAAGACAACCGCATCCATTAGCAGAGAGGCTGCCTAAAATCACAATAAGGTCACAGACACCCCAAAACACACCACTGGACGAGGTCCTGCCCACCAGAAAGACAAGCTCCAGCCTCATCCACCAGAACACAGGCACCAGTGTTCCCCTCGACGAGGAAGCCTACACAACCCACTGAAGAAACCTTACCCACTGGGGGCAGACATCAAAAACAACGGGAACTACGAACCTGCAGTATGTGAAAAGGAGACCCCAAACACAGTAAGTAAAGCAAAATGAGAAGACAGAGAAATATGCAGCAGATGAAGGAGCAAGGTAAAAACCCACCAGACCAAACAAATGAAGAGGAAATAGGCAGTCTAACTGAAAAAGAATTCAGAGTAATGATAGTAAGGATGATACAAAATCTTGGAAATAGAATGGAGAAAATAAAAGAAACGTTTAACAAGGACCTAGAAGAACTAAAGAGCAAACAAACACTGATGAACAAGATAATAAATGAAATTTAAAATTCTCTAGAAGGAATCAATAGCAGAATAACTGAGGCAGAAGAATGGATAAGTGAGCTGGAAGATAAAATGGTGGAAATAATTACCACAGAGCAGAACAAAGAAAAAAGAATGAAAAGAATTGAGGACAGTCTCAGACACCTCTTGGACAACATTAAATGCATCAAGTGCTCATGGAACATTCTCCAGGATAGACCATATGTTGGTTCACAAATCAAGCCTTGGTAAATGTAAGAAAACTGAAATCATATCAAGTACCTTTTCCAACTACAACACTATGAGACTAGATATCAATTACAGGAAAAAATCTGAAAAATATACAAACACATGGAAGCTAAACAATACACTACTAAATAACCAAGAGATCACTGAAGAAATCAAAGAGGAAATAAAAAAATACCTACAGACAAATGACAATGAAAACACGATAACCCAAAACCTATGGGATGTAGCAAAAGCACTTCTAAGAAAGCAGTTTACAGGAATACAATCCTACCTCAACAAACAAGAAACATCTCAAATAAACAATCTAACCTTACACCTAAAGCAATTACAGAAAGAAGAACAAAAATACCCCAAACTTAGCAGAAAGAAAGAAATCATAAAGATCAGATCAGAAATCAATGAAAAAGAAAGAAACAATAGCAAAGATCAATAAAACTAAAAGCTGGTTCTCTGAGAAGAAAAGCAAAATTGATAAGCCATTAGCCATATTCATCACGAAAAAAGGGGAGAAGACTCAAATCAATAGAAATAGAAATGAAAAAGGAGAAGTAACAACTGACACTGCAGAAATACAAAGGATCGTGAGAGATTACTAGAAGCAACTATATTACAATAAAATGGACAACCTGGAAGAAATGGACAAATTCTTACAAAAGCACAACATTCGGAGACTGAACCAGGGAGAAATGGAAAATATAAAAAGACCAAACACAAGCACTGAAATTGAAACTGTGATTTAAAATCTTCCAAAAAACAAAAGCCCAGGACCAATGGCTTCACAGGTGAATTCTATCAAACATTTAGAGACTAGCTAACACCAATCCTTCTCAAACTCTTCCAAAATATAGCAGAGGGAGGAACACTCCAAACTCATGCTATGAGGCCACCACCACCCTGATACCAAAACCAGACAAAGATGTCACAAAACAAGAACACTACAGGCCAATATCTCTGATGAACACAGATACAAAAATCCTCAACAAAATACTAGCAAACAGAATCCAACAGCACATTAAAAGGATCATACACCATGATCAAATGGGGTTTATCCCAGGAATGCAAGGATTCTTCAATATATGCAAATCAATCAATGTGATACACCATATTAACAAACTGAAGGATGACAACCATATGATCATCTCAATAGATGCAGAAAAAGCTTTTGACAAAATGCAACACCCATTTATGATAAAAACCCTCCAGAAAGTAGGCATAGAGGAAACTTACCTCAACATAATAAAGGCCATAAATGACAAACCCACAGCCAACATCGTTCTCAATGGTGAAAATCTGAAACCATTTCCTCTAAGATCAGGAATAAAACAAGGTTTCTCACTCTCACCACTGTTATTCAACACAGTTTTGGAAGTTTTAGCCACAGCAATCAGAGAAGAAAAAGAAATAGAAGGAATCTAACTCAGAAAAGAAGAAGTAAAGCTGTCACTGTTTGCAGATGACATGATTCTATACATAGAGAATCCTAAAGATGCTACCAGAAAACTACTAGAGTTAATCAATGAATCTGGTAAAGTAGTGGGATATAAATTAATGCACAGACATCTCTACCATTCCTATACACTAATGATGAAAAATCTGAAAGAAAAATTAAGGAAAAACTCCCATTTACCATTGCAACAAAAAGAATAAAATACCTAGGAATAAACCTACCCAGGGAGACAAAAGACCTGTATGCAGAAAACTATAAGACACTGATGAAAGAAATGAAAGATGATACACATAGATGGAGAGATATACCATGTTCTTCATGTTCTTCGCTTGGAAGAATCAACATTGTGAAAATGACTATACTACCCAAAGCAATCTACAGATTCAGTGCAATCCCTATCAAACTACCAATGGCTTTTTTCACATAACTAGAATAAAAAATTTCACAGTTTGTATGGAAACACAAAAGACCCCAAATAGCCAAAGCAATCTTGAGAAAGAAAAATGGAGCTGGAGGAATCAGACCCCCTGACTTCAGACTATACTAATAAGCTACCGTAATCAAGACAGTATGGTACTGGCACAAAAATAGAAATATAGATCAATGGAACAGGATAGAAAGCCCAGAAATAAACACACGCACATATGGTCACCTTCTTTTTGATAAAGGAGGCAAGAATATATAGTGGAGAAAAGACAGCCTCTTCAATAAGTGGTGCTGGGAAAACTGGACAGCCACATGTAAAAGAATGAAATTAGAACACTCCCTAACACCATACACAAAAATAAATTCAAAATGGCTTAAAGACCTAAATGTAAGGGCAGACACTATGAAACCTTAGAGGAAAACATAGGCAGAACACTCTATGACATAAATCACAGCAAGATCCTCTTTGACCCACCTCCTAGAGAAATGGAAATAAAAACAAAAATAAACAAATGGGACCTAATGAAACTGAAAAGCTTTTGCACAGCAAAGGAAACCATAAACAAGTGAAAAGACAACCCTCAGAATGGGAGAAAATATTTGCAAATGAAGCAACTGAAAAGGGATTAATCTCCAAAATTTACAAGCAGCTCATGCAGCTCAATATCAAAAAAACAAACATCCCAATCCAAAATGGACAGAAGACCTAGATTGACATTTCTCCAAAGAAGATATACAGATGGCCAACAAACACATGAAAGGATACTCAACATCACTAATCATTAGAGAAATGCAAATCAAAACTACATTGAGGTATCACCTCACACCAGTCAGAATGGCCATCACCAAAAAAATCTAGAAACAGTAAATGCTGGAGAGGGTGTGGAGTAAAGGGAACCCTCTTGCACCGTTGGTGGGAATGTAAATTGATACAGCCACTATGGAGAACAGTATGGACGTTCCTTAAAAAACTAAAAATAGAACTACTATACGACCCAGCAATCCCATTAATGGGTATATATCCTGTGAAAATCAGAATTCAAAAAGAGTCATGTACCAAAATGTTCATTGCAGCTCTATTTACAATAGCCAGGACATGGAAGCAACCTAAGTGTCCGTCGACAGATGAATGGATAAGGAAGATGTGGCACATATATACAATGGAATATTACTCAACCATAAGAAGAAACGAAACTGAGTTATTTGTAGTGAGGTGGATGGACTTAGAGACTGTCATACAGAGTGAAGGAAGTCAGAAAGAGAAAAACAAATACCATATGGTAACATATATATATGGAATCTGAAAAAAAAAAAAAAAAGGTTCTGAAGAACCTAGAGGCAGGACAGGAATAAAAACCATGTAGAGAATGGACTTGAGGACAAGGGGAGGGGGAATGGTAACCTGGGATTATGTGAGAGATTGGCATGGACATGTATACACTACCAAATGTAAAATAGATAGCTAGTGGGAAGCAGCTGCATAGCACAGGAGATCAGCTCGGTGCTTTGTGTCCACCTAGAGGGGTGGGATAGGGAGGGTAGGAGGCAGATACAAGAGTGAGGCGATATGGGGATATATGTATATGTATAGCTGATTCACATTGTTATACAACAGAATCTTACACACCATTGTAAAGCAATTATACTCCAATAAAGATGTTAAAAAATAATAATAATATTCCACTGCTCACTCCTTCCCCTCCTCTTTCCCTCTGCCCCACAACATGGAGGTTACATTTATGAAGGTTTATATTTCTTCTGTGTACTGTCATAACATTTCATGCATAACTCTCTTATGGCACTCTCACACCACAGTGTCATCTTTTATTTTCTCACTTTTCTTTCTCCACTATACCTCTTTGAAACAAGGCCTATGTTTGTTTATTTTTGTACCAACAGTGCCCAATAATATAGCTAATGCATAGAAGATATTCAGTAAAGGCAGTTTCAATGAAACAAAAAAAAGTGATTGAAGGAAGAAAGGAAGGAAATCAAAAGAGAAGTGCTACGGATTGAATATTCGTATCCTCCAAAATTCATAGGTTGAAGCCCTAACTGTGATGTGATGGTATTTATATGCAGCCTTTGGGTGATAAATAGGGTTAGATGAGGTCATAATGGTGGGAACTTCATGATGGAATTAGTGCCTTTATAAGAAGAGACACCAGAAGCTTTCTCACTCTCTTTCTCCACATGCACTGAGGAAAGGCCATGTGAGCATACAGCAAGGAGTCAGCTGTCTGGAAGCCAAAAAAAGA
Organism: Balaenoptera borealis; assembly: GCF_965194805.1. Classification (NCBI taxonomy): domain Eukaryota; kingdom Metazoa; phylum Chordata; class Mammalia; order Artiodactyla; family Balaenopteridae; genus Balaenoptera; species Balaenoptera borealis. Next base: position 53,407,729 of record NC_138860.1, on the reverse strand, counting down.
TTCCTCACCAGAAACTGAACTCGCTTGCACCCTGATCTTGTACTTCTGGCTTCCAGAAATGTAAGAAAATTAATGTTTGTTGTTTAATCCACCCAATAATCTAGGATATTTTGTTACGAAAGCCCGAGCTGAATACGATAGGAAGGAATAAACAAATACATGAATGAATAAATTAAAAAAAAAAAGATGAGTAAGTGAACTAGTAGATTTGCCCCTTGTACACTTTGTAACCAGTGGCTCAAGGCTGCAGATGACAAGTCACATATAGATATTCAGTATATAGTTCTTCTCTCTGCACGGGTAATTTGTTCCCCTGGGGAGTCACATTATTGACCTTGCACTCGTCAGTACCCCCATGCTCTAATCAGAACTAACAGCACAAACGAAAGACAGCCATTATGCAGATGACTGTCTGGGTTGAAGACCACAAAGATCCTTTCCATCCTTTATTTGAAAATGTTAACCTCTCCTTGAGGAGACATATGTGGGGACATTAGGGACATATGTGGGGTTTGTAATATTCTTAAAATCCTAAATTATGAAGAATATTTATCTAAGAAAAACTCTCTAAAATTGAATTAAACAAATAAAATACCACATATCTCAGTTTCCTTACTTCTTCCCATCCTGTATCCCACCCCCCCCCCCAAATTCTATTCATTCTATCATTGTTGAAGAGATCTTTCTAAAACTACCCTTCTTAAACATTTCGGTCATTCCTCATTGCCTTCACAGTTCAGTTCAAGGAACCCATGCTGCATAAACGGGTCTTTACCATTCTACCCAGAAAAATAACACCAAGCCTTCTGTTACCTCCTCACCTTTGTATATGCTTTTCCTTCTACCTATCACATCTCTCCACCCCCAACCACCTATCCCCAAATCATCCTCCAGGTCTTAGCTTATGTATCATTTTGTCCAGGAAGCTTTGTCTGACCCCCCCCAAACCTAGGTTCTTACAATACACACTCTATTTCCCTCTAGAAAATTGTAATCACATGTAATTTATGTGCTCATTTTCCCTCTAGACAAGAAGCTCTTGCAAAGCAGGAACTACTGTATTATCTCTGTCAGCCACAGGACTGGCAAATAGTAGGTGCTCATTAAATAATTTTTGTTAAATGAGTGAATAAATAGTAAATTTCTTGTGAATAGTCTTGAGTCTAATGACAACTCTACATTTTTATGTTATTTTATGGTTGACTGAGCACATTTACACCTCATTATCTCATTTAACTCTTTTAACAACCCTGGGAAGCAAGGTAGGTACTAATCAAACACTGCTGATCGCCCTCTCTCTAGCTATGTCATTTCTCTTCCATGTCGGCAGAGCTCTAGTTTTCTTCTGAAGTCTACTCCTCCCCCAAGTAACTAGAGCTAATCTTGATGAGTTTGAGGTCATTGTGGTGGTTGTATCAGCCTGTTCCCCTAGAAAACAAGGTCTGAGGCAAGGCTTAAGTGTGAATATGTTATTGGGAGGTATGATGCTAGGGTATCAAGAGTGAAGGAAGGAGGAAATGCTGCGAGGAAGAATGGGAAGTAAATAAAGTTGATGCTTTTCCAGGTTGGTCACCATTTCACAGAGAGACACAAAGTTACTGAGCCACTAGAGATTATCTCCAGAGAAGCTACATCAAAAACCCATGCTTTGGGGACTTCTCTGGTGGTCCAGTGGTAAAGAATCCACCTTCCAATGCAGGGAATGCAGGTTCGATCACTGGTCCGGGAACTAAGATCCCACATCCCGTGGGGCAAATAAGCCTGTGAGCCACAACTATTGAGCTCACGTGCCCCAATGAGAGAGACTGCATGCCACAAACTACAGAGCACACGCAGTCGGGACCCGCACACCACAACTGGAGAGAAGCCCCAGTGCTTCAACGAAGAGACCACATGCCACAACTAAGACCCGACACAGCCAAAAAATAAGGAAAATAAATAAATTAATTAAATATTTAAAAAATTTTAAAAAAATAAACATGCTTTGGAACAGGCCATCACAGTGGGGAATAGAGAAGCAATTTGTCTGCAAGCACGTTCCCACTCTCTGTCTTCCGTTGATAAGAGTTTGTCCCATAAGGAGTAACTGCCGGCATGGTGTTTACCGAAGTGCAGAAGTGGTGGGAGAAGCTAGAGACTTAGTAAAATGGTGTGGGCTTGCATGGAACTGGCCCAGGGTGCTGCAGCAGAAGCTGCAAACTTCCAAGGGCCCAGGAGAGAAGAGAATAGGAGGACATATACAAGATACAGGGATACTACCAGGGACTGGCTTAAGGACTGGTGTGTGGGAAGTCTGCTGACAGAGGGGAAATGGTATGGTAAAGGGTTTTAGAGACATTCTTACATAAGAAAATATATTGTACATGGCATTTCATCAATTGGATAATTCAGGATGCATCTGATGAAAAACAGTTTTTCATAATCTAATTGGCAGTGTTGTTTCTTTTGCAGTGATATATAATAATAATAGTGTACCTTCCAGCCAATGACATCTTAGATTCTGTAAAATACAGTAGGCCCTGTGTTTATCTTCAGACATTGATGCATAAATACGTGACACTAGGAATTGCAGCAGTCCTTTTGCAACCATGAGAGGAGCTAATCTGATGGCCTGAGGATAGCAGAGCAGGAATATGGAAAGAACCTGGGTCTTTTCAGTGAAGCCTTCTCCCCATCTAACAGATTAAGAAACGGAGGATAGAGAGCTCATAGGACTTTTCCAGATTCACATGGGTGGTTAAACAATGGAGCTGAGACTTTTTTTTTTAACATCTTTATTGGAGTATAATTGCTTTACAATGGTGTGTTAGTTTCTGCTTTATAACAAAGTGAATCAGTTATACATATACATATGTCCCCATACCTCTTCTCTCTTGCATCTCCCTCCCTCCCACCCTCCCTATCCCACTCCTCTAGGTGGTCACAAAGCACCGAGCTGATCTCCCTGTGTGGAGCTGAGACTTTAACCCATGTTCTTGGTGTTCTTTCCTATACAGCTATATTCAATGCACTTTACAACTGGCCCATTTACAGCCCTACTTGCTTATCTCTTCCCACCTGTCTTTCTAGGTGTCTGAAACTTGGAGTTTTCTAAAAGCAGCCTGTTTCCTCATGCATCTCTAACTTCTAACATTTTAGACATTTTGGCAAAAAAAAGTGAAGAATGTTAACCTATTAAAGACTTATTATGTAGAAAATGAAGAGATCTGGATCTTTATCTCCAGCATTTTCAAAAAAATAAAAATAAAAATTGTATATATTTAAAGTATGTATCTCTAGTCTAAGTTTCAGTATGTGGAAAACAACACCATCTTTCTTTCAAAACACCTTGGTGCCACTGTCAAAAGCAGAGGATTGGGCTGCATGCAGATGTGATATTCAAGCAAAGGAACAGCCAGTACATCACGTACCCACTCATCAGAGGAGGTTCAGTAGGGCCAGGTCAGGCAGTATGTGCCAGCTCAACACCATTTCTCAACCCCAGCTGCATATCCCCAGTCAACCCCAAAGCTCATATTCACAGCTACCCAGTGACTTTTCCCCAAGTATCTTTGAGATGTGTACACTGTCTGGCTTTGGCTCAAATTACTTGTACTTGCAAGTATTTCAACTCAGGTAAATTACTAAGTGTCAGAGGAAGTTTGAAAAATCAGAAAACAATGTCTCTTTAATAAGTCAGTCCCTGATTATTCTGAGATCAGGAAAATAATTTATACCCAAGTTTTCCAATATGGCCAAGCATCAGAATAAAAATCCAGATGATCTAGAGAAATCTACTAATGAAGCAACTTAATGACATGGTGGATTACTGCCCAAGTGAAAGGATTTAAAGAAAAAACACACTAGGGCAGTAAAAACACTCTGTAGAAACAAACCAGCTGGTTTCTGCATGTGGGTGCCTCTAGCATTCGTGAACCTGCAGCTGGTTGTGAATAATCTGGGTACCATTTTCCATCCTTACCAGAGGAGCTGCATGGTTTGATGTTCCCAAGTCATGGTAGTGTCCTGTGGCAGCAAGTGCAATAAGACAATATCCCTATGTGTCAATCATCCCTATATCAAGTTAGCAATTGTTGTCTTAGTTCTTACAACTAGCATCATGTGACACTCCTCTGGTACCTCCCCTTGATGAGAAGAGGAAAATTGCATATATTTAGGGAATCTCCTTTCAACAAATGGCTCAGGATGGAAATTAAGCCAATGCCTTTGTCTGAATACTCCAAGGAAGCCTGATGTGGAGAACCTAGACCATTCATCAGTTTTCTCTTTTCCCATTTTCCCTCTCTCTGATTTGGGGACCTGGAATTAGAATGTGGCATAGGCACTCCCCTTATTTTATCTTTCTCCTAGTTCCCCAGTGGCATGGAATTAAGTCAATATTTGTGCATGTGCACAAGGGGTGCTGTAAGCAACCTGTGGAAAGTTCATGAAATCTGGTCTTCTTAGGAGACAAATACCAGGTGTTTAGTTTATTATGTGCTAAGCAGAACCAAGGGGGAAAACATGAGAATATGATAGTGATTGTAAGTGCACTTCGAGTCCTTTGCTATGTGGGAGCTGCCAAGTGAACAAATTTATTAGTCTTGCTTTTCTACTAGCCTCCTCATGAAGTAATCACTTTAATGGGTTCTCAGAGTTCAGGGGAATTGGAAGACCAGCAGTAATAAGAGAGATACCTGGAATTTTTTTCCAAGGCACTCCAAGGACTTCTCAGACATTATTACACTTACCAGCCCTCCCAGGTCCACCCAAAAAAGATGTCAGCCTCATGAAGAAGGAAATCTTCCCTTACAAATTAGGGGGGAAAAGAAAAAAAAAGGAAAGCAGAGGATTTGAAACTTGCCAGGTGTGGTTCCTGCAACTTCTAGAGGCCAGGGTTCTGAAATCCCAGTCCATCAGTGACTAGTGCAGTATTTTAGAGTACTCCTTTTAGGAATATGAAAGGGTGAGAGCAGTGGTGACTCCCTCTCTGAAAGGAAAACATTTGGAGGTCAACCTAAATGCCAGCCTCTTCTTTTCCCAGGCCTGCTCCCCACAGCTCTGCACACATACACCCTTGGGTAGCTCTGAGCTATTTTGGGCTTCAACCTCATCTGCCTTTCACATTACGCTCTGCGTTAATTATGACGCTTCAGTGAAAATGAGCCTTCTGACAGTCTCTGCTTGGAGAATGGAAGGAGGTATAAAGGCAACTCCAATTACAGGCCATTAGCCCTAATTAATGCCCACCTCCTGTGTTTGGTATTCTAGACACAATCACCCCACTACTGGGGGGAAGAACTCAGTTCGCTCAGTGGCACAAGGACCAACAATATTAAGCCAGGCACTTGCTGGTCCCTATGGAACATGATCTTCCAGGCAAAGAAGCAATTTATATGCAGTAACCAGGAGGAACACATAATCCTGTGTTTCTCCTTTTAAACTGTCTTTTGACATTCTTATGGCTCATCTTTAGGGGACAGAGACTACAGCCTTTTAGAAACCAAAAATCTTTTTCCTTCTTTGGTTCTAGACCTCAAGTCAATCAAACAACCAAATACATACACATATGTGTACACACACACACACACACACACACACACACACACACACAGAGTACTCTAACAGTCTGTGCAAGAAATATGGAGGATATAAAATCTGGTTCTTTTTAGAAATATGTCATAAGCACAAACTTCACTAAATCAAAATGTCTTCTGGGCAAGAAATACTTCTCTGCTGCTTTCTGAAGGATTTTAGCAATTAATTCTGCAGGGAGTAAATTCAAATGAAGAATGAGGCAGCCATATAGGCCCTGACCAGAGCCCGACTTAAGGCATTCAGCTGCTCAAGTTCACAGTGACTTCTGCCTCTCTGCCTGTCCTCCCGCTTTCTCTTTCCCACCTGTGGCTTCCAATCTCTCCATTCCCTTTTTTTTTTTTTTTTTTAACATTTTTGTTGGAGTATAATTGCTTTACAATGGTGTGTTAGTTTCTGCTTTATAACAAAGTGAATCAGCTATACATATACATATGTCCCCATATCTCCTCCCTCTTGCCTCTCCCTCCCACCCTCCCTATCCCACCCCTCTAGGTGGTCACAAAGCACCGAGCTGATCTCCCTGTGCTATGCAGCTGCTTCCCACTAGCTATCTGTTTTACATTTGGTAGTGTATATATGTCCATGCCACTCTCTCACTTCATTCCAGCTTACCCTTCCCCCTCCCTGTGTCCTCAAGTCCATTCTCTACATCTGCGTCCCTTCGATGCAGTTTCCCAGATGGTCATTGAGGGTCAGCCACAAAGCAGCCCTGGGCCAGGAGCTGAGTGAGCATATACAAAGTGAGCCATAATCCAGATTCCTTCATTCTGCGGCTCATAGGAATCCACTGTCATTTTATGTCTCCAGGTTACTCTCCACCACTAGATTGTAAATTCCTCAAGGGCAGGGTTATGCCATCACTATCTCCGGATCCTCAGGTCCAGGTTCGGAACCCCAAACTCATGGGCATAACAAACGATAAAGGAATTATTAAATGACTGATTAAATAAATTAGATAAAGAAAACTTAACAGGCTAAATGATTTCAACCTCAGAAGCATCCTCCCAGAGCTTCTGTGGATAATGCCTGGCCAGGCCTTCCCCCTGTTGGGGAGATTTTCCCTGATGACTCTCTCCGAAGTAGCTTCCTTCCCCCCACTCGCCTTTTATCCATAATTTACCTACTAGCACTCACCATGGCTAGAAGTTATCCTGTTTATGTATATGCATATTTGATTATTGTCTGTCCTAAAAGAATAAGTTCCAAGAGAGCACAGACTTGTCTGGTTTGCTTCTGTACCCTTGGCACTTAGCATAGTGCTTAGAATAATGCAAAAACCTATATTTGATGGATGAATGAATGAATGAGTGAATGAGTGAATGAGTGAGTGAATGGATAATCGTGTCTAATTAATGTGTAAGAATATCAGAGCTATGAGAAAAGTTAACATAGCTTAATATTTAACCAATTAATATTTGTTAATAGGGAGAACAGGGCTCTGCTAAGAACAGCAGATAATAAGATATGTTAAGACATTGTCTTGAATGTCAAAGAGTTTACAATTTAGTAAGGCCCAAAAGACTTGCGAGTGCACCCATGCACGCACACACACACACACACAATTCCATTTTAAGAGCTCTTACGATAATGCAAATTAAGACACTTTAACAGTGTAACAGTCACTGGGAGATATAAAATGGTCTAAATCTCAAGGGACTTAGTAGAGGGGACGGATAGCATACAGGAAAAGATAACTAATAACATCAAATGTTAGTTAATGCCAGTCATGTGAATCATAACCTCGTGGACCACAGAAGAGAAGGGTTATCATCACCCCTTGAAATGGTTCAAAGACTTCCTTCTTCCTCCCCCATTATTAAAGGGGCAGACCTGGCCTATAACCAGGAAGAAGGTATTCCTAATGACAGCTCTGTAAGTAAGCATCAACGTGCAGGTAATCTCAGGAGCAGGGAAATCATTCATCCCACTCACCTATTCAAAGAAGGCTGTTTTTTTACCTTTATGTTCTTCAGAGCACTTAACACACTACCAGCTTGCAATAAATTACAATTAGTAATAACAGCATCATTATTCTGGGTTTTATTATTAGAGGCATTAATTTTTAATGTTTACTGTACTCAGATATGTGTGGAAGACTTGAAATGTATTTAATAATGATAACTTCCACCTTCCAAGCTCTAGGGATGGTCTACTGGGATATAAACAAACTGCTCCACATTTAATGCCCTGAACAGAATGGGCAGTGAGAAAGAACAGGAAAGTGAGGGGGCAGCTTTGAGCTGAGGAAGAATGTATGCTCTGTAGGATCCGAAGCCCATCAGGCCTTCACCTGCAGGTTAGTAGTATGCTCTGTGGTCTAGAGGGTCTCTCTGAACCAGCCTGGCAGGGCAGACCCTAAGGACACCCCAGAGAAATAGGCTAAGAAAGACTCTCTCTGCATTTGGAATTGAACATTCTTAAATGCAGCCTAGGAAGAAACTTTCTGGAGTGAGGAGGTAGGAGATAAAAGGAAAGAAGGCCCCTCTTCCTCCTCCCCACATCTCTAAGTGGGGAACTCTGAAGCTGGGGCTCTGAAGGCTGGTGATTCCCACCACTTCCAGCGCAGACTGACACATCACCCTCCTCTGCTTCCTTTCCAGGTCAGACTAGGCTGGATGAAGAGGCTTTCCCTTGTTAACATGGCAACACATTGGTGGTGGGGAGCAGCCTGTGTCCAGGTTCTGCCCTGACTTCTTTTACGGTCTTGGATATCAGTTCCCTCCATTTAAATTATGCCTTCTCAACTCTGCCCCAAAAGACACCAGCCCCAAACTCTTGATGATGGTAATTCACCCTATACAGAAGCTGCCATTTCATTTTAACAAATGAGATTGGCATGTACCAAATTCAGCCTTCAAACTTGGTGCTTGGCCAAAATCTCCTGTTATTATTATATAATTAATAATAATCTCCTATTAGTATTAAAATCTCCTATTATTATTATATCTCCTATTATTATTATTATTATTATTATTATTATTATTATTATTATGGTTATTTAACCATCAAGAGGCTAAATAACCAAAGGCCCACTTCAACATCATTTCCAGGAGCCCTGAATGTATGTGTGGTCAATGATCGTGTAATCATCTAGGTCACTAGCCTTGCAAGTCAAGATAGTCCAATCAGTTTTTAAAAAAGCGATGTCATTTGAATTTATTGTCATCTGAATATTTACTTTCAAATATGGGAAAGCATCACACAAAGACCTTGGAATGAAAGTCTCCTTATGTGCTTTATGTGTTGAAATTCTACCAGTTACGGTTTAAATATACATTTATTATTGCAAAAGTAAAACACTACAGAAATTAATGATGATTGTGCAAGCTGTTAATTTTAAGAACAAAAGTAATTATTCAGAACTTTCAAACTGCTAAGCAAATGGGTAAATGGGAAAATTAATGGGGAGTTAACATGTGTGTGTTATCAAGACTTCAGGAAGAGCACTGTTTCCTTTTGCAAGCACAAATGTTTATTACAATGTAAATAACTATCCCAGGCAGAGTAATAGAGATTAGATAAAATCATATTTCTAATCTTTGTTGGTTTTTTTAAAATCTGACATTAATAATGTTAAACAAAATAATCTTGAAAAAGTGAATTGGCTATTAGTTATTCACTTTCTTTTAGGCCATGCCTCATACTCCTCCAGCTACCTGAACTGAGCATGAACATGGCTTTAGGATGGTAGTTGTATAACTTGGGGTCCTCACAGCCTAGCCAGTGTCTGGAAGAGCCGAGAGATTGTTGTTCCTGCACCATAATGTCAAACTTAAAACATGACTCCTAAAATTTTCCATAATGAACTTTTTGGAATAATTAAATTTTTATAATAAAATTTGTTATTTAGATTTATAACCCAGAAGTTCATTCTCTAGTGGTCATATTTGGCTTTAGCCAAATGGTGATTTTAACAGGTGACTCTTCATCATTAGGAATACAAATATGTTTTCCACGCACCTCTTGGGTTATTCTCCCTGATGTCCCCTCTCAGCAAGAACAAGTAACTACTTCCCAAGGAAGTGTACACAAAGAGCCTAAAACAATTATTAAATGATCTCTCCAGGTTCGGGTCCCCTAAGCTGCTTTTCTCCCTCAATAATAAGTTTGTTATCTTTTTAAGTTACACGGATAGCTGTCTTCCCCTAACACATTCTGCACACTCAGCCTATCTTGATGCCTTTCTAGCATGGGGGCCACACACTGTGATGTAGGGAACAGAATGGACAGTGCCTTCCCCCTCAGGCTTCTGTCCAGAGTCTCCCAGGCCCTCTCTCCTTGCTCCTGCCCGGCTCAGATGTCCAGGCTTTGCACCTCTGTTCTCTCCTCTTCCCTAATAGAAGTCTCCCTCACACACAACAGAGAGATTCATCCTTGTGGGGTGGCCTGAGGGGAAGACCCGCAAGCCTGCCTTCTCCAAGGCCATGACATGGTTTACATTTTTACTGACCTCTAGGACTGAAAAAGCTTTGAACTTGGAGACCTCAGTGTCTTTATTTCATTGACTCTACATTAAAATTTTAAAAATTATTCTTCTACATCCTGAGCCCACACACGACCTGGAAGAAAAGCAGCAGACCTTGACACCAGCCCCCTCAGACAGGGCTGCAGGGCTCCACAGACTCATTTCTGTGACCCACCCACCTGTGCTTCCCATCACGGCTACCTCCTTAGATATGTTCTGACTGGCCACGGCGAGGCCTTGCCTGTGCAACCGAGAGCAGTAAACATGCCAGTGTAATTAATGTCTTAACAACTTATTACAATCCTCAGATAATTAATCACAAAAGCTAAACATGTTGTCTCACTCTCCTAATGTGCTATTGCTCTAATTATTATGCCTCAATTAAGAGGAAGTCAATGCTCCTTGCTTAGAAGTGCATGCTTAATAAGGGCTCACACACTTGGCTCCAGCACACAGTAGTATGTGGCAGGGAGTGGAGGGGGAGAGACCTTCCTAATGAAGCTTTATAAGCAGCTTCAGGCAAGAAAGTGAAAACCCCCTTTTCTTGAGTTTTACCCTTGGATGAACACTGAGTTCTGAGAATCTGCTGGGGCTTAGGGCTGTTTCCCAGAAAGGGGGAAGCTGTTCCAAGTGAAGGTGTGCATATGTGCTAGCACCTGTGTGTGTGTATCTGAGACTATAAACTGGAGGGCATCATTCCCTTTACTAGATTCATGTGTGAATGTGGCGTGTGGGGCTGGCCACCTCCTGGAAAACACAGGACCCAGTGTGCTTGGCATTTGGGGAAGTGGCGCAAGGAGTGAAGGGTCTCTCTCTAAATTAGATCTTCCACCTGTCTCCAAATTGTCCTGAACAGTGTTTTTTCTTTCTTGAAATAGATTTTAAACTTATTTGAAATAGATTTTACATTGTTACCTAGGACATACCCATACACATCCATACATATACAACACTGAAACAAAGTTTTCCAAAACAAAACCACCACTCATGAAGGCATTTTTTATACTGTACACTCTATCTTAGTCCATTTTTAAAAAATGTGGGTTGCAACCCTCTAGATTTGAGGTAGGAGATAGATGGGCCCCTGGGCTGGACAGCTGGTTTTTGTCACGTGGAGTAAAACTGAAGCTTTGTTCTCACACAGACACTCCAAGGACAAAGCTAGTGGCAGAAGCTGAGCTCTACTGAAGTAAAGAGATAAGATGACCACTCCTGAGGTCAAGGAAAACTTTCCTTGTCTGCACATGCTCAGGAAAGCTCCTTGGGGGTCAAAAAGGGAGGGGGTGTCACCCCATAATAAGTGTGGACATAGCCCCACAGGCCTCTGTGGTGGAATCCATCTTAGCAAAAAGTTGTACACGCATGTTGGGGTGAGTCTTAGGACAGGTCAGGTGTGGAAAAAGAAACAAGACAATTGGCCAAAGGTAAACAAAGACCTGGAAGAACTGCCCTATATAAGTGATTTAAATCACCTCTTTACTGTGCTCCTCCTTATTAGGAAGGGCGCCCACACCCTTTCTCTCCCGTGTGTATTTCTTCCTAGATGCTGACTTACTGCATGCCTCATTCAGGAGCACTCCTCTCTGGGTGTGTATTTCTGCCTTGCTTCTGACTTAAACTGTTCCTCTGTGTGCTCTCCCATATGTTGTGCTGTGTCTCTAATAATAAACTTTGTACCTGTTTTTGTAGTTTTTGCCTCCTTGAAACATTTTTGCTTTCAAATGGAGCAAGAGCCAGGGAAACTTTGCTTCTAGCCTCTTGTCGTTTGTGGTCTAGTGGCTAGGATTCTTGGTTTCTATCCAGGTTACCCAGGTTCAATTTCTGGGCAGGGAATAAGTTCTCTCTTCAGGACCTCTCACTGCTGTCTCTCTGAGATCAGACTGATCTCATAACCCACCAATATATCTCAATCCAGAGGTTGAAAATCACTGGTCTAGAAGCCGAATAGCCCACAAGGAGTTTCCCCTTTGACTAAGTCTCTCAACTGAGACTAGGATCTGACTTCCTAGTCCTGAGGTTCATTTATCAACTAGCCACAAATACTCACTGAGAGTCTCAGTCCCTCACCCCTGGAGCATCAGCCATCTGCCTCCTCACCTGGCTATCTACAACTGGGGCAGGTCAAGAATGACCCAATAGTCTTGAAACCTAACTACACACACACACACACAATTTCAGAATAAATCATAACCATATCAAAAAAAAAAAATGGTTTGGCACCCAAAGTTTAGGGAATCTTTTTAAGGAAAACAGAACTTTTGAAACACGCTGAGCATAAAAACTAAGAGAAGCTAAAAATCAGTCCAACCCTTGCTTGGAGCCATTTGGTTTGGTTTTGTTCTTATATTTTTCTCCTCATTTATCACAGTTGGAACACTCTCTCTTATGACATATACAGACCACTGTATTTAAATATTTAATAGATAACCAACAAGGACCTACTGTATAGCACAGGGAACTTTGCAAAATATTCTGTAACAACCTAAATGGGGAAAGAATTTGAAAACGAATAGATGCATACCTATAACTGAAATAATTTGCTGTACACCTGAAAGTAACACAACATTGTTCATCAATTATACCCCGATATAAAATAAAAATTAAAAAAAATGTTAATGGTTCTTTATGTATCTTCAAGTAAAACAACTTTTTTTTAAAAAAGAGAAAGAAATAACCATTTGCTCCACAGCTGAGTGCATGCCGTGGGGAAGAGGCCGAGCCTCTCTGGATGCAGAACTTCCCGTGAGAGATTGGTCTAGCCATCACACCTGCTCTACCCGAAGTCCAATCCTTTAGTGGCTAGGCCCCGGACTCTACACACACACACACTCCCGTCCCTGTGGCTGGGACAAGCCTCTGAGGTAGGAATGCTAAGACTCCCTAATCCTATATCAATTTATCATCAGTCAACCATTTTGATCTTTGTGTACTAGACACTATTTCTTGAACTTTGGGAGATGCTGAGAAGCAGCAGACACAGACAGCTTCAGCTCTTGAACAGTTTACCGACTTCTTGGGAAGATGAGACAGAGAAGCATTGAAAGGAAAGGCTCTCAGTTCAGGGCCGTATATGATAAGTGGCCCATAAATGGTATTGTTTAGAAGAGAGATAGAGGGATTTTTGGGGTGCCCGGTGACAACTTCCTCAAGGAGTAGATGCTGGAGCTGACCCTTGAAAGAGGACAGATATCACTTTGCGAGTCTATAAATCTTGGAGTCAACCCTGACTCTATATTTTTTATACTCCCATCCAAACTCTGTCCATATTCTCATATTCTGTTGGCTCTACCTTCAAATTTTATAGAGACTGTGACTACTTCTCCCTACCTCCATCACTGCTCACTTGTCCAAATCCCCAATTATCCTCCCACCTAGATCATTGTAATTGCCTCTTAACCGGACTCTCTACTTTGCAGCTTGCCTCCCTACAGACTATTGTCCATACCATAGTCAGGAAAGTCCACTTAAAACTTAAGTCAGATCATGTCGTTCCTCTGGCTTCTCATCTCACTCCTTACAGTGCCCTACAAGGCTCACATAATCTGGCCCTTCATTAATTCTCTGCCTTCACCTACTAATACTATTCTCCAACCCCTCATTCACTCTGTTTCAATCACACTGAGCTTCTTAATATTCTCCAGACATACCTCGCCCGTTCTTAGAGCCTTCCCCAGATATCTGCCTGGCTCACCTTTACCTCCTTCAGGCCACTACTCAACTGATGCCATTGATACATGACTTGTTTACAGTCATGTGTCACTTAAACACAAGCTGCATATCAGGAAGGGTTTTATCAGTTAATTCTAATTTTGCACAGCACCTAGAACAGTGCCTGCTATATATTAGGTGCTCATTAATTTGAGTGGCTGGGAAAGGACACTGAGACAAAAGAATGGTGTGAACAAAATCACAAAGGTGGGAAAGTACCAGGTGTGGTGGGAGAGGAGGCAGTGAGGAGGCTCACATGGCAGGACTGGGAGTTTTGCCTTGGAGGAAAGTGGGAATTGAGGCTGAAAAGGTGAGGATGAGGGTGCTTTGTCTTCCAGGCTATGGAGATGCCCCCACCCCAGTCCCGTCCCATCGAGCACCTTCTGCAACAGCCAGAGAGAGCTGATATCCTACTCTTAGCATCTATTTAAAATGCAGGCACTTTTTGTCAGGAGGAACAGTTTTTCATTTGTCTGAGGTCTTGGACAGGTCATATTCTGTGAACACAAATAAAAATGAAGGCTTCCCTGGACGACATGTAAGCCACTTCTTCCCTGGCAGGAAATTCAACAATGGCTTTAATTTTCAGAGATGATGGATCACAAAGGGAACAAACCAATATGACTTTCACACAGGTTTCTTCCCAGAATTCAGCATGCTCCCAAGGAGAGGTGCTTTGGGAAACAGAGGTGTCTTTGGACTTTGATAGGAAGTCTGTGGGATGGGTAGGAGCAGAGGTCATGGAAGCTGAGAAACAGCTTTCAATCATGGGGTTTCAAGAATGGGGTGGACTCTTCCTTGAGGTTAGGACCAAGATGCCATCCCCAACCTGTTGTTACCCCGACAGATTCACCTAAGGCATAAGAGAAGAGCAGGATTTAGATCATCCAGTGAGTGTGAGTGTATGTGTGCCCGTGTGTGTGTGTGCATGTGTGAATTTACCAAGAGCCAATCAATTACATCAATAATTAACTATGTGAATCAAAGTTCTAGACTGACAAGGAAGATGCTGTTTCCAGGATCTCATGAGAATAAACTGTCTTCCCAAATGGCAACTGAATGGTGAAGAAGGCAAAGTACCAGACTCGAGAGGACAAGAGACTTCATCAGAAACTGATCCTTGCTTGCATTCTTGCTCTCCTATTTACTAGCTACATACCTTAGGGCAAGTCAGGAGACGTCTCTGAGCCTCAATTTTCCCTCAGAGGTATAAAGGGGGTAATAATTTCTACCTCACAAAATTGCTATGAGGGTTACATGGGGCAATGTCCATAAAGGTGTTTTGTAAGGTGCTGTATCAGTTAGCTTTGCCAAAAAGTATGCTGCATAACAAACCACCCCAAAACTCTGGAGCTTAAAGCATTAGTTTATTCTCACTGATGTATGAATTGGCTGATCCAGGCTGGGCTCAGTAGGGCTCAGCTGAACAACTTTCCTGATCTCAACTGGCCTCACTCACATGTCTGGTGGTCAGATTGGAATCAACTGATCTAGGCAGGGCTCAGTGACACTGATCAGCTCTGTTCCACATGTTTCTTAGCCTCCTGAAATCAGCAGGCTACCCCAGGCGTGTTCTTCTTATGACAATGGAATAAGAAGAAGAGAGTAAGCCCAGTCACACAAGAGCTTCTCAAGACTTTGCTCACGTAATGCTCACTAGCATTGGCCAAACCAATTCACACTGGTGAACCTGAAGTGATGGGGTGGAGGATATGACCTGCCTGTGTAGTGGGTAAAACCGGAAGGTTCCATTGCAAAGGGCATAGATGCAGGGATTGGTAAAGAGTTAGAGAGATGAATACAATCTACTGTAAGTATTTTTTAAATGCAAGAGATTATTTCCAATATGTTCCACAGAACTGGGGAGACAGCAGGAGTCTCTTTGGCTTCTCGTTGTTGGACTCTTCCAGATTCCAATAGATCATTCTTTTCTGCTCTCAGTCCCCAACCCCCTTGCTGGTCAAGTCCAGGAAAACTATTAAGTATCAAGCATCAAAGAAGGCAGGACCCTCTACTCATGAAGGGCATGGTTTGGTGGTCAGATGGACCAGGATTTGAGTCCCTGATGTGTCATTGCTAATATAATCTTAAGTTATTTAACTGTCCTAAGTTTTAGTTTTCTTATTTTTATTTATTATTATTATTATTTCCTTGGTTATCTTACCTAGGCTTATGGCTTTAAATACCATCCATAAACTGATGATGCTAAAATTTCTATTTCTAACAAAAAGTTCTTCCCTGGACTCCATGTTTGTACATCTCCTACTCCACATCTATGTTTGGATATGTCACTAGCATCTAAAACTGAACATATCTAGAGTGGAGCTCCTAATATTTTCCCCTAAATCTGCTCCTCCCATCTTCTTTCTGAGCTCATTAATTAGAATCTTCATTCTTCTAACTGATCAGAACTAAAGCCTTATTATCATCTTTCTTTTATACCCCAAATCCAACATGCAGGAAAATCCTGTTGGCTCAACCTTTAAAATATACCTTAAACCCAGCCTCTCTTCACCAAGTCCACTCTATAACCATTGTCCAAGCCACCATCACCTCTTATATGGACTATCGCATTGGTTTCCTAACACTCTCTGCCCAGGACACTTTCAGTAAAGCCATTAACCAGTGAGTCAGATTGCATGTCTTTTCTGCTCAAACCCTCCAATGGTTTCCCATCTCACTCGCTGTAAATGCCAGATTCCTTATGTAGCCTACAAGGCCTCATGATCTTGCCTCCCAGTACTCTGCTCTTTCCACTATAGCCACAGAAGTCTCCTTGCTATTCTCTAGAGCTTTGTACTTCTAATTTCCTCTCTCTGCAATATTCCTTTCCTCAAATACTTGCATGACCCACTCCCTTCCCTCCTCCAGGTCTTTACTCAAAGTTCACCTTCTCTCTGAGGCCTCTCTGGCTATCCTGTCCTCATTCCCTGTCTGATTTTTTCCTTAAACTTTATCACCATCTAAAACACTGATTATTTTACTTAATTATTTTGCTCATTATCTGTGTCAGCTACCAAAATGTAAGATCCATATGAGGTGGAATTTTTGTCCATCCTATACATTGTTGTACTCCCTGGGTCTAGAACATTGCCAGGCACATAATAGGTGCTCAATACATTTGTTGAATGAATGAGAAGAATAAGAATATTGCACAGATTAAATGAGATGATACATATAAAACTGAGGCAGAGTATCTGGTGCATAGTAATTGCTCAAGAAATGATAGCTCAATATAAACAGCAAATAGAACCCAAAGCCTTGGGATTCTGAGGCTAAACTCTGACTGCACACTGTGATATTATTAATGTTCCCTGATGTGTCTTTTCACTGGGGCCCAAATCAGCTCTCTCTCCCCAGTACCTCATGTACAGTAGATGCTCAACATACTTTTATTCAATCAAAGTAAAAGCAGATGAGTCCAAGTTGCAGGTGACTGGTCAGATTGTTCCCTCTGGTGTTGATCAGAATCTAAAGGGGGCTGCTCCTCTGAGGATGAAGTGTCAGCACTGGGTCCTGACAGAGTCAGCTGCATGATTTAAAATCCAGTGGACACTGAAGTCACTGGTCTGTTAGGTAGGTAGACAGATGCCTGCCTATCCTATAGGCTCTTTCTCCAATCTCCAGGTGCCCCCAGAAAATTCTATTCCCATCAGAGTACAGATCTATTTACCTTTATAGCTATCCCAAGAACAATAATAACAACCATCACAGACAAAATTGTACATGTCTATAGAGTTCATTTCCTCTTAAACTCACAAATTACTCACAAAGTACAAGAGCATGACTCATTCTCCCAATAAGCGATTGACAACTGTGTGTTTCTAGTTGAGCTTGATGAGGTTCCAGCTTAATTCCCTGCCACTTTACTTAACAAAAGAAAAAAGAATGATGTGTCTGTGGACAGCATATCTTTCCTTTCAGTAATGCAGAAAATTACCCAAAGAGATAAATCCAATACCACATCTCCAAGTCTGAACTCTTACAAAGGCAACTGTGTTTGGGGGCATGTTTTCGTTTCGTGCTACATAATTCAGCTTCTACCCCTCACTTCTCTGGCTATGGCACGTATTCATCAAAACAATATATATTTATAGAGCATCTACTGTATACTGTGTGCTGGGTCTCAGGTTGTAAAGCCCAGATATGATCACAATAGAAGCTCAATAACAGTTCTGGAATTAAGCAATATGAAACAAACCAAGAAACATTACAATGTGGTGAGTGACTAAATGTCCTAAATGGCTGGTAATGGCACGTGGACATTAGTTCATTAGCTATAGACCATGTAGGCAGAAATCCCAGGGAAGGCTTAATGGAAAAGGTAGTCCTTGAGTTAGAGACTTAAGAAAGCATTTGAACAGACAAAGAGTCTCAGAAAGAGAATCCACATAAACACATAGATGGGAGTGAGCAAGGCTTGTGAGTTTGAGGCCTAAGGAGTCCATGCATTTTATACAAAAAAATTATATTAATAAAATGTCAAATGTAAAGTCCAGGTCTCTCTACCAGTAATATCTCAAATGTAAAAGTTATTGGTAGTAAAAACAATTGTATAAGATTATTGATCCAACATAATTTTTTAAAAAGAACAGAATTAAAACTTTTTTCTAAGCTAAAGTCTCCTTCTAGGTTTTATAATAACTATTTCCTGAGATTTTACTCCTAGTCATGACTCTGATGCACCTTGCCATTACAGCCCCACCCCCAACAAGGTGAGCTGACAGATTTCCTTCCTTTCACTGCCGTGATAACCCCAGATCACTGAGACCGTTTTTTTTCCTTCTTAATCTCTAAGGATCTTCTGGGACTCTTGCTTCATCTGCTAAAGCCCAAAGCGGCTTTACATCACTGCTCTTCTTGGCACATCCCTGCAGCCAAACAACTGCTCACCACATGTTTCCCATTCTCCAGTTAGATAACCTTCACTCCTTCTTCTACTGCAGCTTGCCCAAGGCAGGGGCCGGAAAAGGCTCAAACCTCAGCTCCTCTTAAGCTGTACTTTTCATGGCAGACTAGAATATGCTCAGTCCTTTCCAAGGGCTGGGGGGGGTTACAAACCAAGATCTTGACATACTATAATATAAAAAATTAGGAAAACTATCAAATATACCAAAGAAGAACTTTATCAATCCAGTTTCTTAGGATCACTGAGTCTTACACCTGCTATGTGTAGTAGATATAGCATTTTTATTTTCTTGAAGATATATGAAAATTAAGATTTCCAGCCTCTCTTGCCATTCGATTAGAGGCCATGCAACTAGGGTTTGACCAATGAATAGTAGATGGAAGAGATGTAAGTGCTGGTCCTAAAAAGCATCATGCCAACATCTTCCATCTTTTGCTTCTCTTTCCATTGAAACCATGAGTCCCAGTTGGCATAACTATATGATGGATGAATCCCAGATTTCTGAGTCACCTCCTGAAGGAGAGTCACCTAATCCACATCAGAAACTGACATGGGCAATAAATAAACCTTTCTCATGTTAAGCGACAGATATTTCAAAGTTTATCTATTACTTTAACATAGTGTAGCCTATACTGATTAATTCATACTGGGGAAAAGATAGCAAATTGAAGTCAGATTATTGTTTTCATTAATAATAACTGCTATTAAGAACCTTCTCAAACAGAAATAGAGTTACAGATGTAGAAAAACTCTTATGGTTACCGGAGGAAAGTGAGGGGAAGGATAAATGGGTGATTGGGATGGACATATACACACTACAGTATATAAAATAGATGATGAATAAGAACCTACTGTATAGCACAGGGAACACTACTCAATACTCTATAATGATCTATATGGGAAACGAAACTAAAAAAGAGTGGATATATGTATATGTATAACTGAATCACTTTGCTGTACAGCAGAAAGTAACACAACATTGTAAATCAACTATACGCCAATAAATTTTTTTTTTAAAAAAGAACCTTCTCTATGCTGGGCACTGCTCAGCACTATATGTATGATGTATGAAAGCATGTGTGTGTGTGTGTGTGTGTGTGTGTGTGTGTGTGTGTGTGTATAAACAACCTTGGTATTTCATACCCATTTTACAAATGGGAGAATTGAGACTCAGAGAGGTTTACAAAAAGCTGCTCCAAGGTCAAGCAGTCAGTGATGAAGATTTTCTGATGCCAGTGTTTATGCTACTTCAGTGACTTTATAATGTCTCTCTCATGGTAAAGATTCCCCCTTTCCATTTTTGGTAGGAAGCGATTACCTCAATTACATTCACTTTTCTTTACTGAAAGCTGACTATTCTCTCTACCAAATTCAGAATTTTTTCCATATTGCCTCATTACTTGCTCTACAGAGTGACTGAACCCAATAGAGTTTCTAGCACATTCTGTATTGTTAATCATTATGGAAGCCTAGTGGGAATTGTCCACCACTCTTACTCCTTAGCTCTAAAAATGACCTATCCACTAATTTAGTTGTGATTCAGTCAAAAGTAAGGTGTTACATGAAAAGTCACCTAGTGTTTTGGTCTATGCCATTGCAGTCATTAAAATGTTAATTATACCCAAACCAATCTAGATAAAATAAATCTAGTCTACAAATATGTATTGAGTCTCCTGTGTGTACAGGGCACCATAGAGGCAAAATGGTTTTGTGGTTTACATCTGAGCTCTGAGTCCTGGTGAGCCTCATCAGACATAGCCTCAGGCAGCAAGTTTGGCTTCCAAATCATATATATTTTTCACATTAAAGGGAAAAAAATTCACCTTAGTTTCTACTAATAAGATAAAGATCTTATTATGGTAGTAGATAACACATATGTATACCCCAGTGTTTTCATGTCTATAATTAAATTTTATCATCATAGCAATCCTATGAAATAGCTAAATTGGTTATAATTATTCCCATTTACCCATGGTAAATTGAGGCTCACTGACTTGGTGAAGTTCTCACAGTGGTAGAACTGAGTGAGAATGGATCGAGATCTCCAGAAATCTCAAGCTAAGCAGCTGTGTATTTCTTACAAAAGAGCCATTGGTATTGCATGTAGTTTTGATGACTTCCATCCTATCTTAATCACACAGATCAGTTGTAACAATTCTTTATCAGGAATCAGTATATGTAGGAAAAGTCTTTAGTATTTTTCAATGTTCCATCTACCCCACCTTTTCTTTCTCACTTAAAAATATAAGTCTGCTGAATCACATGGAGCTGATCCACTGTGGCTCTTCCTCTGATCTTTCTTTCATCAGTGAGCACATTATTCATATCAAAACTTTATAATCTTATGTGCTCCTATAAGCTATGCATATAAAATCTACAATATATTGTGTCTCCATTCCAAATAGAATATTCTGGCCCCATTTTTTCAGAAGTGAGCTTCAGTGTTCTATAATTACTTACTTCTGGTGATACTTCCACAGTGGGCCCCTTGATGGCCATGAAAGAAAGACCCAGGCAGGTTATAGGCAAGGTGAACAGATAGCTCATTTGCCAAATAATTTATTTGGAAACTGCAATATCTGGTGTTTTCAACATAATTCCAACAGGAAATGCAGTACACCCACAAATGGATCAAATGAAGACACCTACATGAAGGGCTTACCCACAGAGTAATGGGTCAGGATACTGAGGCACCCAGGGACTGGCAACTGACGAAAGCTGTTACACTTCCAAGGAAGAACGGGCAAGGGGAAGAAGTAGCGTAACCAGAAGCCAGTGAAGGCTACAGTCACGGCAGGGAATAGCTATTGCCAAAAACACCACACTAAAGCTGGGAGAGAGCAAGAGAGAAATACCATATTACTCTCCTCCCATCCTCTGGTCTCTTGCTGATGCCTCCTACTATCCAAACCCAATCAGGAGCCAGTGGGCAAAGGGGCCCTGGAGATGCGGTCTAAAATAGACAGACTCTCAAGTACAGAGCAAGGCAGGGAAGGACAGAAAATGAATCTGGGACTGGGGTGGAGGTCAGTGTGGGATGATACAGAGAATCACCAGTACATCTGGTGATTCACAGGCTTTCAGTTGTACATTTTGTCTGCAAGGGTGCGAGGTAGTTTTTATAAGAATGAAGCCCCTTTTCAACATTCCACCATCTGACGCACACATAAAATACTGATGTAAAAATGACTCTGACCTGAATACATATCGATGTTTTTTAATGTGTTAGTAAATACAGTCGTCGGCTGTTGCAGGAGAATTATGTATCATCAACTGACATAAAAGGGAGAGTAATGTCATCTTCAATTGCAGTTAGAAGAAATAGGATGAAATTATGAGCAATTAGGAAAAGAAATATTATATCCCTATGGAAGCTCAGGTTTTACTGAAAATCCTGTTAGATTGGTTATATGAGCCACCACATAAATAACTGAGGCCCACGCCCAGGCACAAGAAAGAGTTATGACCTGAAAGTATGTTTCCATGGTAAAGCTTCAGGGAATTTAATGCCCCGAAGTAGCTTGGAACACATCAATGGCACGAGGTCAATGAAGAAACCTGCTCTAAACATGAGTGTTTACAAGCATTCTGTAAAAGTGATTTAGAAAACTATTATCTCATAGATGCCAATATTTAAGATAACAAATGACTCACAAGAAAAACAAGAGCAGTTCCCTCAAGGGAATCGTGAGCTGAGAAAAATACAGACCTGGATCTAAGGAAATGGGAATTGGGGCTGTGGCTTCAGTCTAAACAACGAGTATCTGTCTTCAGAAGTGGATTTCCAATTTTGGCTTGTCCATATATGATGACTCTGTAGTACAAATCAGTTAACTTTCTTCTTGAATAAGGATCACAGTTTTTCTAATACCCATTTGTTCTGAAATTGAGAAAGGCCTAGCATTGACCTCTGAAATATTGTTGAAAGAGAGCTGAAGCACTATGAATTATGAAATCAAATAGAATCTTTTCACCCTGGCATTCAAGGCCTTACTCCATCTTCTCAGGCTTACCTCTCAATGTTCCTTTACAAGTCAGCCAAACATAATCCGCTGTCACTTTCATTTTACTGTTTCTTCTGTCAATAATTTCTGTCTTTGTTGATCATTAATCTGTTCATCCTCCAAGACCATCTTCTCTATAGAACATTTCCGGATCTCTACAAATATACTAACATCTTTTGAAGACTCATAGCATTCAATTTATTAATAAAAATGGTACTTACTTTCTTCCACCTTGTATTTTAGTCACTTATACCCTTGCTTACTATTCTCTAAGATGTTGGAAGTTCCTTGAAGGGAGGGCTAACTCCTTTCATAAACCCTACGGAACCTAATATAGTGAATTTCATACACTAGGGGCTCTGTCAGGGTGTTGAACTGAATTGACCTGAATGGTATTAGTGAGGATGAAGGAATAAATGAGAGAGTCTCTTTAAAGTTCACAAAAATACTCTCAAGATTTTCTGTCTCATTGAGTCAGAGATAAAATTTATCTTTTCAACATTATCAGAAAAGATGCTCTACACAAAGGGGACTCAATACTCTAGACTGCCTTATCAGTCTAAGAGATGGTTAACTCCAAGAAGGCATTTTCCAATCCCTCATAATGCTCTCCAAAAGTGACTTTATTCATACCAACATTACATAATTCCTATACACTGATAATTTCTAAATATAAATTCCTAGATCCCAGTTCTCTCCAAAAATCCAGTCTTATGTCACAATTTATCTCCTGAATACATTCCCTTGGATTTCCCAAAGGCATCTCAAATTCAACACGATATGTTTGAAATTCATGATCTCTATCCTACCTTTCCCTCACTCCCAACCTCACAATTTCCCTTCATTCCAAATTTCTCATCTCAGTTAATAACATCTTCATCAATCATGTTTGTCTATCTAGATGTCATCCTGTGCTGCCCTCTGCAAACACATGCAAGTCTGCAGTGGAGAAACAGACCTGGCACATGCCCTCACAGAGCTCTGCCTCCAGTCTCTCACCTCCTCTAAATGCAGACCTAATTGATTGGCCAAGATGGTGGAGTAGGAAGACCTTGAGCTCATCTCCTCCCAGAGACACACCATAATTACAGATATTTACAGAGCAACTATTGATGAGAGCAACCTGAAGACTAGCAGAAAAGATCTTATGCAACTAAAGGGACCACAATGAGATAGATAGGAGGGACAGAGAGGCAATATTGTCAAGACCTACTAACAGGAGGACAATTACTGCAGAGGTCCTCCCCAAGGAGCAAGGGGTCCAAGCCCCACATCAGCTCCCCAGCCTGGGGGTACTGTACCAGGAAGATGTGCCCCCAGAATATTTGGCTTTAAAGGCCAGTGGGGCTTACTTTAGGGAGAGCCAAAGGGCTGTGGAAAATAAACTCCACTCTTAAAGGTGCACACAAAATCTCACATGTTCTGGGACACAGGGCAGAAGCAGTAATTTGAAGGGAGCCAGGGTCAGACTCACTTGCTGATCTTGAAGAGCCTCCAGAGAAGCAGGAAGCAATTGGGACTCAATCTAGGGACATAGATGCTGGCAGTAGTCATTTTTGGAATCTCATCCTATCACGAGGACACTGGTGCTGGCAAGCACCATTTTGGAACCCTCTTGCTAGCCTATTGGTGCAAAGACTTGGCATAGCCCACCAGCTAGTAGGCACCAGCCCTGGGACGTCCCTGGTCAAGAACCTAGCTGGGAGAGACACAGCCCCACCCATCAGTAGGCCAGCTGCCCTAGGACTCCCTGAGCCCCCAGCAACCCAGGACCTGACTCCAATCACCAGAGGGCCCAAGACAAAGTCCCAAGCACCAGGAGGCAGGGACAAGCACAGGACCCCTTGGACCCTGGCCCCACCCACCAGTGGAACAACACCAGCTCTGGGACCCCCAGGCCCTGTAGCCAGAGACCCCAGGGCATGGCTTCACCAACCAGTGGGTGGACACCAACTCCAAGATGCCTTGGGCCACAGCCATGCCTACCAGCCAGCAGACACTAGCCCTGGGACTACCAAGGTCCTGAAAACCACAAATCAAAAATTCATAATAGATACACACAAGAGAAAGAAAAAAGAATCCAAACATAATACTAAAGAGTGTCCTCAGATCTCAAGGGAAGAGATCAAAAGACAATAAAAGGAAGAAAAAAGAACTATCAAAAAAAAAAAGCCCCAGAAAACAATTAACAAAATGGCAATGAGTACATACCTATCAATAATTACTTAAATGTAAATGGACTAAATGCTTCAATCAAGACATAGGACAGCTGAATGGATACTAAAACAAGATATGCATATGGTGCCTACAAGAAACTCACTTCAGATCTAAAGACAAACACACACTGAAAGTGAGGGATTGGAAAAAGCTATTCCATGCAAAAGGAAATCAAAAGAAAGCTAGAGCAGCAATACTTATATCAGACAAAATAGACTTTAAAACAAAGACTGTAATAAGAGACAAAGAAAGATATTACATAATGATCAAGGGATCAATCCAAGAAGATATAACAATTGTAAATACATATATTTACAACACAGGAGCACCTATACATAAAGCAAATATTAACAGACATAAAGGGAGAAATCAAGAGTAATGCAGTAATCATAGAGACCTTTAACACCCCACTTATCAGCACATCAATGGACAGATCATCAGACAGAAAATCAATAAGGAAGTCACTGGTCTTAAATGACACATTAGACCAGTTGGATTTAATTGACCTACAGATAGATATAGATAGATAACATTCTATCCAAAAGCAGAAGAATAGACATTCTTTTCAAGTGCACATGAAATATTTTCCAGGATGGATCACGTCCTAGGCCACAAAACAAATCTCAGTAAATTTAAGAAAACTGAAATCATATCAAGCATTTTTTCTGACCATAACACTATGAGAATAGAAATCAACTACAAGTAAAAACATGTAAAAAATATGAACATATGGAGGTTAAATAATATGCTACTAAACAATCGATGGATCACTGAAGAAATCAAAGAGGAAATAAAAAAATACCTAGACACAAATGAAAACAAAAACACAATGATCCAAAATCTATGGGACACAGCAAAAGCAGTACTAAGAGGAAAATTTATAGTGATACAAGCCTACCTCAAGAAACAAGAAAAATCTCAAATAAACAACCTAACCTTACACCTAAAGGAATTAGAACGAACAAAACCCAAAGTTACTAGAAGGAAAGAAATCATAAAGTTAAGATCAGAAATAAATGACATAGAAACTAAAATAACAATAGAAAAAAAATCAATGAAACTAAGAGCTGGTTCTTTGCAAAGATAAATGAAATTGATAAACCTTTAGCCAGACTCATCAAGAAAAAGAGAGAGAGGGCCCAAATCAATAAAATCAGAAATGAAAAATGAGAAGTCACAATCAATACCACAGAAATACAAAGGATCATAAGAGCTTACTATAAACAATTATATGCCAATAAAATGGACAACCTAGAAGAAATGGACAAATTCTTAGAAAGGTACAATCTCCCAAGACTGAACCAGGAAGAAACAGAAAATATAAACAGACCAATTACCAGTAATGAAATTGAATCAGTAAGTTAAAAACTCCCAACAAACAAAACTCCAGGACCAGATGGCTACACAGGTGAATTCTACCAAACATTTTACCAAACATCTACTAAATCTATCCTTCTCAAACTATTCCAAAAATTGCAGAGGAAGGAATGCTTCCAAATTCACTGTGCAAGACCAGCATTACCCTGATACCAAAACCAGACAAAGATACCACAAAAAAAGAAAATTACAGGCCAATATTACTGATGAACATAGATGCAAATATCTTCAACAAAATATTAGCAAATCAAATTCAACCAATACATTAAAAGGATCATACATCATGATCAAGTGGGATTTATCCCAAGGATGAAAGGATTTTTCAATATCTGCAAATCAATAAATGTTATACACCACATTAACAAATTGAAGAATAAAAATTATATGATCATCTGATTAGATAAAGAAAAAGCTTTTGACAAAATTCAACATCCATTCATGATAAAAACTCTCAACAAAGTGGGTATAGAGGAAACATACATCAATATGATAAAGGCCATGTATGACAAGCTTACAGCTAACATCACACTCAACAGTGAAAAGCCGAAAGCATTTCCTCTAAGATCAGGAGCAAAACAGGATGCCCACCCATCATTTTTATTCAACATAGTATTGGAAGTCCTAACCACAGCAATCATAGAAGAAAAGGAAATAAAAGGAATCCAAATTGGAAAGGGAAAAATAAAACTGTCACTGTTTGTAGATGACATGATACTACACATAGAAGAATCCTAAAGACACCACCAGAAAACTACTAGAATTCATCGACTAATTCAGTAAGGTTGCAGGATATAAAATTAATATACAGAAATCTGTTGCATTTATATACACTAACAATGAACTATCAAAAAGAAAAATTAAGAAAACAATCTTATTTACAATCACATCAAAAAGTATAAGATATCTAGGACTAAATCTAACTAAGCAGGTAAAAGACCTATATTCAGAAAACTGTAAGACACTGATTAAAGAAATTGAAGGTGACACAGATGGAAAAATATACCATGTTCATGGATTGGAAGAATTAATATTGTTAAAAATGACCATATTATCCAAGGCAATGTACAGATTCAAAGCAATCTCTATCAAAATACCAATGGCATTTTTCACAGAACTAGAACAAATAATTTTAAAGTTTGTATGGAAACACAAGGGACCTCAAATAGCCAAAACAATCTTGTGAAAGAAGAACAAAGCTGGAGGTACCATGCGCCCTGATTTCCAACTATACTACTAAGCTACAGTCATCAAAACACTATGGTACGAGAAAGATAGAGAAGATGAAAAGGCAGAGGGCTATGTACCAGATGAAGGAACAAGAAAAAACCCCAGAAAAACAACTAAATGAAGTGGAGATAGGCAACCTTCCAGAAAAAGAATTCAGAATAATGATAGTGAAGATGATCCAGGACCTCGGAATAAGAATGGAGGCAAAGATTGAGAAGATGCAAGAAATGATTAACAAAGACCTAGAAGAATTAAAGAACAAACAAACAGAGATGACCAATACAATAACTGAAATGAAAACTACACTAGAAGGAATTAATAGCAGAATAACTGAGGCAGAAGAACGGATAAGTGACCTGGAAGACAGAATGGTGGAATTCACTGCTGCAAAAGAGACTAAAGAAAAAAGAATGAAAAGAAATGAAGACAGCCTAAGAGACCTCTGGGACAACATTAAACGCAACAACATTCCCATTATAGGGGTCCCAGAAGGAGAAGAGAGAGAGAAAGGACCAGAGAAAATATTTGAAGAGATTATAGTCGAAAACTTCCCTAACATGGGAAAGGAAATAGCCACCCAAGTCCAGGAAGCGCAGAGAGTCCCATACAGAATAAACCCAAGGAGAAACACGCCGAGACACATAGTAATCAAAGTGGCAAAAATGAAAGACAAAGAAAAATTATTGAAAGCAGCAAGGGAAAAACGACAAATAACATACAAGGGAACTCCCATAAGGTTAACAGCTGATTTCTCAGCAGAAACTCTGCAAGCCAGAAGGGAGTGGCATGATATACTTAAAGTGATGAAAGGGAAGAACCTACAACCAAGATTACTCTACCCAGCAAGGATCTCATTTAGATTTGATGGAGAAATCAAAAGCTTTACAGACAAGCAAAACATAAGAGAATTCAGCACCACCAAACCAGCTCTACAACAAATGCTAAAGGAACTTCTCTAAGTGGGAAACACAAGAGAAGAAAAGGACCTACAAAAACAAACCCAAAACAATTAAGAAAATGGTCATAGGAACATACATATCGATAATTACCTTAAACGTGAATGGATTAAATGCCCCAACCAAAAGACATAGACTGGCTGAATGGATACAAAAACAAGACCCATATATATGCTGTCTACAAGAAACCCACTTTAGACCTAGGGACACATACAGACTGAAAGTGAGGGGATGGAAAAAGATATTCCATGTGAATGGAAATCAAAAGAAAGCTGGAGTAGCTATACTCATATCAGATAAAATAGACTTTAAAATAAAGAATGTTACAAGAGACAAGGAAGGACACTACATAATGATCCAGGGATCAATCCAAGAAGAAGATATAACAATTATAAATATATATGCACCCAACATAGGAGCACCTCAATATATAAGGCAACTGCTAACAGCTATAAAAGAGGAAATCGACAGTAACACAATAATAGTGGGGGACTTTAACACCTCACTTACACCAATGGACAGATCATCCAAAATGAAAATAAATAAGGAAACAGAAGCTTTAAATGACACAATAGACCAGATAGATTTAATTGATATATATAGGACATTCCATCCAAAAACAGCAGATTACACGTTCTTCTCAAGTGCGCACGGAACATTCTCCAGGATAGATCACATCTTGGGTCACAAATCAAGCCTCAGTAAATTTAAGAAAATTGAAATCATATCAAGCATCTTTTCTGACCACAACGCTATGAGATTAGAAATGAATTACAGGGAAAAAAACGTAAAAAAGACAAACACATGGAGGCTAAACAATACGTTACTAAATAACCAAGAGATCACTGAAGAAATCAAAGAGGAAATCAAAAAATACCTAGAGACAAATGACAATGAAAACACGACGACCCAAAACCTATGGGATGCAGCAAAAGCGGTTCTAAGAGGGAAGTTTATAGCTATACAAGCCTACCTAAAGAAACAAGAAAAATCTCAAGTAAACAATCTAACCTTACACCTAAAGAAACTAGAGAAAGAAGAACAAACAAAACCCAAAGTTAGCAGAAGGAAAGAAATCATAAAGATCAGATCAGAAATAAATGAAATAGAAACAAAGAAAACAATAGCAAAGATCAATAAAACTAAAAGTTGGTTCTTTGAGAAGATAAACAAAATTGATAAGCCATTAGCCAGACTCATTAAGAAAAAGAGGGAGAGGACTCAAATCAATAAAATCAGAAATGAAAAAGGAGAAGTTACAACAGACACTGCAGAAATACAAAGCATCCTAAGAGACTACTACAAGCAACTTTATGCCAATAAAATGGACAACCTGGAAGAAATGGACAAATTCTTAGAAAGGTATAACCTTCCAAGACTGAACCAGGAAGAAATAGAAAATATGAACAGACCAATCACAAGTAATGAAATTGAAACTGTGATTAAAAATCTTCCAACAAACAAAAGTCCAGGACCAGATGGCTTCACAGGTGAATTCTATCAAACATTTAGAGAAGAGCTAACACCCATCCTTCTCAAACTCTTCCAAAAAATTGCAGAGGAAGGAACACTCCCAAACTCATTCTATGAGGCCACCATCACCCTGCTACCAAAACCAGACAAAGACACTACAAAAAAAGAAAATTACAGACCAATATCACTGATGAATATACATGCAAAAATCCTCAACAAAATACTAGCAAACAGAATCCAACAACACATTAAAAGGATCATACACCACGATCAAGTGGGATTTATCCCAGGGATGCAAGGATTCTTCAATGTATGCAAATCAATCAATGTGATACACCATATTAACAAATTGAAGAATAAAAACCATATGATCATCTCAATAGATGCAGAAAAAGCTTTTGACAAAATTCAACACCCATTTCTGATAAAAACTCTCCAGAAAGTGGGCATAGAGGGAACCTACCTCAACATAATAAAGGCCGTATATGACAAACCCACAGCAAACATCATTCTCAATGGTGAAAAACTGAAAGCATTTCCTCTAAGATCAGGAACGAGACAAGGATGTCCACTCTCACCACTCTTATTCAACATAGTTCTGGAAGTCCTAGCCACGGCAATCAGAGAAGAAAAAGAAATAAAAGGAATACAAATGGAAAAGAAGACGTAAAACTGTCACTGTTTGCGGATGACATGATACTATACATAGAGAATCCTAAAACTGCCACCAGAAAACTGCTAGAGCTAATTAATGAATATGGTAAAGTTGCAGGATACAAAATGAATGCACAGAAATCTCTTGCATTCCTATACACTAATGATGAAAAATCTGAAAGAGAAATTATGGAAACACTCCCATTTACCATTGCAACAAAAAGAATAAAATACCTAGGAATAAACCTACCTAGGGAGACAAAAGACCTGTATGCAGAAAACTATAAGACACTGATGAAAGAAATTAAAGATGATACCAACAGATGGAGAGATATGCCATGTTCTTGGATTGGAAGAATCAATATTGTGAAAATGACTATGCTTCCCAAAGCAATCTACAGATTCAATGAAATCCCTATCAAATTACCAATGGCATTTTTTACGAAGCTAGAACAAATCATCTTAAAATTTGTATGGAGACACAAAAGACCCCGAATAGCCAAAGCAGTCTTGAGGCAAAAAAATGGAGCTGGAGCAATCAGACTCCCTGACTTCAGACTATACTACAAAGCTACAGTAATCAAGACAATATGGTACTGGCACAAAAACAGAAACATAGATCAAGGGAACAAGATAGAAAGCCCAGAGATTAACCCACGCACATATGGTCAACTAATCTATGACAAAGGAGGCAAAGATATACAATGGAGAAAAGACAGTCTCTTCAATAAGTGGTGCTGGGAAAACTGGACAGCTACATGTAAAAGAATGAAATTAGAATACTCCCTAACACCATACACAAAAATAAACTCAAAATGGATTAGAGACCTAAATATAAGACTGGACACTATAAAACTCTTAGAGGAAAACATAGGAAGAACACTCTTTGACATAAATCACAGCAAGATCTTTTTTGATCCACCTCCTAGAGTAATGGAAGTAAAAACAAAAATAAACAAGTGGGACCTAATGAAACTTCAAAGCTTTTGCACAGCAAAGGAAACCATAAACAAGAGGAAAAGACAACCCTCAGAATGGGAGAAAATATTTGCAAATGAATCAACGGACAAAGGATTAATCTCCAAAATATATAAACAGCTCATTCAGCTCAATATCAAAGAAACAAACACCCCAATCCAAAAATGGGCAGAAGACCTAAATAGACATTTCTCCAAAGAAGACATACAGACGGCCACGAAGCACATGAAAAGATGCTCAACATCACTAATTATTAGAGAAATGCAAATCAAAACTACAATGAGGTATCACCTCACTCCTGTTAGAATGGGCATCATCAGAAAATCTACAAACAACAAATGCTGGAGAGGGTGTGGAGAAAAGGGAACCCTCTTGCACTGTTGGTGGGAATGTAAATTGATACAGCCACTATGGAGAACAATATGGAGGTTCCTTAAAAAACTAAAAATAGAATTACCATATGACCCAGCAATCCCACTACTGGGCATATACCCAGAGAAAACCGTAATTCAAAAAGACACATGCACCCGAATGTTCATTGCAGCACTATTTACAATAGCCAGGTCATGGAAGCAACCTAAATGCCCATCAACAGACGAATGGATAAAGAAGATGTGGTACATATATACAATGGAATATTACTCAGCCATAAAAAGGAACGAAATTGAGTCATTTGTTGAGACGTGGATGGATCTAGAGACTGTCATACAGAGTGAAGAAAGTCAGAAAGAGAAAAACAAATATCATATATTAATGCATGTGTGTGGAACCTAGAAAAATGGTACAGATGAGCCAGTTTGCAGGGCAGAAGTTGAGACATGTATACACTGATGTGTATAAAATTGATGCCTAATAAGAACCTGCAGTTTAAAAAAACAAACAAAACAATTAATACTAAACTTTCATTGGGTTATTTGTATGGAAATATGTTAATATAAATGTTTCAGACATTACATGAAATTTCTAAAAATCCTATATTTGTATTTGTATGGAAATATGTATGGAAATATGTTAATATAAATGTTTCAGACATTACATGAAATTTCTAAAAATCTTAAAAAAAAAAAAAAACACTATGGTACTGGCACAAAAACAGAAAACTGGATTAATGGAACAGAATAGACAGCCCAGAAATGAACCCATGCTCATTTGGGCAATTAATCTATGACAAACGGGGCAAGAATATACAATGAGGGAAAGAGAGCCTCTTCAATAAATGGTGTTGGGAAAACTGGACAGCTACACACAAAGAATCAAAGTGGACTACTCTCTTACACCATGCACAAAAATAAATTCAAAATGGATTAATGACTTAAATGTAAGTCCTGAAACAATAAAACTTCTTGAAGAAAACATAGGCAGTATGCTCTTAGACATCAGTTTTAGTAATATTTTTTGGATATGTCTCCCCAGGCAAGGGAAACAAAAGCAAAAATAAACAAATAGGACTACATCAAACTAAAAGGCTTTTTCTCAGTTAAGGAAACTATCAACAAAATGAAAAGGTCAACCACTGAATGGGAGAAGATATTTGCAAACCATATATCCAATAAGGGGTTAATATCCAAAGTATACATAGAAATCATACAACTCAATGTCTTAAAAACAAACAGCCTGATTAAAAAATGAGCAGAGGATCTAAATAGACATTTATCCAAAGAAGACATACAGGAGATTAACAGACAAATGAAAAGATGCTCAATATACTCATCATTAGGGAAATGCAAATCAAAACAACAATGAGGTATCACCTCACACCTGTCAGAATGGCTATTATTAAAAGACAACAAATAACAAGTGTTGGCAGCAATGTGGTGAAAAGGGAACCCTTGTGCACTATTGGTGGGAATGTAAATTGGTACAGCCACTATGGAAAACAGTGTGGAGATTCCTTAAAAACTTAAAAATAGTACTACCATATGATCCAGCAATTCCATTCCACTCCTGAGTATTTATTCGAAGATAGCAAAACATTAATTAGAAAAGATATTTGTACCCCTATGTTCATTGCCGCATTGTTTACAATGCCCAAGATATGGACACAACCTAAGTGCTTATCAATAGATTAATAGCTAAAGAAAATGGAGCATGCATATATATGTATAATGCATATATATTTATATAATGAGATATTACTCAGCCATAAAATAAGTATGAAATCTTGCCATCTGGGACAACATGGATGGACCTAGAGGGTATTATTCTAAGTGAAGTAAGTCAGACAGAGAAGGACAAATACTGTATGATTTCACTTATATGTGGAATCTAAAAGACAAAACAAGTAAACAAACATAACAAAACAGAAAGAGTTACAGATACATAGAACAAACAGGTGGTTGCCAGAGGGAAAGGGGGCTGGGGATGAATGAAATAAGTGAGAGAGATGAAAAGGCACAAACTTCCAGTTTCAAAATAAGTGAGTCATGTGTATGAAATGTATGGTGTGGGCAATACAGTCACTAACTATGTGATTTCTTGTTATGGTAACAGATTGTAACTAGACTTATCATGGTGATCATTTTTAAATGTATTGAATTATCAAATCATTATGCTGTATAACAGAACTAACATAGTATATTTGGTCAATTATACTTCAAAAACAAACAAACAAAGTTATAGAAAAAAAGATCAGATTTGTTGTTACCAAAGGCCAGAGGTGGGGGATGGGGAATTGGATGAAAGTAGTCAAAAGTACAAACTTCCAGTTATAATGTAAATAAGTACTAGGGATGTGATGTACAACATGATAAATATAATTAACACTATTGTATGTTATATATGAAAGTTGTTTAGAGAGCAAATCCTAAGAGTTCTCATCACAGGGATTTTTTTTTCTATTTCTTTTTTATCTATATGAGATGATGGATGTTCACTACACTTACTGTGATGATTGTTTCATGATGCATGTAAATCAAATCATTATGCTCTATACCTTAATATTATACAGTGCTGTATGTCAATTACAGCTCAATGAAACAGGAAGATAATTAATTAATTAATTAAAAGTACAAACTTCCAGTTATAAGATACATAAGTACTAAGGATGGGATGTACAACATGATTAAACACTGCTGTGTGTTCTATATGAAAGTTGTTAAGAGAATAAATCCTAGGAGTTCTCATCACCAAAAAAATTTTTTTCCTTTTATTTTGTATCTAGATGAGATGATAGATGTTCCCTAAACTTCCTGTGGTAATCATTTCATGATTTAGATAATTCATATTATTATGCTGTACACATTAAAGTTATATGGCACTGTATGTCAATTATATCTCAACAGAACTGGAAAAAAATAATTTAAAAAAACCAAATTAATAAAGTACAATGGGAATAAGGGCGTGACGTGATAAAAATGAGATGACGTATACAAAGTATTCAGCACAGCACCTGATAAAAGTAAATATACAATGAATGATAATGATTTTACAATTATTAGTAAAATGTAAAATATCATACAAATGCATGGAATATATCTTTGGGACTGATGGAGGGACAGATATCACCACCCAGATACTCTGACCACAGAGTATACCATTATTAAGGGAGAAATATAAGGATCATATCCAGAAAACAAAGCAAAAAGTCTACAACTGAAATTTGGAAGTAGATGATGAGTATTTTTAAGAAGTATTTATAAAAGGCAGGATTAAAGAATGAGTGAACTATGAAAAAGAAGGGGCCAAGCAGCTACATAAAGTACAAGCAAGTGAAATGGAAGGGACCATGTATTAAATCCATGAACAATGAGAACAAACTGTGCCAGGTTTATATTCAGCCAAGGTCATTGCTATCCCAGGAGAGGACCCTTAAAAGAACTAAGCTGGGCTCCTGGAAGAAGGACACGCAAGCAGAAGTAACAACAGAAAGCTGGCACAGCATGAAAGCATTACACATGGACCAAGGGAAAACAGAAAATCCCTTTCCCAGGGGTGAGCCTGAATTAGATGTTTCCCTGGCCTAGTGTGCTCAGAATTAGAGTCCAGGGAGACTCAGCAAGCTGTGCTCTGATTTTCAGTCTTCCTTGAGCACAGAGTAAAAGGGGAACTGAAAACATATATGTATTTTTTATCCTCAAATCCCAGTGCAGAACAGAGGTCTTCATAGGATTTTATGAGCCACCTCTCTCCGCTACTGATAAAAGTGAGGCAAGCCACAAAGCAAATTCCAGCTTACTACAGAGCCTTGGGGTGCGAAGGGCCACCTGGAATGCACTTTGGACCAGCATAAGATGTCCCTCTTGATAGCAAAGCCATCTGCAGAGGTCTGCCATTTGCCGATCCACTATCTCAGGTACCCAGCAATTACAGCTTCAGGGTGCCCAAGCTTCTCACAGTGGAGTGTGCCCTGTGTTCAGGGCAGCTCTGTCCAAAGTCTTCCTCAAAAAGGAAGGCTGAGGAAACCTCCCACCTGCTAGCTGGGCTGTGTCTAAGGTATTAAAAGAGAAAGCTCTTTAGAAAAGTTTGGGTTGGGAGTCTCTTCTCTGCATTTTCTAACAGGCAAAGAGGTAGAGGCCATCATTTTTTTCATTTGGCTTCAAGTGAGCAACAACTTTTTTCACATCTCCTTGGCCTCCACCTCTGAGAAAACATGCCTAGTAGCTGCCATGCACAGAGCCCTAACACTGGGGACAAAACTTCATCCCCACCCATTAAATCTTGGGCCTAATGAGTTTCCCATTGATCTTCCTTCAGCCCAGGCATAAAACCCAGGGCTCCGTGCAGTGCGGTTACTTCTTATAATATCCTTATAAATCTTGGCCATCGTATTCATTAATTACAGACCAACCAGGACTCTGGCTGTTAGTTCTGGGTGGCAACTTCATTTATTCCCATATTAAATGCTTTATTTCTGTGGAGCTATTTCAGTCTCACTCCATTACTTAGCTTACCCACCATGTCATCAAGCAATTTTTTTTAAAAAGAGACCCGTCCCTTCTTTTTCAAGAATGAGATAAAGTAGTCAAGTTATTCTAAAACTAGATGATAACAGCTAAACATTTATTGAGTCTTACTATGTCCCAAACACTGTACAAAGTGCTTCAAATACATTAGTCCATTTAATCCACAAAAAATTCTGTAAAATAAATACTATTATTATTGTCCTGGTTTTATAAATTGAAGATTAGAAAGATTAAGTAACTGGCCCACAGTTAAGTGAGTAGGGTCTCCATTGGAATTCAGGTTTGTCTGATTCCAAAACTCAAACTCTTATCGAGAGAACCGTAATAAGTAATTACAAAATTGTAACTGCATGCCTTACTAAGCCATAGTATGGAGCTCTGCACTGAAAAACACAGAATTTTGGAGTTAAAAAGACCATTAAAATGCTTTAATTTGGGGGCTTCCCTGGTGGCGCAGTGGTTGAGAATCTGCCTGCCAATGCAGGGCACACGGGTTCGAGCCCTGATCTGGGAAGGTCCCACATGCCACGGAGTAACTAGGCCCGTGAGCCACAACTACTGAGCCTGCACATCTGGAGCCTGTGCTCCGCAACAAGAGAGGCCGCGACAGTGAAAGGCCCGTGCACCGCGATGAAGAGTGGCTCCCGCTTGCCACAACTAGAGAAAGCCCTCGCATAGAAACAAAGACCCAATGCAGCCCAAAAAATAAAGTAAAATAAATAAATAAATAAGTCAGGAGCTCTTAAAAAAAAATGCTTTAATTCAATCTCCGTACTCAGCAGATGGGCCCTGGGTCCCCTCGGGGGGAGGCACTGTGCCCAGGGTCACACAGCTAGTAGAGTAGAGCTGAGACTGGGACCCAGGGCTCCACATTTTCAGCTACATGCTTTCCCTGCTGAAGTCTGCTGCTGTCCAAATGCTCTATTACACTGGAATTTGTTTTCCCCTGGGTACAGATGAGAGTAGAAGGATCTGTGGAGTGGTGTTAAGTGAACTGAATGTTCCTTCAGCAAATGAAAATAAGAGGCTAATTAGATTCCATAATCACTCTCTCTGATTAACGTTGTCCTCCCTCCTACCCCAACTTCTACACCTCTGACGTCCCTCAGTTGTGATTTGCAGTAACCCCTGCTCAGTCTAAATTTGTCTCCTCACGCATATGTCACAATCATAAAGCCTGACTTATTAAATCCTTTAATAGCCAGAGACTGTACCCAGCTGGATGGGGTTGAGGGCCTGAAATCATGCTTGTTCTTACTGTTGAAAGTCAACAAGTTCTTACTCTATGATGGTAGAGTTGTGGCTTGGAGGGTTTAAACTTAAAATCTCACAGAGGCCAGGCAGGGAACTGAAACAAGAGAAGTTGGTAGATATTAGGACATACCAATATCTCAAGTGAATGTGGGGAACTACAGTAGACCACAGGGGCCACATGTCACCCTAAAAGGAGCAGCTGCTCCTCATCTACAGCCAGTGGGTGCTGTGGATTCTGTCTCTCTGAAAATAAGTTCCACGAGTGTGGGGACTTTGTCACATGCCCTGTTGCATTTCCTATGCATGAAGGGGGCATGACACATAGTAGGCACTCAATGAATATTTTCTGAATGAATGAAGCTTCCAGTTTGAAAGCTCTACAGTGTATTCTATATTCAGTGTAAAAGATAGTCCTTGATCTATTAAAGGAATACAGTACATCTGATTGCTCTGGAACAAGGGGAACTGTGTATAGATATTCATTTCAACCACAGGGCACTTCATTTCATAATTGAGGGCCACTTTCAGAGTGAAGAGAGTGATGGAGAGTGGTGCACACTCATCACCTTTGTCACCAGTATCAGTGTTGCCAGCTGGGTACCCTACAAGCCTAGAAAGTGCCATTCAATGATAGGAAGAGCTTTTAGTAGGAAGGTCTAGCTTCAGGCACTAAAAGGTTATGGGAACTTATACAGATCTGGCTCCTCTCTGACCCAGTTTCCCTCTCTTTAAAAGGAGGGGATTAGGTATCTTTGGCTTTAATAGGTTTTGCCACCTGTTTGGGGGAAAGGAACATGCCTAGAAGTCCCAAGGGTCATTAATAAAGACTCAACTGATGCCATAGAAATACACAAGAAACTACTATGAAAAGTTATGCAACAAATTGGACAACCTAGAAGAAATGGATCAATGTCTAGAAACATACAACCTACCAAGTCTGAATCATGAAGAAATAGAAAATCTAAACAGACCAATTATTAGTAAAGCGATTGAATCAGCAATCAAAAACTTCCCAGCAAAGTCCAGAACCAGATGGCTTCATTGGTGAATTCTACTGAACATTCAAAGAAGAATTAATGCCAGTCCTTCTCAAACTCCTCCCAAAAATTCAAGAGGAGGGAACACTTCCAAACTCATTTTAAGAGGCCAGCATTACCTTCATACCAAAGCCAGATAAGGACACTACAAGAAAATAAAATTATAGGTCAATATACCTGATGAACGTA
Source organism: Balaenoptera borealis (assembly GCF_965194805.1). NCBI lineage: Eukaryota > Metazoa > Chordata > Mammalia > Artiodactyla > Balaenopteridae > Balaenoptera > Balaenoptera borealis. The sequence continues at coordinate 53,368,803 of NC_138860.1, read as the reverse complement.
GATGCAAAAATCCTCAACAAAATACTAGAAAACTGGATTCAACAGCACACTGAAAGGATCATACACCATGATCAAGTGGGATTTATCCCTGCCATGCAAGGATGGTTAAACACACACAGATCAATAAATGTGATAGCCCATATTAACAGAATGAAAGATAAAAATCATATAATTGCCTCAGTAGATGCAGAAAAGGCATCTGACAAAATTCAACATCTTTTCATGATAAAAACTCTCAAGAAATTAGGTATAGAAGAAATGTACCCTAACATAATACAGGCCATATAGAAAAAGTCAACAGCTAACATACTCAATGGTGAAAAGTTGAATGCTTTTCCTCTAAGATCAGGAACAAAACAAGGATGCCCACTTTTGCCACTTCCTTTCAACATGGTACTAGAAATCCTAGCCCCAGCAATTAGGTAAAAAATAAACAAATAAAAGGCATCCAAATCAGAAAGGAAGAAGTAAAATTATCTGTTTGCAGATGATATGATCTTATTTTAATATAGAAAACCCTAAAGACTCTACCAAAAAACTCTTAGAACTAATAAATTCAGTAAAGTTGCAGGATACAAAATCAACATATGGAAATAAGTTGCATTTCCATACATGAACAACAAATTGTCCCCCCAAGATTAAGAAAACAACCCAATTTATGACATCATCAAAAAGAATAAAATGTTTAGGAATAAATTTAACCAAGGAGGTGAAAGATCTGTGCACTGAAAAATATAAGCATTGATGAAAGAAATTAAAAAAGACACAAATAAATGGAAAGTTATCCCATGCTCATGGACTGGAAGAATTAATATTATTAAAATGTCCATATTACCCAATGCAATATACAGATTCAATGTAATCCTTGTCGAAATTCCAATAGCATTTTTCACAGAAATAGAAAAAAATTCCCAAAATTTGTAAGGAACAAAAAAAAAATCCCAAATCAGCAATGCAATTTGAGAGAGAACAAAGCTAAAGACATCATACTTCCTGATTTCAAACTATATTGCAAAGCTATAGTAATCAAAATAGTGTGGTACTGACATAAAAACAAACACATAAACCAATGGAACAGAATAGAGAGCCCAGAAATAAAACCACACATATATGATCAACTAATCTTTGATAAGGGTGCCAAGAATACAGAATGGGGAAAGGATAGTCTCTTCAATAAATGGTGTTAGGGAAACTGGATATCCACATGCAAAAGAATAGCATTGGAACCTTATCTTACACCACACACAAATATTAATCAGAAATGGATTAAAGATGTAAGTGTAATACCTGAAACCATAAAACTCCTAGAAGAAAACAGAGAAAAATCTCCTTGACATTAGTTTTGGCAATGATTTTTTTGGAAATAAAACCAAAAGCAAAGACAACAAAAGTGAAAATAAAAAAGTGTGAATACATCAAACTAAAATGCTTCTACATGACAAAGGAAACAATCAACAAAATGAAAAGGCAATGTATGAATGGCAGAAAGTATTTTCAAAACATGTATCTGATAAGAGTTTAATATCCAAAATATAAAAAGAATTCATACAACTCAATAGCAAACAGTAATAACAACCAAAGGCCTCTATTTAAAAATGGGCAAAGAACCTTGAATAGACATTTTTCCAAAGAAAACAAACAAATGGTCAATAGGTATACAAAGAGGTACTCAATATCATTAATCATCAGGGAAATGCAAATCAAAACTACAATGATATAACACTTCACACCTGTCAGAATGGTTATTATCAAAAAGTCAAAAGATAACAAGTGTTGACAAGGGTATGGAAAAAACTATACCCTTGCACATTTTTGGTGAGAATGTAAATTTGTATAGCCGTTATGGAAAATATTATGGATGTTCCTCAAAAAATTAAAAATAGGACTCTTGTATGATCAAGAAATTCTACTTCTGGATATATATACAAAGGAGATGAAATCAGTATCTGAAGAGATATCTGCACTCCCATGTTCATTGCAGCATTATTCACAACAGCCAAGATATGGAAACAACCTAAGTGTCCATTGACGGATGAATGGATAAATATATATATATATCCATCTTTTATATATATATATACACACACACAATGGCATATATATTCAATGGAATATTATTCAGCTATAAAAAAGAAGGAAATCCTACACAGAAATACAGGCACTATGGGATCTCACTTATATGTGGAAAATAAAAAGTCAAACTCACAGAAGCAGAACAGAATGGTAATTGTCATGGGCTGGGGAGTGGGGCAAATGGGGAAATGTTAGTCAAAGTGTACAAACTTTCAGTTATAAGTTGAGTGAGTTGTGGGGATCTAATGTAAAGTATGCTTACTCTAGTCAATACTGTATAACGTAATTGAAATTTGCAAAGAGAGTAGATCTTAAGTACTCTCATCAAAAAAATAATACATAACTGATAGCTAGTGGGAAGCAGCCGCATAGCACAGGGAGATCAGCTCGGTGCTTTGTGACCACCTAGAGGGGTGGGAGAGGGAGGGTGGGAGGGAGGGAGATGCAAGAGGGAAGAGATATGGGGATATATGTATACCTGGTTCACTTTGTTATAAAGCAGAAACTAACACACCATTGTAAAGCAATTATACTCCAATAAAGATGTTAAAACATTTTTATAGAAAAAAAAGATAACTGTGAGGTGATAGATGTGTTGATTAGCTTGATTGTGGTAATCATTTCACAATATATACATATATCGAATCATCACATTGTACACCTTAAATATATACAAATTTTCTGTCAAATATACCTCAATAATGCTGGAAAAAATAAAACAACAAATAATAATAAATAAAGAGTCAAACCCACCACCCATCTCTCCTAGCTGCTATGTGAGACACCATAAGCTCAACAGCCAATTGAAAGCATAAATATCTGGAGCTCCAACATGTAATGCTACATTGGACATTATTCCCATAGACAATCCCAAAGGCTGATTCCTTCAACCTTTAAGTTTGGAGCAGCAGTAGCAATCTAGACCCATTGAGGAGCTGTAAAAAACCATAACTGCATATGCCTGTGTGAATGGAGTGATTTAACTTATGTGTATGCATATAAGCATCACCCAGCTAATGCTCATCATTCATGGATTTAATTCCTTACCTCTCCATTTCCTGCTTGTACTTTTCTTATCCCATCTTACCAAGACAGACACTATTTACAGTAGATTCTGCCCCTGAGGATAATACCTAGTTCTGTCCTCTTCTCTCATTCTATTCCACATGGAGTATATATTCAGGTGTGTGTCTGTGTGTGTGTGCGTGTATGTGTGTGTGTATGCACCCGCTCACACAGATGTGATTGCAAGTCACTTTGTAAAATGTCAGGTGTGATCTAGCTACTCATTAATAACACCTAACTCTGCATTTCTGGGTAAATAACTAAATTGCCACTTTCCTTATGTCATCTCTTCCTGTGTTGTCACTTTGGTACTTCAAAGGATCAAAATGTGGAAACTCTTTTAGTTCTTAAAAATGTTACCTTCAAAGGAAAATTCTCTGACTTGAGTTGACACAAATGGCTCCGTATCACTACTCTTCCCCACACAGATTTCCAACTTTAAACTGCAATTTGGTGGCTTTTTCTGATATCACACATAATAATTGGTTATAATTAGGAATAAGTTGCTTCTAGGGATGAGTAAAGTATCTAATTGTGTTTAAAATAAAGTGTGCCTTTAATGTTGAGGCAACTTATTTACCTTGTCCAGAGACAGGAACAAGAAACCTGGAAGTTTCCTTAGGTGACAGGTAAGACCCGTGTACACTGGGGCTTCGAGGGAAAACAGAGGCCGAGGAAACTAAGGGCTCGGGTTCTGGGACTCATGGCACAGCACGAGACCTGGATAAATGAAATCCAATGTCCAATTTTCTTCTCTTAAAAAGTAGATTGAAACCAGAAGTCCTATAACAGGAGGTGATTTATGACACAGAAATTGCTCAAATCAAATATTTGACAGAGCCCAGAACACCTTCTGCCTAGAAAGTAGGAATATTATAGCCATAGGTGTGAAACAGATGCAAAATGAATAGAAGCACAAGTGAGTGAGACTGTTTACCATCATGCATACTTTAGGAACAAAACATTCTGGGAGTTGAGCCTGAGGCTATGGGGCCTATGAATGAGGATATAAGAGACGAGATAGGGCTGAGAGACAGACAACCCAGACATCCACGGGTGATGTTGTGAGTGAAATATCAGTATTTCCTGCTGTGGTTCTGTGCTCCATAAATCCCTTGCTAATAAGGTACCTATGACAGAGGTGCTCTTTAATAACTTTGAGGGTGTAATAATTGATGGCATAGCCAGCTGGTTGCTGTGATCAGATATAAATTAAATCATCTTTATTGTTTTATGTTTCCTCTAACCCTAACCCCCACACAGTCCAACAACATTTTCAGCCTCTCTTAACCAATTCTGAGAAACGAATTTGTCTGCATCATTTACCAAATGACAAGAACCAGAGGGAAAGAGAGAAGGAAGAGGATGAGAAACAAGTTCTAAATGATTCTCAGTTCCTTGGGCCAGAGATTACAGTCTTAATTTTGCGTTGTGTTTTGTTCTGCTTTGTTTTTCAAATGCTTGACAATTACTTCCTTCCTGTACTTTCTTTGCCCACCTGGACCAGGTCTAAGCATGGCTAAGACCTTTCATTTGGTCTAAGCAAATGGCCAAGCATCCTTTCATTTAAGAAGCATGGCCTGGGGGACCCTGGTGGGTCAGGCCCTCTTCTAGACACTGGGCACAAGATGATGCAGACAAGGTCATTCCCTCAAGTTGTTCACTGTCAAGGTTGCAGGGAGGGAGGGGAGACAGACACATGTAGACTGTCTGATGAGGCATGACTGGTGCCACAATGGAGATCTAGCTGAGAGGACAAAGGAGGGTGAGATAAATGCAACCCAAGTGGGGAAAATTCAGGGCAGGTGCATAGAAACAAATGGAAAAGAGGAGAAAAGGGATGGAGTCAGAGAAGATCCAGGTCAAACAAGGCTTGTTCTGCACTACCTCTCCTGCCTCTCTCACTTTCTCTTTTTCCTGGTAGCAATTAGGTGCCTTAAAGCAAAGACAAACCTGGGTGGTTTGACCTGGTTGACTCTCAGTCTGTCCCAGTGGTCACCCTTCTTTCGCTCACTCCCTTGACAAGTAATTCTTGAGTGCCTGCTGGGTGACAGGCAATGAGCACAGGGCTGAGGACAAAGAGATACAAAAGATGCACTGGGTCTTTGAGGTCACAACCTCATTAGGAAACAGCCATGTGATCAAGTAAAGCCCACTACTGAAAGGGGATGTGACTAAGGCCTAGGTGCTAGCTCCAAACTGTCTAGGTCCATCATCCTAGTTCTGCCACTAGCCAGGTGACCCTGACATGTTACCGATCTCTCTGTGCCTTGGTTCCTCATCTGTATCATGGGGATAGTACCCACCATGCAGGATTCTTGGGAAGATTAGATGGGTCAATAAATGTTGAAGTCTTAGAACAAAGCCTGGTACTTGTAAAGAAGGGCCGTGTGAGCGTTTCATAGAACATACTATTAATAATATGAAATGCATTATTAATTGAACTAGGAGCAGTGTGCTTTGCAAGCACAGAGGAAGGAGTTCTGTGCCTTAGTGATAGGGAGGCTTCACAGAGGAGGTGGTATTTGACTCACTGATAAAGAAGTCTTTGCATCCTTTGTTTGTAGGCACCTACCCAGGAGCCAACCAAATGTCACTGTTGGGATACAGAAGACAGAGAAAGGGACCCAACAAAGAGAGACAAGAGGTCAGGCCAAGGTGATGTAGAAATGGCTTATATGCAGATGCAAACTATTGTATATAGGATGGATAAACAGCAAGGTCCTACTGTATAGCACAGGGAAATATATTCAATATCCTGTGATAAACCATAATGGAAAAGGATTTGGAAAAGAATATATGCTGTACAGCAGAAATTAACACAGCATTGTAAATCAATTATACTTTGATAAACTTATGAAAAAATAAATGGTTTATATGAGCAGGAGATGTGATCCTGAGCAGTCAACATGTGACAGAGTCCCATCTTAAGTCACCAGGAAAGATTCCTAGGTGAAAAAGCTCTTTAGAATCTTGCAAAGGTAAATTACTACCTTAAAATCTATCTTTATTTATACATACACATTTTAACTATTTATCTTTGTTTGATTATAGAGACTTTTGCCTATTTGGTTGGCTTAGACCTGGGACAAGTTACTAACCATCTCATAACCTCAGTTTTTTTAATCTGTAATATGGGGATTTTTAAGGTGACTTTTTAAGGTGGTTGAGATAACTTAATCTATTCTCATAAAATACTTGTCAAAGTGACAAAATAATACATATTCAATAATTGATGGTTATTGTGTTAACTTGATGATGATACCACTGATATGATGATGGTATTGGTGATGGCAATGACATGAACAAAGGGACACAAGATCATAAATGGGTCTTAATGTGTCCTTTTTTTTTTTTTTTAGCTCTTTCAAGAGTTTTGCATCTCTAACATTTGTAATTCCTCCATTCAGTTTCATGTTGTCTGTAGGCTAGCAGTGCCTCTTTACAAAGAAATGTGGATTAGACTTTTGTCGACTGAATAAAAAAAATCTGAAGTGGTGAAAATTTGGGGAGAAGGGTGAGGCAGACATGTTTGTTCATTCTGAGTCCTTAAAATGTCTGGCCCTGGCTCCCCACTCAGACCACAGCCCAGCAGACAAGGGCAAACCGCAAAGTGATCTGGCTGTGACCAGGTGGGACTATCAATCATGATGAGAGTTGAAATTGAATCAAATGGGGGCACCTGTGCACACTATTTCACAATGCAAGCAACATGGAAAACACAATCTTGTAAAATAAACCTAATTGTTTGTCATTGGGAAACAATTCCTTCCACCCACTCCTTATGGCTTGAACTGCTTCCTGGCTCCTAAGAGCAATTCAGAGGCTCACATAAACATGTCACTATACAGGCACACCTGGGAGATATTATAGGTTTGGTTCTAGACCACCACCAAAAGCAGGTCAAATTGTTTGGTATCCCACTGCATATAAAAGTTATGTTTATATTATACTGTAATCTATTAAGTGTGCAATAGCATTATGTCTAAAAAACAATGTACATACCTTTATTAAAAATGCTTTTTTGCTAAAAAATGCTAATCATCACCTGTGACTTCAATAAGTGCTAATTTTTTTGCAAGGGTAACATCAAAGATCATTGATCACAGATCACCATAACAAATATAATAATAATGAAAAGTTTGAAATATTATGAGAATTATCAAAATGTGACACAGAGACACGAAGTGAGCAAATGCTATTGAAAAAATGGTGCTGATAGACTTGCTTGACACAGGGTTGCCACAAACCTTCAATTTGTAAAAAATGCAGTATCTGCAAAGCGCAATAAAATGAGGTATGCCTGTATATCTTACTATCTACAGAAGGTTTCCTAGCCCCCCACCCCCCAAAAAAAATGTCAGCAAACTTCTGTGCAGAAAAGTGATTTAGGGAAAACAGGCAGAGCTGAGCTAGGGGTAAGTGGGCAGCAGAAACCAAAGTTGGAGTAGGTGACTGCCTACCATTTGGTAATAATTTTCAGGGTTCCAGGATGCTGAGAAGCCTCCCCAACACCCCCAAACCCTCTCCATTCTAACTTGATGATAGATGAAATGGCATAATGAAAGAGAAATTCTGTTATTCTCTGTCAAAAGGGAGGATCCTGCCCCCCAAGAGGTAACCCCCAGGCTTATGTTAATTTGAGCAAATGTATCAGTTCCTCGTTGAGAGTCAGTGTTGGTGGTTGATGCGGGTGGGGAGGGAGGCAGGTTCACCGTACTGTGCTGGGTACTGAGAAGTCAGGAATGTTGGGAGTGAGGCACAGTAGGGACAAGAAATGAGGCAGACACAGAAGAGGGCAACATGGCTACTGAGAACACTCACCTATTTCCTAGCAATATGTAACGTTGGCCTTGGCTGAGGCCCTGCCAAAGGCATAGGACTGGGGAAGAAGTAAGGGTGAGAAGAGACATGCAGACTTCCAACTTGGAATCTGTCCAGAGGTATCCTGCCCACCCCATCCCCATCAAACATATGCCAATGGCAATGGTATTAAACTCAGATAATGACAGAGTCAGCATGTAAACTCACCATAGAATGCATAAATTACAGGGGAGGCTGTTACAGATGCAAAGCCTGGATGCTTTATTGCTGAGAGAGGAAATCCTGATTCGCAGGCGCCAACTGGGTGTCTCAGGCCAGGCACGGAGTCTCATCACTCTGGGACTCCTACAGGGCTTCCTACAAGGAAAAGAAGACTGAGGTCAGACCATGCTTCTATTAGGCATGGAAGTTGCTCTCGTAGGTTCAGTGTCTTTCTTCCAGCCAGACAAAGCAGCCCAGACCCCATCTTTATAACACACCTGCGTACTCACACCACTCCAGCTTCACAGCCTGCCTTGCTATTCCTGGAACTTGTCAGACACACTCTTGCCTCTGCGATGTTTCCTCTGCCTGCATCCTTCTTCCTCCAAATAGGCATGTGTTTCACTCCTTTACCTCCTTCAGGTCTTAACTCAAAGGTTCCTTTCTCAATGAGGCTAACCCTAACTACCCTATTTATAATTACAATCCTTCATGCCCCCTTACCCTTGTCCATAGAATCATCATCTTTTCACATGCTATATAATTTACTTTTTGTTATATACTTTACTTATTTATTGGGTGTACTGTTTATTATCTGTCTCCTTCTACTAAAATATAAACTTCTTGAGGGTAGGAAATTTTGTCTTTTTTGTCTCCCCTACACATTCACACACACACACACACACACACACACAAATACACAGAGTAACCCAAGTGCCTAGAACAGAGCCTGGTACTTAATAGGTATTTAATAATTAAACACATTATTATAAACTGTCTCCTTTTAGAAGTCAGAAGGAGGAGAACTTTTCTTCTCAATAACAGTAACTGAAATTTGTAAGATGCTTGTAACATTTGTTTCAGGCATTCTCTACTTTCCCAAACTTGTGGTTTGTTACTGACTCAAGATTGAACGTTCTTACCAATTAGTGCAACACATATGGTTCAGAAGCATATCATCTCCTAAGAATAAAAGGGGACTAGAGAAGCCCAGAGACCTGGGGCAAATATGCGTCAGTTTGATTTCTCCCGTGCTCATATGAAGACCAACTTGAAGAGTTATTATATATTACAACTTTTAGAACTGGGAATGAACTCGCATCCTGTCCAATCACCTTATTTGAAAATAAGGCATGGGAGATTAAATGGCTTACCCAGGCTCACATGTCCAATTAGTTGGAGCAGTGAAATCAAATCCCATCTCTGTTATTTTCCTACCCGGTATGTGCGTCTTTTTCCCAATTCTGTCTCTGTGCAGTTTTACTACACAGGTTTTGTGCCTAGGTGTTCGATGTAGCACCAAAAATTCACTCTCTGAACAGTTCCTTTTTAAGGGCTCTGTCAGTGATCCATTTTTCACAGTGTATTCCTGTTTCAGCACCTCTGCACATGGACAGCAGCCAATCCAGTTTATTCTAGCTAGTCTATGCTTTAGTGAACATTTGATTCCTTTCAATTCTATTTACATGATTAGCCAGTGCTCATCCTTTACCTTCAAAAGTAAGCCTTTTCGGAGGGTTTTATGATCCATGGCCATGTCTCAGTAACTTGAATGTCTAGTGGTCTAGACAGAATTTTTAGCCTGTGGACATTATAGTAGCAATGCCTAAAGCAAATTCTGAAAACTAGTAATTCTTCAGAGGCTAATAGACACTTTGATATTAAATAAATAAGTATGTATATATTTACATAAACAAATGTAAATAACTTTCCTTCCGTGTCTTTTAAAAAGTTCATTACACATTTCCAAGAGAGGTGTATAGTATGCATCATTTCTCAATCTAAATTGACCATGAAACCTTTTACTGTGAAGTATCTCATAGATCTGACGAGAACATCTTTGGGAAATACTTCTCTACAGGGCCAAAATATCTAAGGGTAGGAGGGAAAGAGCTATGCGTAGCATTGGAGAAAAAAAGCAGGAACTAAGATAAATACCAAAAAAAAAAAAAAAAAAAAAAAAAAAGGAGTCACAGAAGTCCAAGAACAGTGGAGCTATGGAATAGTAAAAATATAAGCATGGATCAAAGATTCACCAGATCTTTCAAGACAAGAGGCCTCTCTCCTAGATCTGGAAAGTGGAACTTCCCCCATAAGATGCCTAGTTGCTCATTAGCAGGGCCCAATCCTCTGAAGTTCTAAATACAAATCACCAAGGAGCAGAAATCCACCCCTAAGCCTCTGATTTTAGCAGCTTATGCCTTTCCAGAAGAATTAACTTACCTACTGAAATGGCTCCTGCCCAGGGCTGGAGAAGTCTGAATAAAATGCATTTAGCTACTATATAAAGATCTTAAGTCATTGAGCTAAATGCAAGAGCCTTTTGTTAAGAATCACACTCAACTAGATATTGAAGTTTATTACATACTTTTTCCAATTTTCCTTCTCCTATTATGTAATCTCAGCTGGGCTGATTTGCCTACATTCTTTCCAGTGGAATCTTCTTATTACTCCCAAGACACAACAGAGAATCTCCAACCCTATACAGAGGGGCATAAGGCTGCATCTGGATTAGAAAAAGGGGTCTATTTATATTCAAATCAATAGGCAGATTTTAGAATAACATTGCAGGCTTTCTGCAAAGAGAATGAAAGAAAGGAAAATGCAGCTCCTTTTACATCATTCTTCTTTACTGTATTATTTGCTTCATAGTATGCTTGTCACATGGCCCAGAGCAGTATGGTCTAGTAATGATAGGCCTGCTTGGCACAAGGGAGGGGAAAATCCAGCTGCACTGGGGGTTTCAGGGGATGTCTCAGACAGCTGGCCCAGCCCTCAAACCCTGTGTGTTTCAGGGTAAAGAACCAGTATGTTGCTCATCGCACTTGCATGTAATTCCTCCCAATGCTAAAACTGACTCTGGGTCAGAGCCATTCAGAGCCTCTTGTCTCTCAAACAACCAGAGGGCCAGAAAACCTTGGATAATACCAAAAGTAAACAAACCTGAGGCCACAGAAGTCTTTGATTCCATTCCAGTTGGGAGGCTTTCCAAGTTTGTGCTCAAACTGGCCAGACTGCGGCCTCCCAGCCCAGCTGTGAGGAACAGCCAAAAAGCCTGCCTCTTTCTGCAGCTTTAATTAACCCTTGTGCCTCGTCAGACCAGTGGGAAATGCTTCAAGATGAGAGATACATGAATTGAACAGTTGAAACTTTAAAATGAAGGAATGGGTAGCCCCTCCATAAACCTGAAGGAGGCAGGAAAGAGCATAGACTTCCTTCGCACCAGTTCTAGGGAGCACTCATGTCATTTTAGCTGCTCCAAGGAGAGCCATCAAGACAAACTGCCAGGGCACAGCAGAACCACTAGCCTTCTAAGTCTGTCTGTGCCAAGCACTGCCAGTCCCCTCTGTCATTCTCAGGACAAATTCCCCAGTTTCATCTATTTGCACCTGCTAAGTCTTTGTGCCAAGAACAGTAAACCACACTTACTTAGTCACCTCGTAAAGGCATATAAGAAAATTCTTGGCTGCTGTCACACAATCCATTTTGTGCTTCGCTTTCTAGGGCACAGAGTCTTATGTGAGCAGTGACTGCAGGAAGAGTCTGGAATGTCAGATAGAGTCCAGTGGCCCTCCCACCTCCAACAGCTAGTGAGGTTTCTAGCTCCCCTTCCTTCCTACCTGCACTAATTTGTGAGCCTGGGATCTGACCAGCTCTATGAAACCCTTTATTTATATCCAATTACAGCAAGAGTCCACAATTGACTAATAGTCAGATTATCCTCTCTTAAAATTGTCATGATAAGCTATTATTATATGGGTAGAAAGATCTTTGCCAGGGATCCACCATGCACTCACTTCAGAACTGGGATGAAAGTAAGAAAAACATCACGTTTCAGCAAAACCCTTGGAAGAGAACACTGCAGGATTCAAGATCATAGCTCTAGACCATGGGTCAAGTCTCAAGAAGAAATGAAAGAAAAAGAACTTTTGGTACAAAGAAGTTTAGCAGACAAAATATCTAGGAGTTCTAGGAGTTCTGGGATTTTAAAAATGTATTTTGTAAAATGTTTCAAGTGGAAGATAAGCTGCATTCCTGCACTTACACAGAAATATTGTGGACTCCATACTACTCTATTAGGAAAACATCTCCCAGGCAATATAAAAATAAAATAAAATAAAATAAAATAAAATAAAATAAAATAAAATAAAATAAAATAAAATAAAACCTTAAAGAGCTACATGTCATTATATAAAGCCATTCATTCAAGGACTCAAAATTGGATGAGCATTAAAGATGATGTGGCAAGACGGGAATAAAAACACAGACCTACTAGAGAATGGACTTGAGGATATGGGGAGGGGGAGGGGTGAGATATGACAGGGTGAGAGAGTGTCATGGACATATATACACTACCAAATGTAAAATAGATAGCTAGTGGGAAGCAGCCGCATAGCACAGGGAGATCAGCTCGGTGCTTTGTGACCACCTAGAGGGGTGGGATAGGAAGGGTGGGAGGGAGGGAGATGCAAGAGGGAAGAGATATGGGAACATATGTATATGTATAACTGATTCACTTTGTTATAAAGCAGAAACTAACACACCATTGTAAAGCAATTATACTCCAATAAAGATGTTTAAAAAAAAAAAAAGATGATGGAAGGCCTTGATATACTTAGAAACATGCAGCATGAAATATCTAGTGTGATTTCCTAGTGTTTTTGACTCTCCAAGAAAGGGAATAGAGCTTTTCAAATGAATACCTAGATTATATAAGTTAGGGTAATGCAAGCACCTTTAACAAACCAATTCCAAAATTTCAGTACCCTTAAAAAATAAAAGTATGTATATTTCTCACTTAAATAGCATTCCAATGTGGGTGTTCCTGGTAGATAAGCTGCTTTTCTCCATTTGGTGATTGAAAGACCCATCTTATGGCTTTGTTATTTCTTTGGAAACTTGAAGCCATATGTTCTACTCTGGCAGATGGGAAAAATAGGAGGCACAAAAGCCACACTTCTTCTTAATATCCTTGGCCTCGAAGTGACATCATTATTTCTGTTTATACTCTAGTTGGAGAGCACTAGCCACATGGCCTCCCTAGGTGCAGAAGAACTGGGAACTAGAATTTCTAGATATGAACCTGCTTTACAGGGACAACTCAATAATATGGAAGGACAGGCATGAATTTTGGTTTAAAGTTTGCCATCTCTGCCTCAGAGATATATACCAAAGCAAACCAGGATGATCTGACTTGGTCAGTCTACACATAGGGTGGTCAACATGTTATCAATTATTGTTTGTTAGTTAAGAGGAGATAAGTGACTTCAGGGAAGAGGTAAGACAGCTATTAAAATAATCCAACAAACTTTAATCCTTTGGCTTTTCCCATGGTTCTTGTTCCCAAACTGGTTACTTCATTTTGATTAACTTTTGAGCTGGTAAACATTATAAGGGGATCTCCACGTAAAGCTGGCAGAGTAAGGGCATTTATACACCACAAGGCTCTTTCTAAAGTCACAAGAACAACAAAAAGGGAATTTTTAAAAACTTTGTCTACAAAATAAGCAAATGACTATAAACAATGAGGCATATTGCCTAATATTGAGAAATCTGGACTAAGATGAAGGAAGAATCTAGGAGCTGACATAGCTCCTCAGTTCTTCTATAAGATCCTTAAAAGCTAGTATCTAGGAAAGGCTGGTTAATAAACCACTGCACAACAATTTTGGGGAGAAGCAGATGAATGTTAAAGTACTCAGGGGAGGAAAAATTTAAGAAGAAACAATGCTGAAATCTCTGACCTTAACCCCTAGCCAAGGGAGATCACTGGGGTGAAACAAGGTGAAGATGACGTGATCACCAGAACTTACTGAGAACTTATTCTAAGCCAAACCAACGTCTTAAAAGCTGAAAAATGTGGGCAGCTATGATTCCCGGAGCAAAATAAAGAATTAAGTAAAGGAGTATGAACAAAAACATGTGAAGATTATATTATGCATTCAAAGAGGAGTCACCAAAAGAGAGGAAATGTTATTTTAAATAAGTAATTCTTCTACTTATCTTCAAAAACTTATACACAACTAATCTGTCTCTTGCTAAATAATAATTAAATTTTTGATACATATATTCAAAGGAGAAAAGAGTTCAAAAAAATACTATAAAACAATAAAAGCAAACAAAATGTTCTGGGGGAAAAAAGGTCCTCAATTCAGGCCTCATAAATCTCCCACAGACACCGGTCAGAATGGCCATCATCAAACAATCTAGAAACAATAAATGTTGGAGAGGGTGTGGAGAAAAGAGAACCCTCTTGCACTGTTGGTGGGAATGTAAATTGATACAGCCACTATGGAGAACAGTATGGAGGTTCCTTAAAAAACTAAAAATAGAACTACCATATGACCCAGCAATCCCACTACTGGGCATATACCCTGAGAAAACCATAATTCAAAAGGAGTCATGTACCAAAACGTTCATTGCAGCTCTATTTACAATAGCCAGGACATGGAAGCAACCTAAGTGTCCATCATCGGATGAATGGATAAAGAAGATGTGCCACATATATACAATGGAATATTACTCAGCCATAAAAAGAAATGAAATGGAGTTATTTGTAGTGAGGTGGATGGAGTTAGAGTCTGTCATACAGAGTGAAGTAAGTCAGAAAGAGAAAAACAAATACAGTATGCTAACACACATATATGGAGTCTAAGAAAAAAAAAAAAGGGTCATGAAGAACCTAGTGGCAAGACAGGAATAAAGACACAGACCTACTAGAGAATGGACTTGAGGATACGGGGAGGGGGAAGGGTAAGCTGTGACAAAGTGAGAGAGTGGCATGGACATATATACACTACCAAACATAAAATAGATAGCTAGTGGGAAGCAACCGCATAGCACAGGGAGATCAGCTCTGTGTTTTGTGACCACCTAGAGAGGTGGGATAGGGAGGGTGGGATGGAGGGAGATGCAAGAGGGAAGAGATATGGGAACATAAGTATATGTATAACTGATTCACTTTGTTATAAAGCAGAAACTAACACACCATTGTAAAGCAATTATACTCCAATAAAGATGTTTAAAAAAAAAAACATAGCTCCTGAAAATGCACACATACAAACACCCCATAACCACACAACATGTCGTGAATACACAAATGATCATCCTACATTCCCCAAATATACAAAGTAAACAGACTGAACACCCAAAGTAATATACACCACTACTTTTCCTGACATTGCCCTTATGCATATGCAGATAATCCTTCCAAATCCACCATTAGACACACACAAATCCCCAAATTCATGGGTGGAAAAAAACACATGTAAACATATCCCCCCCCAAAAAATAAATAAATCAATCAATAAATCTCCCACAAAGTGTGTCCCAATAAATATGAGTTCACAATAAAAGTCACAAAACTCAGGGTTAAGATTTTTGTGAAAATCAGCTAGAAACAATAGTGACAACAATAAAACAGACTCCAGATATTGGAATTATCAGACAGAGGATTATGAAATAACTATTTTTAGTATGTTTAAAGAACTAGAGAAAAGAATTTATAAAATAAGGGACAATAGACTATCAAACATGAACAGGTGGATTTGAAGAACAACCAAATACAATTTATTGAAATAAACAATGAAATAACTGAAAAGCTCAATGCAAGTGACTAGAAAGAGGCACCAGGAAACTTCCTGGGGTAATGGCAATGTTTTCTAGTTTATTACGGTTGGCTGTTAGATGGCTGTATTGCCTAAACTCATAAACTAAATACATAAGAACTGTGCACTTTATTGTATGTTAATTATACCTCAATTTAAAAAAAATCAATGAAAGAATTGAAATACATCCAAGAAAGAATAGGAGAATAAGAAAAATGGAGAATTCTGCTCAGAGATATTTTAAAAATATTAAGGAAAACTAATAAATTCAAGAGTATAGAGTCAGAGGGTCAAATATAGATTTAATCAAAGTTTCAGAAGGACACTGAAACTAGAAAGTAAAAGAGACAACATTTAAAAGCCAATGGATGAGAATTCTCCAGAATGGCTGAAAGAAAAAAAACTCATTTTAGGAATCTCAACAATTCCAAGATTCATCATAGTAAAACTGCAGGACATCAAAGGTAAATTGTAGACCTCAAAAGCAATCAGAGATGAGAGTAATTACTTGCATAGTCATAATAATTAGATTGACAGCTAACATCTCAACAGCAGCAGTGAAGCCAGAAGACAGTATAATATTTCAGTTTTCCTTAAGTAATGACAAAAAATAAGTACAGTAAAATCTCATGCAATAATGCATTTCTTCACATAGTGTAATACATAAGTAATACAATGGAAGATAGGCTCCTTCTCTGGCTCAGTTTCTTACCTTATATAGATTAAAGGTTAAAGAGGTGGGGAGAGTGGAAAAAAGATGAATCCCAATCTCCCCAACTAACTAGGAGATCGTTAGAAACACTGTTACTCTCTTGGAAATCTCAGCCAGACTTTGAACCCAGAACTGTGCCCATCAATTTTTAAGCTGAAATACACATAAAGGCCACAAGACTGTGCCTAACTAATGTTGGAATACAGATAGATTTTGGTCATATGGCTAAAACTTGGGAACTCCCAGGCAGCTAGGTTCAACCAAGTCATTTCAACCCTAAAATAATGTGAACTTGCATTTTATAAATATGAATATTTGGGCTCAGGCTTATTGTATTATGTTAGGGTTTTACTGTATTAACCTAAATTTGTACATTAATATTAAGCTATATCTCGGGAACAAAGATGAGATAAAGATATTTTCAGCTATAAAATTCTGAGTTTACCACTATTAGACCTGTAATAAAGAAAATTTTAAAATATGTATCTCAAGAAGAAAGAAAATAGCAGAAAGGAGCTCTGATATTCAGGAAGGAATAGGAGTGAAATAAATAGTAAATATAGGGACTTCCCTGGTGGTCCAGTGGCTAAGAATCTGCCTTCCAATGCAGGGGATAAGGGTTCGATCCCTGGTCAGGGAACAAAGATCCCACAAGCCATGGGGCAACTAAGCCCATGCGCCACAACAACTGAGGCTGCGCACTGCAACTACTGAGCCCGCCCACTCTAGAGCCTGTGTACCACAACTAGAGAGCCCGCATGTCACAACTACTGAGCCCATGCAATCTGGAGCCTGTGTACTAAAAACAGAGAGCCTGTGCACCACAACTAGAGAGAAGACTGTGCGCCGCAATGAAGAGTCCACATGCCGCAATGAAAGATCCCGCACACTGCAACCGAGACACAATGTAGCCAAATAAATAAATAAATAAAAATTTTAAAGAAGTAAATATATAGATAACTTTAAATAAAAGCTGAATCTATAAAACAATAATAAAGTATTTAATTTATGATCTAATAGACACTGAAAGGATGGTCATGTAGACACTTGTTAGTGGTGGTTAGAACTGAACAATTCTAAGGTCTTATATTTGGAGGGAAGAAAAGTAAAACTATTAATTAACTTTATATTGTGTTATGAATACATTATAAAAATTTCAAATGTAACCACTGAAAAAATGGAATAAAATTAATATCTCTGAAACCAGTAAAAAGAAAAAAAAACTTGAATCAATTCAAATAAAGGAAAGAAAAGAGGGTAAAAGGACACAATACCTACCCCCTAAAAAAACAGGAAGCATAAAATAAAAGAGAATAAAGCTAAATATATCAGTGATTACAATAAATAAAATTAGCCTATCTGGTTAAAAGGCATAGATTGTCAGACAGGATTTTTAAGCTCTGTGGTGATTATAAGAGATATACAAAAAACATAAAGACACAAAAAATGTTGAAAGTAAAAACACAGAAAACTTATATATAAGATACAAGCATTAAGGAGAAGAAAAATAGCATAACTATGTTCATATCAGGCAAAAATAAACTTTAAAGCAAAGGCATTACCAGAGAAAAAGAGAATCATTTCATAATGGTAAAACTGTTCACCTCTCCAGAAAGATATAATTTTACATTTGAATATATGCAATAAAATAGTTTAAAATTCATAAAGTAAAAAAATAAAAGAACCACAAGGAAAAAAAAAACATCTACAATGTTACTGGGAAATTTTAACACACCTCTCTCAGAAACTGATAGTAAGGGTATGAAATATTTAGGCACAAAAGAAGGTAGACTTTATTACGTAGATTCCATCATATTTTTCCTGGGGACACCGTGGGCTTTGCCAGCGACACCATGGATGCTACGGATTTTCCTCTTTCTCATTGCCCTTGACTCAGAAGAGGGGATCTGGAACACCATAATGACATCTACTGTCACACCATTTTCCTCTGGACTATGACACACAAGAGAAAGCCGTGTGGCTGACAGAGTATATGTGCTCTGGCCAGGTGTCAGACCTGTGCCTCTGATGTGGGAGAGCCGAGGTCAGGACATTGGTCCACCTGAGACCTCCAAGATCCACGTAATATCAAATGGCAAAAGGTCTCCCAGAGATCTCCATCTCAATGCTAAGACCCAGCTCCACTTAACAACCAGCAAGCTACAGTGCTAGACACCCTATGCCAAACAACTAGAAAGACAGGAACACACAACAGAACGGATAAGCGACCTGGAAGATAAAATGGTGGAAATAACTACTGCAGCAGAGCAGAATAAAGAAAAAAGAATGAAAAGAATTGAGGAAAGTCTTAGAGACCTCTGGGAAAACATTAAATGCACCAACATTTGAATTATAGGGATCTCAGAAGAAGAAGAGAAAAAGAAAGGGACTGAGAAAATATTTGAAGAGATTATAGTTGAAAACTTCCCTAATATGGGAAAAGAAATAGTCAAGTCCAGGTAGCGCAGAGAGCCCCATTCAGGATAAATCAAGGAGAAACACGCCAAGACATATATTAATCAAACTATCAAAAATTAAATACAAAGAAAAAATATTAAAAGCAGCAAGGGAAAAAAAAAAAACAACATACAAGGGAATCCCCATAAGGTTAAGAGCTGATCTTTCAGCAGAAACTCTGCAAGCCAGAAGGGAGCGGCAGAACATATTTAAAGTGATGAAAGGGAAAAACCTACAACCAAGATTACTCTACCCAGCAAGGATCTCATTCAGATTCGATGGAAAAATTAAAACCTTTACAGACAAGCAAAAGCTAAGAGAATTCAGCACCACAAAACCAGCTTTACAAGAAATGCTAAAGGAACTTCGCTAGGCAGGAAACACAAGAGAAGGAAAAGACCTACAATAACAAAAGACCTACAATAACCTACAATAACAAAATAACAAATTGTTTTGTTTCCAAAACAATTAAGAAAATGGTAATAGGAACATACATATCGATAACTACCCTAAATGAAAATGGAAAAAATGCTCCCACCAAAAGACATAGACTGGCTGAATGGATACAAAAACAAGACCTGTATATATGCTGTCTACAAGAGACCCACTTCAGACCTAGGGACACATACAGACTGAAAGTGAGGGGATGGAAAAAGATATTACATGCAAATGGAAATCAAAACAAAGCTGGAATAGCAATTCTCATATCAGACAAAATAGACTTTAAAAAGAGACTATTACAAGAGACAAAGAAGGACACTACATAATGACCAAGGGATCAATCCAAGAAGACATAACAATTGTAAATATTTATGCACCCAACAAAGGAGCACCTCAATACATAACGCAAATGCTAACAGCCATGAACGGGGAAATTGACAGTAACACAATCATAGTAGGGGACTTTAACACCCCACTTTCACCAATGGACAGATCATCCAAAATGAAAATAAATAAGGAAACACAAGCTTTAAAGGATACATTAAACAAGATGGACTTAATTGATATTTATAGGATATCCCATCCTAAAACAACAGAATAAACTTTCTTCTCAAGTGCTCATGGAACATTCTCCAGGATAGATCATATCTTGGGTCACAAATGAAGCCTTGGTAAATTTAAGAAAACTGAAATCGTATCAAGTACCTTTTCCAACTACAACACTATGAGACTAGATATCAATTACAGGGAAAAAATCTGTAAAAATAAAAACACATGGAGGCTAAACAATACACTACTTAATAGCGAAGAGATCTCTGAAGAAATCAAAGAGGAAATCAAAAAATACCTAGAAAAAAATGACAATGAAAACTCAATGACCCAAAATCTAAGAGATGCAGCAAAAGCAGTTCTAAGAGGGAAGTTTATAGCAATACAATCCTTCCTCAAGAAACAAGAAACCTCTCAAATAAACAACCTAACCTTACACCTAAAGCAATTAGAGAAAGAAGAACGAAGAAACCCCAAAGTTAGCAGAAGGAAAGAAATCATAAAAATCAGATCAGAAGTAAATGAGAAAGAAATGAAGGAAACGATAACACAGATGAATAAAATTAAAAGCTGGTTCTTTGAGAAGGTAAGCAAAACTGTTAAACCATTAGCCAGACTCATCAAGAAGAAAAGAGAGAAAACTTAAATCAATGGAATTAGAAATGAAAAAGGAGAAGTAACAATGATGCTGCAGAAATACAAAGGATCATGAGAGATTACTACAAGCAACTATATGCCAATAAAATGGACAACCTGGAAGAAATGGACAAATTCTTAGAAAAGCACAACCTTCCGAGGCTGAAACAGGAAGAAATAGAAAATATAAACAGACCAATCACAAACACTGAAATTAAGATTGTGATTAAAATTCTTCCAACAAACAAAAGTCCAGGACTAGATGACTTCACAGCAGAATTCTATCAAATATTTACAGAAGAGCTAATACCTATCCTTCTCAAACTCTTCCAAAATATAGCAGAGGGAGGAACACTCCCAAACTCAATTTACGAGGCCATCATCACCCTGATACCAAAACCAGACAAAGATGTCACAAAGAAAGAAAACTACAGGCCAATATCACTGATGAACATAGATGCAAAAGTCCTCAACAAAATACTAGCAAACAGAATCCAATAATACATTAAAAGGATCATACACCATGATCAAGTGAGGTTTATCCCAGGAATGCAAGGATTCTTCAATATACGCAAATCAATCAGTGTGCTACACCATATTAACAAATTGAAGGAGAAAAACCATATGATCATCTCAATAGATGCACAAAAAGCTTTTGACAAAATTCAACACCCGCTTATGGTAAAAACCCTCCAGAAAGTAGGCATAGAGGGAACTTACCTCAACATAATAAATGCCATATATGACAAACCCACAGTCAACATTGTTCTCAATGGTGAAAAACTGAAAACATTTCCACTAAGATCAGGAACAAGACAAGGTTGCCCACTCTCAGCACTATTATTCAACATAGTTTTGGAATGTTTTAGCCACAACAATCAGAGAAGACAAAGAAATAAAAGGAATCCAAATTGGAAAAGAAGAAGTAAAGCTGTCACTGTTTGCAGATGACATGACACTATACATAGAGAATCCTAAAAGTGCTACCAGAAAACTACTAGAGCTAATCAGTGAATTTGGAAAAGTAGTAGGATACAAAATTAATGCACAGAAATCTCTTGCATTCTTATACACTAATGATGAAAAACTTGAAAGAGAATTTATGGAAACACTTCTATTTAACATTGCAAATAAAGAATAAAATACCTAGGAATAAACCTACCCAAGGAGACAAAAAACCTGTATGCAGAAAACTATGACACTGATGAAAGAAATTAAAGATGATACCAACAGATGGAGAGATATACCATGTTCCTGGACTGGAAGAATCAACACTGTAAAAGTGACTATACTACCCAAAGCAATCT
Organism: Balaenoptera borealis; assembly: GCF_965194805.1. NCBI lineage: Eukaryota > Metazoa > Chordata > Mammalia > Artiodactyla > Balaenopteridae > Balaenoptera > Balaenoptera borealis. Next base: position 53,346,931 of record NC_138860.1, on the reverse strand, counting down.
ACAGATTCAATGCAATCCCTATCAAACTACCACTGGCATTTTTCACAGAACTAGAACAAAAAAATTCACAATTTGTATGGAAACACAAAAGACACCGAAGAGCTAAAGCAATCTTGAGAAAGAAAAACGGAGCTGAAGGAATCAGGCTCCCAGACTTCAGACTATACTACAAAGATACAGTAATCAAGACAGTATGGTACTGGCACAAAATCAGAAATATAGATCAATGGAACAGGATAGAAAGCCCAGAGATAAACCCACACACCTATGGTCACCTTATCTTTGATAAAGGAGGCAAGAATATACAATGCAGAAAAGACTGCCCCTTCAATAAGTGGTGCTGGGAAAACTGGCCAGCTACATGTAAAAGAATGAAATTAGAACACTCCCTAACACCATACACAAAAATAAACTCTAAATGGACTAAAGACCTAAATGTAAGGCCAGACACTATAAAACTCTTAGAGGAAAACATAGGCAGAACACTTTATGACATACATCACAGCAAGATCCTTTTTGACCCACCTCCTAGAGAAATAGAAATAAAAACAAAAATAAAGTAATGGGACCTAATGAAACTTAAAAACTATTGCATAGCAAAGGAAACCATAAATAAGACGATAAGACAACCCTCAGAATGGGAGAAAATATTTGCAAAGGAAGCAACTGACAAAGGATTAATCTCCAAAATGTACAAGCGGCTCATGCAGCGTAATATCAAAAAAAAACCCAACTCAATCCAAAAATGGGCAGAAGACCTAAACAGACATTTCTCCAAAGAAGATATACAGATTGCCAACAAACACATGAAAGGATGCTCAACATCACTAATCATTAGAGAAATTCAAATCAAAACAACAATGAGGTATCACCTCACACCAGTCAGAATGGCCATCATCAAAAAATCTACAAACTATAAATGTGGAGAAAAGGGGACCTTCTTGAACTGTTGGTGGGAATGTAAATTGATACAGCCACTATGGGGAACAGCATGGAGGTTCCTTAAAAAACTAAAAACAGAACTACCATACGACCCAGCAATCCCATTATTGGGCCTATACCCTGAGAAAACCATAATTCAAAAAGAGTCATGTACCACAATGTTCAGTGCAACTCTATTTACAATATCCAGGACATGGAAGCAACCTAAGTGTCCATCGACAGATGAATGGATAAAGAAGATGTGGCACATATATGCAATGGAATATTACTCAGCCATAAAAAGAAATGAAATTGAGTTATTTGTAGTGAGGTGGATAGATCTAGAGACTGTCATATAGAGTGAAGTAAGTCAGAAAGAGAAAGATAAATACCATATGCTAACATATATATATGGAATCTAAAAAAAAAATAGTTCTGAAGAACCTATGGGCAGGACAGGAATAAAGATGCAGATGTAGAGAATGGACTTGAGGACATGGGGAGGGGGAAGAGTAAGCTGGGACAAAGTGAGAGAGTGGCATGGACTTATATATAATACCAAATGTAAAATAGATAGCTTGGGAAGCAGCTGCATAGCACAGAGAGATCATCTCATGCTTTGTGACCACCTAGAGGGGTGGGATAGAGAGGGTGGGTGGGAGACGCAAGAGGGAGGAGATCTGGAGATATATGTATATGTATAGCTGATTCACTTTGTTATAAAGCAGAAACTAACACACCATTGTAAAGTAATTATACTCCAATAAAGATATTAAAAAAATATTTGTGCAACATAGTGAACAAACTTGGGTTCTTTAAGACATATATAGAATATGCAACCAACAATTTGGTTGCATACTTTAACATATTTTTTAACAAACACACAGGGAACATTTATGATAACGGATCAGTTACTAAGCCATAATGCAAATTCCAACTATTTTCAAGAATTACTGTCATAAAGACCAAATTTTTCTGAGCACAATGCAATTTTAAAAATTGCATATGAATGGAAAACAAGGGTGTGTACATGCATATGCACACATATATACATTTCTAAATAATTCACGTGTAAAGAAGGAAGAACCCCTAATGGAAATTATAGAATACTTAGAACTGAATAGCAATGAGACTTACAGGCATTAAATCTTGTAGGACATAGGCAAGGTGATTCTTAAAGAAAATATTATAGATTTAAATACTTAGGATAGGAAAGTGGAAAGGGTGAAACTTAATAAGAAAACCACTTAACAAGCCAGACATAAAAAGAAGAAATACACCCATATAAGGTATAAGGACGTAATTGTTTTTTTTTTTTTAAAGAGGAGTTAGTGAAAATAGAAACAAAGTTATTAACAAGAGTTTCACACACAGACAGTTTGGCCCACAGAGATGCTCTAAACTGACAACCCCACCTATGCGTTCAGAGCTTCCAAATAAATGTTTAGGCTCTAGCTTTCAGTCATTAACATACAACCAAGGATTGTCAGATATAAAAGGAAAGCCTCTAACATGACAGGCAAATAAAACTGAGCAAATGGGGGGAAGGCGAATGGAAAAGCAATTTGGATAATGTGGAGATTACTCAGAAAGGAGACAAAAAAAGAACTTCAGAAAAAGTTATCATTAATATCCTCAAGAGATTTAAGGAAAGACAAGGCTTTAATGATGCAATAACAGAATGCTAGAATAAAAGCAATATATAGGGAACAAAATTGAATGTATGATGGCAGAATTTTAAAAATCAAGAAGGTAGATAAATTAACCATAAAGTAAAAAGAGGGTAAGTTGATCACAGTAGAAAAAAAGATCATCAAATTAGAGAATAATTTCACTGTGTCCAGCATCCAAGAGAGAACAGATAAAATAAAGGAGGATATCATATGAAATAATTCAAGATTTATCAGAAATGAAAGACATGATTTTCTAGATTAAAAGTGTAGAGCACAATGGATTAAAATAAACCCACTCTAAGGCGTATTATTGTAAACTTTCTGACCACTGAGGACAAAAAAAGTTCCTTAAATGACAGAGGGAAAAAACAGGTGACACAGATGAGATCAAGAACCACAGTGGCTTCAGATATTTCCACACCAATACAGAAAACTAGTAGAAAATGAGCAATGCCTTCAAAATTATGAAGGAAAATATTTTCTAAGTTAGATTTCTGTACCCACCCAATACCAATTAAATAGAAGGAAAAAAGTATAGATATTTCCAGAAATAGATAATCTAAAACTTTTCCCTGCTATATACATTTTCTCAGAAAGTTACCAAAGAGTGTGTTGCTTCAAAACTAGGAAGTAAAGCAAGAAAGAGAAATACAAGAAATGAAAGTTTAATGCAGAAGAAAGATGCAAGGTATCCCCAAGATGATACTGACACAAACTATACAAATTTGATCATGTTTGAGATGTTTAGACAAGAAAAATTCAGGATCCCATAAAAATAGGCACCCTTCCTTCTAACATATACAAATGGGCATGATTAAGGTCAATGGAGAGACGTCATTTGTCCTGATGAGATCTGAAGGATGCTGGCATAAGGATGAGTCTGAGAACTGAGACACAAAGTATATATTCCTAAAATGAGTGGATTTGCTAAACCTGGTGATTTTTATTTGAGCCAACAAATTAGCAAGAACTTTGATACCCACAGACTGAAACAAAATCTGAAACATATAAGAATTTATCCTATATATGCAAGTATAGTTGTATACGCATAGAATATCTCTGGAAAGATACATCTGATTGCCACTGGTAAGGGGAACTTGGTGAAAGGAATATGAGGAAAACTTATTTTCCACCACTTACCTTTTGTTTCTTTTGAATTTTATAACATATGTACATATAGCATAACCAAAATGAGTAAAATAAATTTCCTACACCATTTGATCCAATAATTTCACTTCCAGGAATTTATCCCAAGATACAACTGCAAATATGCAAACTGATACATGCACAAAGTTATTTGCTGCAGTTAAAGTTTTAGCAGTAAAACACTGGATATAATTTTATGTCCTCTAATTTTTTTAGAAAACTGGTAAAATAAATTATATATATCCATACAGGACTACACCATGCACCCACAAAAGAGATCGAAAAAAACTCATTATTTCCTGATATGGAAAGATCTCCAACAGGTAATATTCAGTGCAAAAGGTTAGGAGAACAGAAGCATGTATAATATGCTACCATTTAAGAAAATGTAAAATTATTCACTTATATATACTCATGTTTACTTATATATTTGTACCTTATCTAGAAGGATAAACAAGAAATTGATAATATTAGTTATTAGAGGGTAGCAATGTCAGGAAAGCAAGAATGAGAGAGAGATTTTCCACTACATATCTTTCTCTACCTTCTGAATTTTAATCATGTAAATATATTACCATGTAAAAATGTGCAAAATAAAATTCAAACAGCAAGACAAAGAAGATATTAACAGAAAAATCAGTAATATTTGAAATAAAAAAGGGATACAACTACCGATACAGAAAAGAGGTAAACAATATAGACTGTTATCACTAATTTTGTGCCAATATGTGTTAAAATATAGAGAAAATTAACAAATTCCTGGATAAATATAACTTATCAAAACTAGCTTAAAAAGAATATAAAAATAATTACCATAAATGACATTGGGCCAGTAATTTTTCAATGTTTCACAAAGAAAACAATGGTCTCAAACTTTTTTATAGATAAATTCTACCAAATATTTAAGAAACAGTAAGATACAAAGGACAGGATTTTTATCTGTTTTGTTCTGCACTATGTCTCCAATCTTTAGAGCAATTTTTGACCCATAGTAGACTTTCTGTTCACTTAATGGGATTGGTGTCAACTTAATTCTGAAAACAGACCTGAACAGTATATACACACAATATCTCCCTAAACCTAGTAAACAGCATCTTACCAGAAACCTGGAAGAAACATCATCTCAATGGAGAATTGTTAGAATTATTTTCTGTAAACTTAGTAACAGGATAAGCTTTCCCAATAAAAGAACTTCTTATTCAGCACTGGAGGCAAATATAGCCAGAAAATAGTATTAATGAAAATAGAAGCTAAAAAGATTAGAATGATAGAAACAAATTTATCATTATTCAGAGATGATATAATTATCTACATAGAAAACCCAAATGATTTTCCAGACTAATTACTAGAATTAATAAGAAAATTTGGCAGTGGCTAGACTAAAATTCATATACAAATATTGTGCTTCTATTTAACATCAATAAACAGAAAATATTTTTAAATGTATTATTTTAAATACCATAAAATATATGAGGTACCTAGACATAAATATATTAAAACATGGGCAATATTTTCATGGAGAAAATATAAGCCTAAAGTGAAAGAATATGTAGAGAACTATGTAAATGGAAATTTATACCATATTCATAGATAAGGATACTCTCTACCATGAAAATATCAGTTGTCCTATATAATTACTTTAAATATAAGTGATCCAAATACACTAACTAAAAGACAGAAATGAACAGAGTGGAGTTAAGAAAAGAATTACCCAACTACATGCTGCATATGGGAAATTCACTTTAAACAAAACAATACAGGTAGGTTGAAAGTAAGATAATAGAAAAAGATATATCAGGCCAATGTTAATCAAAGTAAATTGGGTTAAAGTAAAACAATGAAAAAAGATATGCATCACTCAGGATAAAATATCGAAAATAATTATGTTACTATCAGAAAAGGGAACTTCAGAATAAGGGTTATTATCATGAATTAGGAGAGACATTTTTTAATGATAATAACTTCTTCAGGAAGACAGAACAATCCTAACCATGCATGAACCTAATAACAGCACTTCAAAATTCTTGAGGTAATAACTGACAGAACTGAAAGGAGAAATACACAAACCCAAAATTAGAGTTGGAAACTTCCACACTGTATAATTAAGTTTTAAACAGCTTCTAAATATAAATAAAGAAACTGAGAGAAAAATGAAGAGAAATCTTTTATAAAAATGGTTCAAGAGAAGCTGATAGATATGGAAGACAAAGGATATCCAACGTATACATAATTTGTGCTCATAAGGAATAGAATGCACCAAATGGTCCAGAACAAATACTTAAAAAAATCCTTCATGAATGAGAAACACTTGAACCTGCACACTGACATTATACGGGGAGAAAAATATTGAGTTGTCTATAAGGGGATTAGAAACCCACACTATCCCAGATACTTTCACAGCAGCAGTCAGTGCCAGAAGACAGTGGAGAATGACTCATGGCTTTTTACTTTGTATTAGTTTGTGAAGATTGATATAAAAGAATTTTAAATATATCTTATTTATGGCTTTATGGGGAAACAGAATGAAGTATAGAGGAACATGAACTATGCTGGGTATTAGAATTCTGGGATCCAGGTCCCAGATCTCCCCTTTACCCTCCATATCCTTGAGTAAGTTACTTCACTTGTCCTAACTCGAGGTGAAAACTATCTGGAAATCACAATCTCAAAGTCATGGTGATGCTCTGGCTGCCAAGACCAGCCCTGAGGAGCAGGTCGATGATTCTATACCCAATACCCAAAGAGTACTAGGATGAGGCATGATCCAAGAGAATGCTTGTATCAGGAAGAATCAACCTATTGAGTAAAGGAAATGTTCCAGGTGAGGTAAGAAAAGTACAGGCTATGACTGAATGGCAATGTAAAGTGGCTAAGAACACAGGGTTTTGGGTCAAACCTTTGTAGATTTGAATCTGAAGTCAGCTACCTTACTTGCTGTATGACCTTGGATAAATCACTTTCCTCACCTGTAAAATAAAGATAGTAATCCTGCTTTCACAGAATTAAGTTTTATATTGTTTGAGAGACACCCATATCAGTGTTTGGTACAGAGTTGGTGCTTAATAAATTGTAATTATCATTATTCAACAAATTTTATGCTTCATCATATGTGAGCCAGAGTCCTGCTAAGTGCCCTGCCCTAGCTTGTATTGGCTCATAAGTTAACAGGGTTGAGCCTGTAGGGGAAAGGAATTCCTTATGCCCCTGTAGGGAGCTAGGCAAGGCAGGAGTAAATTTAGTGCCACTTAGCTTCAATTTTGTCATTTCTACAATAAAAGGATTTAACCAGACAATCTCTAAGGACCTTATAGCTCATAGCTCTAAAACTCTTTGATCTATGAACAAAATCTAATGTGTATTCTATGTTTAAAATTGATATATTGTCAGATCAGGTGGGAATTGCTAAAATCATATCATCTATTGATTTATATAAAGGGTTATGGTAAATTACCTTGGGTAAAGAATATAATCTAAAATGGTTTTTGTAACATCAAATGGAGTGTAAAGATTTAATGGCTTACCCTTTGGACTGAGGACCTCTTAGATGCATATATTCTTACAGTTTAAAAGAATCTTAGAAGCCAACTTGTCAAATCTTCCAACCATTGGAGGAACCCCTTCTACTGTATCTCCACAATTTTCACAACCTGGTTTGAATATATCTCATGACAGGGACCTCACTGCCTCACAAGATACCTTTTCCATTTTTGGAATTCTAATATTAAAGCACTCTTTTATGTTTATTTTGAAGCCAAAAATTTTTAAGCCCCAAATTTTTCTTCTTGAATACAATGGCCCTTCATATTTGAAGCAACTATCAAGCATCCTCTTATCTCTCTTCCATGCTATACAACCTTAATCACTTCAGTCATTCTCCATATAAATTTCTAGACCCCGCAATATCCTGACTTCATTCTCTGGGGCCACTTTGTAGCTCAGTTAAAATGTAGTCCCTGAATTAAGTACAGTACTCCAAAAATGGTGCAATAGGGAACACTCACCCCCAGTAGGTGGCACATGATGTCCTTCTTAATTCCAAAGACTGACATTTGACCGACTTAAACAGACATTTCTCCAAAGAAGACATATAAATGGCCAACAGGTATATGGGAAAATGCTCATAGTCACTAATCATCAGGGAAATGCAAATCAAAACCACAATAAGACATTACTTCATACATATCAGGATGGTTATTACCAACAAAAACAAAAGACAACAAGGGTTGGCAAGAATGTGGAGAAACTGGAACATTTTTGTACTGCTGGTGGGAATGAAAAATGGTGCAGCTGCTTTGGTAAACAGTATGGAGGTTTCTCAAAAAATTAAAAATAGAACTATCATATGATCCAGCAAGCCCACTTCTGAGTATTTATCCAAAAGAACTGAAATCAGGATCTCAAACAGATAATAGCATTCCTATGCTCATTGCAGCATTACTCACAATCACCAAGATGCATAAATAATCTAAATGTCCATTGACAGATGAATGCATAAAGAAAATGTGGTGTATACATACAGTGGAAACGTGGTGTATAAATACATATTTAGTTTTAAAGAATAAAATTCTGCAATATGAGACAACACATATGAACCTTGAGGACATTATGCTAAGTAAAATAAGGCAGTCACAGAAAGACAAATACTGTATGATTCCACTTACATGAGGTATCTAAAAGAGTCAAATTCAGAGAATCAAAGAGTGGAATGTGGCTAGGGAGAGGGAAATGGGGAGTTACTAAACAATGGGCATAAAGTTTCAGTTAAATAAGTTCTAAAGATAAATAAGTTCTAAAGATATGCTGTATAACATTCTACCTATCATCAACAATAAGGTACTTTACACTTAAAAATTTGTAAAGAGAGTAGATCTCATGTTTTGTTCTTACCACAATAAAATAATTTTTATGGAATGATAAAAATAAAAAAAATAGGATTTATGTTTGTGAAGCCCCACTTCATTGTTGGCTCTTATTATACTCATTACTTTGGCCATGGTGTCCTCATCTACAAAACAAGAGCTTAGGCTACAAGATCAATGATTTTTTTTTAAATTTTATACAATTTTTAGGATTACTTCCCATTTACAGTTATTACAAAATATTGGCTATATTCCCCGTGTTGTATAATACACCCAACAACTGTTGTATAATACACCCAACAGTTTGTACCTCCCACTCTCCTATCCCTATATTGCCCCCCAACCACCCACTGGTAACCACTAGTTTGTTCTCTATATCTGTGAATTTGCTTCTTTTTTTTTAATTTACTAGTTTGTTGTATTTTTTAGATTCTACATATAAGTTATAACATACAGTATTTGTCTTTCTCTGTTTGACTTATTTCAATTAGCATAATGCCCTCCAAGTCCATCCATGTTGCTGTAAATGGCAAAATTTCATTCTTTTTATGGCCGAGTAGTATTCCAGTGTGTGTGTGTGTGTATCATATCTTCTTTATCTACTCACCTGTGAATGGACACCTAGGTTGCTTCCATGTCTTGGCAACTGTAAATAATGTTGCTATGAACATTGGGGTGCATGTATCTTTTTGAATTAGTGTTTTTGTTTTTTTCATACATATACCCAGGAGTGGAACTGCTGGGTCATATGGTAAGTTCTATTTTTAGTTTTATGGAAACCTCCATACTGTTTTCTACAGTGGTTGCACCAATTTACATTCCCACCAACAGTACACAAAGGTTCCCTTTTCTCTTCATCCTCACCAATACGTGTCATTTGTGTTCTTTTTAATCATAGCCATTCTGACAGGTGTGAGGTGATATCTCATTGTGGTTTTGATTTGCATTTCCCTGATGATTAGTGATGTTGAACATCTTTTCATGTGCCAGTTGGTCATCTGCATTTGCTCTTTGGAAAAATGTCTATTCATTTCTTATGCTTATTTTTTAACCAAGGTGTTTGGTTTTTTGATGTTTATTTTCTTATGTTTATTTTGTAACCGAGGTGTTTGTTTTTTTGATGTTGAATTGTATGAGCTGTTAGTATATGTTGGATGTCAGCCCCTTATTGGTCATATCAATTGCAAATATTTTCTCCCATTCATTTTTGTTTTGTTGATTATTTCCTTTGTTGTGCAAAAGCTTTTAAGTTTAATTAGGTCTCTCTTGCTTATTTTTGTTTTTATTTCCTTTACTTTAGGAGATGGATCCAAAATTATATTGCTGAGATTTATGTCAAAAAGTGTTCTGTGTATATATTCCTCTAGGAGTTTTATAGTATCCGGTCTTACATTTAGGTCTTTAATCCATTTTGAGTTTATTTTTGTATATGGTGTTAGAGAATGTTCTAATTTCATTCTTTTAATGTAGCTGTCCAATTTTCCCAGCACAGTCTTTCCTCCATTGTATATTCTTGCCTCCTTTGTCATATATTAATTGACCATAAGTGCATGGGTTTATTTCTGTTCCATTGATCTGTGTCATTTTGTGCCAGTACCATACTGTTTTGATGACTGTAGCTTTGTAGTATAGTCTGAAGTCAGGGAGTGTGATTCCTCCAGCTCTGTTCTTTCTCAAGACTGTTTAGCTATTCTTTTTTTTCAGTTGTATGAACTCTTACTTCAAATTAAACCATATATGGATCTCCAACAAGGAAACAGAACAAATAGAAGTGTGCTGGTTGTACTCTGCCCATTTTATCCCTGCCTACTTAGTACCCCACCCTATTGCTCTCTGAGGGTTGTTATTAAGGCCTTGTCCAGAAAACCCTAGGAATCTATGGATACCTTGATCTCTCATTTTCCTTCAAGCCCTAAAATTCTAAAATTCTCACTAAAAACAAACAAACAAAAAAACCCACAGTTTTTCATATGAAATGTTGTCATGGCATGTAGCATAGTGGTTACCAACGTTAGTTCAAATCCCAGCTCTACTATGCTACAGATATATGATGTTAGGAAAGTTTCAGTGCCTGTTTCCTCATCTGTAGAATGAGGAGAATAACTGCCTTTACTTCAGAGGGATGCTATGATGATTAAATGATTTAACACACTCAGAGCCCTTAGAATAATACCTGGTACTCAGCCTCATATCAGCTGCCAGCTCAAGCCTCCCCAAAATTTGATTTACATAATTATATTTTTGAACCTAAATTCAGGACATTAAGCTTTTCTATATTTAAATTTTTTCTTAATATGGACTGAGCATTCAGGATTCAGGCTCAAGATAATTTTGAATCTTGATTCTGTCATCTTTTCCCTTATAATTTATTTTCCCAGGACTCTGGCACCTGCATTTATGATAAGCAAACTTCCTGTGCCTTCTTCCAGGTCACCAGTCTCTTCTTAAAGATCAAGCTTGACTTTATTGAGTGGTTATGGCTAGAGATATAACCTGGCAATATTTAGTCAGGGTGTATGTGGATATCATAAATGTAATGTTTGGGTAAAACAGTAAATTACAGTGTCAATGTCCAGAGGTCAGATATTTTGAAAATAAATTGGAGAGAGAGAGAGAGAGAGATTACCAAAACTTTGAAGTAGCCCAATCCATTTTGAAATTGCTTAGAAACCAAACAACATTTGAAAACCACAATTTATAATCCACAAAGCATTAAGAAAATTTCTCAGAGAAGAAATGAGCTTTTGCATCTTTACCACTCTCCAGGCCTCCATTCAATTCAGAAAACTTTCTTAGCACTGACAAAATAATTCTCAGTTCCCTAACTGTGCTTATAGGATTTTTCACTACTTTGACCCATCTGCCTCTCTCACCAATATTCCAGTCACATAAAACTTGTTCTCCTTTCCACAAACACACCATATTATTTTATACTTGTGTCATCTGATATGCTAATCCTTCTGCCTATTAATACTTCTCCCCTTTTCTCTCTGTGGTATACTTTCATTCATTCTTATAGACTCAATGCAAATATCATTTCTTCTGTGAAATTAACTCCAATTCCAAAATCACTGCTCCTTCTTCTGAGTTCCCCCACTGGATTATGTAATTCCTCTTTTAGAGCCCTCACAATGTTGTATCATAATCAATTGTTTCCAAGTGTGTCTCACTGGCAGTAGCTAGCTAGGAAACATTGCATGATAACTCAAGTAATGCCCAGTTTCTTGCATATTGTAGAACTGAGATGTTGAGCAAATGTTACAGTGTTCTAAACAGCAGAATTTTAAATTAACTTTGGGACTCAATCCTACCACTGATTCATTCTTTTATTCAACAAAAGATTCTTGAACATTTACTGTATGTCAGGCATTGTTTGAGCCACAAGAAATACAACATTAATCAAATCAGTCAAATATATTGCCTTCTGGGAGCTTATATTCTAATGGTGAAGATAAAATAAAAAGATAAAATAAGCTTAAAAATAAGGTATGTTGAAAATTGACAATAGTAAAGGGAAAAATAAATCTTCGTAGGTAGAGGGGTAGAAAAATATCAGGGGAAATGGTTGCAATTTTCAGATAAAGCGATGAGGAAAGGTCTCACAGAGGTGGTGCACTAGAGTAAAAATATGAAGGAAGTGAATAAGTGAGCCATGTGAATAGCTGGGAAGCTAGCATGACAGACAGAGGAAAGAGCAAGATCAATGCTGAGAAGAGAAGACTGCCTGGTATGTCCAAGGACAGCAGTTAGGCAATGTAGCTGAAGTGGGAAGATTAGGGGTGGGAAGGCAAATAACCAGGAGCCAGGTCCCATAGAGCCCTGTAGGTGAGTGTGAGGCCTTTGGGTTGTAGTCTGATAAGATGGGACTCCAGTGAGAATAATACTCAGAGAGTGATATGATCTAATTTATATTTTTATAGGGTCCCTCTGGCTGCTGTGATAAGATAGATTTGAGGGAGGCAAGGGGGACAAAGACAGAAGCAAGACACCAATTAGGAAGTTACTGCAATGACACAGGTGAGACATGATCGGAGAGATGAGAAATAGTCAAATTTTAGAAGAATTTGTCAGGATTTTCTGATGGCTCAGATAAAGGTTGTAAGAGAAATGAAGAGTTAAGGCTGAGGTCAATGTATTTTTATTCTAGCAGTTTAAGGACTGAAATTACACTAACTGAAATGGAAAAAAGCATAAGAGAAGCTAGTCTGGAGAAAGATCCAGAGCTTAGCTTTAGAAATGTTAAGTTTGCAGGCCCGATTAGACATCCAAGTGGTGATGTCCAGTAGGCTATAAGATATATAGGTATGAATCAGGGAAGGCATCTGGATTGGAGGTAAGAATTGGGATGATATCAGCAGATGGATGCTATTTAAAGCTATGAATCTGGACTAGATCAACTACAGAATGATTATAGATAGAATAAAATAAAGAGGTCCAAGAGCTGAGCACTGGGGTACTCTAATATTTAAGAGATGGTGAACTGAGGAGAAACCAGAAAAAAAAAAAAAAAAAAGACTGAGAAGAAACATTTTAAAAGGTAGGAGGAAAACCAGGCAAGTGTGGTAACCTGGAAGCCAAGAAGAGAAAGAGTTTCACAGAGAATAACAGAACACCTGTGTGTCAAGTGCTGTTGTGAATTTAAGTAAGATGAAGATGCAGAATAACCACTGAATTTAGCAACATGGAAATCAAGGCTGACCTTGACAAGTGCAGTTTCAAAAGAGTAATGCTGGTGAAGGCTTAACTGGGGTAGATGTAAGTGAGGATGGAGGAGAGAAATTAAAGCAATTAAAGAAATTTAAGGGGGAGCTTCAAGATGGCAGAAGAGTAAGACGTGGAGATCACCTTCCTCCCCACAAATACATCAGAAATACATCTACATGTGGAACAACTCCTACAGAACACCTACTGAACGCTGGCAGAAGACCTCAGACCTCCCAAAAGGCAAGAAACTCCCCACGAACCTGGGTAGGGCAAAAGAAAAAAGAAAAAACAGAAACAAAAGAATAGGGACGGGACCTGCACCAGTGAGAGGGAGCTGTGAAGGAGGAAAGGTTTCCACATACTAGGAAGCCCCTTCACGGGCGGAGACTGCGGGTGGCAGAAGGGGGAGCTCTGGAGCAGCGGAGGAGACCGCAGCAACAGGGGTGTAGAAGGCAAACAGAGATTCCCGCACAGAGGATCAGTGCCGACCAGGACTCACCAGCCCGAGAGGCTTGTCTGCTCACCAGCCAGGGCGGGCGGGGGCTGGGAGCTAAGGCTTGGGCTTCACAGGTTGGATCCCAGGGAGAGAACTGGGGTTGGCTGCATGAACACAGCCTGAAGGGAGCTAGTGCGCCACAGCTAGCCAGGAGGGAATCCGGGAAAATGTCTGGATCTGCCGAAGAGGCAAGAGACTTTTTCTTGCCTCTTTGTTTCCCGGTGCACAAGGAGAGGGGATTCAGGGCGCCGCTTAAAGGAGCTCCAGAGACGGGCGTGAGACGGCTGGGGTCCCCACGGCTATCAGTGGGCACCCCAGAGATGGGCATGAGACGTTAAGGCTGCTGCTGCCGCCACCAAGAAGCCTGTGTGCAAGCACAGGTCACTATCCACACCTCCCCTCCCAGGAACCTGTGCAGCGCGCCACTGCCAGAGTCCCGTGATCCAGGGACAACTTCCCCGGGAGAACGCATGGCACGCATCAGGCTGGTGCAACTTCATGCTGACCCCGGCTTCTGCCGCCGCTGGCTTGCCCCACATCCGTACGCCTCCCTCCCCCCGGCCTGAGTGAGCCAGAGCCCCCGAATCAGCTGCTCCTTTAACCCCGTCCTGTCTGAGCGAAGAACAGATGCCCTCAGGTAACCTACATGCAGAGGCGGAGCCAAATCCAAAGCTGAACCCCAGGAGATGTGCGAACAAAGAAGAGAAAGGGAAATCTCTCCCGGCAGCCTTGGGAGCAGCGGATTAAATCTCCACAATCAACTTGATGTACCCTGCATTGGTGGAATATCTGAATAGACAACGAATCATCCCAAATTGAGGAGGTGGACTTTGGGAGCAACGATATATATATATTTTTCCCTTTTTCTCTTTTGGTGAGTGTGTATGTATATGCTTCTGTGTGTGACTTTGTCTGTACAGCTTTGCTTTTACCATTTGTCCTAGGGTTCTGTCTGTCTGTTTTCTTTTTGTACAGTTTTTAGTGCTTGTTATCATTGGTGGATTTGTTTTTTGGTTTGGTTGCTCTCTCTTTCTTTCTATTTTTTACTTAAAAGAATTTTTTAAAAAATAACTATTGTTTATTTTTTTTAATAACTTTATTTTATTTTATTTTATCTTCTTCGTTCTTTCTTTTGTTTTCTTTCTCCCTTTTATTCTGAGCAGTGTGGATGACAGGCTCTTGGTGCTCCAGCCAGGCATCAGGGCTGTGCCTCTGAGGTGGGAGAGCCGAGTTCAGGACACTGGTCCACAAGAGACCTCCCAGCTCCACGTAGTATCAAACAGCAAAAGCTCTCCCAGAGATCTCCATCTCAATGCCAAGACCTAGCTCCACTCAAAGACCAGCAAGCTACAGTGCTGGACACCCTATGCCAAACAACTAGCAAGACAGGAACACGACCACACCCATTAGAAGAGAGGCTGCCTAAAATCATACTAAGTACACAAACACCCCAAAACACAACACCAGACTTGGACCAGCCCACCAGAAAGACAAGATCCAGCCTCATCCACCAGAACACAGGCACTAGTCCCCTCAACCAGGAAGCGTACACAGCCCACTGTGCCAACCTTAGCCACTGGGGGCAGACACCAAAAAAAACGGGAACTACGAACCTGCAGCCTGCGAAAAGGAGACCCCAAACACAGTAAGTTAAGCAAAATGAGAAGACAGAGAAACACACAGCAGATGAAGGAGCAAGGAAAAAACCCACCAGACCAAACAAATGAAGAGGAAAGAGGCAGTCTACCTGAAAAAGAATTCAGAATAATGACAGTAAAGATGATCCAAAATCTTGGAAAGAGAAAGGAGAAAATGCAAGAAACATTTAACAAGGAACAAGAAGAACTAAAGAGCAAACAAACAGTGATGAACAACACAATAAATGAAATTAAAAATTCTCTAGAAGGGATCAATAGCAGAATAACTGAAGCAGAAGAACAGATAAGTGACCTGGAAGATAAAATAGTGGAAATAACTACTGCAAAGCAGAATAAAGAAAACAGAATGAAAAGAATTGAGGACAGTCTCAGAGACCTCTGGGACAACATTAAACACACCAACATTCGAGTTATAGGGGTCCCAGAAGAAGAGAAAAAGAAAGGGACTGAGAAAATATTTGAAGAGATTATAGTTGAAAACTTCCCTAATATGGGAAAAGAAATAGTCAGTCAACTTCAGGTAGCACAGAGAGTCCCATTCAGGATAAATCAAGGAGAAACACACCAAGACGCATATTAATCTTGCTATCAAAAATTAAATACAAAGAAAAAATATGAAATGCAGCAAGGGAAAAACAAAAAAATAATACACAAGGGAATCCCCATAAGGTTAACAGCTAATCTTTCAGCTGAAACTCTGCAAGACAGAAGGGAGTGGCAGGACATATTTAAAGTGATGAAGGAGAAAAACCTACAACCACGTTTATTCTACCCAGAAGGATCTCATTCAGATATGACAGATAAATTAAAACCTTTACAGACAGCAAAAGCTAAGAGAATTCAGCACCACCAAAGCAGCTTTACAACAAATGCTAAAGGAACTTCGCTAGGCAAGAAACACAAGAGGAGGAAAATACCTACAATAACAAACCCAAAACAATTAAGAAAATGGTAATAGGAACATACATATCAATAATTACCTTAAATGTAAATGGATTAAATGCTCCAACCAAAAGACATAGACTGGCTGAATGGATACAAAACCAAGACCTGTATATATGCTGTCTACAAGAGACCCACTTCAGACCTAGGGACACATACAGACTGAAAGTGAGGGGATGGAAAAAGATATTCCATGCAAATGGAAATCAAAAGAAAGCTGGAGTAGAAATTCTCATATCAGACAAAATAGACTTTAAAACAAAGAGTATTACAAGAGACAAAGAAGGACACTACATAATCATCAAGGGATCAATCCAAGAAGATATAACAATTGTAAATATTTATGCACCCAACATAGGAGCACCTCACACATAAGGCAAATGCTAACAGCCATAAAAGGGGAAATCGACAGTAACACAATCATAGTAGGGGACTTTAACAACCCACTTTCACCAATGGACAGATCATCCAAAATGAAAATAAATAAGGAAACACAAGCTTTAAAGGATACATTAAACAAGATGGACTTAATTGATATTTATAGGACATTCCATCCAAAAATAACAGAATACACATTCTTCTCAAGTGCTCATGGAACATTCTCCAGGACAGATCATATCTTGGGTCACAAATCAAGCCTTGCTAAATTTCAGAAAATGGAAATTGTATCAAGTATGTTTTCTGACCACAATGCTATGAGACTAGATATCAATTACAGGAAAAAAAACTGTAAAAAATACAAACACATGGAGGTTAAACAATACAACACATAATAACCAAGAGATCACTGAAGAAATCAAAGAGGAAATCAAAAAATACCTAGAAAAAAATGACAATGAAAACACGATGACCCAAAACCTATGAGATACAGCAAAAGCAGTTCTAAGAGGGAAGTTTATAGCAGTACAATCCTACCTTAAGAAACAAGAAACATCTCAAATAAAAACTTAACCTTACACCTAATGCAATTAGAGAAAGAAGAACCAAAAAACCCCAAAGTTAGCAGAAGGAAAGAATCATAAATATCAGATCAGAAATAAATGAAAAAGAATTGAAGGAAACAATAGCAAAGATCAATAAAACTAAAAGCTGGTTCTTTGAAGAGATAAACAAAATTGATAAACCATTAGCGAGACTCATCAAGAAAAAAAGGGAGAAGACTCAAACCAATAGAATTAGAAATGGAAAAGGAGAAGTAACAACTGTCACTGCAGAAATACAAAGGATCATGAGAGATTACTACAAGCAACTATATGCCAATAAAATGGACAACCTGGAAGAAATGGACAAATTCTTAGAAATGCACAACCTTCCGAGACTGAACCAGGAAGAAATAGAAAATATGAACAGACCAATCACAAGCACTGAAATTGAAACTGTGATTTAAAATCTTCCAACAAACAAAAGCCCAGGACCAGATGGCTTCACAGTCGAATTCTATCAAACTTTTAGAGAAGAGCTAATACCTATCCTTCTCAAACTCTTCCAAAATATAGCAGAGGGAAGAACACTCCCAAACTCATTCTACAAGGCCACCATTACCCTGATACTAAAACCAGACAAAGATGTCACAAGGAAAGAAAACTACAGGCCAATATCACTGATGAACATAGATGCAAAAATCCTCAACAAAATACTAGCAAACAGAATCCAACAGCACACTAAAAGGATCATACACCATGATCAAGTGGGGTTTATCCCAGGAATGCAAGGATTCTTCAGTATATGCAAATCAATCAATGTGATACATCATATTAACAAATTGAAGGAGAAAAACCATATGATCATCACAATAGATGCAGAGAAAGCTTTTGACAAAATTCAACACAAATTTATGATAAAAAACCTTCAGAAAGTAGGCATAGAGCGAACTTACCTCAACACAATAAAGGCCATATATGACAAACCCACAGCCAACACTGTCCTCAGTGGTGAAAAACTGAAACCATTTCCCCTAAGATCAGGAACAAGACAAGGTTGCTCACTCTCAGCACTATTATTCAACATAGTTTTGGAAATTTTAGCCACAGTAATCAGAGAAGTAAAAGAAATAAAAGTTATCCAAATCAGAAAAGAAGAAGTAAAGCTGTCACTGTTTGCAGATGACATGATCCTATACATAGAGAATCCCAAAGATGCTACCTGAAAACTACTAGAGGTAATCAATGAATTTGGGAAAGTAGCAGGATACAAAATTATTGCGTGGAATCTCTTGCATTCCTATACATTAATGATGAAAAATCTGAAAGTGATATTAAGAAAACACTCCCTTTTACCATGGCAACAAAAAGAATAAAATATCTAGGAATAAACCTACTTAAGGAGACAAAAGATCTGTATGCAGAAAATTATATGACACTGATGAAAGAAATTAAAGATGATATAAACAGATGGACAGATATACCATGTTCTTGGATTGGAAAAATCAACATTGTGAAAATGACTATACTACCCAAAGTAATCTACAGATTCAATGCAATCCCTATGAAACTACCACTGGCATTTTTTCACAGAACTAGAACAAAAAATTTCACAATTTGTATGGAACACAAAAGACCTCGAATAGCCAAAGCAATCTTGAGAAAGAAAAACGGAGCTGGAGGAATCAGACTTCCTGACTTCAGACTATTCTACAAAGCTACAGTAATCAAGACAGTATGGTACTGGCACAAAAACAGAAATATAGATCAGTGGAACAGGATAGGAAACCCAGAGATAACCCCACGCACATATGGTCACCTTATCTTTGATAAAGGAGGCAAGAATATATAGTGGAGAAAAAACAGCCTCTTCAATAACTGGTGCTGTGAAAACTGGGCAGCTACATGTAAAAGAATGAACTTAGAACACTTCCTAACACCATACACAAAAATAAACTCAAAATGGATAAAAGATCTAAATGTAAGGCCAGACACTATAAAACTCTTAGAGGAAAACATAGGCAGAACACTCTATGACATGAATCACAGCAAGATCCTTTTTGACCCACCTCCTAGAGAAATGGAAATAAAAACAAAAATAAACAAATGGGACCTAATGAAACTTAAAAGCTTTTCCCAGCAAAGAAACCATAAACAAGATGAAAAAACAACCCTTAGAATGGGAGAAAATATTTGCAAAGGAAGCAACTGACAAAGGATTAATCTCAAAAATTTACAAGCAGCTCATGCAGCTCAATATCAAAAAAACAAACAACCCAATCCAAAAATGAGCAGAAGACCTAAAGAGACATTTCTCCAAAGAAGATATACAGATTACCAACAAACACATGAAAGAATGCTCAACATCATTAATCATTAGAGAAATGCAAATCAAATCTACAGTGAGATATCATCTCACACCAGTCAGAACGGCCATCATCAAAAAATCTAGAAACAATAAATGCTGGAGAGAGTGTGGAGAAAAGGGAACCCTCTTGCATTGTTGGTGGGAATGTAAATTGATACAGCCACTATGGAGAACAGCATGGAAGTTTCTTAAAAAACTAAAAGTAGAACTACCATACGACCCAGCAATCCCACTACTGGGCATATACCCTGAATAATCCATAATTCAAAAAGACACATGCACCCCAATGTTCAATGCAGCACTATTTACAATAGCCAGGTCATGGAAGCAACCTAAATGCCCATCAACAGACGAATGGATAAAGAAATGTGGTACATATATACAATGGAATATTACTCAGCCATAAAAAAGAATGAAGTTGGGTCATTTGTAGAGACGTGGATGGACTTAGAGATTGTCATGTAGAGTGAAGTAAGTCAGGAAGAGAAAAATAAATATCGTATAGTAATGTATATATGTGGAATCTAGAAAAATGGTACAGATGAACCAGTTTGCAAGGCAGAAATAGAGACACAGATATAGAGAACAAACATATGGACACCAACATGTTATAGCGGAATATTACTCAGCCATAAAAGGAATGAAATTAGGTCATTTGTACAGATGTGGATGGACCTAGAGACTGTCATACAGAGTGAAGTAAGTCAGGAAGAGAAAAATAAATATAGTAAAATAATGCATGTATGTGGAATCTAGAAAAATGGTACAGATGAACAGGTTTGAAAGGCAGAAATAGAGACACAGATATAGAGAACAAACATATGGATACCAAGGGGGGAAAGTGGGAGGGGAAGGGAGAATGAATTAGGAGATAGGGATTGACATATATACACTAATATGCATAAAGTAGGTAAGTAATAAGAACCTGCTGTATAAAAACATAAAATAAAATTTAAAAATCTTCATTGTATTAAGTCACTGACACCTATTTTTTTCCCCCACAGCATAGCATAACATGATCCTGACTACAACACAGACACACCATCTTAGCAGAGGTAACTATTTGGCCTATAAATGCCAATCCTTTAAGTCATAGCAAACATCACAGGTGCTTAAATAACAAGTTCCCTAATGATATAAAACAATATTTGCTCCACAACCATTTGGTTTTCACACAGCACATCTGGTTTTTCGGAATACATCTGTGTAAATTGGGTCAACTCTTTAATGATATTGTATTTACATCTGAGAACTGAAAAGAGAGGACTGACTGCCGGTTAAATAAAAAGTGCCTAGGTCTCTCTTAATTTGCTCTCTAAGCTCCTGTGATAACATATGTAAACACCCTGTAGGTAATTAGATTCTAAATTCTTCTTTGCTGTAATGATCCAGGTGTCACTGGAGTGATTTTTTTTTAAAGACATTTTTCCTACATAAAGCTATGACATATGAATTTTTTTCTTTCTTAATTAAACCTCTGCACAGTGAATAAAGCACCTTATTTAGACATTCAAATCTTTCCAGGACTTCCCAACTCAGCTAAGAGAGCCAATCTAGCTGATTCAGGCAATTGTGTTGCCTTATAAAATACTGTCCCCAAAGAATCCTTTATAGCCACTCAGAGTCAGGAAAGAGTCAATTATTAAGGTTTCTACCTGTATTGCTCAGTCTGCTCTTTCCTCCAATACTATCCCTATTAATCTGCTCAGGAACCAGTTTGTTTTTCTGATGCTGGGATAGGGTTTGTTGAGGTGTCTGTTTGGATTTTCTTTGGTTGCTTAACATTGGAGGAGAACAGAAATGGTAGCTACAACTGATGTTTGGATTTAGACCATGCCACCTAGAGCAGATACTGAAGAGAGGGTCACTGGAATGTCTCCTGCATCATGAACCTCTTGTTGAAAGTACTGGAAGTATTTTCTACTTCATTGATAAAATGACAGGATTTATTAACCAGAATTTATCTCTACTGGTTCTTTTATCACTGGCAGTAAGTTCCTCTAAAAACATCACTATCCCAAATATTTGTTAAAGGCTTAAACAGTTTCAAATGTGTTCTCCTTTATTTAATTTATAGCTGTTTCTGAAAATGCACCATTCAGTGTTAGATGAAACAGCTTATGCCCCCTGTCATATTTCACATTTTGTTTTATGCTTTGGTAGATTTCACAGTGATCTCTTTTTAACCAGTAAAATTTGTTTTAGAGTAAAAGATACCTTTAAACAGTAAGGTTGCAGAAAGAGTCCTATATCATGAAATTTTTTAATGGGCCTAAATTGCAACAGTGCGTCCTGCAGACCTTTAAAAATATATTTGGGCCTCTTAATTTTCATAGAGGTTAGTTGCATTCTCTCATGGCCTCATTTCACAAAAGCAATTGTAGTAGAGTGGGAGGCATGCTGAACCTGGACTCAGTTTACCTGGGTCTAAATCCTGACTCTGCTACTTGCAAACTCTATAATTTTGGGCAAATCACTTAACTTCTATGAGCCTCATCACCCTCATCTGTGAATTAGGGCTAATAATACTTATCCACAGAGTTATTCTAAGGAGACAATGCAGCGGTACCCATGTAAATGTGCCTAGCACTGAGCCCTGCCCAAAATAGGCAATCAAGATTCATTATTAGAATCTTCAGGGCACACACAATTTATCTAGCATGAGATCACATGAATTAATAATTTACATGGAGTCTTCTAGTGTGAAGTAATATGGAGAACTCCATGGCAATTTAAGGTGTTCTGGCCATTTAAGATTTACCTGATTTATTTCCTACCTCCGGTGCTTATCCTTTGGTAATACAGGTCCTACAGTTCAACTTGCAACTATTTTGTTTTGAAATTTTATTTTTACCCTCTCCACCAAGGAATAGTCCTGTGGATTCCTCACAAGAGTTCTGGTTTCCTGTCACTCTCTACTGCCTCTTCCTCACTCAGTGCCAACAGAGCACAAAAGTTATGGAGTAAAACCTTGCTTTTAACTCAGAGATGCATTAGGGGCTGAGATGAGGATGACACTAATTTACTTTCTATTCCTAAGAGAATTTTCCTGGAGGAATCTGTGTCTGGAATACAAAGGAGTCTCCTCCAAACATTCCTTATAAGAACCTACTTGCTGCCAAGCTCATGGGCTGGAAGGAACACCTCAGGTTTAGAGCCAATAGTGACATTGAGGTCTCCCCCTTTCAACCTACAGGCAAGTGCTTCTGGGGAAAAAAGCATATTTAAGTAGCAAACATGAGCCTTTAGTACAATCTGAACCTAGCTGACATACAATCCCCTAGCTCAACTAATGCTTGTGGGTGGCAGGGGGCTTCATCTAAGTCAGCTTAAATGCCTCTTCTCTTCTCTCCCTCTCACCATTCTTTGCCACATAAGTGATCGTCTTTCAAACTCTGTTGACTGTAATCCACAGTTTAAAAAATACATTTAACTTTGCAACTCAGTATTCAAACATACATGCACATGCGTGCACACACACACAGACTATCAAAAATGTTATGCAACAATTCTTGCCCTTACTATGTACTTGATTTCCACCCTATTATATTTCACTTTTTAATGCTAGTCATGACCTTTAAAATGGATTTTATGACTCTAATGGGTCACAGCTTATTGTTTTAAAAACACTGAGCCAGATTTTTAATAAGGAGCCCCTAATCTAGAAAAAGAGTAAATGAGGTTCATACTTTAAAGTATATGGGAGGTTTAAGTTCTGTTAAAAGTATATGTAGAGTTCTGATAAGATAGAAAACATGTACTTTATCCTATTCCACCTACTAAGTAAAATTAAAAACTCTAGGAATTATATTTAAATAAACATAAGAAGACTCTGAAAGGTTAAGACAAAGAAGTCAGACAGGCTAGGGACTAGGCGACCCAAGGAATGATGTACTACTGATTTCGTGGCTTTTCTTTTTGCCTCATATATCTCAGACTTGGAACTGAAGAAGCTGTCAACCTGGAAATGCCAATAAATATAGACAAAAGTCAACTCTCTCTAAACAAAGGACCAAGAAAGGGGAAGCCCATGAAGATATAAACCTTTTAGACAATAAACACTATATGCCAAACACAACAGGTAAAACTATACCCATGCCAGCAAAGGTCAAGTGGAAAAGCCTAGACGAGGCTATAATGAGGTGCCCTAACCCACCCAATGTTCTGATGTCAGAGAAGGATTAGTAAGGAGCTGAAACTTCCATCCCTGTTGGATGGTAATGAGTTCTTCTCACCCCTGTCCACAGTATCATCAGAGACATTGTGAGGAGTCTGGGCTTCCACCTCCACCCAGTACTACCAAGGCAAGCCTTCACTTCACCACTGGTGTAGGTCTATTGGAGAATAAGGACTTGTACCACTGCCCAGTGGTAACAAGGTGACCCCCACTGTGTAGTAGAGACCATGTGAGGAGCAGTAATGATAAACTTCTAGTCCTCACAACCAGAGAGGTATAGATAGAAGCTAGAATACCTACCCCTGCCCAGAATTAACAAGAAGCCTTCCCCTCAACTGTCAGTGGTGGTTTAGTGGGGCACCTGAACTTCTACTCCCATATGGAAGTAATGAGCTGGTGAACTGCCATTCCATTCCAGAGGGGTTTCATAGGAAAATAATTAAAACCAAGAGTTTAAATAAAATCTAGAGTCCCATAACATAACACCCAAAAGACCCAGGTTTAAGTCAAAAATCACCATCATACATATCAAGAAACAGGAAGATACTGAACTGAATGAATAAACATAATTTGTACCATTATTAACATGATAGAAATGTTAGAATCATTATCTGACAAATATTTTAAACCAGCCATCATAAAAATGCTTCAATTATCAAATATAAGCATGCTTGAAACAAATGAAAAAATATAAAATCTATACAAAAATAGTAATAAATAACAAATAAATAGAAGATATAAAGAAGAACCAACTGAAAATTTTAGAACTGAAAAATACAATAACCAAATTTAAAAATTCAACAGCAGAATGAATGAGGCAGAGGAAAGAATCAGTGAACTGGAACATAGAACAATAGAAATTACATATTCTGATGAGAGAGAAAATAGACTGAAAGAAATAGAACAGAGACTTAGGGACCTTTGGGGCCATATATATAAAGTATCTATGTGATTGGAGTCTCAGGAGATGAGAAAAAGAGTAGGACTGAAAAAACATTCAGGGAAAGAATAGTTAAAAACTTTACAAATTAGGCAAAGAACATAAACTTGCCAATTCAAAAAACTAACAGAAGTGTGACATGACTTAGCTAAATCACAAGTGTGATTTATCATAGGAATGCAAGGGTGGCTCAACATAAGAAAATCAATCAATGTAATGCACCACATTAATACAACTGAAAGAAAACAAAACAGATAATCACCTCAATTGTTGAAGGAAAAGCATTTGACAAAATCCAGCACTGTCTCATGATAAAAATGCTCAGAAAACTAGGGAAGGAAAGGAACCTACACAACAAGGTTAAGGGCTTCATGAAAAACCTGCAACTAACATCATGCTCAATGGTAACAGACTAAAAGATTTCCTTCTAAGGTCAGGATGAAGACAAGGATGTCCACTTTCACCTCTGCTATTTTACATTGTACTAGAAGTTCTAGTGAAAGCAATTAGGCAAGAAAAATAAGTAAGAGGCATCCAAATTGTAAAGGAAGAAGTAAAACTGTATTTGCAGATAACATAATACTATATATAAAAAATCCCTAAGAATCCACAAGAAAGCTACTAGAGTTAATAAAATGAACTCAACAAAATTGCAGGGTACAAGATCAACACACAAAAATTAGTTGTGCTGTTACAGACCAGCAATAAACAATCCAAAGAGGAAATTAAGAAAATAATTCCATTACAATAGCATCCAAAAGAATAAAATACCTACAAATAAATTTAAGCAGGGAAATAAAAGACTTGTACCTTAAAAATTGCAGAACGTTGCTGAAAGAAATTTTAAAAGAACTTAAATAAATAAAAATACAGGCTATATCTATTCGTGAACTGGAATATTTAGTATTGTTAAGATGTCAATACTACCCAAAGTAATCCACAAATTGAACATAATTGCTTTCAAAGTTCCAATGGCTTTTTTTTTTTTTTGCAGAAATCAAAAAGTCTATCTTCAAATTCATATGGAATTACAAAAGAGGTTGAGTAGCCAATCTTGAAAATCAAAGAGTACTCACACTTCTTAATTTCAAAATTAATACAAACCTACACTAAATAAACAGAGTGGTACTTGCATAAGGATAGCTATATAGACCAATTGGGTCCAGAAATAAAGCCGTATATCTAAGGCCAATTGATTTTTGACAAGGGTGCCAAAACCATTTAATGAGGAAACAGTGTCTTCAACAAATGATGCTAGGGCAACTGGATTTTCACATGCTAAAAAATGAAGTTTGATCCCCTACCTCTCACCTCATACAAAAATTGACTCAAAATGGATAGACAACCTAAATTTAAGAACCAGTACCATAAAACTCTTAGAAGAAAACAGAGATGTAAATATTAATGACCTTGAATTTGGCAATGGATTATTATTTATGACACACAAAGCATAAGAAACAAAATAAAAAATAGATAAACTGGTCTGCATCAAAATTTCAAAACTTCTGCAACAAAGAATATTATCAAGAATGTTAAAAAAAAAAAAAACCCAAAAAACCTTTGACTTCTGGTTTCTGGTCCAGCATGTAATAACCTTTTAAGTTGTCACCACATCCCAACAAGTAAAAAAGCTTAACAAACTGGAAAATCAACAAGTCTCCTTAGATCCATAAGAGGAGTGAGGTGATAGGACAAACCACTGCCCTCAAAACTTGCAGAAATTGACAGGTGGAATCAGAGAATTACAACTTAGCTGAGCGATTATCCAAGAGCTTAAACCTCCAAAAGGACCAATGCTCAGATAGGAAAACCTGAACTGTAATTGACAACTGCTGGAGGCTTAGTGTGCACAACTCTGAGAGTTAAAAACACCAGGGGAACACATTCATGGGGGACCACACATATTTATGAGTTTTACCTCCAGGAGGTCAACTTGGTTTTCACAGTGAATATAAGAGACAGAACTCCTCAAGCTTCCAGCAGAGTGAAGGGGAAAGGAACCATTTTGGAAAATGGCAGAGCATTCTGTTCTACTTGACAAGGCCTGCTCTTGGGAGAAATTATTTAACAAGAGCCTAACCTATTGGGCTTTTATCAGAGCCTAACTGATCGGGTGGAAGGGAAATATTTAAAAAGCAGCCAGCTCTAACCTGCCACATGGAGGAGAGGAAATACTCAACACCATCCCCCTCTAATCTTTTTCATGAGAGAAGGGAAGTATCCATCTCCAGCACATTCTAACTACTATGTCCCACCTAAGGGCAGTGGGGGTGGGGGAAGGCTGAGAAACACATTTGAAGTTCTCAGTCCAGAGGAACTAAAACTCCTAAAAGGCTGAGATCTAATCATAGGACTACAGAATGCTTTTCCTCCCCCAACACCATATTACTAAAAGCCTATTTACAGCATCCTCATTTACCCAGTACATCATGCCTGGCTATCAAGAAAAAAATACAAGACATACTAAAAGGCAAAAAAAAAAAAAAAAAGCACAGTTTTTAAGAGACAGAGCAATCATCAGAACCTTAATCAAATATGACAGAAACTTTGGAATGATCAGGTCAGGAATTTAAAACAACGATGATTAATATGCTAAGGGCTCTAACAGATAAAGCAGACAGCATGTAAGAACAGATGAGCAATGTAAACAGAGAGATGGACATTCTAAGAAAGAACCAAAAAGAGATACTAGACACTAAAAACACTGTAACAGAAATGAAGAATACATTCAATGGACTTATTAGTAGATTGGACATAGCTGAGGAAAGAAACTCTGAGTTTGAGAATATCTCAATAGAATCCTTCAAAACTAAAAAGCAAACTGAATAAAGCAGGAAAGAATATCCAAGAACTGTGGGACAACTACCAAAGGTGTAACATATATGTAATGGGAATATCAGGAGAAAAGAGAAAGAAAAGAACAGAAAAAATATTTGAAACAATAGTGACTGAGAGTTTTCTCAAATTTATGTCAGACAACAACCACAAATCCAGGAAGCTAAGAGAATACCAAGTAGGATAAATACCAAAAACACTATACCTAAGCATTAAATTTTCAAAAGACAGAATATCAAAAAGAAGAAGAAAATCCTGAAAGAATACAGTGGATTAAAAACACCTAACCTATAGAGGAGGAGAATTTTTTAATTCATTTGACTTCTCCTCAGAAACTATACAAGAAAGAAGAGAGTGAAGTAAAATATTTAAATAGTTGAGAGGAAAAATAAACACCAATCTAGAATTCTGTACCCTGAGAAATTATGCTTCACAAGTGAAGGAGAAATAAAAACTTTCTTGCAAGAAATGTTAAAAGGAGTTTTGAGAGAGAAGGAAAGTGATAAAGGTCAGAAATTTGTATCTACATAAAGAAAGGAAGAGCATAAAAGAAGGAATAAGTGAGGATAATAAAAGCTTTGCTTCTTAATCACCGTAACAGATAACAGTTTTTTTTTCAAAATAATAGCATCAATGTATTTGATTATGTATGCTTTATATATAATATATATAACAAACATAAATAACAAATTGTGTATATATAAATACACATTAAATATTATGTATAAAGAGAGAGAAAGAGAGAGATGTGTATGATTATGTGTAAGTAAAATGAATGACAGAAGAAATGAGAAGGAGGAAATTAGGATTATTTTGTTATTATTAAGTACTAACTGTGAAATGGTATTGTGTTATTTGAAAGTGGACTTGGATTAGTTGTAAATATATATATATATTACAATCTCTAGGGCAACTGCTAAAACAAAAAAGAAAGAAAAAGTATAACTAATATGTTATAAAGGGAAGAAAATGGAATTATATAAAATGCACAATTAAAATCACAAAAGGCAGGAAAAGAGTGGAAGACAAAAACAGGAACAAAGAATGAGGGCAAAAAGTAGGAACAGCAAAAAATATGGCAAATATTACCCCAACTATATCAACAGTCATTTTCAATGTCAATGGTCTAGGTGTATCAATTAAAAGACACAAATTATCAGAGATAGGACTCACTATATGTTGTCTATAAGAAATGCACTTTAGATATAAAGACACATACAGATTAAAAGCAAATGGATAGAGACATAAGAGTACCTACATTAATATCACACAAAGCAGATTTCAGAGCAAAGGAAGTTACCAAGGATAAAGAGGGGCATTACATAATGATAAAGGGGTCAATTCACCAAGAAGACATAACAATCCTTAATGTGTATGGACCTAAAGATAGAGCATCAAAATACATGAGGCAAAAACCAATAGAAGAGCAAGGAGAAATAGATTAATTATTATAGCTGGAGATTTCAACACAGCTTTCAAAAGTGGACAGATCCAGCAGGCAGAAATTCAGTAAGGACACTGTTGAACTCAATAACACCAATACTCAATTGAATATGATGAATATCTAAAGACCATTTCACCCAAGAATAGCCAAATACACAGTCTTTTTAAACATTTGTGAATATTTGCCAAGATAGACCACAGAGGGAATACTTCCTAACTCATTTTATGAGGCCAGCATTATCATAATACTCAAACAAGACAAAGAAATTTCAAGAAAACTACACAACAATAACTCTCATGAACACAGGTGTAAAAGTTCTCAATTAAATATTAGCAAATTGAATCCAACAATGTAGCAAAAAAGCTGTACATCACAAGTAATTGAGTTTTATCCCAGGTATACAAAGATGGTTCAGCATTTGAAAATCAATTACTGTACTCCATCACATCAAAAAACTATAGAGGAAAAATCGAAAGATCACTTCAACATGTGCCAAAAAAAAGCACTTGACAAAATTCAACACCAATTCATGATAAAAACTCTCAGTAAGCTAAGAATAGAGAGGAACTTCCTCAACTTGATTTTAAAAATCTACAAAAAAAATTGCAGATAACATTATAATCAATTGTGAGAAGCTCGAAGCATTCCCACTAAGATCAGAAACAAGGCAAGGCTGTCCCCTCTTACCATTGCTTTTTAACATTATACAGGAAGTCCTAGATAATGCAATAAAATAAGAAAAAGAAATAAAAAGCATACAGATTGGGATGTAAGCAATAAAAGGTGACATGATCATCTATGTAGAAAATCTGGAATGATCAACAAAAAAATTCCTGGAACTAATAAGTAATTATAACAAGGTTACAGAATACAAGGTTAGTATACAAAAGTGCACTCCTATACATCAGCAATGAACAAGTGAAATTTGAAATTTAAAACACGATAATATCTACTTTAGCACTCCTAAAAATGAAATATTTAGGTATAAATGTAACAATTATATACACAAGATCTGTATGAGAAAATCTACAAAACTCTGATGAAAGAAATTAAGAACTAGATAAATGTCCATGTATAAGAAGACTCAATATTGTCAAGACACCAGGTCTTCCCACTTGATCCAAACCAAAACAATCCAAATCAAAATTCCAGTAAGTTATTTTGTGGATTTGACAAACCTGTTCTAAAGTTCATATGGAGAGGCAAAAGACCCAAAACAGCAACAAAATATTGTAAAACAAGAACAAAGTTGGAGGACTGACACTACTCTACTTCAAAACTTACTAAAAGGCTATAGTAATCAAGACAGTGTGGCACTGGTGAAAGAACAGATAAATAAAAAGAATAGACATAGGGACTTCCCTGGTGGTGCAGTGGTTAAGAATCCGCCTGCCAATGCAGGGGACGTGAGTTTGAGACCTGGTCCTGGGAGATCCCACATGCCACAGAGCAACTAAGCCTGTGCACCAAAACTACTGAGTCTATGCTCTAGAGCCTGCAGGCCACAACTACTGAGCCCACGTGCCACAACTACTGATGCCCACAGGCCTAGAGCCCATGCTCCGCAATGAGAGAAGCCACTGCAATGAGAAGCCTGTGCACCACAATGAAGAGTAGCCCCTGCTCACCACAACTAGAGAAAGCCCACATGCAGCAACGAAGACCCAATGCAGCCAAAAATAAATACATAAAATAAATAAATTTTAAAAAAAGAATAGATATATATACAATGGAATATTACTCTGCCATAAAAAGGAACGAAATTGTTATTTGTAGTGAGGTGGATGCACCTAGAGTCTGTCCTACAGAGTGAAGTAAGTCAGAAAGAGAAAAATAAATACTATATGCTAATGCATATATATGGAATCTCAGAAATATGGTACTGATGAACCTAGTGGCAGGGCAGGTATAAAGATGCAGATGTAGAGAATGGACTTGAGGGCACAGAGGGGGAAGAGGAAGCTGGCACGAAGTGAGAGAGTAGCATTGATATATATACACTACCAAATATAAAATAGCTAGCTAGTGGGAAGCTGCTGCATAGCACAGGGAGATCAACTCAATGCTTTCTGACGACCTAGAGAGGTGGGATATAGGGAGGGGGAGGGAGGCTCAAGAGGGAGGGGAAATGGGGATATATGTATACATGTAGCTGATTCATGTTGTTGTACAGCAGAAACTAACACAACATTATAAAGCAATTATACTCCAATAAAGATGTTAAAAAAACAGAAAAGAATAGAGAGCCCAGCAATAGATTCACACAAATACAGTCATCCCTTGGTATCTGAGAGGGACTGGTTCCAGGACCACTGAGTGTACCAAAATCCACAGATGCTCAAGTCCCAAAGGCAGTCCTTCATATCTGTAGTTCCCCATCTGCATCTAAACAGCCAACGATT
This sequence comes from Balaenoptera borealis, assembly GCF_965194805.1. Taxonomy (NCBI): domain Eukaryota; kingdom Metazoa; phylum Chordata; class Mammalia; order Artiodactyla; family Balaenopteridae; genus Balaenoptera; species Balaenoptera borealis. The sequence continues at coordinate 53,315,446 of NC_138860.1, read as the reverse complement.
GTGTAGTACTGTAGTAGAAGTGGACTCCCACAGTTTAAACCTATGTTGTTCAAGGGTCAACTGTATATTCAACCGATTTTTGACAAAGGTTCAAACCCATACAATGGAGAAAAGATAGCTTTTTCAACAAATGGTGCTGAAATGACTGGACATCCATATTAAAAAACTGAATCTAGACACAGACCTTACAACATTCACAAAAATTAACTCAAAATGGATCACAAACCTAAATGTAAAAAGCAAAACTATAAAACTTTTAGAAGATAACATAGGAGAAGATATAGATGACCTAGGTTTGGTGATGACTCTTTAGATAAAATATCAAAGGCATGAACCATGAAAGAAAGAAATGATGAACTTGACTTTATTAAAATTTAAAATGTCTGCTTTGCAAAAGCACTATCAAGAGAATGAAAAGACAAGCCACAGACTGGGAAAAAAAATATTCTCAAAAGACACATCAGATAAAGGACTGTTATGTAAAATATATAAAGTACTCTAAAAATTCGACAATAAGAACCTTAACAGACACCTCACCAAAGAAGACACAAAGATGGGAAATAAGTACATGAAAAGATGCTCCACATATGTCATCAACAAAATGAAAATTAAAAGAAAAATTAGACACCAGTACACATCAGTTAGGATGGCCAAAATCAAGAACACTGACAACACTAAATGCTGGTGAGGATGCAGAACAACAGGAGCAACACTCATTCATGGCTGGTGAGAACGCAAAATGGTGCAGCCACTTTGGAAGACACGTTCACCATTTCTTAAAAAATTAAACATCCTCTTACAGACAATCCAGCAATCATGCTCTTGGTATTTACCCAAAGGAGTTGAAAACTTATGTGCACACAAAAACCTACACACAGATGTCTATAGCAGCATTATTTATAACTGCTAAAACTTGGAAGCAACCAAGATGTCCTTCAGTAGGTGAATGGATAAACAAATTGTGGTGCATCCAAACAACAGAATATTATTCGGTGTGAAAAATACATCAGCTATCAAGCCATAAAAGGACCTGGACATATCATGTCATCTGCAAACCATGACAGTTTTACTTCTTCCTTTGCAATTAGGAGTGCTTTTATTTCTTTTTCTTCTCTGATTTCTGCAGCTAGGACTTCCAAAACTATGTTGAATAAAAGGGGTGAGAGCAGACATTCTTGTCTTATTCTTCATCTTACAGGGAATGCTTTCAGCTTTTCACCATTGAGATGGTATTAGCTGTGGGTTTGTCATATATAGCCCTCATTATGTTGAGGTATGTTCCCTCTATGCCCTCTTTCTAGAGAGTTTTTATCATAAATATATGTTGAATATTATTAAAAGATTTTTCTGCATCTATTGAGATGATCATATTGTTTTTATTCTTCAATGTGTTAATGTGGTGTATCACATTGATTTATTTGCAGATACTGAAAAATCCTTGCATCTCTGGGATAAATCCCACTTGATCATGGTGTATGATCATCTTTATGTATCATTGGATTCAGTTTGCTGATATTCTGTTGATGATTTTTACATCTACATTCATCAGTGATATTGGCCTGTGATTTGTGTGTGTGTGTGTGTGCTATCTTTGGTTTTGGTATCAGGGTGATGGTGGCTTAATAGAATGAGTTTGGAAGTGTCCCTTCCTCTGAGGTTTTTTGGAATGGTTTCAAAAGGATAGGTGTTAACTCATTTAAAAAAAAAGTTTTATTTTATATTGGAGTATAGTTGATTTACAATGTTGTGTTAGTTTCAGGTGTACAGCAAAGTGATTCAGTTATACATATTCATATGTGTATTCCTTTTCAGATTCTTTTCCCATATAGGTTATTACAGAGTACTGAGTAGAGTTCCCTGTGCCATACAGTAAGTCCTTGTTGATTATTTATTTTATATATAGTAGTGTGTATATGTTAATCCCAACCTCCTAATTTATCTCTTCCCCTCACCTTTCCCCTTTGGTAACTATAAGTTTGATTTCTAAGTCTGTGAGTCTGTTTCTGTTTTGTAAATAAGTTCATTTGTATCAGTTTTTTAGATTCCACATATAAGTGATATCATATTATATTTGCCTTTGTCTGACTTACTTCACTTAGTATAATAATCTCTATGTCCATCCATGTTCCTGCAAATGGCATTATTTCATTCTTTTTAATGGCTGAGTAATATTCCATTGTATAAATGTACCACATCTTCTTTATCCACTCATCTGTCAATGGACATTTAGGTTGCTTCCATGTCTTGGCTATTGTAAGTAGTGTGGCAATGAACACTGGGTGCATGTATCTTTTTGAATTATGTTTTTTTCCAGATATATGCCTAGGAGTGGGATTGCTGGGTCATATGGTGGCTCTATTTTGGTTTTTTAAGTAGCCTCCATAATGTTCTCCATAGTGGCTGTACCAATATACATTCCCACCAACAGTGTAGGAGGGTTCCCTTTTCTTTCATTTTGCAAATATTTTCTCTTCTTTGCAAATATTTTCTCCCATTTTGCTGTGCAAAAGATTTTAAGTTTAATTAGTTCCCATTTGTTTATTTTGATTTTTATTTTCATTACTCTAGGTGGTAGATTCAAAGAGATATTGCTGCAATTTATGTCAAAGTGTGTTCTGCCTAAGTTTTCCTCTAAGAGTTTTATAGCATCTGGTTGTACATTTAGGTCTTTAACCATTTTGAGTTTATTTGTGTATATGGTGTTAGAGAATGTTCTAATTTCATTATTCTACATGTGGTTGTCCAGTTTTCCCAGGACTACTAATTGAAGATACTGTCTTTTCTCCAGCAAAGGAAACCATAAGCAGAACAAAAAGACAACCTACAGAATGGGAGAAAATATTTGAAAACCATGTGACTGACAAGGGATTAACTTCCAAAATATACAAACAGCTCATGCAACTCAATATCAAAAAAACAAATAGCCCAATCAAAAAAAATGGGAAGAGGATCTGAATAGACATTTTTCCAAAGAAAACATACAGATGGCCAGAAGGCACATGAAAAGATGCCCAATAACAGTAACTATTAGAGAAATGCAAATCAAAACTACAAAAAGGTATCACCTCACTCTGGTCAGAATGGCCATCATTAAAAAGTCTACAGATAATAAATGCTAGAAAGGGTGTGGGGAAAAGGGAATCCTCATGGATGGACCTAGAGATTATCATACTAAGTTAAGTAAGGCAGGCAGAAAAGACAAATACAATATGATATCACTTATATATGGAATCTTAAAAAAATGATACAGATAAACTTATTTACAAAATAGAAAAATACTCACAGATATAGAAAAAAAACTTATGGTTACCAAAGGGGAAAGGCAGGGAGGGACCAATAAATTAGAAGTATGATATTAACAGATAGACACTACTATATATAAAATAGATAAACAACAAGGACCTACTATAGCACAGGGAACTGTATTCAATATCTTGTTGTAATCTATAATGGAAAAGAATTTGAAAAATAATATGGATATGTGTATATATATTGTGTGTATACATATATGTGTATATATACACATATATTTGTGTATATACATACATATATATGTGTATATAACTGAATCACTTTTCTATACACCAGAAACTAACACAACTTTGTAAATCAACTATACTTCAATTTAAAAAAAGACATAGAGGAAATGCATATTAGTAAATGAAAGAAGCCAATCTAAAAAGGCTACATACTGTATAATTCCAACTCTATGACATTCTAGAAAAGACAAAACTATGGAGGCAGTAAAAAGATCAATGGTTGTGAGGGACTGGAGGAAGACGGGGGTGAACAGGTATAGCACAGAGGATTTTTAGGGCAGTGAAACTCCTCTGTATGCTACTATAATGGTGGATATGTTTCATTATACATTTGTTCAAACCCACAGAATGTACAACACCATAAGTGAACCTTAATGTAAACTGTAGGCTATGTGTCAAAGTAGGTTTATCAATTGTAACAAATGAACCAATCTGGTGAGAGATGCTGATAATGAAGGAGGTTATGCATATGTGGGGACAGCAGGTATTGGAAATTTCTGGACCTCCTCAATTTTTCTATAAGTCTAAATCTCCTCTAAAAATAAACCCTATTAAAATCTTTAAGAAAGAACCCTTTTACATAATGGGAGAAAATATTGGCAAATCATATATGTGATAAGAGTTTATTATCCAGAATATACAAAGAATTCCTACAAGTCAACAACAAAAAGATAATCGACCTAATTTTTTTTTAAAGTCTTTATTGAATTTGTTGTAATACTGCTACTGTTTTATAGTTTTTTGGTTTTTGGCTGCAAGGCATGTGGGATCTTAGCTCCTCGACTAGGGATCCAACCCTCAACCCCTGCACTGGAAAGCAAAGTCTCAACCACTGGACCACCAGGGAAGTCCCTCGACCTAATTTTTTAAATGGACAAAGTATTTGAATAGACATTTCTTCAAAGAAGATATACAAATGGCTAATAAGCACATGAAAAGATGCTCAACATAATTAGTTTTTAGGGAAACACAAATCAAAACCACAATGATATACTATTTCATACCTACTATGATAAAAATAAAATGAAAAATAAGTGTTGGTGAGGAGGTGGAGAAATTGGAACCCTCATATACTGTCTATGTGAATGTAAAATGGTGCACTCATTGTGGAAAACAGTTTGGTGGCTCTTCAAAAAGTTAAACATAGAATTACCATATGACCCAGAAATTCCACTTCTGGGTATACACCCAAAAGAACTGACAGCAGGGACACAAGCTGATGTGTGTACACCAATGTTCATAGCAGCATTATTTATAATTCAAGTGTCCATCAACAGATGAACAGATAAACAAAATGTGGAATGGTCATACAATAAAATATTACTCAGCCTCCCAAAATGAAGTTCTGATACTTTCTGCAACATGGATGAGCCTTGAAAACATTGTGCTAAGTGAACTAAACCAGACAGAGAAGGACAAATATTGTATGATTCCACTTACATGAAATATCTACAGTAGACAAATTCATAGTAACCAAAACTAGATTAGAGGCTACAGAAGCTGGAAGGAAGAGAAAAGGAGGAGATATTGCTTAGAGAATTCTGAGTTTATGTTTGGGGTGATAAAAAGCTTTGGAAATATGTCATAATTATGGTTGTACAACACTGTGAATGTAATTAATGCCACTGAGTTGTATACTTAAAAATGGTTAAAATGGCAAACTTTATGTTACACGTATTTCACCACAATAAAAAAGAATCTGAGTAAATCCCCCAAAGAATAAACCTAAAGAAATCTACACCAAGACATGTCATAGTCATATTCTGAGAAGTAGAGACTAAGAAATAACCTTGAGAGCAGCCAGAGAAAAATGACACCTTGCCTATAGGCAGAAAAACCTTCTGGATGACAGTATATATTTTTTCAAAAACCATGGAGGTAAGAAGGAAGTGGCACAATATTTTTCAAGTGCTGAAAAAATGGAGTTGTTAATCCAGCATCCTATATTCAGTGAAAATATTCTGCAGGAATAAAGGAAAAATCACGGCATTTTCAGATGAAGGAAAACTAAAGATTTGTCACCAGAACATCTATCCTAAAAGCAATAGCTAAAGAAGTTCTCTAAACAAAAAAGAAATGATAAGAAAGTAGTCTTGAAACATCAGGAAGGAATAAAGGATAGTGTAAGCAAAAATATGGTATTACATTGATTGATATTTTAATATTGAATCAGCCTTGCATCCCTGGAATAATTTCCATTTGGTCATAGTGTATTATTTTTTATGTATATTGCTAAATTCTATTTGCTAATATTTTGTTAAGGATACTTGCATAAAGGAAATTTGTAGTTTTCTTTTTGTACTGTCTAGTTTTGGTATCAAGGTAATAATAGCTTTATAAAATGAATTGGAAAGTGTTTCCTCTTCTTATGTTTTCTAGAAGATACTGTTTAGAATAATTTCTTTCTTGATATTGGCAATTTGTGTCCTGTATGGTTTTTTCCTTTGTCAATGTTGTTAGAGATGTGTCAGTTATTAACCTTCTCAAATAAAAAGCTTTTTGTTTCCTTCATTTTCTCTGTTTTCCTGTTTTTTATTTCATTGATTTCTGCTTTTGTCTTAATCATTTCCTTTCTTTTTTGCTTTGAGTTTTAAGTGCTCTTTTTTTTCTACATCCCTGAGGAGTTTAGATGATTGATTTGAGACTCTTTTCTCATGTATGCATTTACTGCTATAAATTTCCCTCTTAGCAGTGCTTTAACTATGTCCTACACATTTTGACTCTCATCACTCTTATTCATTCTTATTTTGAGAACTTCTGGCCAGTGCAATAAGGCAAGAAAAGAAGTTAAACATACTTGTTGGAAGGAAGAAATAAAACTGTCTAATTTTTCAGTGTTGTGACTGTGTTCACAGAAACTCCCAAGGAATATACAAAAAAAAATTTAACTCATAGAACTAATAGGTGAGTTTATCAAGGTTGGAAGATACAGATAAACAAAATAAATTATATTTCTATACACTAGCAATGAAAATGTAGACACCAAAATTAAAAACAATAACATTTATAATAACTAAAAAAAACTAACAAAATATAAACAAAATTTGTATGCTAAAAACTTCAAAATGCTGATAAAAGAAATCAATGAAGATCTAAACAAATGGAGAGACACACCATGTTCATGGATTGTAAGACTCAATATAGTAAAGATGTTAATTTTTCCCAAATTGATAAACAAGTTTAATGCATTTTCTATAAAATCTTCAAAAATATTTTGTAGATATAGACAAGATTACTATAAAATTTATATGGAAATGTGAAGTAACTAGAATAGCTAAAAACAATTTTGAATAAGAATCAAGTGGGAGGAATCATTCCACTTGATTCTAAGTCTTACTATAGAACAACAGTAATAAAGACTGTGTGATATTGGTGGAGAAATTGACAGATAGATCAATGAAACAGAATAGATAGATCAATGAAACAAAATAGATAGAGAGACTCAGGTAAATATGCCCAACTGATTTTTGACAACTGTGCAAAAATAATTCAATGAAGGAAAGAAAGGCTTTCAACAAATGGTACTGGATCAATTGCACAGCCATTGGCATAATAAAAATAAAGAAAAAGAACATTGATCTAGGTCTTACCCCTTCTATAACTATTAAGTTTTTGGAAAACAACAATGGAACATCTTCAGAATCTAGGGGTTAGACAAAGAGTTCTTAGACTTGACACCAAAAAACACAATATATAAAAGGAAAAATTGCTAAATTGAACTTCATCAAACTTTAAAAATTGTGCTCTGAAAAAGATTTTGTTAAGAGGATGAATAGACAAGCTACAGACTGAGAGAAAATATGTGCAAACCATACATCCAATGAAGAACCAGTATGTAGAATACTCGTAACTCAATTAAATAAATAAAGTTAAGTAAGTAAATGCACATAAAAAAGAATGCAATTAAGTAATAGACAAAAGTCATAAGGAGACATTCTGTTAAAGCAGATATACAGATGGCACATGAGCATGTGAAAAGATGTTCAACATTTTGTCATTAGAGAAATGCACATTAAAATCACAATGAGATCATTACATATCTATTAGAATGACTACAATCAAAAAATAGTGACAACACCAAAGGTGGCAAAGATGTGGAAAAACTGGATCACTCATGCATTGCTGATGGGAAGGTAAGAGGGTATCCCCACTCTGGAAAACAGTTTGGCACTTCCTTTACAAACTAAACATGCAACTACCATACAGCCCAGAAACTGCACTCCTGGGCATTTATCCCAGAGAAATGAAAACGGATGTTCACACAACAAAAACCTACATGAATGTTTATAGCAGCTTTATTTGTGATATCCCAAACTATACACAACTGAGCTGTCTTTCAGTGGGTGAATGGTTAAACAAACTGTGGGGCTTCCCTGGTGGCGCAGTGGTTGGGAGTCCGCCTGCCAATGCAGGGGACCCGGGTTCGAGCCCTGGTCTGGGAAGATCCCACATGCCACGGAGCAACTAAGCCCGTGTGCCACAACTACTGAGCCTGCGCGTCTGGAGCCTGTGCTCCGCAACAAGAGAGGCCGTGATAGTGAGAGGTCCGCGCACCGCGATGAAGAGTGGCCCCCGCTTGCCACAACTGGAGAAAGCCCTCGCACAGAAACGAAGACCCAACACAGCCATAAATAAAATAAATTAAAAAAAATTAAAAAAAAAAACAAAAAAAAACAAACTGTGGTGGTACAGTGTATCATGCAAAGCTACTCGACAATAAAAAGGAAAATAACTACTGATACAGGCATCAACCTGAAGGAATCTTCAGAGAATTATGCTGAGTGAAAAAACCAATCCCAAAAGTTTGCTTACTGTATGACTTTGTCATATAACATTCATGAAGTGACAAAATTATAAAAATGAAGAACAAATTAATGGTTATCAGAAGTTAAAGAGAGGGCAGGGACAGAAGGTAGTAGGATCCTTGTGGTGATGGAAACGTTCTGTGTCTTGACTGAATCACTGTCATTATCCAGGCTGTGATATTGCACTATAGTTTTGGAAGATGCTACCATTGAGGAAAACTGAATAAAGGTTAATATAGATTTCTCTGTATTATTTCTTACAAGTTTGTGTGAATCTACATTTATTTCAAAATTTAAAAACCTATTTTTTTAAGTATTAAGACAACATGGGCTGGAGACCTGAATTATTTAATTTTCATCCATGGACTTTAGGCAAGTCACTTCACCTCCCTGGGCTTCAGTTCTCCTACCTGTGAAGCAGAATGACAAAGCTAGCTCAAAGTTCACCTGATTTTGATGTTATGTATAAATATAGAAAGCAAAAGCAGGATGAAGGAAGTATGCACCCAGTGATAATAAATAATACCAGCCTTGCCTACCTTACAGAGCTGTTTTGAAAATCATATGAGGTAGAATCTCTGGACCTGCTCTGAAAACTGCAAAGCATCATGCCAATATTAGTTATTATTATATTCTTTTTAGGCAAAAAAGAGGGGAAGGAGATCTGGATACATCCTAAAGGACATAAAAGTCAATAAAATAATTAGGTTAAATTGCCTTGGATAATCCTATGGGAAGAATAACACCTTGTATGGTTTTATTGTCTCTTGTCTCTACCCTTATAGTTCCTTGTACCACTACTATTGCCATCTACAGCTTCCTGAGGCTGGACAGAAGCACTTGCAGACCAAGGATGTAAAGTTCAAAAGTCTCCCACAGCCACAGAGCAGGGAGGAGGACCAGTACTATATATAACAGCAAGCAAACTCCCAAAAGCTAATCATATGTGTCAATACCCATTCTTAACACATGATCTACCTCATCATTTCAAGAGAAACACAAAATAATATTTTATATATTAGGGATGAGGGAGGAGCAGAAATAATGGAATAAGAACTAGGGATGTCAAGTCATCCAATGAGCAATGGCAAGCTGTATGATGAGCCCTGGGATGTTCAAGAAAGTATTCTATTCAAGGTCAACCACAAAGTCAGGAAAAAAGACAGAGAAATAAAGGAAGAAAGGAAAAGGCAAAGGTAACTTAGCAGCATGGCAGTCTGGAGAATTATAGGTGCTTTCTGAGACCTGGCATGTGGGGAAAAGGACAGTCCAACACCACCAGATAAGAAATTAATTTGCCACCCATCATAAAAACACAGCAGCTGCCACTTAGAGTTACATTTATAGCCTCTTAATTTCAGAGATATGCTGCAGGATACAACAGGTCCACTCTGTCAAAGAGAGGGAAGATGGAAGAGTTTGTTTCATTTCTTCTAGGGCACCTGAAGTAAAAGAAGAAAAAGAAAAGAGACCTGAGGAGATTTAAGAGACAGAAATGATGAAAAAAGCCACTGACCTTCACTGAAGAAGATGTAAGGTCTTCCTGAGCCCAGGGCCTTAACACCTCTAGACAACCAAGGACAGGGCTTCATGCAAAAAAATAAAGAACTAGATTTTCACCGTGTCTCACTTACTGACACTTATAAGTAAAGACATGGCCAATCTTGTATGTTTTCAGAACTTTTAGAATTTCATAGAAGCACCTGACACAACGGAAATGCAATACTTTTCAAAGGAAAAGTTAGGATTTGTCAGCAAAGGGCATTATTTAGCAAATGGTCCATTCCAGGATGCAAGAAAGTATTCCAAACACCTTCAAAAGAGACAATGCAACTTAGAGAGAAAAGAAACTTTACTTTCAGATGGAAATTTTTTTCCCAGCTTTATTGAGATATAATTGACATATAACACTGTATACGTTTAAGGTGTACAGTGTGATGATTTGCTGTCCTATATATTGTGAAATGATTACCACAGTCGTGTTAGTTAACACCTCCATCACCTCACATAATTATATTGGGGTGTGTGTGTGTGTGTGTGTGTGTGTTCAAATGAGAACATTTCAGATCTATTCTTTTAGCAACTTCTGAGTATATAATACAGTGTTGTTAACTATCATCACCATGCTATACATTAGATCTCCTAAACTTACTCATCTTATAACTGGAAGTTTGTATTTTTTGACCAAAATCTCCCCATTTTCCCAACTCCCAGTCCCTGGCATTCTACTCTCTGTTTCTATGAGTTTGGCTTTTTTAGATGGAAGGTTGTTTTTAATTAAGTTTAATTCCATTTTAATTCACATGTTTCTAGCACTGTACAGAAAATATTTTAAAATTAATTTTTAAAAATAATTTTAAAAACTGTGTCTAAATGCAACAAGCTTATAATCAAGAACAAACCAACAAACCAAGAGCCCTATGTATAATACATAGACAATGATAATCCTATAGATTTCAATTTATTAACGATAGCTCAGAGATTACATATATACATATATACATTTCCACAAAATATTAGAAAATGGGATTTTCCTCTTAGTTCCAAATCTTTTCATTCAATAAATTTACATGAAGCCCTGCTATACGATCAGCAGTGTGCTGGGCACAGGGTTGCAGAGATGACTATGATATAGTTGACTCTTGAACAACACGGCTTTGAACTGTGCAGGTCCACTTATACACAGATTTTTTTTTTGGTAAATACATCCTACAGCACTACACCATCTGCAGTTAATTGGTTGAATCCACAGATACAGAAGCACAGATACGAGGACCAAAGTTATATGTGGATTTTACTGTGCAAAGGGTTGGAGTCCCTGATGCTGCCCCATTGTTCAAGGGCCAACTGTATAGTCAAATATGAGAGAGATATGGGTACTTATAATAACAAAACAGTGAGCTGTTTGGGGATGATGGTAAGTCTAAGACAGAGTTATGAATATAGGAGATAAGTAAATTCTCCGGCTTATGGAGAGGTGCAGTGGAAGAATGGAGTGGTAGTAGAAGGATGGGGGGGGAGGCAGTCAAAAAAGTCAATGATCACTCTTCAGTTATAATATTGATATATAACTGGCTTGAAATGGGAAGAGAAATTGTACAGGCAGGAACCAGGTGAGTGATTCCTCCTTGCTGAACAAATTCCCAGATAATGATTATAGTTATTTCCCTGGTATTTCCTGGCTGTATTTAATTCCTCAAAACATAAGAGGAACATTAGACTGGTTTCTTCCGTGGGATTTGCTTTATTGAGTCTGATGATACTTGTGGTGAATTTTTCACTGTAATTTTCCCCCTCTAGCTTTTCCTAACATTGTATTTATCTGAGAGTAATTGCAAGAAAAGATATAATCATTCTGACTCAAACCATGATAACCCCGGATTCCTGGCCTTATATCTCTTTCCTATAACTTTGGTACTGACCACAAATACTAGTAACTCTAAAGCAAACATATATGGAGGTGGTTTGGACATGCTTTTCTTGCAAGGTCGAAAGTCTACTTCCTATTTCTGGCCTGAAACATGACTCTCGCTCTGTTTGTTTCCTCTTGTGGTATTTCTCTAGACAACTGAGACAGGATACCAGTTTGATTTCAGAGCAAATTGCATTAGACCATCTACAATGAGGGTTTCACATTAGAAACAAGGAGAATCGATCTGTAGCCAGAAGCCCATTTAGTTTAGAGGGAGGCAAGGGTAAAACCAGAGCCACTGGCTAAAAGTCCCAAGCCCACAATTTTTCTCCTTTGTTCACATTTTCTATTATGCACTTGGAGACATGCCCATGCACTTGGAGACATGCCCATGCACTGATGAACAATTGTATTCTGCATTTTGCATTCTGCTTTGTTTGTGGAGACCTGGAGAAATTTGGGACACTGGGATAAAATATGTAAGGTGATGTGACTTATTCTTTACTCTTCTGTGTGATGAGAGCTAGAAACCCATGGACGCCTAGAGAAGTTATTTTCAGAAAATGAGCAGTTGTGACAGATCATGTGATGAACTCTGGGAACAGAAATAAATTACGATCTGAAACAGCTTGGACATTCGTTATTCCTGATGGAGCTGGGCCCTCATTTGGGTTTGGAGATTGTTATGAGTGTGATGTTTGTACCTCAAGAGGAAAATTCCTTAACTCTTCGTTGCAAAATGAACCCATGAGCTGAAGGTAAGGTATGAGCTACTGATCATCCTAAATTTGAAAGAATTTGTTTTGCTTGCTTTTGTTTCCATATTTACAATACATTATAGAAGGCTAATGAAAATTATACCCTTCATCAATATATTAAGCCAAAGGGAACTCTATTTTAGACTGGGTTACAGGAATTTGGAAGTCCTTCCTTTAAATTCATGAAGCCAGTTAGACACAAAAATTTCTCACAAGGATAATTTGAAACGCTTTTAAGTGACATAATAGGAGCAACAGATCTTATTTTTCATTGGATAAAGCCATTAAAAATTGAGCACTTCATTTGGGGACACTGTAGATACATAATGAACCAATTAGAAGAGGTCCTGTCTTGATTACATGATGAAAGTCTAGGTAATCCTCTGATGTTGACTTTGCAGGAATCATGGCTTCCATCTCAGAACAAGCTATTTAAAATAACCAGAACTGGAAAGTTTCAGTTTGCTGGCATAAAATAATACCACTTTCTTCTGTCCTTTCCTGACAACAACTATCTTAGGAAAGGAAGCACATTTTATTTCCATCAATTGGAAATTGATGGAAATAAATTTGGATCTCATTTCTGGCTTCATGCCTATTGGGCCTGGTTACGTTCAAGGACATTTGGGGATGTGTTAAGTGGCAGGTGTAATCACTTGCACTTTCATACCTATGAGGTTGGGTGGGGATCAATCAGTGTCAATCTTTTGTATACTTGGTCCAAGGTTGTGGCATGGCAGGATGTGACTGCCTCACTCAATAAAGGTCACCTAGCTCTGGGTGTGCATCTTATCTTTATGTTAGGAGATTCAGAGATGCTAATTATGACTCAAGAACTTAGCCTTAGGAAACCAGTTGATTTTGTTTTCCACTGTTATGCCAAAGCTGCCATCCTGAGTCTCTGATGATATTTTGAAGCAGTGCATATTTGTCAGCAGAAGGACCGCTGTCAGCACCCACTGCTCTAATAGGGAAAGCAGGACGCCCTTCTGCCCATGGAGTCTGCAGCTTGGGAGGCTTGCCTGACTGCTTCCCCTGGAGATCCCAGCTTCTCCAACTCAAACATGTACCTTAGAAGGTTTTCCTTGGGAACCAAAAAGAACAATAAATAGACCAATCCTCTGCTAGGGCTCAGTAGGTGACAACCCTCATAAAGAAATAGATATGGACCTTGTACAGAAAACTTCACCCTGAGCTGGCCTGCTGACTCAGGCATATCAGGGTGTGTGATCTCTAGAAACATCTCCCCATGAGTTATCTTGGTGTGCAGATGACCTGGGATGCCTTGGGGCTGGCCCATCAGTCAGCTCTACTGTGACCTCCCAGAGATCATTGATAACTAATGTTCAAATACCCAGGTGGCATCCATAGCACTTTGGCCTCAGCAGCCAAGGACTCAACTGAGCAGTAGCATGTACTACCTAAGCCTATAGCAATGGGCTTAGGGTACAGCAAAAATGACAGGGACCATGCACCACAGAGTGTGGAAGAGCTTTAGAGCCAGATGCACAGAATTTGGGTTTTGACTATAGAATTTACCATCCAGGTAACCTAAGGCAAATTACTTAACCTTACTAATTCTTGATTTTCTTATCCATCCACTCGTTTGGCAAATGCATATTGAGCAACTACTATGTGTGAGGTGCTGTTCTAGGGGCCAGGAAGCAATGAGCAAAGTTGCATGAAGACTGCAGTCTTGTTGGGGGAAACAATGAACAAAATAAATAAGCAAAACATAAAGTATGTTAGCGGGTGAAAAGGGTCTTGGAATAAAGCAGCACCTACTTCCTAGAAATGTTGTGCAGGTACTAATAGGAAACAGGAATTATTTCTGCTTGGAGTCCATCTTCTCTGACAAGTTTATAATCTACTAAATTGGGGAAAGCAGGAGTCCCAAGGGACTGAACAGATCACACAAAATGTGACATATAGAGTATCACTGCTTGGTCCTAGACCTCCCACAACCTTCTGCTTTCTCTTTCCAAAAACCTAAAGATTCAGGTCCTCTCAAGACCTGCCATGACCCACCCAAGGCAAGACAAAGGGTTCTCTTCTCTAGCACTGACTGCTAGGTAGAAGGTAGTCTCTTCTTGACTCCTCTCGTGATATGATGCAAAAACAAGCTTTGCGTGCTTTTCATTCGATAAGTTTTCTGCTATCTCCACAAGAAAGCAATCATTTAACCATAATTGCAAAAATTATAAACGTGGGGAATTGCAGAGCCTCCAGCAGGCCTGTCCCTAGTCTGTGTTCCTGACTTCAGAGGTGCTCAGAGACCAAACATCACCAATCTTATTCTCTTTCCTTCAGACCCTACCTTCAGTTCCCTGCCCTTTTCTAGGTCCCCAAGACCTTTGAAATTGTGGTCCATGGACCAGGAACACGAGCATTATCTGAGGACTGGTTATTTATTCGGACCTTCTGAATAAAAATCTTCAGTTTAACAAGATACTCAGGCGGTCTGTACGCAGGTTAAAATTCAAGGAGCACTGCTCTAGGTCCCTTTCTCTTTCAGAGTGAAGACAGGATAATAAGTGTTAAGTAATGATAATGATAATAATGACAAAACAATAATAGCATTACTACTACCAGTAATAATAATAGGATTTATTTAGAGTATACTATTTGAAAGAACATTCTAAGGGCTTTCCACTCCTTAGACCATTTAACTAGTACCTATTCTAATGCCCCTTGGTCTCAATGAATTTCAGAATTTTCTATCTCAGGATGTCCCTCCTTCCATGCTTCACATGGGAAGAGTCGCCTTAGAGCATAAACTCACAGGAAATCCAGGCATCGGGGAAACCAGGCTCCTAGCAGGGCACAGTGTCCACACAAATAATAACGAGGAGAGCTTCTGGAGCTGCCAGAGGGCAAGATAAGCAGGCATCTAAGGGGAGACTCACAAGAATCAGAGTTGAGGGAGCAGAGCCAAACAGGAAGAAGAATAGAGGAGGCTCGACCCTGGGAACAAGCAACGAACTGCTAGGGAGGCCCCCTGTCCCTGGTTCACCAGAACTCTTGAGTGCATCCCAAGAGAGCTCAGTCTTAGACCTGCAAGTAAAGGTAGTAACATCTAGAAACACACACACCAACCTGGTTGAAAGTGTATAGGCAGAGTCAAGGGAGGGCAGGAAACAGGCTGAGATGGGATGAGAATCTAGGTCTTTGAACTCCAAGTCCACGATTCTCCCCTCTACATCTTATCTGTGCTTATACATTCTGCTGCCCCTCAACTTGTAAGGACAAAAGCCCCAGGAATGGCAGGACATTTACAGGAGACTATGGTTTGACAGATAGCTGAGCCACAGCAAATGAAGCCAAGGTTGTGTGGTCAGTCCCCATCTGGGCCAGGCCATAGTGGGCCATGTCCACAGACATACCTCTTAGAACTGTTTCACTGTCCTGCAACCAAGAGTAAGTGGTCACCAAGAAATGAGTGGGGAAGTGGCCACTGGATGAACACAGATGCTCCTCAATACAGCACACATCCTACTCCTGAGAGCCTACAGTACTGTCTTCATGAATGAAAGACCATAGTATCAGACCATGTTCTTCTTGAAGTCAGAGAGTGAATATTCTTTAATCTAAACAGGACCCAGTACAGTGATTAATACATTATGGGAAAGAAGTGCTTGATCATTAAAGAGGAGAAATGAAAAGTCATTTCTGGACTAAGTTGGTGAAAGGGTTAACTTTGCAGTTCCTCAACCTAAGTATTTTTACTTGGGCTTGTCCCATTGTTCAAATAAAGAAAAATGAAGGCCAAATAGATAGGATATTAACTCTCCCTCCTTGGATCTTGGAAGTTTTTTTTCTTCTGCTGTTACAGCCCTAATACAAAAGACATGAGCATGTTGTGTATGTATCTTAACCCCTTACTATACTGTAAGCTCATTATGGGAAGGGGCAAGCTTGATCTTCCTTACATCTCATGCACAAAACAATGTATGGAACAAAACAGGACCCAGAAAGTAACTATTCAATTGGAATTGACTTTGAATCCTGAGCCCTCTGACCAGCTTGAACCCAGAGGTCAGCTGTGATAAACTCTACTCTAGGCTACACCTGTTCTCAAGACATTGTCTTTCTAAGTCATTGATCTCTGCTCATAGATATGAATGGGTTTTAGCAGCTCCTAATATCAGAACTGATGCTGAGGGTCAAAGCCTAAGCTCATTTGCACTGTCAATCGCTATCTCATGTGCTTAACCCAAACGATGTATTGATCCTGATTGCCTGGAAATGCACTTGGAAAGGGCTAGGTGACATTTCCAAGGAGAGACAAGATACTTTCAAGTCAATTAGAAGTATCAGAGGATTCAGTGCACAGAGGAGGAACTCACCTCAAAGGAGCAGCTCCTGAGAATGTGGATTGAATTAAGCCCCCTCTTATACACCAAATCCTTTAATAACCTCTGACATCTAAGAGATATGGTTGCTTGCCCCATAGCATGTGCTACAGTCAAAGTGCCATGGCTTTGTGCACCAGACCTATAAAACACAAAGTGGTTGTGATTGTCAAAAAGACAAACGTAGAAAATATTGACTCACTTGAAAAATGAGTGCAAGTACCTAAAGTCTCAGGTTTGAAAGATGGTTGCTTTGGCTTTGTAAATAAAACATAATCCCTTTTGTTTGCAAAGCACTCTGTACTTTTCAGACAACTTTCACCTCTCCTTTAATCCCAATGGTATCTGCCATAACCCTGTAACAGAGAGTGAGCCATCATAGTTATGCTCAGATGAGACATGAGGAAATTGAGGTCCAAAAAGATAGGCTGGCTTGACCAAATTCACATAATTAGATCATGTCCAACTTTCAACTACAATCAGATTAGTCCAGGGATCTTTCCATTAAATCTCACAGGTTGTAACACTGAAAATAAAAATAGTCTTAAGAAAGGCAGGATAGTCCAGGGGATGTTAGTTCTATGCATGCAAGTTTAACAAGTGATTGGGAGGGTTCATTCATTGGACCTGCCTGTAGCTTAATCACTGGATTTAATAGTCTGGCAGACAGGAGAAAAGCAGGAGAGCTACCGGGAACCCAGATTCCCAAAGGCAAGTCAAACACCCAGGGCAGATTCAGGATTTACAGCCTGAAGCTTACACAATTTAAGAATTTCTCTTTTAGAAAAGAAAACAAGATGGCAAATTCAAAGTTAAGTGTAAAAGTAAATATTTGTTTACAATGAGAAAATAAATCACAATAAATCACATATTTTAAAAAGCTGATACATATAACGCCAAATTTTTTTAATCTTTAAAAATAACCTAGTACTTTTATTAACTGCCTGACAAATCTCTCCATTGTTTCTTTTCCTGTACATTATTAAATGCATGATCACCTCCTCATACGGCAGTTATAACAGTTTCTATAGAGAGAATAGAAACATAATTTAGTCGTTCCCCTACATAATTGATGAGCATTTGTTTTTTATTATTGATAATTTAGAGAAGTTTCTTTCAGCTTCAAAACTTGTAATTAGCAATGACATGTACATTTTTAGGATTGTTGACAAATCTGGGAAAACTCCTGTCAAGTTTCGTTCATATGTGACCCATAAGATTTAAGAATTTTCTGTAAGCAATCTTATAACTCTATACATTTCAGATCTTCTTTCTCCACTGCTAACCACATCCATCCAGTACCAGGCATTATAGCACATCTTCCTATCATGATATCATGATATAACCACAGGATTCCTACAACTTTGGAAGATAATTTGGTGGCACAGCAGGCGGCAAAAATATCCCCGGAAGCCATTCCTACACTGGGGCAGCTGGCAATAACTTAAATATGCATGGAAATGACAGTGACCTCTATTAACAAATCCAATCTGTATGTCTCACTTCAGCTTCTCCTTAGCTGGATTCCAAAATGCCCAAGGACATTGTGACTTCTCCTAACACATGGGGAAGTGAGACCGTGTGGGACTTGAAGTTGAAAGAGAGTACAGTAATCTTAACCAATTGCAGTTAAAAAAAAAAAATTGCTATCCAAAACGTGTAATCATAGGACTATATTACTAGGGTCTCTCCCAGTGCCATGGAAGGGGCCTCTACTAGTGAGGACCTCTGCCCTTTTGCCCATTGGTGGTTTTGCCCATCAATAAACTGAGGCTGCAAATCATGTCTACTCCTCTAAGAGGACATATTATAGGATTGACCTGGATGAGAGAAGAATTAACAGGGACTAAATATGGGTTCTTTGATCCTGATTTCAGAATGCCTGGCATCTGCCACAGCCATCCTCAGCTCAAGAGGTGGAATAAAACAGCAGATCAATTGAATATAATGTAAGGTAGAGAAAGCACTTTGAGCTCCTTGGAGAAAAACTAGTAAACACACGTCGAACAGAAGAAAAACCAAAAAGGTTGTTTCGTAGACTCCCTGGGGTCTGCTATAAGCCTGCTTCACTCTGGTACTGAAAGGCTGGTCAGTGAATCCCATAACACCCTGGCATCCTGGCTTCCAAGTCCCTCCACAGTCCAGGCCTTAATGCAGATCTGGATATACCTCCCTCCTCCCTCCAATGAGGGCAGGCAGCCTAGCCTCACTTTACTCCAACAAATCTCCTACAGCCCCAGTAAACTGCTGCCACTCACTGCTTCTTTTTTTTTTTTTTTTTAACATCTTTATTGGAGTATAATTGCTTTACAATGGTGTGTTAGTGTCTGCTGTATAACAAAGTGAATCAGCTATACATATACACACATCCCCATATCTTCTCCCTCTTGCGTCTCCCTCCCACCCTCCCTATCCCAGCCCTCTAGGTGGTCACAAAGCACCGAGCTGATCTCCCTGTGTTATGCGGCTGCTTCCCACTAGCTATCTGTTTTACATTTGGTAGTGTATATATGTCCATGCCACTCTCTCACTTCTTCCCAGCTTACTCTTCCCCCTCCCCATGTCCTCAAGTCTTTAAGGGTCTTAACAAAACTCGCTTAATCCTCCTGGCATGGAATCCAACTACAGCAGGGCAGGTTTTATGGAGTGCCCTACGGCACTGGGTTTTATGGCGTGCCCAGGGCAGGATTCAGTGCCCATGGTTACATGGCTCCAGCTTCCTCAACATGACACGCACTACCTCCCACTGCCCTGTTCACTGCAGGGTCATCGTAGCACTGCTCTCCCTCTGCTGCCACCACCACCACGGCCTTTCTGCTCAGACTAAGCTTCGTGGAATTCTGTGCAGAGTGCAGAAGGGGAGGGGAGAGGGAAGTGAAGACAGAGGGAGAGACAGGGAAAGGACAAGAAAAAGTTAGAGAAAACGGGATCAAGTCCCTAAGGAAATCAGATGGAGATGTTCTTTTAACTCAGCCAAAGGAAAGAGTAAGCTGTATTTTTAGGCCTGCAGGCTGTTGGCAAGGAAAATAAACCTCCTAACAGACCCTGAATCCAATGACAGCAAGGAGGAACAGATGGGAAAGTGAGGGCAGGTGAGTGGGGGAGATGACTGGATTTTCTCTAAAGGATACTAGGAGAGGAATCCTTTGAATGCAGAGCGTTGGTTTACTCAGCAATACTCAGCACCAACAGACTTCAGTCCCTGATTTTGTCACAAAGGTTTTGGATCAGTGACCTACAGCAGCATTTACATTAATGTAGAAATCAAATGGATGAATCGTGAATGTATTTTGAGCCTGGGGAGGTCACATGGGAACTTCACAGCATGTCAGACCCAAATGGTTAGTTATTACTGTCACCAGTATCGTCATCATCCTCAACATCACTTTCACCATTTTTGATCTTTTAGATGGGAAAGCCCTTGGATAATAGGTTCCTTGTACTTCCACATTCCCTTCCCACCCTAAGACTTCTGCATTAACACACGCCATCGTACAGCAGCACGGAAAGCCTTCCCACGTAGCTCTCTCCTCTCTCCTCCACCCCCTAAACGTTCTTCCATGTATGTGATTGTATGGATTCTGGTATGAAGCTGGATAGCATGGAGTTATGGGTAGGAAACAGAAGAAAAGGACAAAAAAGGAAATACCAAGGAAGAAGCAACAAAATTTAAACTTGGAATTTGCCCGAAAAGTGCCAGCACTGCTCATCTAGGTACTCAGAAACCATATGCAGATCACACACAGATGAACCCATGGCCCTCTTAACTAATCTGTTACACCTGGACGTGGCTCTGAGGAAAAGCCTAATGGAGCTTGCTATGAACACTGAAGGAATAGTCCCCTTGGTGGTATTTTACCCCTCTGTTCCTGCTACCAGTTCTAACTAGGGGAAGAAATGAGCTGGTGCAAAACAATAACTAAGAGTTGGGAGAGAAATAGTAACCACAGAAGTTCATTCAAGCTGTCATTATTTTGTACTGAGAAATTACCAGGAGGCATAGACCTACCCATCAAACCTCAAAATGCGAAACACACTACCCATCCTATGGCAAGGGACTTGGGGCAGATTAGCCAGAGGAACCAGTGTTCCCAGGCTCTGTCTTTTATGGAGGGAATAGGAGGGGCCCAGTTCCTTCTGCTTGGGATTGGAGAATGGAGTGTCAGCCTTCGTCTCCCAGCCAGCTCCCAGCAGTCGGCAGGGGGCAGGAGGAAACAGCTGGGCCAAGCTGGCTTCCCGTTTGGAACATTCTCTGATCTCGGGCTGAGCGACAGGAATGTGATGCTCCACACTGCAGTAAAAGAAAGCAAAGCATGCTCCCTCCTTCGTCTGTCTGCCCCACGTTGGAGGGGCTGCAATCAGGGTCCACTGCACTGACTTCCCAGCTGGGCCCTTTCCCTGAAGTCTCCCACCCACCTGGCTCCTGCAGAGAAGTTGTTCTATTAGGCTTAGGATGATTCAGGACCAGACAGTCTCAAATTTCCCAAAGAGTCAAGTAGAAGGAGGAAAATATGTACAGTAGAGGAGACACTTGATAGGTAGGTAGAAGAGGCCTTTGCAATACGAATACATTTACCCATGCAGCCAACATGACTTCCTGTATGTGCAGAATATGTAGGGGATCGGGGTCATTTCCCAGAATGGAAAAATGGGAAAACATGTTTGAGCGTGCCCAGCCATGAGTGCACTATCTTCAAGTCCCAAGGCAGCAGTCTTAAGGGGATTCGGCCTTAGGGGATTCATAAGGCTCTCTTCTCTATTTCAAACAGTCAAAGTAGCTGAACCACTAGGATCGTTAATAGACGGACAGGCAGGCAGGCTGACAGATAGATTTATTATGGGGATTTGACTGTATGCAACTGTGAAGCCTGGTTAAGCAGGTTTCTTCTGAGCATCTATACAGCTGCTGTTGGAGCTGGGAGACCACAGGGCGGGGAGGCAGAAGGAGAGGGAAAGAAAGAACAAGTAGGAACCCACAAGCCCACAAAGATGGACAGAAATGCATGTCTGTGCTTGCCTCTGACCTTGGTGGTATGACTGTCTTGAAGAAACCAGGGGCCTTTATCATGGAGCCAAACACACGGATCTGTCCTAAGAGTCAGGGAAACCGGAAGATCCAGAAGAAGGCAGAACAATGGAAGTCCTAGTTGCTGCTTCATGCTGATGAGGTAAATCAGCAGATCAGTGACAAAGTATGTGAGCCACAAATGGCTGCTCCTTCACTTACACCCTCCACTTCCCACACAAGAATCTCTCTTGTGGCTTACCCTAGCAAGAAACATACAGGAAAGGGAAGTCTGGGAAATGTAGTTCAGCCTACCCAAGCCCACACATCACAAAGCCTCCACACTATCTAAAGCCTCTCTCTCAGCAGGAATGGATTGGGCCCTGGGCTCAGCCACTGGCAGTAAGCTGAGTGTCAGGGCGTCATAAGCAGGAGCTCTAGGCTTGCAGCACTGGCCCATGACAGGGCTGGAGGAATGACACAGAACCACAGCTGAGTAAAAGTTTCCAGAGTCATCCAAACATGCCAAGGGCCAGTGATGGAGATGGAGGCCTGGCCTGACACAGCCTCTGTTCTTCTTCCCCAGTCCCACATGGACCAGTCAACTGACCATGCACTGCCGTCTTTCCAAACCCACTGGCAGATGGTGCTCTCTCCTGGGTTGGGGACTTGTTCATTTCATCATTCAGCTCTGACTGCTGTAGAAGTAGGCTTCAGCCCTCCCAGAGGAAGAAGACAGAAAGGCTCTCCTTATCCTTAATTTTCACTTTGATAATGAGTTTCATTGCAGGGACTTACAATTAGCTGTGTTCTACTAGTGCTACTGTGAAAATGGAGGAAAACTGCCTGGGGTTGGATAAAAAGGAGTTAGATGTTATGGCTCCAGGTTGGCATGCACAGAGATCATTAAACTCCTCATTAACTGAGCCGGGGCTTTGCCAGGACCCTGGGTGTTCTGGGACTGAGCATGTGTGTGACTCATCCAAAACAAACACATCCAAAAGGTGACAGGAATGGTTGACGGGGAAGGATGGCTAATTCCTGACATTCCTCTCAGTGAGGCCAGCCTCAGAAATGCCTCCTTCCCCTGAGATCCCTGAGAGAGCATCAGCTATTCAATCTTAAAGAAGCCTGTTTCAGCACAACAGACACGCACTC
Source organism: Balaenoptera borealis (assembly GCF_965194805.1). Classification (NCBI taxonomy): domain Eukaryota; kingdom Metazoa; phylum Chordata; class Mammalia; order Artiodactyla; family Balaenopteridae; genus Balaenoptera; species Balaenoptera borealis. The sequence continues at coordinate 53,292,417 of NC_138860.1, read as the reverse complement.
TGGTGCTGATGCTCAATCTAACTTACCAGATGGCATTGAAAAGTCACAGCTTCCATTTTTCTTACCCTGAGAAGGTTTTAGAAGGGTAGAAATGAAACACTTCTTCCAAGTGAGATAGTGTCCTGGCACTGTGGAGGCTTCATTCCAACATGAGTGCACAGAGGCTTGCATATGCCTGTGTGCATGTGTCTGTGTGTCTGTGTGAACAGGAGGCTGGGGCAGGGATGGGAGATGGTGTGATTCCTAAAACTCTGCACTCCTTTGGTGTTCTTCAACCTCTAATGCTGAAAAATAAATAACTTAAGTCACAGAATGGGCACAGAGAACAGTGACAACATGTATCAGGTAAAGGTAAATTAAGTGTACAAGGACTTAACTCAAAATCAGTCTTCACAGCACAGATTATCAACAACATCTTAATCAGGGGCATTAAGAAAGTCAAGCAGCCAGGACAGAGATGGCCCCAGGTTGGAGTTCTGTTCTCAGTGATATGGCACCTTCTATCAGCAAGCCAGTTTACTCTGTCATAAATTATGAGTTGCTCTGCAAAGCAGTCTAGGGGGGCTGTTTAAGATCATCAGAGATGCTAGAGCAAAAAGCAAGCTGAGACTAGGAGAGGCTAAGAAATTGTTGAACTGTGGCGGAGTAGGCAGCAAGAAGTTCGGAAGGCAGAACTGGCTTAGTTCTAACTCTGCTACTTCCGGCCAATGACCAGGGCGCATCCCGAGCCTCAGGTTCCTCACCTGTAATATCAAGGTAACAGTATCTATACCACAGGGATCTTTTCCCCAAATAAATAAGAGATGAGGTATGCATAAAACTTTATACATCACAAAGAAAAAACAAAGCTAATATCTGAGATGTTCCATTATTAATAATAGCTACTATTTATTGTATTTATACAATATACATGAGGAAATTGAATCTCATGAGGTTAAGAATATTGTCCAAAGTCATACTGATAATACATAGAATGGCTAAAACTTCAACTCAGGCCGTTGACTCCAAAGCCCACCTATTCACCTTCATTACATTCTGCCTGCCTTTCAGTGTTGGCCACAGTCAGCCAGAAGCAGGTGTTTCCCCACTCACACTTCTGGGGTGAGGTTTTGTCAGATCTGTCTCTTTGCAGAAATATAAGTGGAGTAAGCTTGATATTCATACCACAAAGTTGTGAAGGGTGTATCTTTTTGGCAGCTCACTTAAGCCAGGATTTCAAAACTCTTACCTTCCCTGATCTGCTCTTTAACCTTCAATTCTGGACCCTATATGCACCTCTTGGAAAAACAAGTCCTTAATTCTTTTCTTGGCTATCTAGAATGCCCAAGACTTTCTTCTACAGCCAGTCTCTAATAACAGTAGCCCCTTAATTCTTTCTGAGATGCAGTTTTGCCTCTTAGGGTAGCTAACATCCTATTGCATCCCACATGAGATAAATGTATTCTAGGTCCTGCATTCTTTGTATCTAACCCAGCAAAAAGCATTGGAGCCTGTGCACATGAGTTGGTCACAGTAGAAGAGACAGTATTCCTTCTTCTTGATAATCCATGTGGAGTGGTGGACAAGGTGTCTACCAAGCACCAACCTTGAGCCACAGTGAGGAAAGCTGATCCCTGCATTGGTCAGAGCAGAAGGAGGATGTAGCCAAATTTGGCATCATTAAAACTGATCAACCAGCTGCAAGACATTACCAGCTGCCGTGTTAGTCATTAATGAGGCAGACAGTGCCTGTTGCCTGTGTAGTGAACCAAACGTTATGACTTGGGTTTTCATTTCATTTAAAATTAACTCACTGAATGAAGAATCGGCCTCCAGCTTGTGAGAGACAGAGCTGCTGGCGCAAGGAGGGGACTGGCAGGCCAGAAGCACAAAAGGAACATAAAGTCCCTCATTGATATGATCCAACTGTTTGTATGCAGGACATGTCTTTTAATTCAATTCGATCTCAGCTCCTCAAAACTGACACTCAAAATATTTCTGTGTTCCCAAGCAGAGCTTCCACATGTCACAGCTCCTTCTTGCCACGGCATGTGCTGAAGCCTCTCCAAATTACTTTTACTAGGCAAAGCGAGAGTACAGTCGTACTCTTTATTTTTGGATTGTAATTTTCCTATTCAGGAAAACTGAATGCTATTTTTAAAACTTTTTATTATGTTTAAACACACACACAAAGGTAGAATAATAAATGAACCTCAATGAACCCACCATTCTCCTTCAATAATCATTGACATTTTACAGATCTTGTTTCATTTATCATCCCAACTTTGTTGTTCTTGTTTTTCCTGGAATATTTTAAAGCAAAACTAAGATACCATCCCATTCTATTAAAAAATTCTTTAGTATGGATTTCTAAGTACATTACTTACCTATCTATGCATATATTACCACTATGCCATTAAGCCTAAGAGAAATTCACAAGTGTTAATTATTACCATCAAATAATGAGAATATATTCATACTTCCCTCATTGTCTCAAAGATGTGAGCTTACGATTGGTTTTTCTATTCAGGATCTAAACAAGGTCCACACACTGCATTTGACCGTTAGATTTTATTCCGTAACACTCCTCCCTCGCTTTCCTCACTCTCATCCTTTTTCCCAGAACAGTTAGTAAAACTGGGTCATCTGTTCTCTAAAATGTCCTATATTCTGAATTTGGCTGATTGCTTCCTCACAGTGTTATTGAACTTGTTCTTCTTTCCTCCATACTTCCTGTAAACTAAAAGTTAAAGATGGAGATTTGATTAGATTCAAGTTCAGGTTTCTTTAAGTGAAAATCATTCATAGATGTTGCTACATACTTCTTATTGCACCATGTCATAAGGCATGTGATGTTTGAGGTCTCATTTTTAGTGATGCTAAGACTTTCAATGGGATCAGAGGACCCCTCTACTATATCACTCTTCTTTAATCTTTCACCTAAAAACTATGTACCATTTGATCAATTGATGATCCACTGTATCATTAGCAGTTGAGAATGGGAATTTTCAATTCCATTATTACCCTTGCATCTATTAATGGGAATTCTGTAAAGAAGAACCTCTCCTTATCAGTCATTGATATCCCTAAATACAGTTCCTACAGGAAAGGCAAAATAACTGCTTAATTCTTTCCTATTATTTAATAATCTTCAGAGTAATAAATTGTGCCTTAGAAAGACCCAGTGGTGACCAGTTTTATTTTTTTAGTATCAGTTTTTATAACCCATATGAAGTCATGGGTTTTTATATGTTTCACGTGTTTCAACTAAAATGTAGTTATTCTTTTTAATGATCAACTTGTCCCAATGTAAGCCAATTGGGAGTCCCCTCAAGTTGGCTTCATTGTTCTTTTGACATGACCATTAGGTATATTAATATATTTTTTTATTGTGGTAAAATATATGCATAAAATTTGCCACTTTAACCATTTTTAAGTGTACAAGTTAGTGGCATTAATTATACTTCAGTGTTGTGCAACCATCACCACTATTTATTTCCAAAACTTTTTCACTACTCCAAACATAATTAAACATTAATTAACATTAAACAATATTTCCCTATCTCCACCCCCAGCCTCTGGACTATAATCTATTTATGTCTGTATGAATTTGTCAATTCTGAATATTTCATATAAGTGGAAACAAAAATATTGGTCCTTTTGTGTTTGGTTTAGTTCACTTAACATAATGTTTTCAATGTTGATCTATGTTGTAGCATGGCATGTATCACCTATGTTCACTCCTTTTTATGACTGAATAATGTTTTATTGTATGTATACACCACATTTTGTTTATCTGTTCATCTCTCAATGGACACTTTAATTGTTTCCACCTTTTGATATTGTGAATAGTGCTGCAACGGACATTGACATACACATATCTGTTTGAGTCTGTTTTCAATTCTTTTGAACACATATACCAAGGAGTGGAATTGCTGGGTCATATGGTAATTCTGTGTTTTTGAGGAGCTGCCAAATTGCTTTTCACAACAGTTGAGCCATTTTATATCCTCACCAGCAATGTACAAGAGTTCCAATTTCTCCATATTCTCATCAATGTGACTCATCAGTCTTCAATAGCTTGCCAGTTTTCTAGTACAACATGATGCTCAAAATCATCTAGTACACTTATTGCTCTAAACATTTAACCAGCCATTTCTCCAAGAAGTTCTGGTTCCTTTGAGTTGAGAACAGTATTTAGAGAACACAGACTGGATACTAGAGATGCTCATAGATGCTGCATTATTGTTGCTCCTGGGTCATTTCAATTAACAGAGATATTTACGCTACTGGTGCTCTTTCAGCTTCCAGATTTTCCAGCTGGCAAAGGTTTTTTTAAGTAAGAATAGTGTCAGAGCTATGCAGAGTCTTTTGTGTTTCCATACAAGTTTTAAAATTATTTGTTCTACTTCTGTGAAAAATGCCATTGGTATTTTGATAGGAATCGCACTGAATCCGTAGATTGCCTTGGGTAGTAATGGTCATTTTTAACAATATTGATTCTTCCAATCCAAGAACATGGTATATCTTTCTATCTGTTTGTGTTATCTTCAATTTATTTCATCAGTGTCTTATAGTTATCCTAGCACAGGTCTTCTGCATCCTTAGGTAGGTTTATTCCTAGGTATTTTATTCTTTTTTTATGTGATGGTAAGTAGGATTGTTTCCTTAATTTCCCTTTCTGATAGTTTGTTGTTAGTGTATAAAAATGCAACAGATTTCTGAATACTAATTATGTAACCTGAAACTTTACCAAATTCACTGATGAGCTATAGAAGTTTTCTGGTGGCATCTTTAGGATTTTCTATGCATGGTATCATGTCATATGCAAATATTGACAATTTTATTTCTTCGTTTCCAGTTTGGATTCATTTCTTTTTCTTCTCTGATTGCTGTGGCTAGGATTCACAAAATTATGTTGAAAAAAAGTAGTGAGAGTGGGATCCTTGTCTTGTTTCCAATCCTAGAGGAAATGCTTTCAGCTTTTCACTGTTGAGTATGATGTTAGCTGTGAGTTTGTCACATATGGACTTTATTATTGCCCAAATAGCCAAAACAATCTTGAGAAAGAAGAACAGAGCTGGAGGAATTACATTCCCTGGCTTTAGACTATACTACAAAGGTACAGTCATCAAAACAGTGTGGTACTGGCACAAAAATTGATACATAGATCAATGGAACCAGATAGAGAGCCCAGAAATAAACCCATGAACTTATGGTCAATTAATCTATGACAAAGGAGGCAAGGATATACAATGGAGGAAAGATAGTCTCTCCAATATGTGGTGCGGGGAAAACTGGACAGCTACATGTAAAAGAATGAAATTAGAACATTCTCTAACACCATATACAAAAGTAAACTCAAAATGGATTAAAGTCCTAAATATAAGACTGGATACTATAAAACTCCTAGAGGAAAATATAGGCAGAACATTCTTTGACATAAATCACAGCAATATTTTTTGGATCATCTCCTAAAGTAAAGGAAATAAAAGCAAAAATAAACAAAGGTACCTAATTAAATTTCAAAGCTTTCACAGATCAAAGGAAACCATAAATAAAACAAAAAGATAACCTACTGAATTGGAGAAAATGTTTGCAAATGATACAACCAATAAGGGATTGACATCCAACATATAGAAACAGCTCATACAACTCAACATCAAAAAACAAACAACCCAGTTTAAAAAATGGGCATAAGAAGTAAATAGACGTTTTTCCAAAGAGCAAAGGCAGATGGCCAACAGGCACATGAAAAGATGTTTAACATCACTAATCATCAGGGAAATGCAAATCAGAACCACAATGAATATCACCTCACACCTATCAGAATGGCTATGATAAAGAAAACAAAAAACAAAAAACAGAAATAACAAATGTTGGCAAGGATATGGAGAAAAGGGAACACTTGTGCACTGTTGGTGGAAATGTAAATTAGTGCAGCCACTAATGTGGAAAATGGTATGGAAATTTCTCAAAAAACTAAAAATGGAACTACCACATGACCCAGCAATTCCACTCCCAGGTATATATCTGAAAAGAACAAAAACACTAATTCAAAAGATACATGCACCCACAATGTTCACAGCAGTATTATTTACAGTTGCCAAAGTATGGAAGCAACCTAAGTGTCCATTCACAGGTGAATGGATAAAGAAGATATGATATACACAAGTGCGCATGCACACACACACAATGGAATACTACTCAGCCATAAAAAAGGACAAAATTTTGTCATTTGTAGCAACATGGGTGGACTTGGAGGGCATTATGCTAATTGAAATAAGTCAGACAGAGAAAGACAAATACTATATGATATAACTTATATGTGGAATCTAAAAAATACAACAAAATAGTGAATATAACAAAAAAGAAACAGACTCACAGATAGAAAAAACAAACTACTGGCTACCAGTGGGGATAGGAAAGTGTGGGGGGCAATATAGGGGTAGGGGAGTAAGAGGTATAAACTTTTAAGTATAAAATAAGCTACAAGGATATATTTTAGAACACTGGGAATATAGCCAATATTTTTAATAATTATAAATGGAGTATAACCTTTAAAAATTGTGAATCACTATATTGTTCAACTGTAACTTATATAACATTGAACAGCAAATATACTTAAATAAAAAAAGAATAGGGTCAGAGCAAAGGCCAAATCCAGGGCACTGACAGTACAATGTAGCCTCACAGTAAAGATCAAATTAAGAGCGTGGCTTCAAGACTTTTTTTAAGACTTCAGAAGGACTTATGGTGGTGTCTCATAGACACCCTTAGCTCAATAAAAAACTTCTAAGGATCTTTCAGGCATTGTACAAAAGCAGCTTAAAGTGGAAAGAGGCCTATCTCGAAGAGATTTGTAGGTGTGGTTTTGTAAAATGTAACCCCCAATAAGCTTCATAGAAAATGTATAAAGTTTTTAAGATAACTTTACTAATAAAGCACCACAAGTTTTTACTAAAATGCACAGAAAGAGCACATAAAATATATATGGGCATAAAGAAGGCTAATACAACAACTCAGCTGAAAAATAAGACCATTTCCTAAGGATACCTCAGAGATCATAGCCCAGATCCCAGATGACAGGGTCAAGTGCTGCAGAGAACCAATCTCAAAAAGGAGAATTGGGCATTTATCATGGAATGTTCCATACTCCCCAGAGCAGGCAGTACTTGGACATATGACCAACTGGATTTTAGAATGGTTATGGACCATTGACTGCTATGTTACTTCCATTTCCCTCTTTTTAAATAGAAGTGACTACTGCAGTTATTCTGTCACCATCTTATTATTTTATGTTGGATATGGGGGGTAAGTAACTTTTTCTCCAGATTGAGATGAGATTCACTTGAGAAGCCTCAGTCACATCTGGAATTGATGCAGATCATGAGATGCAGGAGTTAAGCATGATGCTGTAACTGGAAAAGATTTTGGTGACCCTGGTGGGGGAGTGTGTTGTAGTTTTCACATGGGAGAGATGTGAATTGTGGTGGCCAGAGGGAAGAGTGATCGTCTCCAAGATTGCCACCATCCATTCTTCCTCTCCTGTACACACATACTATTCCACATACTAAGTGGCGAAATCTAGGCTGAACTTGTGACTTACTTTGAAAAATAGAATGCATCAGAAATTATGGTCTAGGGAATACCCTAGTGACCCAGTGGTCAGGACTTCATGCTTTCACTGCTGAGGGTTTGGATTCAATCCCTGGTTGGGGAACTAATATCCTACAAGCCACAGAGCACAGCCAAAAAGATAAAAGGAAGGAAGGGAGGGAGGGAGGGAGGGAGGGAAGAAGAAAGGAAGGAAGGAAGGAAGGAAGGAATGAAGGAAGGAAAGAAAGAAAAGAAAAGAAAAGAAAAGAAAAGAAAAGAAGAAAGAAAGAAAGAAAGAAAGAAAAGAAAAAAGAAAAGAAAAGAAAAGAAAAGAAAAGAAAAAAGAAAAGAAAAGAAAAGAAAAGAAAAGAAAAGGAAAGAAAAGGAAGGAAGGAAGGAAGGAAGGAAGAAAGAAAGAAAGAAAGAAAGGAAGGAAGGAAGGAAGGAAGGAAGGAAGGAAGGAAGGAAGAAAGGAAGAAAGAAATTATGGCCTAGGCTTTATGAGTCCAGATCTTTAGAGAACTTGCAGCTTCCACTTCTCTGTTGGAAATCAGGCACCATATATTAAAACCTGACTACCCTAAGATCATCATTCTGTGAAGAAGCCAAGGTTAGCAACTTGGAGAGGCCCCATAGAATGAAAAAGAAAATCAGTCAGCCTCCAACTTTTCTGGCAAACCACACTGGTGAAAGCACTGAAATTCTGAGCACCAAATATATAAGTAAGGAAGACATCTTAGACATTCAAAGCCCAGCAGACATCACTTGAAGCAGAAGAACTGCCCAACTGAGCCCAGGATAGATAACAGAATAATGAGGAAAAAAATAAGTTGTAACTCTTCAAAGCCTCTGCTTGTGGACCTTATTATGCAGCAACAGATGATTAAAATGCAGATTGAATGAACTCATCATTTTATATATATATATATATATATTTCCAGCATGTCCACTTGGTTTTTCTTTTTTTTTTTTTTTTTTTACAAATTTCATCACTCCTTGAAATTCCCCACATAATCATGCATGTTGTTCACCTTTTCTACAATGTCCTTTAATGTATTTATTATAGTCATTCTAAAGTTCTTTGATAATTTCAACATTTTGGCTGAGGATCTATTTCTATTTATTCTTTATCTCTTTATTATATCACATGTTTTTGCATCTTCCATTGTCTCATAATTTTTCACTACGCCAGATATTGTGTGTTAAAAAAATTTAAGTTGCAAAGTAAATATTTACTCAGAAAATAGTGCATCCCTTCTCCTGTCAGGCTACTATTGTAAGGGTCTGTTTCCATCTAATCTGTATTAAACTGGGCTATGTTGTAGCTTTAGTTATATTCGGTTTACAACTGGATTTAAATATTTTGAGGACAGGACTAGAACTTTTCCCTTAGCATAATGTGGGATCTGAGCACCTGGGAGATCCAAAAATAATTTACCCTTTGTTCTCCCAGTTCCCAACCTTCTGAACCATGAGAGATCTCTGACCTGCAGCCTGACCATGAGCTTTGGAGTCACCGAGGAGTCCTCTTTTCTTTCCAGCCCCAGTTCTGACTTTCTGTAGCTCAGGAGATCTCTCTGTACTGATGCCGTCTCCAGTTTTTGGAGGGCTGTAGCAATGGATTCAGTAAAGACCTGAAGTGTCTAGGAGGGGTTTTTCCACCTTTGCTTCTCTTCCCCCAGCCTTCAGGGAGCATGTTCAGTACATTTAGTGAAGAGCCAGTGAGAGATTCAGTGAGCCTTACAAAGATTTCCATAAATTCTCATGCCCTGATGCCAGCCTTCAGTGGGACACTGCCTTGCACTCAGGAAAGGCCCAATGCAGGTGGGGAATTTGTTCAGTTCATCTGCCCTTCCCCAGCCCTCATCAGGACACTACATTGTCCTTGGAGAAGGTCCCTGCCTTTCATTTAGGGAAGACCTATGTTTCTCAGGGGGCTTTCTATCAGCACCTTTGCTGAGTCCCCACCTTTGACATCCTTTCCCTGTGTATTTAGTGAAGATTCAAAATGAAGTTGACAGTGGGTACTGACATGATCTGTGACTGAGGATACCATCACACCAGGACCCATGTGGTTATTAAAATTCATGAACAGTTAGCTTGGTTTCTATTAACCCTTGTCTATGGTGGATTCTTCCCCTTCCCGCTGTTTTTCCAGTGATGAACACAGCTATGTGTTTTCTTTTTCCTCAAATATAACTCCTTCAGGTTTCTTTTCATCTTTAGCTCTCTGAAGCGTTTTTTTTAATTATGGTTTATATTTTGCTTGGTTTGTTCTGGTTGCTTAGGTCAATTAAAAAAGAAGCTGCATCACAACATGGATGGACATCTAGATTATCATACTACATGAAGTCAGACAGAGAAAGACAAATATCATATGATATCACTCAGAAGTGGAATCTAATTTTGAAAAAGATACAAATGAACTTATTTACAAAACAGAAGCAGACTTATAGATATTGAAAACAAACTTATGGTTACCAAAGGGGAAACATGGGGTGGGGGGAGGGATAAACCAGGAACTTGGGATGAACACACGCACACTATTCTATATAAGCTAGATAACCAACAAGGACCTACTGTATAGCACTGAGAATTCTACCTAATAGTCTGTGATAAGCTATATAAGAAAAGAATTTTTAAAAGAATGAATATATCTATATGTATAACTGAATCACTTTGCTGTACACCTGAAACTAACACAACATTGTAAATCAACTATACTCCAATAAAATTAAAATATTTTATAAAAGGAAGCTGTATCAAGAAGTGATGATATTTTCAGACTTACTGTTGACTTAGTGAGTTTCAGTTTTACAAAAATTAGTTTCTCCATCTGTAAGACAGCTGCCACCTATCACTCAAAGGCTGTGAGGATTAAATAGTAAATGGCAGTAAAATTCTTAAAAATGGGGAAGGGGGTGAAATGCCTGTTTTTTGATTTAGGCACAGTCCACCTACTCATTTGCTCCATCTCCCTCGTTCACCATACTCATGGCTCTGATGTTCTTTCAGTCAGTTCCTCAAAACCGTCATGTTCTCTAGCTTCCAAACACACTGCTCCCTTTGCCAGGAACACGCACTTCCTCTTCCCTCTTTCTGCCTTGCTAACTCTTTGTTTGTATGTTATTTCTTCTAGGAAACCTTCCCTGATCCCCACCCCTCCAGGTAAGCGCTTCCCCTTCAGGGCATTTTTCATTTTGTATTATGATTGTATATTTACATGTATACATTCTTCACTAGACTATAAACTCTCTGAAAGCAGGAACTAAGCATGTCTTACGAATTGCTACATCACAGAATATAACAATCTGCAAATAGTGGGCACATAAGAAGGATTTGTTCATAAATGAATAAATGACTGAATGGATAATTCACTCTGAATAGTCTTATTTTAAAAATATTTATCATACACCTAATAGGTACATAACATTATGCTAAAGATACTCATGAAACAACAATATATATCAATATACAGCTCCCAGCCTCAAGGAACTTACATCTAGCTGGTAAGAACAGAGAAACACATAGGAAGTGAAATAACATTCAAATATTCAATATAAATAAGATGCTCATATAGAAAAGAAAATAATTTCAATCAGGAAAGATAAAATCAACTATTTTAACACTACCAGTGTGGCTGACAGAACAAAGGATATAAAGTCTGAGAACGAGGCTTTATGTTTGGCAATTAGGAGGTTAACAGTAAACTCTGAGAGAGGAACTTCAGAACTGGTGACAACAGAAGCCAGATTGCAGGGCATTTGGAGTGAAATAGTAGTGAAGAAGCCCAGTCCGTGGGTGGCGCTCACATATTCAAGAAGTTTGTCAAGAAGAGAACAGAGGACCACTCTTTTGGAGGCAACAGACCAAGCTGGTCTAAAGGTACATGGGAAGGATCCCACCGAGAAGAACAGAACTTTCGAATGCCCAGGAAAAGCAGAACACCTGATAGAACATCATTCTGAAAGAGGAGATAGGGACCAACACTACCGATTGCAGCCAGGAGTGAGCCTAGGAAAGGGAGACACCTTCTCCAAGATAGGAGGAGAAGGAAGGCAGAGACTTTGAGGAAGCAGGTGGAGAAGAAGAACCTGCCAGATGGTTTCCATGGTCTCAGAAATGCACAAAGCAAGACCATTTGCTGAAAGAGCAAGAGAACTGCTAATGTGGGAAATATAAGGAGAGTGGAGGTGAGTGTAGAAGAGCTAATATACAGAAGTGTCCTCTCTTGGAACATGGTCTATGTCAGATGTCTTCTTGTATTCAGCAAACAGGGCAGATATACCAGGAACACCTGACATAAGACCTTCTATTGTGGTGGGGCTGGTTTCTTCCAGACAGACTGATGTAGACCACTTTCAAGAAAGGCAAAGGCACATTCAAGTGCATCCTATGGTAGAGTAGTGGAGAAAGGAAGGAAAATGAAACCAGAGGAGTGTTGCACCAGGTCCTAGGACACATGAGATCAAAAAAGAGAGATCACATTCCTAATCAAATAGGTAAAGACCAAGCTGAGTAGTGAAGACTGGAACAGGAGCTCAGAAGCAAACACAGGAAAGATAGGTATCAGAGTTCCAATCAATGCAGTTCAGGGAGCTCTACTATTTCACAACATCCAAGGCAGTTTGGTTGTATTCTATCAAGCTGTCCACAATAGCAGTCACTTTCTTTTTAGTGCATTTTAAAGGTGTGCTTGGCCTTTAGCATCAATAAACAAACAGGTGGCACCAGAGAAATGTATCACAACCAGCAGGGCTCAATATCAATGTCAGGACTCTAGCACAAGACACATTTACAGTCCTGCAAAGGACTAAAGCACTAAGGTATTACCAAAGCAGTACTGGCACAAAGAGAACAAGTCAATAGCTTTACACTAGAATTGAGATTCACTCCGATGATTAGTTCTTGAGGAAAAGGTAGAGTGGCCATTTATTAGAATTTGGGACAGAAAGGTGACTGGGACTCAAAAATATGACAAATCTTGGGCCTCTCTTCTAACTAGTCACAAAGGTCAGGTTATATTCATTTCTCCTACTACCATCAACATGAGTTCTAGAAACTCCACAAGGATTGAACCAGAAGTGACAATGTAAAGGATCAGGACATGGTACAGATGGGTTTGTATACAGAATCCTGGGAGATCTGGTTGACCAGAGTGAAGCCACATAAGACTCATGAACTAGACCTAGAACCACAAAGCCAGGGGGAGTGGAAACAATCAGCACAAGAGCATGCAGAAGTGAAAACTACTGGCCAAAATTAGGTGAACACCAAGGTGTTCCTGAAGAGGAAAGTATGAGCTATAGCAATGAGAGAAAGGAAAATCAATAAATTTTAAAACTGAAAGAGTGAGAGGGAGTTGAAAGGGAGGCAAATGCATTTACATGGTCAAGGATCCAGAAAACAGGAGTAGGCTTAGAAAGATATCTCAAAGGAGTGAGCCAGGGGGATATGCTTGGCCAGAGCCGAGACATCATGCTGTAAATAAGATGGGATAATTGTGACTATCCATGAAGCATTCTCTGTGCCCAATTTTTAAGGCCTGTGCCCAGCCTTAAAATCAGGAGGCCTCCATAGGGGTATATAGTGTAGGAATCAAAAGGACATAAAGGATTCAGCACAAGAAAGCTTCTTAAGTAAGATCATGTGGTATATTAGTGGACCTGGGCTGTATTCTGAGAGACTTTCTGATCTTGTGAAATTGGGATTGGAAATTACAGTTTGGTGGGGGTGACCAGAGCTAACCATTGAAATGTGTAGTGGACACATGTAATTTTTTGTTGTCAGACATCCATTCTCTTTCCTTGTGAGGAAATATCCTTCCACCTGTGTGTATGTGGCCTTGAGCATGGGTGATTCACAGGGCCTTCCACTACCAACTTCTATTATAGAAGCTGAAAGGAGCTAGATCCTGGTTCCTCCCATACTTTGCCATCCTAGGAAGTGGGCACTTGGCCCTATGCTCAACCAATCAGACTCCAGGACTTTGAATCCTGAACACATAAGACAAGGAGGTGGGGATTGGTGGAGGCTGTGGTAGGGGTAATAGAATCCTTGGTTCCTTCTAATTTTCTAAGCCTGGTCCTGATCTCGTCAATTCTCTGAGCACTTCATATCCTTCCAATGTAAACTCTTTCTGCTTAAAACAACCAGAGACAATTTCTATCACTTGCAACCAAAACCCCTGACTGAAACATTGTGCGGTAGATGGTGAGAAGGATGAGCAGATCTAATTGTCAGCAAGGGAGATATTGATGTAACTGATCTTGAAATAGAGATTAGACTAGAAGTCAAGAACACAGAGAAGGATGTTACTGACTGAGGTGAAACTGAGGAGTCAAAAGCTAAGAAAGTTGCTGGCATCAATGGGTTTTAGAGAGGTTGAGACCACATGTAAGTTAGTGGTAGCTTTGGAAAGAATGAGGGGTTGGGAACATAGAGTTTACTGTCCAGCAAAGAAAATTACATGAACAATCACCATAAAACATGACAAGTGTCATCATTAAGAATATGAGCTTTGGAGTAAAAGCATCTACATTCAAATCTCACCCCTTACAAGCTATATGAATTCTCTGGACCTAAGTTCCCTTATTTGTAAAATGAAGTTATAATATATTCATTGAAAACAACTCAGTTCAGGGAACCTGGTATATACTCAAAAAATGTTATTTTTTTTATATGGGAATGTAGGGTGTTCTATGGAAGCACAAAGCCATTCACTTAACCTAGTTTTGAAACAAGGGGAAAAGTTAGTGGTAACAAAATAGTGATATTTAAACTAAGGACTGAAAGATAATAACAACAATAGCAGTGATGACTAACATTTATTGAGCTCTTTCCATATGCCAAGAATATTATCTTCTTCATTTTCCTCAAGAGTTCTAAGAAATAGGCACCATTATTTCCCCTATTCTGTGGATGAAAGAACCTGCTGATCAGAAAAGTTAAGCGCCTAGACCAAAATCACTGTGCTAATTAGGCAATGGGAAAATGAAGGGTGGGAGAAAGGCAAATGGATCAGCATATTGAGACAACCCAAGCTTCTGATCAGCAGTTATGTGATATCCCTCATTGCCTAGACCCTGCCATCACCATATAGATTGGAGGTATTTCTTTGTCCACAAACATTCTCAGTTTTATAACACAAGATGTTCAGAGGACACAATTCCTTAGATGAAATTTTGCTTCCATCCCACTTTTCAGGAGCACGTATTTTCCATAATTGAAGAGTAACTGATGTAGTTATTGATGTTGATAAAATTAATATATTTTTCTTAATTAGATTAATGTCAGAGAACCTCTCAAAGCTGGCTCACAGAGAACCTGCTCAGTTTACTCCTGGGTATGATGCAAGTGAGGAGAAAAACATGCTTAAATGCCCTCCCTTCTGTTCAAAGAGAGGCCACATTTGTCCTACACACTAATCAAAGAAATGTGTTACCATCTTGCCCAATTTGAGCCCTGACTTCATTACTAAAATACGGTGTCTGCTGAGGTGGGTGACTGGGGCAGCTGTTCAACATATGCCTAGCAACAATGAAAGCCCTGCTTAGTCTAGGAAGTAAGGGATGCTCTATCCCTTCGAAGCTGAAGGGGAAATTGTAAGTAAGCATAAAGTAATTACCCACTTGGAACTTGTCCAGGCCATGTTCAATGCAATTGAAAGCTTTTGTCCTTGATGCCAACCTTCCGTAGCTTTAGGAGGTCAGAGAACTTGGAATATTTTCACCACTCTGTGCTGCAGAGACCTGACCTGCTTTGAAGATCTGTCTGAAATTCACTGAGGTCGCTGAGGGGAGGGATTACCACCTTCCCAGCCAAAGAACATCCTGTCCCCTGAGAGTTAATATCATTTCAAATGCTCTTTGGTTCATGGTAAATATTGCTGCTTTCTCTCTGTAGAGGTATACAGAGTGCCCTCCATAGATTAGTATCCTATTTAGCAGCACAACAACGGTGTGATGAAAACAGGACATGTATTCTTATTCTCAATTTACAGGCAAGGAAACTTGAGGATAGAGAGGGTAACTGATTGAAAAAGGATGCAGTCATAGTCTTCTGAGTCTTGTCATCTTGGCAGTTGGTGTCTTTTCTTCTTTACCCTACTTTACCTCTACAATTCCCAACTATGATGATTAATTTTATGTGTCAACTTGACCAGACCAAGGGGTGCCCAAATTAAATATTATTTTTGGGTGTGTCTATGAGGGTGTCTCTGGATGAGATTAGGATTTGAACTGGTGGACTCAGTAAAGTAGATTGACCTCCCCAGTGAGGGTGGGCATTATCCAATCTGTTCAGGCCTGAATAAAACAAAAAGGTGAAGGAAGGAGGAATTCACCTCTTTTGGTTCCTGTTTGCCTGCTTATGCTGAGACATCAGTCTTTTCCTACCCCTGCACTGGGATTTACACTATTGACTCCCTCAGTTCTCAGACTATCAGGCTTAGACTGGAATTATACTACCAACTTTCCTGGGTCTCTAGCTTGCAAATAGCAGTTGGTGGGATTTCTCAGCCTGCATAATCACATGACCTAATTCCTCATAATAAATCTTTTCCTATAAATATGTCCTTCTATTTCCTTGGAGAACCCTGATAATTCACCAACCAACCCTCATTTGGGGACATCCAAGTTATCTTTCAATTACCTTAAAGGTCTTCAAGAAATAGACCGAAGTAATTATTTCCAAAATAAAAGTCAAATAAAGTAATATTTTTAAAGATATATGTTTAAGCTTCCAGATCTTATGAAGATGATGACCTAGTACTTGCTGACTCCTTCTTCAATTTCAGCCCTGGGGTACATGAAGAAGCATTAGGGAAATATGAATATTTGGAGCTAATAAAAAGCATGTAAATCTCATAGGAGATGGAAAGATGTTTTGAACTGGTAGGTGGGGAGTGTATTATAGTTGGAGACAAAAGGCTATGAGAGGTAGCAGTGAGAAGGTATATTGGAGAAAAGCTTTTTGCTACAGGTCTTGGCTTTCTTCCTCATTGTTTAGAGACAATTATCACTGGCCACTTCCCTGCAGAAATCCTTTTACATTCCAGATCATTGGTGTTGGCAGTAAAATCAAGGAAGTGCAGGTGGATACTGGGGTGAGATGCTGAAAGCAGGGGCGGCTGACCAGGAACTCTCTAAAGGCCACTGCTAGAAAATATGGTGACACTGTGTGCATTAGGAAAAGGCACCCCTGCCTCCAGGTAGGCAGAGTCTCATACCAGGGTACACAGCTTGGGAGTGAAGGTGGATGGCAGTGCCTGTTCCCCCCTGTCCTATAAGTAGGGGCCACCTGCTTAATTATGAGCAGCAGCCCTAGCTCTCCAGTATCCTGATCCCCACTTCTCCTCCAAACTCCCATGCCTGGGAGAATTACAATCTATGGAGACTGACTCATCTCAGTGTTGCTTCTCCCAATTAATTCAATTTAAAGGAGAAACTCTGCCCAGGGGAGATGCCCAGGGCAGAGACAGTAAAAGGGACTGAATCAAAGTGCTTTATGGTGCCTGTGGTACTATGCCCTGGGGCTCAACATATCTTAGTATTTTAAACACGTCTAAATAGGTGGAGACTGGAGCCTAATATTTGACTTTCCCAAAAAACATTACCAGGCAGAGTGGATGATATCCACAGAGAGAAGCATGAGCTTGCAAGACCAAATAACTAGAATCTAGTAAACAAAGACAAAAATAGACATTAAACACTATCTGAAGCAGAACCATTTAAACAAATAGAAGAATATAACATTAGTATAACTATGCTTAAGGAGATGTGGGAAGATACTAGTAAAGCAAAAATAGGAAATCTTAAAAAGAACCAAATAAAATATAAGATGCAAAAAATATATAGCGAAAAGGAATAAATAATAGGATGGAATAGAGCTAAGGAAAGAAATAGTGAATTGGAGGATCAGAATGAGAAATTCTCCCAAAAAGTAACAGGAAAGAATACAGAGACAGAAAATATAGAGAAAAAAATTAAAGCTAAGAAATATGAATGATAAAAGTAAAAGTACTCGCATCCTGATAACAGGATCCCAGAGGGATGGGGTGGAGAAAATATTTTCTAAAATAATGAAAATAAACATTCCTGGATTGATGAATGATAGAATCCTTCAGAATGAAAAGGTTCTTAGAGGACCAAATAGAATAGATAAGAAAAAAAAAATCCGTACCTATTCACATTATAATAAAATTAAAGTATATTAAAGCAAAGAAAAATATGTTAAATGGAAGGGAAAAAGCATTCCCTGTTAAGTAACAAAAATCAGGCTAACACTAGAATTTTCAAGAACACTAAAAACAAGATGATAATGGAATTTTTGATAAAGATACTGGAGTATATTTTCAAGCACTGAAGGAAAAACAGTTTCAAATCTAGAACGTTATCATTCAAATATGATCGCATAACAAAAACATTTTCAACTATATAAGACTTCAGGAGGTTTCACATGCAAAAATCCCCACTCAAACACTCTTGCAAGATATTCAAATAAGAAAAAAAGGAGAAATGCTCCAAGAGATAGGCAAAGTAAACCTAGTTAAATATCTTGAGGAGGAGGACAAGGGGGCAGAGTAGAAAGATCCTAGGTTCATCTTTTCCCATGGACACACCAAAACTACTACACATGGAACAACTATCTCTGAGAATGACCTAAAGACTAGAAGAAAAGATTTTCACATCTAAGAATAAAAAGAAAAATCCACATTGAAACAGATAGGAGGGTAGATGCAATCTGGTTGGTATTCATACCCCCAGCTCATCAATCCATAAGTAGGAGAAGTATCACAGCCACAAAGGTCCTCTCTGAGGAGGAAAGGGTCCAAACCAAACATCAGGCTCCCCAGCCCAGGGGACCTGCACTGGGAAGACAAGCCCCCATAATATCTGGCTTTGAACACCAGCTGGGCTTATGTCTGGGAGACAGCTGTAGGAAACTGAAACTCTTCTCTTAAAGGGAACATACAAAAAGTCACTCACTTCAAGTAGCACAGAGGCAGCAGTTTGAAAAGTGCCTGGGTCATAAATGAAGAAAATTAAATGACTAATTTTAGGGCATGTGCTGGAGGGGCAGGGATCTGTTGGAACTTTCTTCAGGTACATAGGCATTGGTGGGTACAAGTTATTTTTGCTCATCTTCTACCTACCCGGCCCAGCACTGGCAGGTGCCATTTTTTATTCTCCCCATCTACCTTACTAGCAGGCAGGTGCCCTTGTCTGGCATCAGAGTCCCTCCAAAGCAGCTCCTGCCCAATGGCTGAACTAGCACACCAGAGCACCCACAACAGTCAGAACCAGGCCTTACAGCCAGCAGCACAAGGTTCACACCTACACATTAGCATGCCGGCAGCAACTGCAGCTCAGCCACACAGGTGGGCAGCCCACACAGGGGACATTTCTGGAACACCTGGCTCTGGCAGCCAGTGGAGACCACACTACTGAGACCCACAGGATATCTTCTACATAAAGCCACTCCTACAAGACCAGGAAATGTAGCTGAGCTACCTAATACATAGACATAACACAGAGATTTTTGGCAAAATGAGGAGACAAAGGAATATGTCCAAAGTAAAACAACAAGACAGAAGCTCTGAAAAATAACTAAATGAAACAGAGATAAGAAATGTACCAGATAAATAGTTCAAAGCAATGTTCATAAAAATACTCACCTAACTCAGGAGAAGAATGGAAGACTACAGTGAGAAATGAAACAAAGAGATAGAAAAAAATCAGAGCTGAGAAATACAATAACT